>NC_081372.1:26747844-27481594 GCF_030684315.1 Stegostoma tigrinum
TAATTCAGGAATGATGTTAAGTTGTATGTCTACACCCAAAGGGTGTAGATGTTTGGAATTTCTTTCCTCCAAAGGCAGTGGATGCTGGATCAATTGCTAATTCTAAATTAGAGATAATTAGAGGTAATTTTTGTTAAGCAAAGGTATCAAGGGATAAGAGACAAAGGGAGGTATATGAAATTAGGCCATAGGTAAGCAATGACTCGCAGGTTTGAATGGCTGACCCCTGTTCCTATGTCAATACTGTTCACTCATTTTCCTTGCTGTTATTTCAAGTTCAATTTCCCTTGCCTCCTTTGATGGTTTTTAAACTTTGTGTCCTATCTTTCCATCACCGTGCCTCTGCTCCTCCTTCTCTCCATGTTTGAAACTCTCTCATCTCCTCTATGCACATGCATACATTGATATACAAGTCACAATGACCTCATAAGGTTAATAAGACATGTTTCGACGAAGTGGAGTTCCAGCTTTGGGTGCAGTTCACTTGCAATTAAAGCAATTGAACGGCATTCCACAAACCATACAGCATTTTGCCCATCATGCACTTTGTTCTGCTTGATCTCAACAAGAATTCTTACAGATTTCCTTTCACCTCTCAAATTAGGAAAGCCCCAAGAATGTTTTAGAGTCCTTAAAATGCACAGTTTTTTTAAAACTAAACGAATACTTACCAATATTTATGCTTTTTTTAAATAAAAAATCTCAGTATCTTCTTTGATCAATCTTTCTTAAAAGTTGATTAACATCAGTGACAACGCAAGTTACGTCTCACGACCAGGAACCACTCAACCCAAAAGCTGCAACAATGTTGCAGGCCTAGTTTGACATGAACTGACAGGTTGATAGTATCTTTCTCTGCAGAAATTTGATGCTGACTATTCTCTCCCAGTCAGAAAAAAATACTCTGCTGGTACACTGAACCCTTCTCTGAGATTGCCAACATGTGTTTCCATTGCAGGAGGCAAAGTGAGTAAGAACATTTCTAAAGTCCACCTAAAATTCCTCAGGGGGATGTCGTGAACAAGTAATATCTTACAAACAGACCAGATGGTCATCTTACTGTTTGATACAAGGGATCTATTGGTCACAAATGTCTATTCAACATAACTCCAGTTGGTGGAGCTCCACTCAGTCTCACTTTGTTTTAGCAATACATATTACACATTTGAAACTTGTGCATACTTGCATATAACCTAATAACAGAATCCCTACAGTATGGAAGCAGGCCATTCAGCCCATCTAGTTCACACCAATCCTCCAAAAGAACATCCCCCTCCTCTCCCACCCCATGACCCACCCCTCTAACCTACCACTGCATTTCCCATGGCTCGCCCACCTAGCCTGCTCATTTCTGGGCACTATGAATTAGCTCGACCAATCCACCTAACTTTCACACATTCGGACTGTGGGAGAAAACCCCACACAGATGTCGGGAGAATGTGCAAACTTGACACAGGCAATTGCCCGAGTGTGGAATCGAGCCCGGGTCCCGAGTGCTGAGAGGCAGCAAGTGCTAAACAGAGCACTACTGTGCCATCCACACACAATATTCAACAAAGCCAAAAGTGAACATTTATTTTGACTCTAACTTAATTGAAACAAGCTACAGAGAATGCCCTTGTTCTACAAAGGCACTAAATTTAAAGGTTTTCATGCAGAGAACACTAAAATAACTCAGGAAATATCCGAGATAACAAGGTGCAGAGCTAGATGAACACAGCAGGCCAAGCAGCATCAGAGGATAGGAATGCTGTAGGAAATTCTGAAACATTTCTGAAGGAGGGTCTAGGCCCAAAACGTCAGCCTTCCTGTTCCTCTGATGCTGCTTGGCCTGCTGTGCTCATCCAGCTCTGCACCTTGTTATCTCAGATTCTCCAGCATCTGCAGTTCCTAAATATCTCGAAATATTTGTTGAGATTTTTAACAATTTATCAAAAATGTCTGAGATGTAGCTGTGTGACAAAGGGTTAGCAACAACACAATGTGCTTGAGTGTTTTTTGATATGTTCTTCTTCTAGCACGTCTCATGTTTCCACTTATAGATCGGCAGCCACTTTCTGTGGCTAACTCCAGTAAAATGTCAAAGGAGTATGCAAATGGACCAGACAACACCATCACCAAGCTGGGGTTGGTCCTGCCCCTCTGGGAGAATAAACCCATGAAACATGTCAGTACAGTAGCATCCAGTCTGGACAGAATTACCGTGTGGGACATCACTGGGAGCCAGACTCCATTATGTCAGGTCAAACATGGGGCAATGAAGTCTCCTGATTACCTCCAATTGTCCTCACCTCAACTGATTGATGAATACTTCATGTTAAACATGAATTGGAGAAAACAGAGGGTGAAAAGACTAGAACAGTCTCTGAGGGACACTGAAAGCCTCCACTTAAAAAGGTTTCTCAGTAGTACCACTACTGAGAGCTAGTTTATACTGGGTCTATAGCAAGTGGTGTAGGAACTAATGAGGAGGATAAATGTATTTGACTTCATCCTCCCCAATTTACTAGTTACAGGCATGACCATTGCAGACTGGTTAGGGAGACAAAGTTCCATCTTCACATAACAGATACTCTTTGGATGCTGCTACTTCTTGAAATGGGTCAGACTTTGAACAGATCTAGCAATTCAAATTTGGGTATTAACTGCAACTTGGGACTAAATGCATGCCAAAAAGCAGCATGTCATATGCCAGGCTAAGCAATTGCTGCAGATCTAAGCTCTGTAGTCTTGCCAGATTCAGGCATGAATGGTGGTGGACGATTAAATCACTAACAAAAGGTAACAGTTCTGCCAATACCCCTTCCTCAAATGAGAACAAATGCAGTACATTAGTTCAAATTTCTTGGATAATGCATTTACACCCATGTTCATCTACAAGTGCTAAATGGAAGATCCATCTTACCCTTGTCTAGAGGTCCTCAGCATCACACAGTCTCCAGCCAATTTGATTCACTCCACGTAATACAAAGAATTGGACCCTGGCAACATTCCTTGAAGACCTATTCTCCAGAACAAGCTGTGTCCCAAGCCAAGTTTTTCCAGTAGATTGACAGAATGGCATTGAACAATATAGAAAAATGGCCCCTGTATACATTGCCAACAAAAAGCAGGACTAATCCAATGATTCTCGTGAATTAGTAGAAATGGTGGAAGAGTTAGTCAACACTACTATGAAGCAACACTTGCAAAGGAATAATCTTCCCACTGACATTCAGTTTGCACCAGGGTTCCTGATCTCATTACAGCCTTAGTTGCAAAATGGACAAACAGGCTGAATTCCAGAGATAATGAGTGTGATAGCCATTTGACAGATAACATCAAGAAGCTGTACCAAAACCGAGTTACTAGTTCCCAGTAACCTTAGAAAGATGCTAAACAGAAAGAATTTGTGGGTGTTGGAGGTCAAATGATCTCAGTGGAAGGACATTAACCTGAGGAACTCCTGCAGTGATGTCCTTAGACCAAACATCTTAACTTTGATTATTGCTCCATGTCTCTTCACTGTCACTGGGTTAAAATTCTGGAACTTCCTCCCCTACAGCACTGTGGGTATATCTAAGGCAATTAGGGATTGGAAATGAAAGCTTCCCTAGTCAGTGATGCCCACATATTGGAACTTTTTCTTTATTTGTTCGCAGTTTCCCCGGAAGGAATTTTAAAAAGCATTGGTCTGTCCCATGGAGGAGATTATGAATAATCATGGGAGAAAAGGTTTTTTGACTGCCGCCTTTTCTTCCTCCTTTTCTTCACGTGGAGGCAGAGTGGTGTCTCATGGGTCCTTCAAATATCTGAGGAAGGTTATTCATTGCCAAGCCTGACCTTATCCTCTCCCCAGATGTATTCATCTGCAATTTCCACCAGGGATCAGTGAAGAGCAATCGGGGTAAGGTGGCTCTGGCTGATTTCCCCGTACTCCTTTCTCTAGTGATTAAATGTATCCTGTTGAGAGCAACCAACTTAGCACCGAAGAAATTTGGGAGACCCAAGTCTGTTTTTATGCACACATTTCCTTTTCTCAACAAAAAAAAAACTGATGAAAAATTAAAGCCAAACTTTAATGATGCACTCCAATGCTAATAAGCAAGAGAAAGGAAAACCAAGATCAAAAATTCCTGCAATTGACTGGCATCAAACTTACCACCATCTCCTTGATGGTGACGCACCAGTGAATCCGAGATTCATATTGCGATTCAAAAGCTACCTCAGACCAAAAGGATAACCACGCACTGAGGCAAAAATGTCTGTTTCTATTAAAAAAAACAAATGCTTACACTGCACTCAAATTTGTCCTTCTGCAATTCAACATCCTCCTACAGATACAGCTAAGCATATCTGTACTTCCCTTTTAAGCTATTTTTAAAGAAAGTTGTGTATCTTTAAAAATAACCATAGAAAATGGTTCTGTTGACTGAAACTGAAGGTTAATGTAATGTGCTTGCATTCCTACTCAGCTGATAACAGTGAAAAGGACAGCAGCTAATACAACCTAATGCTGGCACCTCCAGCGTTTGCCTATCATCTTGACAGTGATAAAATATGAACTACTGATTGTCAAATTCAAATCATTTCATGTTGGCCCCTTTGGATTTCTCATGGACCAAAATGGATTAAAAAAACAAAATGCTGACATAAAATGGCTACATCATCACTTAGCTAAGCTTTGTGAAATCAATGTGAACTAAACTAAAATACACTACCATTTTGCCAAAAAAACCTTGAAATTAATCACTCAAGTGTGAAAAGGCCCTCCTCTTATTTTGCTTATACTCTTAAGTTTCAAATACAAAGATGAAATACTTCACTAATTATCAAAGAATGAGAGACATCATCCAAAGACACAATCAGCTTTTGCATGTATTCTAATTGAAATTCACCTCTATCACTGTTAGTGCCTCCTACTCCCAGACCTGCCCACTGTCTGATTTATCATAATCCATGATTCCCATCAAGTAGTTAATGAATAGAAATACCCTTTAAATAATATTAAGTAGCTTGAGGCTATGAAGAGGTGTGGTGGAGGAGCAGTAATTGAAGAACAAAGTTTTTTTTAAGGTGGGGTTGGAAAGGACTAAAGATCTTGATTTCTGACCCAAACCTGTCTCCAACCACCCATTCAATTTAAGCTCTAATGAGGCAGGAAGATGGATGCAAGGCCATTCCATTATAAGGAGGCAGCTTGACACTATAAGCTTTATAATGACACTTCAAACCTTACTATTCCAAATCTGGAGTTGTAACTATGGACTGCCAGGTTTTCTGAACCTTGGCAAAAACTGAGTTCGTCAAACGGGGGGGGGGAATCCATGTGGTGAGCTTGTTTACACCTATCTCCTGGATCCACTGTGCCTGTCTATTCAGGTACTGCAAATGGGTACCCCAAGCCTCACTTGCAGTTGCTGGAACACTTCCTTCCGTCGCCACTATCACCACCTAACCCCTGGATCCTATGTCCTCAACTTAACTAACTATACCACCTTCTTGTCATCTGGCTGGTTCTGCAGTGTTCAACACATGACTTTTCTTTCAAATTGGAAACAATCTTATCAGCCAGCTTGGCTTCCATGCCAGGAAGTAGTCAAACACTGCGCTGTTAAAAGTCTGCATAAAATTTGACCATACAGACAGCCCAAAGATCACAAAGCAAAGATTCTTTATTCTACGGGAACTAGGTTAACACCCTTATGACAGAACTGAAATAAAATTAAAAAAGGATAAACAAGGAACAATTCATAGCAAAGAAACTTTTGGGTCGGGCTGAGGAATTCCATTGCCTGTCTGATACTCCTGTGTTCACCCACTAATTACAGACTTCTTTGCCTCAGTAAGAGACTGTCCAGCTGCTCTAACTATCCTCCCACAACATGGCCACCTGTTGGCAGCAGTCCCATTAGATGAGGGAATCCCAACACTTGGATTCTAATGCCAGCCTTTCTGAATTCATTACTTCTACAGGAATCGTGCGAGTTAAGAATCCAGGTGATTGTCTTTAAACCTTGCCATTAACTACGTACCTGTTTCCACCTCTAGAAACTGATACCAAAGCAAAAACAGAAGGGGAAATGTTGGAGGGCCCTGAAACCTTACAGAATCTTGTGAGAAGTTCAGTTTTTCGATATCACGAACAACTAATTTCAATTTATGACAGGGATCCGAACATCAAGATGAGATTCTCACTAGGAAGTGGTGACAGGCCTATTAACAGGGATCTTTGCTCATGCTATTTTGGATCTGTTAATGTGTAATGAGACATACTTAATAAATGACATCACAGTAAATGTCATCCTAGGGAACTGTGACCATAACGTGGTAGAATTTAACACTCAGCACAAGAGTGCTAATGTTACACTGTTTGGGATGTTTAATTGCAAGCCATTGCCAAGATATTTACTGCATTGCATATATAACCAAATCACTCCATCTGAAAAAGACATGAGATAACAAGGTGTACAGCTGGAAGAACACAGCAGGCCAAGCAGCAGAGGAGCAGGAAAGCTGATGTTTCAGGCCTAGGCCTGAAACAATCTGAAACGTCAGCCTTCCTGCACCTGTGATGCTGCTTGGCCTGCTGTGTTCATCCAGCTCTACACCTTGTTATCTCAGATTCTCCAGCATCTGCAGTTCCTACTATCTCTGAAAAAGACATGAATTGGCTGGAGCAAACATACTAGTTGTTGCAAACAACTTGACCAGGCTTAATGTTCAAAAGCAATGAACAGAATCAAGGTGATAAACAGAATTGACATTATCTGAGTAAAGCAGTTGCAGTACTGATACAGGACCAAGTATTAAAGCACTGAATTGGCTTTGGCTAAGAAATTTGGGGAAAAAAAAGAGTTTAACTTTCATCAGGAAACCTCAGGTCATAACAAAACCAAAAGTAAATTTCTTCTTCCAATTTTGTGTATGGGACAAGATGACTGCTTTGGTCATCTTCAATTTAACCACTGCCCACAAGAATGAAGAGAACTCTGCTGGATTAAAAATAGTCCATTTAGTTGTCCCATTCTCCTGAAGCTAAATAGCTGTTGCTGAACTGTACTATTAAAGTTTTACCAGCCAAACTCCTTTCTCCTTGTGAAGACACGGCTTCAGGAGCCTCGTGCATTTGACTGCATTTAATATTTTTTAAAAAAAAGAGACTTTGTACTTTCAGATTCTGCGCTGCTGTCACCTCACCCAGTTTCTATCAGCTGTAGTTTCAGTAGCTGGGAACAACTAGATTGAGCCAAGATTCTCAGCGTTGAAACTAGTCTGGAGCCCATTTAAGACTTTTCCAGTATATTCCAAAAAGTTTACCCGTGCCCTGCCACGCTAACACATGCCCTCTGACTACACTCATGACTATTCAATGTCCCACCAATAGTGCCTCATACCCTTTATGTCAACTCACGTTCCTGCAATGCTCATGAACCCAGTAGACAAAACTAACTAACCGTATAATAACAAAAGGGGTGCGAAAATGCTTAGAAAAAATTCAATTTTCCCCCCAATTAAAAATACCTCTGTTCTTGAGTGTCCAAAGTCTATTTAATAAGTTTTAAGTACTTGACACTCTTAGCCTTGTGCAAACTGAGACAGATAGAATTGAGCAGAGAGAAAAAAATTAGAGCCACGGAAGATGCCAAAACAGTCATGCAACACTTTTCTGCATTTCTGTAAACGCAAACTTATTCGCACAATTTCCCCTCACCCGCTGTGGTCAATTTCATGAACACCCCAATTAGTATTTACACAAGATTAAGAGCTTTCACATGTTTAAACTATCCACAATCTTAGAATCCTAACCACCAACTCAGACACTAGCAGAGTGACTGGCCTGGACACCGAAGCAGAATTTGACCACGTGACAGCAAACAGTTCCAGTAAAACTGAAGTCAATGGGAATCAGGGAGAAAAGTCTTCTGATTAGTCTCATACCTGGCAGAAAGACGGTAAAGTTGTTGGAGGTCAATCCTTTCAATTCCAGGACGTTTTCTCCATGCAGAAGTTCCTCACAATAATGTCCAGGGCTCAATAATCCTCAGAAGCTTTGTCAAATGACCTTCCCTCCATAATAAGTGTAAATAAAGGGACTGGTTGCTGATCACTGCATCACGTTCAGCACCAGTCTATACCAAAGACATTGAAGCAACCTATGCCCATTTGTTGCAAGACCTGGACACACCACACTTGGGCTGATAAGTTCATAAAACGAGTGCCAGTCAATGATCATCCTCAACAAGAGAATTTAACCATCACCACTCAGCATTACAAATCTCTGACCACCCACTGTCACATCTTGGGTAGTTACAACTGACCAGAAACTAACCAGACATAAATGCTATGGCCACAAGAGCAGGTCTGAGGCTGAACATTCTGCAGTGAGTGGCACACCGCCTGCTCCTGAGCAACAATACAAAGTCAGGAGTGTGATAGGTGTCAATCTGCAGACACAGGGTAATCGTTCTGGTGTTACACTCACTCCCTCCACCACTGACGCATATTGGCAGCAGGAGAGTAATATCCAAAAGGTCAAATGCCACAACTCACCAGGCCTCCATTGACAGAACCATTCAAAGCTACAACCATTTCCAAGGGTATCAGCAGCAGATTCAATGAAACTTCACTACCTGTAAAGTTCTCTAACTAACATACCATCCTAGCTGGGAACTTGAATCACCTTTCCTTCCTTATCATGGTGTTAGAACTCCAACTCCCTTACAGCGCTGTGGATGCATCAAAACACCGCAGACTTTTGAGAGCCAAGGTAGCAGTTCATCACCGCCATCCCTTCTTCAGTTAGGGTGGGAAATTAGTAGTGGTCTAACCAGTGATGCCCGCATCCAGTGGAAGAAAAATGAAAAACCTAAAGAAGTGTGGATGCTGTAAATCAGAATAGAATATAGAAATTGCTGGAAAACCTCAGGTCTGGCAGCAGAGGAGAGTAACCACAATTCATGTTTCGGGTTGAGTGGCTATTCATCCTTTCCCAGTTTTCTGGTCTGGCAACATCTGAGCTTTTCCAGCAATTTCTAAATTTTATTTATGAAAGAAATATGAAATTTCCCCAAAAATACAAGAGAGAGTAAGGAAGCAGGAATATCACATGATGAGCCATCATGCAAATGTGGGCTACAGGCATCCGAGGGAAAAGAATCATTTGTGTTACCTCCCTAGAGGATGAAGTGGCAGATGGGGTCTGCTGTGGATGGTTTAGGTGAAAACTTGAATTGGATGGCATATAGGAGAATACCGATGAGCTGATATGTAGATAGTTGGGACAATGGCAGCTTACCAGATCTCCTGTCATTGTCCAGGAGCCGAGACAAAACTGGGAGATGTCATTATGCACATCTTGGAGCCCAGCCTCTTCTTTATGTATGTGGTAACAGCAACTCATTGACAGCACTGGCAGACTAAGCAATGGGTGACCCACCTGCTGGTTGCCACTGCAACTGAGAAGAAGCCTTTCTCAGGCTGATAGCATGTGTGTTAACCATCAATGTCACTGGCCCAGTGCCTTTGCCATTATTTCAGTCAGCCAGCTCAGACTGCTGCTATCCAGGCCATGATAGGTCAAAGCCAACTGCACCTCTCTCAGTCAAAGTTGGTTACTTTCCAGAACCTATGCTCCAGCTATAGGGGAAGTGAAAAGGATGACAGGAAGGCACCCACAAGTTAAGCTTTAAAGGAAATGTACAAGGGTATTGCTTGTCTAATTAGAAGCAACACCGAAACAAGCATATGTTGCAAAGTCTTGCATTGGTAGCTTTTATTGCTGAATGTTGGGAAGAGGGACATGGCCATGTCTACAGTCATTGTTTTCACCAATGGATGTGCGTGGTAATGTTTCCCATACCTAACTGGGCGGCACAATGGCTCAGTGGTTAGCACTGCAGCTCCATAGCACCAGGGACTTGGGTTCGATTCCAGCCTCGGGCAACTGTCTGTGTGGAGTTTGCACATTCTCCCAGTGTCTGCGTGGGTTTCCTCTGGGTGCTCCAGTTTCCTCCCACAGTCCAAAGATGTGCAGGTTAGATGGATCGGCCATGCTAAATTGCCCGTAGTGTTCAGGGGTGTGTGGGTTATAGGGGAATGGGTCTGGGTGGGATGCTCCAAGGGACGGTGTGGACTTGTTGGGCCAAAGAGCCTGTTTCTACACTGTAGGGAATCTTTAAAAAAAAAAGACCAACACAGCAGGTTAGGACTAAACCACATCCAATTTTAGAACTGATCATTTAAATCAGTGCTGGTTGAAGTTCTATGCAATTTCACAGTTGCTTCTGATCTTCCTGTGATCATTAGATTTTAAAGGGGAATAGGAACAGCACTGGGCCATTCTTTCTTGGGGTTTTGTCCACAATTCATTCAAGAGGAACACAACTGTTCCAATTCTGACTACAAATCCACTTTCCTGCCTGACACCATGAATCCTCCACTTCATTGTGGATCAGAAGTCAAATCTAGTCTTCAACATATTCAATAGACCAACCTACACTAAGTCTCAGAATTGCACGACCCCAGTGAAAATAAGTATAACCTTGAATGACTTAAATAGGAGACCCCTTATTTTGAAGGCATCTTTCTAGTGTCTACCTTGTCGTCATGTCATGCCCTACCTTAGAATCTTACATGTTGCAGTAAGTATACCTTCTATTCAATTATTTTAGTACAAATTCATTGTATATACACAAATTTGCAGACAAGTACTGTGTTCCCGAGTTCTCTAATCCTAGAATTGGAGCAGGTAGTTCAGCTGTCAGGATAGCACAGGGTCCAGTTCCTCCAGAGACCTATAAAGGAGTTACCCGCACAGCATGTAGTGGTAGTGCAGGTGGATTCAGGAAATGGAACATGTAAATAGGCACTAATAAACATGACAATTTCTAAAACATTAATCTTTCAAAAGGAAGCTATACATTTACAAATTTCTGTAAGGTTGAGACATGGTCTTATACCAACTGTTGAAAATCAAAGGCTGATATATAAATTAAAGATCTTTCCATAAAAAAGATCTGTTTGGCAGAACAGCAATTAAGAGCAAAACTATTATACAGTAACAAACAGATTTTAAACCTCTTGGTAGCTGGATGTAAACAATAACAAATAAACTGGGGGGGGGGGGGCAGGGAAGAGAAAAAAAGAGGGGGGGAGAAAGAGGGAAAAAAAAAGAGGGAAATTGAGCAGCATCAGCTTCATCCCAGATTTTTCAGTAATTAATTCAAATGACTTTTGCACCATGCTCAAAAAAAAGTTCCTTTCTGCAGAGACAGAGGTCAAATATGCACAGCAACAGCAGATTCAGCTAAGAGAACGAGAGAGTCAGAATTAGTTGTTGAAGGACTGCCTCCAGTTTTCAGGCCTCAGTTTACACAGGACCCAAGGGTGAATATGCATAATGTAACTCACCACTGAATTCTCCCAACATTTGTTTCATTTTCTAACTTTTCAAATATCCCATATCACCATAGAATATTGTAGCTTACTCATTTAAAAACACTTCTACATAAAATTTCAAATATTTTAATTAAGTTGTGTCTGATGATTGTTCTTCTGCACAGATTTTATAAAGTAATTATAATAACTTACTTGGGCTGAAAAATCAATCAGCTTGGGCAACTGCAATCTGTTCCCTTCATCACTTTTCAAGAAATCTAATAAACTCCCTGTAACAGACAGACAAAGAAGGATTTAATCACCCAAGCACCACAGCATTTTAGAAGGCTGACAATACAAACAAAAAGTGTACAGAACAATCTGTTATTTTGTCGTTTACACCTGGGTTATCAAAAGGATCTCTATTAGTTTCTATCTAAGAAGTTATGATTCAGGCCAGGGTGTTAACTTCTAAATAGCTTTAAGTCATTGACAACCGGGGGGGGGGGGGGGGGAAATACTTGTACTTTTACCTACATCACTCTCCAACTCAACTACAAAGTGAAATGTTTTACTATAGAAGAGGGGTCAGATCCGTTCCTTAGCAAGACTACTCCTACCAGGTAAAAATCCAGTTTGACCTTGAACCCTGACTTTATTTTAATCTAATTTGCAAGGAATCTTGTGCAATTGATTTTTGCTTTCTTGTTGGTTACCAAGAATGACCCCCTGGCCTCTGCAAGGAAGTCAGAGGACAGGGCCATTTGTAGGAGGAGGAGGAAGAGGTAACTGATATAACACCCAATTCCAAAAAAAAAGAGTTTTCCTAAAGCACTTGAGTAAGGTCCCTGTTCAGGTTTTACTTCAAGGCTTTCTCCAAGATACCAGAAAAACAAAATGTATAATTGGGTACTGGGGAGGCAGACCCCCCCTCAGAATCCTCACATTAAATCAAGTGCAGCTGCCGTATCAGGAATGAAATTAAGCATCTTTCAAAGTAAACTCTTGATTACTTATTGTAATAATTCAGGATGGAAAAGCCTAGGGGGAGGCTCTGACATTTGGATTTGTGGCACATCCTACCCTTGGTGAAGAGGAAATAAAAGGTGAGTGTCCACAGAGAAAAAGAAATGCAACGCTTTCATAGTAAAATGCAAAAGCATTTTATAAAATCATAATCAAAGCAAATTCAATACTGAGCCTCATTGTACACACTGGGACAGATGATTTAAAAGCAGAGGAATGTCTAAAGCAGTATGATGAAGCCAATGAAAGAGGTAGTTCACCAGCAGCGTTTAGGAATGGAATTCCAGAGGTTAGGGTCTGGATAACCAAGAGTGTCATCACTAATGGTGAAACGGTTAATAAAAAATTAGAGTTGCCCAACAAACCAGAATTGCAGAAACAAATATTGGAGAGTTATAGGACTTGATGTTAGAGAGATAGGTTGTGGTGTGTATAGGGAAGGATTTGAAACGGAGGATTTGGCACCTGATATGTTGTTGTTTAATCTGTATTTAGAAAGGACAGGGGTATTTGGTCAGCAGTGCTTGCAGGTTCAGGGATGGGACAGGAAAAGACGTAAAGAGAAGCTGTAGTTGCTAATTTACTACTGATCAATGTTAAATACATTGTCTTAGAATTTTCTCCAGGTGTTATAAATGGGTTTTCGCAATACCGAGACTTCAACGTGTGCAAATTTTCTCTGGCTATTCTAAGTGATGATGATAGCCTATTTAAAATTAGTAGCCCTAAGTTAAATCCAATTAGTTAAAATATTCATACCCTAACATTTCAGTCCAATTTAATTACAATTTCTATTAATGACATATACTGCTCTGAATAAGGTAAATGGGACAAATGAGTTAGAGTGGGAGGCAATTTTAAAATGTAAATCTTCAGGTAAGCCAGAGATGCTAAAACTACATGATTCCTCAATAATTTAGTTGCTTGTTAACAATTTAAGATATGCTTAAGTACAAATAAATAATTCTGTTGGCTAATTCAGAATGCACAAGTAATAATAACAACATGAATCTGCAGCTTTTTATACGTAGTTTATTTAAATTTGGCAATGTTTTGTAACGATCTAAAATTTTGAATGGAAGTTCATAACAATCTTGCTGAATTGGTTACATTACAGACCAGCTAAACTATTTTGGGGTGAACTATACATCATCAGTGGTCAATTTAGACGGCTGGAGATGGGGGTACAATTCATACACATGATTCAGGGATTTACTTGGCTACACTATTAAAAGTTCTTTCAAATTTCCTTCAAATTAGTATTAAATTACCCACCCGTTTGTCAATCAATACTCATGAACATATTGTAAACAATGAAGTGATCAACACCTGCATACTTTAAATTGAACATTTAGTTCTCAAATGAATAACATGCTAATGAAAGTTTGTTTTGCAGCAACGATAAAACAGAAGCAAAAAAACATTTTTTTGAAAGCATTTGTTATGCATTTAAAACAAAATCTTTATTTCCTCTTGCAGTTTGCCCAGTATCAGCTGTTGTGGTTTAAACTGACTGCAGAAAACAGTGAAGCTGAAATCTAGCGCATAACTTACGCTCTTGACTGACCACAGGAACTTGCATCCTCCCCCACGCTGTTCCAGGTTGCAAATAATTAGGTGCTTGTTCACTTACAATAGCTATATACAGCAAAGAGATCAGTTCTGTATTGATTTGAATGAAAGGAATGAACGCCTTTTATTTGGTGGGATGGGCAGGAAAGGATGTCCCAGCATATTTATTTTTTGAATTTAAAGCATGAAAAGGATTTGACCCAACTGATTGTTTTCTTCTCATTATTATATTCTAAACCCCTGTTTACAAAAAAACTAATGATAGTCATTTCTTAACAGACGTGAAGTGCCCCAAGTTGAACAGTTTGATGGTGAAGCAGATCACAAAATGTGCATTATAATAGTTGGACAGAGGGAGGATTTCTTTGGTAAAATTGAACAAGACTTAAAAATGGACAGCAGCACAAAATTGCCCATTTCTCAAGTGATTTATATTAAAATGATCCCTATGGATTTCTCTACTACGTTCAATTTTTGGAAGTTTCTTTCATATAGCTGGGATTCAGATGTGTCTCCTTGCCTCATTTTCTTCCATTCTGAAGATTTAGTTATGATTAGTTCTAATGGGTTTTACCCGGCGGTACATGACCAAAGGTGATCAGCGTTCAAGAAAGTTTATTAACAATGAAACCAGTCAAGTGATTAGACTCCACTGAATTCTGATCAAAGTCCACTCCTCTCATCACATGATTCAGCTATCCAATAAAAGTTAAATCATTAGCCCTTGTAGTTTACATTGCTATTTGGATGAACATGAGGTTGATACAATTTTATCCACCTACAGAACAGTTTCCCTGTCCAGTAAAGCACAAGACCACCAGGAGCTTTTCAGATAATATTGCTCCACAGGCGGAATTAGACAAGACCATATTAGCTCTCCCCCCCCACCCACGCCACTTAATTACCTACCTTCTGGACATTGTTTATATATTATCAGGCCTAAAATGGATGTCCTGGGTACATAGGAGCCAAATTAAACATCCAAATATTGGGTCAGGTTATTTTCATTTTTAAGTATGGCAATAGTATCAGAAATAAACAGCACAGAAAAAGGCCCATCTGCCTATTATAGAACATAGACATAGAACATTACAGCACAGTACAGACCCTTCGGCCCTCGATGTTGTGCTGACCTGTCATACCGATCTGAAGCCCATCTAACCTACACTATTCCATGTACGTCCATATGCTCATCCAACGACGACTTAAATGTACCTAAAGTTGGCGAATCTACTACCATTGCAGGCAAAGTGTTCCATTCCCTTACTACTCTGAGTAAAGAAACCACCTCTGACGTCTGTCCTATATCTTCCACCCCTCAATTTAAAGCTATGCCCCCTCGTGCTTGCCGTCACCATCCTAGGAAAAAGGCTCTGCCTATCCAACCCTCTGATTATTTTATATGTTTATAATTGAAGTCACCTCTCAACCTTCTTCTCTCTAACGAAAACAGCCTCAAGTCCCTTAGCCTTTCCTCACAAGACCTTCCCTCCATACCAGGCAACATCCTAGTAAATCTCCTCTGCACCCTTTCCAAAGCTTCCACATCCTTCTTATAATGCGGTGACCAGAACTGTACACAATACTCCAGGTGCAGCCGCACCAGAGTTTTGTACAGCTTCACCATAACCTCTTGGTTCCGGAATTCGATCCCTCTATTAATAAAAGCTAAAACACTGTATGCCTTCTTATCAGCCCTGTCAACCTAGGTGGCAACTTTCAAGGATCTGTGTACATGGAAACCGAGATCTCTCTGCTCATGTCTGTACTGATCAAAAACAACCACCAACTAGCTTTCCTGCTTGGCCTGCTGTGTTCACCCAGCTCCACAAGCTTTGCTGCTCCTCTGATGCTGCTTGGCCTGCTGTGTTCATTGAGCTCCACACCTTGTTATCTCAGATTCTCCAGCATCTGCAGTTCCTACCATCTCTACCAACTGGTCTAATCTCACTTTCCAGCACTTAACTAAAAGCCTTGAATGCCTTGGAGTTGCAAGTATACATCTAAAGCTTCATACATGTTTGAGGGTTTCTGCCTCTACCTCCCTTACAGGTATAGAGTTCCAGATTCCTACCACCCCCTGGGTGAAAAGGTTTTTCCTCACATCCTCTCTAAACCTTCTACCCCTTACCTTAAATCTATGCCCCCAGTCATTTGTCCCATCATTATAGAGTAAGAGATGTACAACACAGAAACAGACCCTTCAGTCCAACTGGTCCATGCCAACCAGATATTCAATGTTAATCCAGTCCCCTTTACCAGCATTGGGCCCATTACACTCTATATCCTTCCTATTCATATGCCCATTCTGATGCCCTTTAAAGTGGTGTAATTGTACCAGCCTCCACCAATCAATTCCATTCGCACACAAAGGTGCGCATGAAAATATTGCACCTCAGGTCACTTTTAAATCTTTCCTTTCTCACCTTAAACCCAAGCCCTCTAGTTTTAGACTCCCCTAACCTTAGGAGAAGACCTTGCCTACTTACTCCATCTATGGCCCTAATGATTTTATAAGCTTCTTTAAGGTCACCCCTCATCCCCCAACACTCCAGGGAAAATAGCCCCAGCCTATTTGGCCTTTCACCATTACTGCAACCCTCCAACCCTGGCATCATCCTTGTGAATCTTTTCTGAGCCCTTGCAAATATAACATCTTTCCTATAGCAGGGACGTCAGAATTGAATATAGTATTCCAACAGTAGTCTAACCAATGTCCCATACAGCTGCAACATGACCTCCCAACTACAATACTCAATACAATGACCAATAAAAGGCAAGTGTGCCAAGAACTCTCTTCGTCACACTATCTACCTGCAAATTCACTTTCATGGAACTATTAACCTATAGCCTAAGGCCTCTTGTTCAGCAACTCCCCAGGACCTTATCATTAAATGTACAAGTCCTGCTCTGATTTGCCCCAACAAAACGCAACATCTCACATTATCTTAATTAAACTCCATCTGCCACTTCTTGGTCTATTTGCCCATCTGATCAAGGTCCTGTTATCCACTCTGAGGTAACCTACTTCACTATCCACGACACCAATTTTGATGCCACCTGCAAACTTATTAACCGTACACCCACCTATATTCATTTCAAATCATTTATAGAAGTGACAAAAAAAACAAAAACAGTGGACCCAACACTGATCCTTGTGACATACTGTTGATCACAGGCCTCCAGTTCAAAAAGCAATCCTCCATCACCACCCTGTCTCCTACGTTCCAGCCAATTTTTAATCCAAATGTCTAGTTCCCCCTGTTCCACGTGATCTAATCTTGCTAACCAGCCTATGTGGAACTATGTCGAATATCTTACTGAAGTCCATAGAGACAACTTCCACTGTTTTGCCTTCATTAATTTTTCATTACTTATTCAAAAAAACCTCAAATCATGTCAGTGAGATTTTTCCACAGACAAAGCTACGTTGACTATCCCTAATCAGTCCTTGCATTTCCGGATACATGTAAATCCTGTCCATCAGAATCCCTTCTAACAACTTACCCACTGCTGACATCAGGTACATTCGTCTATAGTCCTTATCACCTTTCTTAAATAATGGCAAAGGGAAAATAATTGTTGCCTGTCTGCCTTATCAATGCCCCTCAATTTTATATATCTCAATCATGTCCCCTCTCTATCTCCTCTGCTCTGAAGGAAAACAACCCCAGTCTGTCCATTCTCTCTTCTTAAACTCTATGATGGATGCAAAATCCAATTTGGCCTCCAAGCAAGGATGCCAATGTCAAAATCGCCAGTCTTCAACAAACTCCATTCACTTCATAACCAACCAAGAAATGGCTCAAGATGCCGTATACTGCAAAGTCAAGAAGTCCTGACAATAACCTAGTTACGGTGCTGAAGGCTTATTTT
Source organism: Stegostoma tigrinum (assembly GCF_030684315.1). Taxonomy (NCBI): domain Eukaryota; kingdom Metazoa; phylum Chordata; class Chondrichthyes; order Orectolobiformes; family Stegostomatidae; genus Stegostoma; species Stegostoma tigrinum. The sequence continues at coordinate 26,765,677 of NC_081372.1, forward strand.
CCAGATCCAGTCATAGAAAGTTGATCCAGCATCACTACAATGCCAGCATCCACTCAAATGTAGAAAATTATACCCTGGTTGCAAATTGAAGTATTTCTCCTTTTGAGCAAAATTGAATCATTAAGCATACAGGAACTGAATTCTAGATTTAAAAAGACCTTAGGTTGGTTATGAGTAAATTAGTTTAAAGAGTAAAAAAATTACCGAATGAATGGCAAGAGATTACACACTCAAGATACTTCAATCTTTAACGAGCCATTAAATAATAAAGTTACTAAAGCACACACAGCAAATCGTGACTTCAACAGAAAAGGGAACTGTATTCAAATTTATTTCAGTGAATATCACTATCTCTCTCTGCATCTTTGCAGAATGTGTTGCTTCGAAAGCTAAAGCAAATATGCATCAATCTATACACAAATATAAAGAGAGGACTTTGATTCTGTGGTCAAAGCTCAACTTTTAGAATGTGGTTGTGAGAAAGCAGGAAAATGAGATTAGGGGAAATAGGTTACTGCATTTTTTCTATTTTTGTTGGCACTTAGACTGCTTTAAGATGCCCACACAAGGAAAAGTTCACTTAGATCTTGTTAAATAGGGCAAATAACTATTATTAGGATTGTCTTGGATGGCCTAAATAAAGTCTATGCTCTTTATAGTCAAAACTGGGTGGTGCTTTCTAAAATTACACAAAAAGGCAGGCATTACAGTGATGTTTAAACAGGAAAAAAAGGAAGGAGGAAGTGAAAAAAAGAGAAATGGATCGGTACAACAACATGTTTTCTGTTTCAATTTGCAACCCCAACCCAATATCCTAGTAATTTTTTTGTCTAAATGGTTCAGATCTTCTGCCAACAGCAGAACAGGAGGGCACATCACTGACTCCATTTAAAACTGTCTCTTTTGGAACCTTGGATCTTTCAATGACATCTTAGCTTGGATTCATGGTCAAGCATAGTCAGGAGGCCATTGGCAAAATGTTGTTTACTGTCTCATATTGTGTATATACTGAAGACTGGCAAACAGCCACCCACCCCACCACGCTCCACTGAGGTCTGTCTTCAAGTCACTGACAAGCAGTGTTTTTGAATGGCCCTGAACACATCTTTATCAGTTCCTTCCCAAATGTCAAATTCTGTAGGATATTGGTGAGCACAACCACAAAAATGCTCACCATAGTCTTACCCTCTGACATAAAGAACATGGAGAGCCTGTAAAAGAAATAAAGGTACTATTCTAAAGGTTGTGCTAGATCAGAGATACCTGCGTGGAAGTGTACACAATTCATTAAAAGGTCCCATGACTGAAAGAGAGGTCTGCTAATGAACCATTAGTACTTCAGGCTTCATAAGTAGGGCATAGATTGTAAATACAGGGAGGTTATGATTAAATTTACATAAGACACTGTTTAGACCTTGTATCAGAGATAATAGGAACTGCAGATGCTGGAGAATCAGAGATAACAAGATGCAGGGCTGGATGAACACAGCAGGCCAAGCAGCAGAGGAGCAGGAAGACTGATGTTTCTGGCCTAGACGCTTCATTAGGAGGGTCTAGGCCTGAAACGTCAGCCTTCCTGCTCCTATGATGCTGCTTGGCCAGCTGCGTTCATCCAGCTCTACACCTCGTTATCACTGTTTAGACCTTAACTGGAGGAGCACTGTGTACAGTTTTGAGTGCCACAGTATATGAAGGCTATGAATATACTGGAGTACAGAAGAGGTTTGAGAATGGTTCCAGGGATGAGGCACTTCATTAATGAGGAAAGACTGGAGAGGTTGAGACCATTTTCTCTGGAGAGGGGAAGGCTAAGAGAAGAGTTAATAGAAGTTTTCAAAATCATAAGAGTGGATAGGGAGAAGCTTCCAACCTGTTAGTGGATTGAGAACCAGAGGGCATAGTCTTAAATTGTTTTGCATAAGAACCAAATGCAACATCAGTAAAACCCTTTTCCACACGGTCAAGGTAGAAACAATGACTTAACTGAATCAATTTAAAATAATCATCCTATGTGCAGGGTTGTGGGGAAGTGTAAGGAGAGTGGCATTGGGTTAAAATGGCCAGATGGGAGGGAGAGACAGACAGACAGACAGACAGACAGACAGAGGGTATCCCCTCCCCAACTCTGGGCACTGTCAACTCCTCAAAAAGTAGAAGTTAGACAAATTGAAAACTTAAGAAGGTTTAAAGTTTAAAATCTAACCAAGAGTGACAAATTTTTGTTAGGGAAAAGGTATTAAAAAGGTTACAGAACGAAGTTGGATTGGTAAATTGAAGGAAGAGATCAACCATAATATAAACTAAGCAGCGGAAAACGTACAGAGGCTGGACAGCCTAATCCTACATTGGGTGTGCCTTGTTTTCCTCCAATTGTCCCTTAGTTTTGAAGGCACATCTTCGAATTCACCTCTTTGGTCATGATCTTAATATCATCTTTGGTAAAATGCCACTTTTTAACCCAATTCCACTATTGTGGAGTTCCCAGTGGTATTTTTCCCATGTTAACACATTACATAAATTCAGGCTACTGGTGTGGAGCTCTTACACATAGGATAAACACAGCTAAAAAGTATATTACACATAGCATAAAGTTACCAGTTTTCTGCAAGAAATGGTTAGATTTACTTTTTTCTCCAGCCAACTGTGGAAATTTTATGGCTATGGCAATAGCAATTTAAATGCCCAACTTACTAATGTGCAAGTGGCTTATTTCTTGTTGCTGTTAAATTTGAGACAAACAAGAAGTGCTTTGATAAAAAAATCTTGAAGAACACTAGCGGGAAACACCTACTCTTTACAGTCTCAAAAAGAGAAAGAAAGTGAAATAGAATTAAACAATAAGAAAATCGAGCAGAGTAGCATAAGTAGGTCATTTCAAGCCATCGAGTCTGTTCTGTCATCGACTAAGATCATGGCTGATCTAAAAATCCTCTACTCCACTTGCATGCTTTTTCCTATTACCCTCGATTGCCTTACTGATTTAAAAAACTGCCTCTCGGAAACTTGAATATACTTAATGACTCATCCTCAACAGACCTCAACATTAAATAATTCTACAGATTTATTACTCTCAGAAGAAATTCCTCCTCACCTAATGTCTTGAACATACAACCCTTGTTTGTGAAATTATGCCCTCAGGACCTGGACATTCCCACACAGGGAAACAATCATTCCACATCTAACTGACCAAGTTCCCCAAGTGTCTTGTGTATTTGCTTCAGAGGATTTCTTCCCTAAGGCCATTTATGGGTTAAACCTACAGTATGAGTTTGGCAGTGGTTCAAGAAGGCAGTTCACCACCACCTTCTCAAGGGTAACCAGGGATGGCAATAAATGCTGGACAGCCAGTGATTCCCATGTCTGACCAGTGAATAATAAAACACCTCCAATGAGTACAGGTCAAACCTATTCAACCTCTCCTCATTAAACATTCCCTCCCATATCTGGTGTCTGCCTGTGCACCTCCTCTAGACTGGATTGGAAGGGGGCAGTCTATCCTCCCTTGACAAACTATTCGGTATTACAGCAGACGTCTGGCCTTGCATAGTTTGAGAAAAACCTCTCTACATTTATATTCCTCTCCCTTTGAAATAAAGGTCAATATTCCATATGCTTTCCCTATTCCCCACTGAACTAGGATGTTAGCTTTTTGTGAATCGTGGACAAGGACTCTGAAATCCCTCCACTCGAGCTTTCTGTATTAAGTTTCAATGTATCTGGGAGTATGCAGTTGCTGAATTTTACACATCAAAAGCTTGGATGGTGTCAGCATGGGTGTGTTAACATGAATGTTTTGTCAACATGCACTTGCTACATGTAATAGACACCAATACAGTTAACAATCAAATAAGGCAAAAAGTTTGACACTTAAATGACATGACACTAAATAAAGTAATATCATACCAGAGGAAACTATCACTGCTCTGTTTGACACTGGAGGCTGATTAGCTCTGTTTGGTAGATTGCTAGTGACATCGACAGTGAAGGCTCAATGCCACCATTGCTGGAGGCTGCCACGAAGGTCATACCTTCATGACTTTGCCCCTTACCTGAGGACCCACAGGCTAAACTCACCACCAGTCATTTCTCAAAATGACTGAACAGCCCTCTGGGATCGTGGTGACTAGTCTTTTTCCATAAAAACTTCTACTTCACAAGTTGTGGCTGATAGAATCTTTTATTTCATACATGCAATTGAGTTGCCGTCTCTTTGCACAACAGAAGGTTTAAAACTCATTTCTCCAAAGCGATGGTACTCACAGAAGTATGCAATTCAAAAGAATGCTTTGACGTGGAGTGTTCATACAGAATTCTGGCTTATTGAGGCTAAATTTAACAACATGATTCTCAGCCATAACTGGCAATGAAATCGCAAATAAAAAAGTTTTACTCCCAAACACGTATGTAAAAAGGTAAATCTGAGTACCGAGTATTATTCATCGCTTATTTTCTGATCTTCAGGCTATATAAATAGTTCCCACATAAATTCTAAAAAAGTATAAAATCTTTATTCAATGCATATTAGGACTGGCTGCCATCTTCCAGGAAGGGCGATACAATAGCAAACTACAGCTTGTATGCAAATATTGCCCTTCATTAACTTTTATATTGACTTTACATTAGTGATATCAAACAAATTTTGAAACGTAGTCACACAAGGAGATTTTCAGGCAGATTGCTGAAGGCTTGATTAAAGAGATCAGTTCAGTAACATTTCAAAGAAGGAAAGAGACAACGATGAAATGGTGAGGCTTAATGATATGGCAACTGTGGTTAATGGGTGGTAGTGGTGGTACAATTAAAAAAAATCAAGGATATGCAAGAGACCATGATTGGAGGGACAGAGATATCTCAAAGTGTTGTAGGAGCTAGAGTAGATGAGTGAGGCAGGAAGGGGTGGTGCCATGGACAGATTTGAAAACAAAGATGAGAACTTTGCTGATCTTTAAGGGGTCCTATTCTGTCCCTAGTTTCCCTTTTGACCTTAAATGTATTTGTAGAATCCCTTCGGATTCTCCTGAACCTTATTTGCCAAAGCTATCTCATGTTCCCTTTTGCCCTCCTGATTTCCCTCTTAAGTATACTTTTAATATCTTTATACTCTTCTAGGGATTCACTGTATCTCTGTTGTCTATACCTAACATAGGTTTTGGTTAGGAATAAGAAGGAAGCCTCTCTGGTCATCCAGCATTCCCTACATCTACCAGCCTTGCACTTCACCCTAACAGGAAGATACTGTATGTGGACTTTCGTTCTCTCATTTTTGATGCTTTCCATTTTCCAGCCATCCCTTTACTTGTGAACACCTATCCCCAAAAAAACTTTTGAATGATCTTGCCCAATACTGTCAAAATTGGCCTTCCACCGATTTAGAACTTTAACTTTTCGATCTGGTCTATCCTTCTCCATCACTATCTTAAAACTAGTTAGAATTATGGTCACTGGCCCAAAGTGACCCACCATTGACACCTTAGTCGCCTGCCCTGCCTTGTTTCCACAAGAGTCGGACACGTTTTGCTCCGTCTCTAGTCAGTACACCCACATACTAAATCAGAAAAGTTTCTTGTGCACATTTCAATTCCTCTCCATCCAAGCCCTTAACACAATTTGGCAACACAGACATAGGTGTACAGGGAGTACAATTGGGGACTGCGGACACATCCAGGTGGGGGGGCCGCCAAGGTTGAGTGTTATTGTGAAGGAGGTACAGTTACCTATCCTTTACTGATTGCAGCCTGTGGGACAGAAAACTGACGATCCAGTTGCAGTGGGTGGAGCCAAGATCAAAGTCACAGAGTTTTGAGATCAGTTTGGAGGGGATAAATGTTGTTGAAGGTGGAGCTATAGTCAATGAGCAGGAGTCTGACATAGGTGTCTTTGTCATCCAGATGTTCCAGGGATGAATGCAGGGCAAGGAATGTAGCATCCTCTGTGAACCTGTTACATTGGTAGGGGATCAAGGTAGGATGGGAGACTGGAGCTGATGTGGGCTGTGACCAGCCTCTCGAAGCACTTCACAATTTGTGAACTTGGAGCTATTGGGTGGTGGTTATTAAGGCACACGGTTTTTTTGGATACAGGGATATGGTGGTTTTCTTGAAGCAGGTAGAGACTTCGACTTGTAGGAGGGAGAGGTTGAAAATGACGTTGGCGAATACCTCCATCACTTGGTCCGCATAGGATCAGAGTGCTCAGCCAGGGACACCATCCGGATGTGATCTATGTGGATTTCAGTAAGGCATTCAACAATGTTTATCATGATAAACTCGTTAGCAAGGTTAGATCGCACAGAATACAGGGAGAACTAGCTATTTGGAAACAGAACTGGCTCAAAAAGTAGGAGAACAAAAAGGGCGGTGGTGGAGGGATACTTTTCAGGCTGTAGGCCTGTGACCAGTGACATGCCGCAAAAGGATCAGTGCTGGGTCCACTACTTTTTGTCATTTATATAAATCATTTGGATATGAACATAGGAGGTATGGTTAGTAAGTTGTAGATGATACTAAAATTGGAGGTGTAGCAGACAGTGAAAGTTACCTCAGAGTACAATGTGATCTTGATCAGATGGGTCAATGGGCTCAGCAGTGGCAGATGAAGTTTATTTTAGATAAATGTGAGGTGCTGCATTTTGGAACAACAAATCAGGGCAGTAGTTACACACTTAATAGTAAGGTCCTGGGGACTGCTGCTCAACAGAGACCTTGCAGTACAGGTTCATAGTTCCTTAAAAGTGAGTTGATAAGGATAGTGAAGAAGGGTTTGGCACGTTTGCCTTTATTGGTCAGTGCATCGAGCATTGGAGCTAGGAGGTAACTTGGCTGTACAGGACATTGGTTCAGCCATTTTTGGAGTATCACATGCAATTCTGGTCTCCCTCCCTATGTGAAACTAGAAAGCGTTCGAAAAATATTTACAAGGATGTTGTCAGGATTGGAGGGTTTAAGCTATAGGGACAGGCTGAATAGGCTGGGACTGTTTTCCCTGGAAAATCAGAGGCTGAGGGGCAACCTTACAGAAGCTTATAAAGTCATGAGGGGCAGGGGTAGGGTAAATAGGCAAGATCCACTCCCCAGGGTGGAGGAGTCCATAACAAGTAGGTATTGGTTTAAGGTGAAAGGGGAAAGATATGAGATCTAAGGGGCAACTTTTTCCCCACACAGAAGGTAGTGCATGCATAGAGTAAGCTGCCAGAAGAAGTGGAGGAGACAGGTACAATGACAACATTTTAAAAAAGGTACCTGGATTGGTAAGTGAACAGAAAGACTTTAGCGGGATACATGGGCAAAATGCTGGCCAACGGGACTAGATTTATATAGGATATCTGGTCAGCATGGATAGTTTGGACCAAAGATCTGTTTCTCTGCTGGATCTCTATGACTCTAACTTTGAAATCAAGCCAGATAGGAGAACAGCAAGCTGGATAATGTTTGAATAGGACTTAGTACATTAAAACACATGCAGTGTATTGGATGAGCTCAAGGGAGGAGCCCCGACAGCAGAATAATCAAATTTGAAGTTAACGCAGATATGAAGGGGTAATTGACAGTACGCACCTCTAGAGAAAGGATGATGGTCAATGTTACTAAGGTGGTTACAGATAATCTTTTTGATGGTCCCTGAAGTCACCAGTAATTGAACAGGTACCCAGCAGCCTTTGTGCATCCACAAAAACGAGCTTGAGGTAGACAGGAAGTGGGAGGCCTGAATGTCCTAATTTTTCTGCTATGAGATCATTCAGGATTACAAAGGAATCCAAAGCAGTTATGTCAATTAGACAATCTGATTGAATTATGATCCATAATGAAAAAGCAGGAGACTATTTGGCAATAGACAACTCTTCTTTGACAGTGCATATAAAAGGATAACAATGCCCACATTACGTTGTGAAGCGGCTTTCTTTAAACTGAAAATCCCCTCTTGCCTGATAGACAAAATTTCAGAAGAATCAAGTCATCAAGCCTGGTAGAAGTAGATGCAAGCTGCAAGAGTGAACATAGTGGATACGATCTTCAAAAACAAGCACACAGAACAAAGCGTGTCAAATATTGTGAAGCAATTGAAGTAAATATACTTGTACAAAGTCCTGCACACCTTCCTTGGGAAGGATAATAATCACCACTGAACTCTAGGGATCTTCAAAACAATCAAGAGCAAGAAAGGGCTGTATAAATAGTAGCAACACTCTACCTTTGGCCATGTATTCTGTAATTATGTAGATCGGTTCTTCCTTTGTCACGACAGCATTAAGCCGCACCAGTTTATCATGTTGAAGGGACTTCATGAGATTAGCTTCCATGAGGAAGGCGTCCACAGACATACTGCCCGGTTTCATCGTTTTCACAGCTACTTTGGTATGGTTGTTGTATGTAGCTGAAAAAGAGGTTAAATTATTTGTCCCATCAGGAAACTCTGAATTTCAACTTTCAAAAAGTGTCAGGATTGCTTATTGCATTTTATTTATAGAAATGATGCTCAACTGACTTCAGATTTAATCTTAAACTTGGCAATTGCCGATTAATAGCATGCATCCTTGTGTCAGAGTACATTTTCTCACTTCACTAGATCTTTGAGCCTCAATCACATACACTTCATTCTCCGAGCAAAAGGTAATAACAGCAATTTTTTGGCAGTTTTTCTCCCCAACTCCTTGGCTATTTTCCAGGAAAAATTGACACAGCAATCTCCCAGCTAAGTACATACCTACAGCTGACCAACAGTGTCTGATTCATATCTTTACACACACATTTTCTCTCTTTGGAGGAACAGCAGTGACAAGTTGGAAAGATTTTTAATTTTAAAACATTCTGCCCGAAAACAGGTCAACCATGGGTAGGCCAAGGAGGAAGGTCCAGAAGCCATCCCAACTGCAACAGGGATCAAATCCAATCCCATTAGCACCAAACTGATTGACATTGGTAGTCTAGGCAACTGAGACAAACTGTCCCCCAATGGGTCAAAATTGCTGTGGCAACATACACTTCTATACAAATACTGTAGATTAGAACTAAGAACAGTGTTGATGGTAGAGACACAATGCCAGACAGTCCATCCAGTTCTATCTCTTTAGGTGAGACTTCCTAGCCATTGATAAAATGGCTGAGCAAGCCACTCTCAATTGTAAGAGGGCAGTTAAGAGTCCCCTGAAGGACATTTGTGATGGTTTTTCCAACAGATCGACAGCAGATTCAAGGTCATCAGCAGATTCTTCATTTCAGACTCTCACCACTCGGTATTTCCAAATTGATTTACAAAAGACACTCAAATTTTAACCACCACCACATAGGTGGATTTTATTAAAAACAGAGAAACAGCAAGTAACTAACATGTATTATTTGGTATTGACGCTTCCCCCCACCCCACTAAGACTTCATTGCAATTAACTTTCATAAATTTCCTCTAAAAATACTCATTATCCAATACTTATGAAAGAAATCATTTGTATATAACAGTTTATGAAGCAAGCCAGTCAAATAATTATTTATGTCTTTAAGATTGAGTGACAATGTGGTCAAGACACTGGGAGAATTCCCATCCTTGAAATCACTTCACTGAATTTGGGAACTGTGTGTAATAGCTCATAAAAGGAGGACAGCACCATCAAGAATGTAGCACTTCCTTACTATTATTTTATGATGTCTGTCTGAATTAGGCCTATAGGTGAGACTTAATGCTAGGGATTTCTAATTGAAAAAGGAGAATGCTGTCACTGACCCAAAAGTTAGGCTTTTTTTTTGTTTCACGTTCTGCGCAGGGAACTATTATATGGGTGTTGCAAAACAGTGTTAAAAGCAAATATAAGAACTCTTTAGTTCAAATTTCTGAGCAATGGCCATTGCTGTAATTCTGTGCTTGACACAGAACCATGCATGATTATCCTTGAAGCGCTGAACCTTAGAAAAATTCAACTCCAGATCTTGACCCTGAATTCCAGGATAACATACTTACTTCCATTTCATTCTGGGAGTCAGTGACTGACAGTAAAGCAGCAAATACTCTTGGTATTTATGGTGATCAAACACTCATGCTGTCATAAAGCAGAAGCCACCTTATGCTCCAGCCTATTACAAGAATCTCAGAAACACTACAGGAACAATATTGGTTTTTGCCTTCAGCTGAGATTCTTGCTTGGAGTCTCCTTTAACAATGAGTCAGTAGCTCAAAAAGCAAAACATAATGAAACTTACCCAACCACACTTCTCCAAATTGCCCAGCTCCAAGTTTTTTATCCAATTTGAGGGACTCTCTTGGAATTTCCCAAGCATCTTTTTCCCATGGTTTTTCAGGCTTTTCACTGATACAAGGTTTTGTAAGTTTCTGACACAATCCATCCCCTTGCTCTGTCGAAATAATTGAAAAAGTTAAAACTTGCCAGCTCAATAAGAGATTATAGTCATATAACTCAGTGAGCTAAGGGGCCACCCATTTAAGACAGATGAGGAGACACTTTCTTCGAGGACCATAATGCTTCAAAACACCGCTTGGTGAAAGCAGAGGTTTGAATGTATTTTACAGCCGAGTAGATAGAGTCTCAATAAGCAAGGACTGAAAGGTTATTGGGGGTCACAGATGTAGATAAGTTGACCTTATTGGATAACAGAGCAGATTCAAAGGGTCGAGTGACCTATTTCTGCTAATAATGTGTGTGTTTGTGTAATGTTCTTATCCAGTCATGGGATCACTAATTAGGCCACCATTGGTTGCCAATTCCCAATTGTCAAGAGGTGAGTTCAGAGTCAACCACAATACTGTGGGTCCAGTGTCACAAGTGCGACAAATCAGGCAAAGAGAACTGATTTCCTTCCCCAAAAGGGATATTAGTGAACGAAATGGCTTTTTTTGAAACAATCAAGAGTGATTACATCCTCATTTTTAGGCTAGCTTTTATTCCAGCTTTTTTAAAAGAATATAAAAGTTTCACCATCTTCCATGGTGGGATTTGAACCCACATGCCCCAGTATTAGCCTGCAGTTTTGGATTACTGAACCCAATGACATCACAAGAATGTCACCACTTTGCTTCTAATAAGAGGATCTAAACTTGGACAAAGACCTGTAGCTGCAGGTTTTATTTCTGTTGGATGTTTACATTGTCAGTATGACAATCTTTCATATAGCCCATGCACTCGTACTAAGTAAAAATTGAAAGAACTGCGGATGCTGTAAATCAGGAACCAAAACAGAAGTTGCTGGAAAAGTTCAGCAGGTCTGACAGCATCTGTGAAGAAAAAAAATTAGAGCTAAATGTTTTGTGCCCAGTGACACTTCCTTAGGACAGGACACTGGAGGGATGGCCACCAGGCCCGAATTGTTAACTCAGACTTTTTTCTTCGCAGATGCTGCCAGACCTGCTGAGCTTTGCCAGCAATTTCTGCTCTTACGTTAAGTAGTTTGGACAACATGCTATTTCCTTCTTCCATCAGAATATGCATTATCTCTTCACACAGGTCTCACCTCCTACAAATATGATACAGGTCTATTATGCTGCTTGGAAAGTGCCACATCTTTGAGGTAGCATGCCGTGAATATTAGAAACTAGCCAGTATCTTCCTGGGTACCTTACAATAAACATTTAATAGGAATAGGTGCGTGCCACCATATATTGCACAACTCATTAATCTACCGATACAACATGATCCATTTTCAGGCTACAAAGGTATTCCATTAGACTGCAATCATGACATGAGTGCTCAGGTCAAGTATTGCAGATTAGAGCCATTGATTGTATATATAGGGATGTCAATGAAAAGGCAGATACTCTGGATCCGTTATTGAGTGTGATGGAGAAATTTGAGCAAGTCCTGACAGCAGTTTTAGGCGTGAGTAGTCACCTGCAATAACGTCGGACATTTTAGCAGTAACATAGTCATGGGTTCTGACAGGAGATAACCCAAGACTAAACACCACATCTTTGCTTGGGGCATGTATCCCACAAGACAAGAAACTCTGGTATTCAAAATTGGTTTGTTTTCTGATCAACAGGAGCAGAACAAGTAATTCTGCTTACTCTGGGGAAAAGACCTCATTCAGTATTGTTAAAAACATAACACAATAGGTTAGGCCCAGTACAGCATTTACCTTGCTTGGCTTTACCTTCAACTTGGCTCCTCTTTTGAACATCATAAACACCATCAGAGCAGAAAATTTAAATGTTTGGTTGACAGGTATGAGTTGGGCCAAAGCGTCTATTTCCATCCTGTATAGTTCTATGATGCTCTGACTTATTTAATTTGTTTCATGCTTACACTGAAGCAATGATTGATGAAGGAATTTCAAATAAATAGCTGGCACACAAGGACTCCACAACATGAGGTGTTAGGGTGTACAGCACCCTTCTAGAATGTGACAATACTCACTTTTATAATGGTTGACCAGGTTGTTTAAAGTGGTGAATGTTATCCGAGGGGAGATGTAGAAGCCACCGTTGTCCAGGGTACGTATTTTGTAATGTTTTACTGTGTCACCCAACGAATGATCATAATCTCGAACAGAGAGGGAATAGCTACCTAAATTACAAACAAGAAAGGAAGATTTCAAACATACAAATACATATCACTCTCACAATCAAAGTCTTTTTAAAAGAAGTTTTACTATTTAATTATTCCCATGAAATTTAAAAACATGGAGCTGAACATCACATGCTCCCACTAGGTGTTTTCACCATGCAAAATAAGGAGGGTGCCCAGTAAGCCATCTTGCTACCCATTCCTGAGCTCACACCATAACTGGGGGGGGGGGGGGGGGGGGGAGAAAGAGAGACGGAAGAAGAAAGAAAGAGAATCGGTACTGAAAAGGACAGCCCATTTTATAGGATCTTCTTTTGAAGAATCCCTAGAGTGCAGGAACAGGCCATTCAGCCTAACAAGTTCACATCATCTCTTCGAAGAGCATCCCGCCCACCACCCCACCCCAAAGATCCACCTAGCCTACACTTCCTGTAGGGCAATCTAGCTCGGCTGATCAATCTACCCAATAGGTCTTTGGACGGTGGAGGAACGCCAGAAGGCCTGGATGCAACCAACGCGGGTAGGGGCGCGCGCGTACGAATGCCACATAGTCAACGAAGGCTGGAATTGAACACAAGGTTCCTGTCAGGCAGCAGTGCAAACCACTGAGTCAGGGTGCCGCCCCTCCTGTCAGCCCATCTATTAAATTAAAATAAAAAAATAAAAATTAAAATCAACTGAGCTCACTTGATGCCAGTATCACCCTGTCAAATGCCATAATAATAGTTGGCGTGGACAGACAGGCAGTCTTTTATATTCTATGAATTAAAAAGCGTGGGGCAAACAGGAGGTACTAGCTTCAGAGATTGCCCTTCCCAAGATGGAAGTAACTCCTCCTTTCCTCCCTTTAGGGTACTTAAAGCCAACCCCCTTTAATTCCTTTGCTCCAAGGTGGCCAGTCTCACCTGGGTCTGGGATCCCTGCAGCCTTCATCTTGGGAAGAGTTGCTGTCCCAGCGACAGCATCTCTAGAGCTCTGGTGCTGCCAGGCTGTTGGAGATATCGACCAGATTTGATGGTAGCTCCAGAAGTTGGGAGCTCCTGCCACTGAGGGGAAGAAGTCCCACTACAGAAACAAATGTTGAAACTAGGAGCAGAGGTAGGCCACTTGGCCCTTTGAGCCGGCTCCATGTTTCAATATGATCATGGCTCATCATCCAGCTCCCTCCCTACACTCTTTGCTGTCTTTAGCCCCAAGAACTATAGCTCAGTCCTTCTTGAAACTATTTAAATGTCTTGGCCTCAAACATTTTCTGTGGAAGAGATTTACCAGATCCACTATTCACTGAAGAGTTTTCTCCCCACTTCTAAATGGCCTACCCTATATCCTGAGACAGAGCACTCTGGTTCTAGACTCTCTAGGGTTTGGGAACATCCTTCCTACATGTATCCTGTCTGGTGCTGTTAGAATTTTCCAGGTTCAGACAAGATACCCTCCTAATTTTTCTAAAATCGACTGATTACAGTCCTCATGGTTCCTGTCTGTCATCATATATCAGTCCTGCCATCCCAGGAATCAGTCTGGGAAATATTCATCAAACCCGTTCCATAGCTAGATCATCCCTCTTCAGATAAGGACGGCCCCAAGCTGCACTCAATCCTTAAGGTATTATTGACTAATTTAGCTCACCCACAGCATGCTGTGGTTGTTAGTCAGCTTATTTTAAAGGTCTGTCAGCCAACCTTTTGTCTAGGGGATGGAATGACCTGTGCCCCTCAATCTTCTGCCATTAACTCCATGTATTTCTGTTCTGTGAGCATATGCGTACCAAATCAAGGACAGAAAGATAATAGGCAGTGCATACTGATAAAATGTTTTGCATTTTATTCAAAATTATAATATATTATATTGCATCGTATTCAAAAGTTCTTGTGTGGCAAAAGGAAATTTGGAAGAAATCTTTTTCCTGTCATAATACAACAAAAATTGTATGGTACACTAATAGTGTAAAGGGCCCCAAACAGTTTATTTGTTATAAACCACATTTAAAATTCTCACCTTTGGTTGTTTCACTGTCTCGTACCATAAACGAGCCAACTCTATTTCCTGCTGCGAGAAGCTGTCTCTCTGCATCCTTTCTACTGACACCTTTGAAGAACCATCTCAAAATGGGATACACAGGATTGAGTTAGTAAAGGAAGAACTTTGATTTCTATTGCTCTTTCTTGAACTTCTCAGTATATCTGAAAGTACTTAAAATGTAACTAATTGATTAATAATATCAGCAATCACATCGGTTAACTTTTTTTAGATCAGGAAAGCGTTTTTATATTCAGCCAAACTGATAAAAGGAAACCTTGGTTTAAAATCTTACCTGAAGTGGGATTCTCCTAATACAGAAGGTGATCAGTGTTATTTCAAAAAGTGTCAGTCTTGGAGTGGATTTCTAATTCAGAGGTAAGCGCACTCATTTGGTATAAATTCTGTTATTTCATTTTGCTTGAGTTACAAAGATTCTTCAGTAAAATATCACATTTAAATATTCAAGCGGCAGTATGGTGTGGGTGCAAAATCATTTTGTAGAAGGAGAAGGGCAGTCATTTTTAAAGGGTGTAGCTAACATCAATGAAAAGTTTATCTGGTGCTGTTTACAGTTCCACTGTGGACACATGATGCCACTATCACCTACACGTAAAGCATGGATTCAACTAAACCATAAAACACCATTCCTGAAATGGTATCAAAAGAGTAAACAGAGAGCCCATAAAAACTATCCCCATTTACATATGGCTACAAATGTTAACATTCTACAGTACTCACTCCTCCATTTCCAGTGAGTTGTCTTTGGCAAAATAGTTACTTGGAATATAACCTTCCTGATTAGTTGTCAAAGATCTTCCCAGCCACCATTCACCTTGTCTGAAACATTAAAAGACACAAGAAGAATTTCATTACCTTTGCTTGTTGCAACAGCAGTGGGAGATTTATAGATCAACAATGTACAAAAATGGCAAAAAAATTCATAAAATGTTCGATGTATTGTTTACATGGTCTCCCAAATGGGTAAAAATTGTCAACATATCTCCAAGCATCAAGTCTGCTTGTGATACTCACACTATTGATCAACATTACATAAATGTTCTCGAACCAAAAAGGCAAGTTAGTAATTTTGGATAAACACAACATCAAATCGCCTTTTATTTCTGTATAAATAAACATTCATTCAAAGATCGGTGGCAAGGTTCCTCAAGTTCTATTCTAATATATTCAAAGTTATTTTAGTAAGTTAATGGATTGTTATACTGTGGTATCTATTACTTAGGATTGTTACTGTAATTGCTCACAGCCTGTTTCCCATACCATTCAAATGTTGTTAAGATATGACAAATCAGTAAACCCCTACTTACTCTGAGAGCACCTTTACTTTTTCTCCCTTCTTAAAACTCAAGTCTCCTTCATGTATGCCGTCGTAATCATACAGTGCGACTACTACCGTGTCATCGTTTCCTGTGACAGAACAGTTCAATTAATTGGAACAATTAGCTCACAGGTAAGAGTATGAATCACATTATCCAATACTCGCCCACTTTTCAACTAGCATTTAGAGAGACTAATTATGGGAATCCTTCTCTTCTGGCTTATGGAATCCCAACATCACCTATATTTTTTGCAAATGGCAGGATTGGATTAGAGAGACGTCAGATTCCTGCTCCTAAGATGCTGCTTGACCTGCTGTGTTTATCGAGCTCCACACATTGTTATAGCAGGATTGGATTATTTGTTCGGATGGGATGTGTTCCTGGTGTTTGCAAGGTCAAAAAAATCTGCTGTCAAATGAAGGATGAAGGTCATTCTAGGACAAAAGAAAAAAAAAATCCCAAAGCAAATCAGGTTCCATCTCCACTTGTCACAGAAGCTTGAAATGGTGAAATAAGTTTACTCTTCAAGGTGGTTTAAATTTGTGCCTGTTCTCAGTTCACGGGGATTTTCAAAATTTTTTTCAGACCCACAGTCAACTTGATATTTGGTAATCTGCCAACAGGAATGGAACAAAACATGGGCAAATCACTGACATTTTAAATGCAGCTTAGCATGCAACTAAACAGCTGAGAGGCACTCAACAAACTTGTATTTCCTTCTCACAAAATGAAGCACATTGATGCAGGAAAGGAGTATTTTAAATAGCTGCAGATTTAAAAAGAAAAATTATCAATTTCAGGTTAGCTTATATAACAGCATCTCACATATACATATTCAGAATACAATTTAAAAATACATCATTGTTTCATGGAGCTCTCTAAATAATATTAGGTGCCAGGCAAACAAAGCCACACTTGCAACAAAAAGGTGACTGAATTTATTATGAACGCCATTACCAGGCTCCATAAAGAGTTTGTCATAATGCAATGTCACAGAAATAATTGTAAGAAATATTACAAATGTGGATAATGGTGGTGAGTGCAGGGACGGGTAGCAAGTGAATGGCAGCTGCAGAGCTACACACTTACAGCTTCCTTGGTCCCCAGCCTCGGTCCAACTCCAGCCAGGGCTCCAGCCTCCACCTCACCCCCTTAACCATTCCCGCTTCCTCCCTCCCCCAGCAGTGGCACATGTTAAGATGATGCTCTTGCTCATCATTGCTGCACATGCAGATGTTTCCTGTGACCTATCCCACCACAGCCAAAGGATGTTACTGGTGTGTCTGCACACGTAGCAATCACCATATTGCATTTGGTATAATCCCTCTGGCAAATAAAAAGAATGCACTGCAGTGCGGCAGCATCAAATGGGGCTTTTAAACATTAACTAAAATAATACTCTAACCAGTTTGGTGTTAGCCTATCAACATATTTCCCCACATTGGTGCATTTTTACATCTTGAATGGAACACTAAGAACCCGACATGGTGAATACTTGGTACACTATTCTAGTGACAAAGTGGAACAGTTGATAGCTGAAATCAAACATTTTGCAGACGTGACTGAAAAAAAGATTTCCATACATACCTCCCAAAGACAAGTGTGCAGATGGAAAGCTATTTGCGTTCTAAATTAAAAAAAAACCAATACATAAATATTCTAGTGAATATGTACAAGATTCATTTTCAAAGAAATATTTTTCTTCGAATAAGGTGGGGCTGTACAATAAAAGCTGAAGACTGTACCTCTTTAGCTTGTGGCATTTTAATTGAATCAGGCTTGCCATAGATTTACTTCAGACAGAAAGGAGTAAAGGTAAAACTGGGACCTGAAGGTTTGGCTAAGACATAAAATCAGCTCAAGAAAAAGTGAATATATGACCAAAAGAGCAATGTGGTAAGGAGGAGATCTCTTTCATGGCACAGTGGCACTGTTCTGGGCCAGCAAAAAGCTCAGTCCTGCAAAACTTGTGGGGGTACAATTAAAGCACGACAAAAAATAAGAAATGATAAATAGAATTGTAAAAGTGACTAAAATCTAGTAAAAAGTGGGAGGCAGGGGAATGATTCATACACAGATAATAAAAGAAGGGGGAAAACAACATTAAACAAAAAGAGGAAAGCTCAGGGTCCAAACAGAGGTAAACATAATCATGAAAACGTTAAAGGAATTGAAAGGAAGAAATAAAGCAGAATAACGAAAAAAAAAATTTGGAACATGATGGTTAAATTCAGTCATGCACACTTTGCTTCCGGATAGCTTTGTCACCCCCTGCACAAAAAGCAAAGGTCCATGAAGCACCATAATTGGCAAGGACAATGCTGAGGGTTTTTTTTTCCTCACTGGGGAGTCTGGAACCAGGGGACACTGTTTAAAAATAAGGGGTGTCTCATTTAAATGAAGACAAGGTTGTTTCATCGGCTTTACAGGCTCGTTATTCTTCGATATTCTCATCCTCAACTAAGCCGTAGAAATTGAATCCTTGAATATATACACTCAAGGTGGATTAGCCTCAAATCAAAATCTGTCAAGAGCTATAGGGCCCATCAGGCAAGTTGGGAAGCAAGGCCACATTGAGATCAACCATGGCCTTATTTAATGATGGAACAGCCTCACAGAGCCACATGACTTACCCCTCCCTCACTTGGGTACTGAGAGCAGATTTGGACATCACACCTTAGGAAAGGTGCATTGGCCTTGGTGGGAGTAGATGTAAGTTTACAAGAATAATAGTGTAACTCCTGAAGTCCAGGTATAAAGGACAGATTACATTAAGCCTGTTTTCCTGAGAATTTAGGAAAATTGAAGGAGTGATTTGATCAAAAAGTGGTCAAGATATTAACAGAAAAAGACAGGGCAGATAAAAATAAACCACTTCTACTTGCAAATTCTGGAATGGGGAGGGGGGGGCTTACTACTTAAAAAACAAATAAATTAGCGCCAGACTGTTCAGCAAAAGATGTCAGGAAGCATTTCTACACACACCAGGTGGCAGAAATTTGGAACTCTCTTCCACAAATGGTGGTTCATAGAATTTCACAGAATAGAATTCATAGAACCCCTACATGGAGACGGGAACTTCAGCCCAACAAGTCCACACTGACCAACAGGGCATCTCACCCAGACACTTCCCTCTATAGCCCACCTAATCTACACATCACTGAACACCATGGGCAATGTGGCACGGTCATCTAGCCTGCACATCTTTGGTCTGTGGGAGGGAACCCATGCAGACATGGGGAGAATGTGCAAACTCCACACAGGCAGTCGCCCAACAGTGAAATTGAACCCAGGACCCTGGCACTGTGAGGCAGCAGTGCTAACCACTGAGCCACCGTGCAGCTCCAATAGTTGATGCTAGATCAGCTGGTAGTTTTAAATTGGAGATAGCCTTGTTTAACAAAAAAAAGGCTATCAAGAGATGTGGGCCAAAAGCAGGTATATGGAGTTAGGCTACAGATCAGTCTCGATCTCATTAAGAGATGGAACAGGCTCAAAGGGCTGAATGGCCTATTCTGTTTTTTATTCTACTATTTCTTATTTTGTTATGGATAAAGGGTGGATGCTGCTTCAGGTAAGCAATCCAGCAAATTAACTGGGAGCTGCAGAACTGCTGTCTGTTGTGGCAGAAGTGGGACATCAGAGGCATGGAGTTTTGGGTCAGGGATTTCAGGCCAGGGGAAGCAGTAATTATGATGAGTGTGCCTTTTGTAATGTAATCGTATTGGTCCTGAGGTATCCAATCCCAACATTAACTGCCTCAGGACCTTATAGGGAACAGGGGCAGATGTTAGGCTCTTTCATTCAAGATTGAAAAAGGAGAGCTCATTTGTTTACCCATGCTCAATATGAAAAGACAGCACATGCTATTAAGAAATGTGCTCATCCTTTCTTCCTATCATCTGGGGTCGAGAGGATACAGAATACCTAAAAAGCATTACATAGCCCAACTTACTCTTCACTAAATTACTAGCATAGCCATGCACAGAGCATTAGTAACAGGAAAAAAAAACATGCATTGTGAGGAAATGGTTATAATTGCAGACAGAAAAAGGGGTAAATATCATAATTATGAAACATTAGGGAAGGGGATGGTTGTGAGATTAATACATTTTCAAATTAGCATACAGTGGCCATGAGGGGAGATATAAACAAAATTCATCTTTCTTAATACTTATAAAAAGTATAAATTTTCATCTTTGTAAGCAGCACAAAAATCAAATTTAACATCAGAATTCTGCATTTATACATTTAACAAAATACAACATCCTAAGACATCATACCATACCATAAAATTAGACAAACAACTACAAAAAAAAGACAGACAGACAGTCATATGACAAAAAAGGTTGTTTAAAATAGAAGATATTTACTTTTGTTTCCTTAAAATAAATGTTGAGGCTTAGGGAAGCAATTTGAGAGAGTTTGGAAATCAGGGAGTCTGACAAGATGGCTACCCTTGTGGGTGTGATTCATGTCATGAATACACAAAGGTATTAGCATTAGATGACTGCAGTGATTGAGGGTGCATTTTAGAACTGGGGCAAGGCCATGGAGAGATTTAAGAGAAAGATGAGCATTTTAAATTTAAGATGTTGTATAATCAGAAGCCAACATGGCACAATATTAGAGTCGTACCTCTACTTTTTGGATTTTGCATTTCTTGAGGAGGGCATCATACTCTGATCTTATTTGATTGGCTCTCTTCACCCCTCCTCCCCCCATCAAGATTCACTTGTCAATAATCAGGAATGGAGCATACTACTTTCTTCTCCTGGGCCCACAGAACAGGGTCCAGCATCATTATTATAGCTGAGATTTGCAATCTGGCTGTGAATCAAAACTGAGGCTTTCTGAACTCCACGGTTTGTTGTTGTTGAGGGGGAACGGTTTCAGCAATTCCTGAACCCTGCTAGCTGCAAGCACTAACTTTATTCTAACTGTAAATGAGTTATCAGAACACGCCCTTTCATTAGGTCTGACTGGACACAAGTGCATATGGCTTCCTTCCATATCAGACTGTTAGTTAATTCTGCCGAGACTTAGTGTAATGGAATGTCTTAGCCAATGTAAAATTGGTCTCATTATTTGTTTTATCCATGAGGAACTTAGCATTTAAAATACCTTAAGTGAAACATGTTGCTTAAACTGTGTTTCGTTGTCATTCTGTTTGCAATCACATTGTGACCATCTTCATTCAATATAGATATCTACCAGAAAGGGCTACTTCTGTAGTATTGCCATTTGTTAACCATTAACAAAAAGTTTCCTGCAAGCATTATGCATAGGCTAGTATTTTCAGAAAAATTACTTTCAACTTTATTTTTACTTACTGTTGCATGTGAGTTGGATGTGGGATCTTTCACATAAAGAGCGGTGTTAGATTTACGTACAGGATCATTCAAGCTCTTTTGTTCCTGGTTGGACGAATCCTTTGATTTTGCACAACCCATATTTCTGAAAAAAAAATTGTTGAAAGCAATGACTGGATTTTCATGAGTAGCCTAGGTTCAGTGATTGAATGTGCAAATTACAACACTACAAATACAAACCCTCAATTATGCACCTGTACATCATCTGGAATGCTTAGACTGGTGCAACCAATTAGACCTCAAATTAACACCTTGGAATGTTAGCTCACTTATTACTTGATAGGCTATTCTGAAATCCATTCTTGCTACGTCAGCTGGAGAGTAAATCCCAAAACAAAGAAAATTAGGTGGAAAACAAAAAAAATACCATTGTGCCTGGAATTTCAGATTCCTATTCCTTCACAAGGTTAGTTGGAGAAACAGGGGTTGACCAGACCAGCTGGATATTGTTTAAATCAAATGTTGTTACACTTAAAACTGTCACATTCCGTCAGTTTGTCACAGAAAGCTTTGGAGTGCTAGCTTCAACACTTTTTTTGTAGTTGTGAGAAAAGCAAGAATATCTGGGACTTCAATATTTTCACCACAAATATTGTTGAAATGGAAAATTAAATTTGTCAGTCAGCACATTACCCAAATAATCGCACAAAACCTAATTTCTTGGGAAAGCTGATCCAGGACTTGGCAAACAAACAAAAACAAACTTTAAAATTTACAAACATGAAAAGCACAGAATTAAAACATTTCAGACCAGTAGATTAACAAGGCAATTATATTGATATGAAACTACTGCTGAGGAATTATAGTAAATTGAGCAATCTAGGAGTTACATCATATTTACTGCCTACGTTATTAAACAATCATTGCCCTCATGGCCAAGATCAATGCACAATGCATTTGATTTCTTTGATGTGAAAACTTTATGAAGTACAATGTTAAATAACAAATTGGGGGAAGGGATGTGTTAGGTTCTGTTCCTGATCAGCACTAAATTAGCAGATAAATCTTAGTCAAGAAGAAACGTCCCTGAAGAATACAAAGTCGGCTTGAAAAAAAACAAGGAACTAAAAGAGCTAAAAGTGCTCATGGAATGTTTTTAGCAACAGAGTTAAAGGAAAATCCCAATGGATTTTATACATATATAAAGAGGTCAAGAAAGTAGCTGGGGTAAGGATAGTGCCACTTAAGGACAAAGGAGGGAATTTATGTGTAGAGCTGGAGGAAGTGAGTAGCTCCTGTATAAAATCCTTTGCATCAGTATTCACAAACAGAAGGGTGGTGAGTTTTGGGAGGGGTACGTTGCCATTCCGGGACATACGACAAAGAGATGGTGTCGGGGTTTAAAAATCATTAAAGATAGACAAACCCCCATGTCCTGACAGGATCAATCCCAGAATGCTGAGGGAGGCCGGTCAGCCTCAAGTCAGTGACGGGCAAATTATTGGTGAAGATTCTTAGAGAGAAGATTTACTCACATTTGGAAAACTACAGACTTACCAGCATTATGCAACATGGTTTTGGGGAAGGAAGGTCACATCTCACAAACTCGATTGAGATTTTTTGCGTGAGTGACAAAGATCATTGATAAGGGCAAGGTGGTAGATGCTGTCTATACGGACTTCAGCAAGGTTTTGACACGGTCCCTCATGGCAGGCTAATACACAAGATTAAATCACTTGTGATTCACAGTGAGTTGGTAAGATGAATGCAGAACTGGCTTAGTCAGTCAGAGGGAAAAAAAAGTAGCAGCGAAAGGGTGTTTTTCTGACTGGAGATCTGTGACCAGTGATATTCTGAAGGGAGCAGTGTTGGGACCTTTGGTGAATTGGGGGAAGATGTAGATAGTGAGGAGGATTGCTAGAAGATACAGCAGGATACAGCTGAGGAGGAGGAGTGGGCAGAGAAATGACAAATGGAGTTTAATGCAGGCAAATACACGGTCATGCATTTTGAAATATCTAATACAGCAGGGAAGTATACAGTAAATGGCAGAAAATTTAACAGTATCAACATAGAGGAATGAGTACAAGTTCACAGATCCCCCAAAAATGGCAACACTAGTAGTTAAGGTGGTCAATGCACCATAGAGAATAAAAATTAGCAAGTCATGTTGCAGCTGTATAGTGAGGCCACATTTAGAATATAGTGTGTAGTACTGGTCACCATACTACAAGAGGAGGATGGGGCGGCTGTGGAAAGATTACAGAAATAGTTTACCAGGATGTTGCCTGGTTTGGAGGGTGTTCGCTATGAGGAGAGATTGGAGAAACCTGGTTTATTTTAACCTGAAGGACAAAGGATAAGGGGAGACTTTATAGAAGTTTACCAAGTTATGAGGGGCATGGATGGAATGGATAGTCAGCGTCTTTTCCCCCAGAAGGTAGAAATGTCAATTAACTTTATGATAAGAGGGGATACGTTTGAAAGGAGATGTGGGAGGTATTCTGCTTGTGCAGAATATGGTAAGTTCTTGGAATACACCGGCCGAGGGAGTAGATACAATAGCAATGTTTTAGAGACATCTTGACAGATACGTAAACAGGCAGGGAAGAGGAATATGGACCACGTAGAGACAAAAAGGTTTTTAAATTTAGAAAGAAAGACATCATGAGTTGGCCTGGTCTGGGTGAAGCAAAAGACACGTTCCTGTGCTGTAATGTTCTTCTTAATCCAAGGTATTAATTGGGCAGCGAGAAATTGGGGCCTAGGGATAACTAAAATAAAAACCAGGATTCTGCTTTCGATTATTGTTCAATAATCTCTTGGTAAAAGCATCTGTATGGATGTGCGCTGTTCCAGTAGCCTACAGGCACTCTGCTGAGGCACATGTCAAAATAGTCAACTGTGATAGGCACAGATGGCCTACTGATACTCACTGAAAAAGCTTGAAGACTGAGTCAGCTCCATAAAGGTGCAGTAAAGATGATAATTCAGGAGACAGGAAAAAATACAAAGGGAACCGTATCAAAATCTTTTTCTTCTTAGAAATAATGTAAACTTGTAGAACATATAATTATAAATGTTATGAATTAGTTGTATCGAAAACATTGAAAGAGTCTCCCATTCAAATAAAATTTGGGCTCAAAGGGATTTATTTCTCATGAAAATTTAGGGTACTAACTTCAGGGGCAGAAAGGAGGACTGCAATGTTTTTCTGTTCCAACTCGAAGCATCTGATTGACCCCATGCTCACAAAAGCAGAGATTGCTTGCACCCATTCCTTTTCACAGAACGTCAGTGTAGATGTCAATAAATTTTCCCCATTACATCATGACTTTGTATCTTGTCCCAGATGTTATGGGTCAATTCTGAACATGTCTTTTCAAAAAAAAAGAAACAGGTCAAAATTCAGACTCAAAAGGGCATCAGTTCCAAGAAAGCATGTGATTGCAGTTCAGTGACTGGGGAGAAACCTGTGTTGTTACTGAACAAAATGATTTATACTGTCACGCTTAAGTGACAGACAAGGTAAACACAAAGGCCCTAAACATAGGTTTTTATTTTCAAACATTTAGTTCGATTCAGAGGAACCAGACACTTCAACGGTAGTGAGATAAGGTGTAGAGCTGGATGAACACAGCAGGCAAGCAGCATCAGAGGCGCAGGAAAGCTGGCGTTTCAAGCTTAGACCCTTCTTCAGAAGATTTCTGAAGGAGGGTCGAGGTCCAAAACGTCAGCCTTCCTGCTCCTCTGATGCTACTTGGCCTGCTGCGTTCATTCAGCTCTACACAGTTTTCTCAGATTCTCTAGCATCTGCAGTTCCTACTAACTCTTCAGCAGCAGTTTCCAGTTTGTGGATTTCCCAAGCCAGAACTGCTTGTATACGTTGTCTTCAAGCTGTTCAATCAAGAAAACCTAGACTTTAGAATTAAGAAAAGTTCATACTAGCAGACCCGAAAAGGAATCAAAAATGGTCTCAGCATTCTGAGAGAAAGAATCTGCAATGTGTCAGTTACGTAAAGATTTTAAAAATATAAAAGAGAGTGATATTGTTGTGGGATCGAGTCTCTAGTGAATAGTGTCAGAAACCGGTTGAAACTTTATTTTAATATAAGACCATAAGGCCATTCGGCTCATCAAGTCCACTCCGCCATTTAAGTCATGGCTGATGGGTATTTCAACTCCACTTCCCTGCACTCTCCCCGTAGCCCTTGATTCCTTATGAGATCAAGAATTTGTCGATGTCTGCCTTGAAGGCATCCAAAAGCGCTTTCCATACAGTCTTCTAACTCAATTTGTTTCCCCTCTGGTTTAATAAACTTGTGCTTGGTTGTGAAAGAACACCTGTTACCTCATATGAATATTTCAGAGATCAACACTACGGCAACCAACTGGAAAAATTAAAATGCATGATCCATCAAGTCAGTTTCACTCAAATTGGACTTGTCCATTATTCCATCAGCTGCAACCATAACACAGAACATGACTACTAATATCTACAACTGCATAAAACAAAAAGAGCATGCAAGAATTCTTCATACTAAGAAAATCTTCTGTACAAAATGATCAGGTGTATAGATAAAGTGGATGGCCAAAGACCTTTACCTAAAGGTGAAGGTAGCTATTACGAGGGGACGTAGTTTTAAAGTAAGTGGAGGTAGATTGTTTACTCAGAGAATGGAGGAGGCGTGGACTGCATTGCCAGAGAGGGTAGTGGAGTTGGCTTCATTAGGGGCATTTAAGCAGCTGTTAGATAGGCATATGGATGATAGTATAAGGTAGCGGTGGAAGTTAGATAGACCTTAGGTTGAGGGTAAAAGGTCAGCACATCATCATGGGCCAAAGGGCCTGTACTGTGCTGGACAGTTTTATGTTCTATGTAATCTCAGTCTAGTTATTAAATAGATACTTTCCACGTGATGGCAGTACAATGACAATGCTCAGTATTGGAAAACCTGATTCTACCCAATTAAGAAACATCTTTCTTCTCAAAGAAGTGAGCTGTTAACTAGTTAACACACATTTTAATTACTTCTGGTTCCATCGATCGGCAGTACTGTTAAGATAGTTCTGTCAAACACTTAGACCTCTAGTAAATATCTTGTTAACACTTGCTTCCAAAAGGTCTGCTGACAATATAAAATTCAGGTAGACACGCTCCTCTTCCAATATGATTCTGGAATCATACCAGTCACCAGAATTATACCAGATTTCTATAACATTTTCTTGAATCCCGTCCAATTTAAAATCCTTTTGGATGTAGCGTGTTCAAACCTTTATTCAGCATCCTGAATCTGGCCTCATGAAGCCAACCCTGTTCTGACAAATGATTTGCATCCTAAATATTATTTATTCTTTTTGTAATTGCAGATGAACTTTCGATAAGTTATCAACATTTCCTATTTTTGTTTTAGATTAAATATCAAAGTAAAAAGTGATGTTAACCAGCAACTATCCTTAAGATTTCAAGCAATTATGCTTTGATTGATAATAAAATTCATTTTGTCATTTATGTTGTACAAAAAAAAGGCACAAATAAATCATGTGATTAATTATAGTTGTCCAAATAAAAATAAAAGAACATTTTAGATCCCAAACCAAATTACTGAGGCAGTATCATGTTTACTGCTCTGTAAAAGATTCTAAACTAGCCTTCCAACTCTGTGGTATATATTACAATATCGTACTTAACATTTTTGCACATTCATGTGCAAATAGAGCAAACTCAGTCACAGAAAACAATGCATACTGGATCATCTTCGGTGTATACCAAGACCACTGTTTTTCCCCAAATGAATTTATGAAACCATTGCATAGTTACATGTTAGCAATCTCTTCTTAAAGCCTAACTAGTTGATGAAATTAAAAACCGAAAGAACTGTACATCAGGAATACAAACAAAAGTTGCTAGAAAAGTTCAGCAGGTCTGGCAGCATCTGTGAGGAACAGTTAGAGTTCTGAGGGAGGGTCACTGTATCCAAAACGTTTACTCCGAATTTTCTTCACAGATGCTGACAGGCCTGCTGAGCTTTCCCAGCAACTTCTGCAGATGATGCAATTGTTCAAATGAGTCAGTGTGTCCATCATTTCCTCTACCCACAGGTCTTACCCAAGAAGTAAACAAGATATGAAAACAGCAGGGGGTGGTTCAGGGCACATTTGGCCCGGAAATTGAGCAATATTATTTCTGCCAAAGATTCTTAGTCAGCTTGTATCCACCATTGGGTCAAGCCTAGTCCTAATTTAGACGGTACTTAAATTAAAGCTTTAGCTTTAGCTGTAGCTTGAAAAAAGCAAACTGTTATAAAATGTTTCATAATCTGTTTTCCCACCTTAATTATGGAACCCCATTAAGTGATTAAATAAACCTCACTTACCTCTTGTCTGTTCTTCAGCTGGAAGATAAACCAGTTATTGGAAAGTTCTTGAACTTAAAAAAATTAGCATTTGACACTGCTTCAAAACAGTTACACTGGCACTAGCATATTGACAACATTTTACCCATTTTCTATCGGCTGGTTAAGGTTAAAAGAATCAGAATCACATTTGTTGCAGTGAAGAAGGAAGCCATCATGTCTGCACCAGCTCTGAACAAGGATCATGATTCAATGCCATTCTCCTGTTCTGTCCAAGTAACCCCGTACATTATTTAAATAGAAATAATCTAATGCTTTGATTGAACTTATCTCCACTATTCTTCTATGCTGTGCATTTCAGAACCAAACCACACACTCAGAATTTTGCATTAAACCATATGGCATTAACTCGTTTTGCAAATCCCTAACCCCGTGTCTGTTTATTCTTGATCCTTTGACAAGTGGGAACAGTTTTGCCCCATTTCCTGTGTCCAGACCCCTCCCAAATTTGAAAACTTCCATCAAATCTCTTAACCGTCTCATCTAAGTCCCAACTTCTTCAATCTATCCTAATAACTGAAGTTTCTCGTCGGTGGAGCTGTTCTTGCACACCTCTTCTTCATTTTGTCTTAAGTGTTCATATCCTTTCCAAACTGCAGTATCCAGAACTATACTCAATACGTCAGTTGATCTCTAGTGTCTTATACATATTAGCATAATTTCCCTTCTTTTGTAATCAATACCTATGAATACTGTATGCTTTAGCAATTTTTCTCCCCATCTGTCCTACACCTTTAATGACTTGTGCATATTATTACCCAGGCCTCTCTGCTCCTTATATCCTTGAGTGGTATACACTGTTATATTGCCTCTCCAGGTTTTCAACCAAAATACATTACCTTGTGTCTTTACATTAAGGTTCATATGCTACCTAACTGCCCATTCTACCAACTTGTCAATGTCCTTTTGAGTTTCACACTGTGCTCCCCTCTATTTACAATTTCTTCCAAACTTTGTATGATCTGCAAACTTGAAAATCATTCTGTGCATTTAACAGTGTTATTCACTTGGTAATACTTTTCTCAGGGTTACCAGCTTCCAGCAGGGTGTGGGGCCTGTTCTAAGCCTCACCTGTCCATACAATTAGATGCAAAAAGACATTATAATATGAATTCAAAGATTAGGATGTTCTTATATCCTCACAGGTAGCCAATACATTACTGATACTTGGATAAAGTTTATCAAAACTATTATTTCTTCTCCCCCAATTCTTTCTCTAGATCTCCTGCCCAGTGATCAACCTTGCAATTCCTCATTACATACATTCAGCACATCAACATGTCCCTCCAGTCTCAGTAATCAAAACTGACCAGAGTACTTGAAAAATGGTCTGAGAAGGCTAATATACAGCTTACTCATGACCTACTGTTCATATATAATAGTTCACAGTTCTACTGCAGGCATCTTCAACTGTCGTCCAGCACTTGTCAGATATATTAAATGCCTGATCCAATAAAACCACCCCGTTCAACTTCATCCTTATACTTTATTTGTTTGCTGAGATAGCTGTCATTACAGTTACCAACTTGACCTTATTACGTGATACTCTAATGGTTCTCCATACAGAAATTTCAGGTATTCTGGTTTTGCTGATATTCAAGCTTTATGAAATAAGACCACCAATTTCCAAGTTACCCCTGTTCACCATTGCTTCTCCTTGTTTGGCCACATCAGCAAATACGATCAATTTGCTTTGATCTGTTGAATCCAAATCATTAATTTAAATTTATAAACCACAAGGTAACTTATTCAGTATTTTCCTGGATGTACCTCTCAGAGGAAACATTTTTAGTAATGTAAGCAATTTTTTAAAAAAAATCCAGTCCTAAGATTTATTTTGTTCCCAACAGCTTGGAGTTTAATTGATGCCCAAATGTCATCAACCTTCAGAAATTATGGTGCACCACATCATAACAGTGCCCACTTCAACAAATGAGTAAAGACTTGGTCAGGTGGGATTTGAAAATATATTCAATTTATCATCATTTCTTGCAACGTATCAGTCAGTCAATGTAGTAGGATATATTTGCATTGCACAAAATGAAGATTCATTCATATCGATACATTTATACCCCTTGCAGCCGAGGCAGTCTACAATATGCGAGTATCCCACTACATGTAAATCTGAAATTCAGTGCAGGAGTTTCGATTTCCATTTGCTGGAACTATCAGAGGTGGAAGAAGGGAGTAGATTTTGGTTTCTTTTATAAATCAGTTATAAATTCTGTGTCTGATACTAGCTCTCTAACAGCTGAAGGAGGAGTAAGACTCTGAAAGTTTGTTATTTCAAATAAACCTGTTGGACTAGAACCTGGTGTGTGATTTCTGACCTGGATAGTACAATCTTCGAGTAGGAGGGGAGTCGTTTCATCCAATTCTGGACCACAACTTCTTGTTCTCTGAGGAACAACAATGGGGAATCAGCCAGACCAAGATTTAAAACAAAAACAGCCTTCAAAACATCACAGGTAGCTGCAAAAGCAAAAAGATGGGCTGAAAATTTAAGGAAAGGTCATGCACCCCCTACAGTAATACTGTATCTTATGCATGATCCAGGTCTGAACAAGTGCAGTTGCAGGTGTCTTTTTGGGAGTGGGAAGATGTGCAGAATTTATTCTGGGCGCTACAATTGGCAGAGTAGCATCTTTGAGTAGCTATTCCTCCCAGAGATTCTGTCTTCTTATGCTCTGCAGTGCTAGTCCCTCCAGTCACATCTCGCTCCTCCTCACTCTTACTGTTCTTCCAGCGACACAACTGCTGATCTGAAGATTAAATCTGTGATTCAAGAGCTGGAGCAATAGCGTGGGACAGACAGGAAAACTGAAAGTAAGAGAAGAACCTTTGCCTTATCAGAAGTCAGAAAGAGAAATAAATCTCTTCATAACTTGGGAGTCTAAGGAAAATTGATTTTTTTTAATTTGAGGGGAAAGGCTGGGGTTATGAATGGTAACTGTTTCTGCTCGTTGTTAGGAACAACACACAGTGATATCTTTTTCAATAAATTTAAATCAACAACCCCCTTCCCATCCCTCTCCCATTTACAACCACCCTATTTTAACACAAATTAAAAGAAAATTGGGATCTCTGGCGGCGGGCAAGGGAGCAGCAGGTTCAGTAATAGCAGGTAGTTTTGGCTGTGCGTAAGAGAAGAAATGTGAAACAGAGGGAGGGGAAATAATGGACTGAGAAGTGGAAGAGGCAGCCATTAGGAAAGAATTGGGGTGAAGGAATTGGAGAGCAGAAGACTCCCAAAGGGGTAGGGGGAACAAGAGAGAAAAACAGGCACAGAATGACAGGTAACACACATTTTCAAATTTGCAGCTTATTTTGTGCACATGGTTTTCCAGATTTTTTAAAAATAATATTTATTTCTTCTTCCTGTGTGGCTTTCAAGTTCACATACTATTGCTGGCAGAGAAAAAATACATCCTTTGCATGGCTTTCTGCCCTTTAATACTTGTTCAATGCATTATTTTGAGATTAAAAGTTTAAAGTTGAGAGAAAACAAATATTTCGGAAATCCAATCTGGCGGGTCCCTTCAAGCCATAAAAAAAAATTCTACAATACGAACGTTCATCATGACAGAAGCTTTCTTGCCTGTTATTCTGGAAGTATTTTATATTTTTTAAAAACTGTTTTTTCATTTAGAAAAGATTGGGAGTTCATTTGATCCAGAATAGTCTAACCTTCCAGCTGTTGATTTTGCTTTAATTTAGAAGGGAACAATAATGTATTTTCAGATGTGGGGTGGTGAGAAGTAGTCTGGGAGGAAGAGATTCAGTGTGAAAGAAAAAAAACTGTTTAATCTCCACCCCCTCTCCCACAGAACGTGCAGCCCTCCACTCCAACCCTGACCTCACCATCAAATCTACCAGATAAGAGAGGAGGACAGTGGTGGGATGGCACACTGATGTTTACGTAGCCAAGGCCTGGCACCAACTCTACGGCCCTCCCTCAACCATGACCCCATCCCTGACCAAACTATTGTCTCTTAAAACATTCATAACCTCATCACCTCAGGTGACCTCCCAGCCACAGGTTCCAACCTCATCATTACCCAAACCTGCACCATCCGTTTTTATCTCCTTCCCAAAATCCACAAACCTGACTGCACTGGCTGACCCACTGGGGCAGGAGCAGGAAAAGACACCGAACTTCTCCCTGTGTACTTTGACTCTTTTCTCCCTGGTCCAGGAACTCCCCACCTACTTTTGTGACACCATCTATGTCCTCCATCTCCTCCAAGACTTCCAATTCCCTGGCCCCTAACACCTCATCTTTATTATGGACATCCAATCCCTGTAAACTTGTACTCCCCACACAGACAGTCTAAAAGGCCTCCACTACTACTTCTGCCACAGGCCGAACCAGTCCCCCTCCACTGACACCCTCATCTACTTAACCAAACTCATCCTTGCCCTTAACTGCTTTTCCTTTAACTCCTCACACTTCCTGCAGACTAAGGGGGTGGCCACGGGCACACGCATGGGCCCAAGCTATGCCTGCCTCTTCGTTCAATATGTGGAACAGTCCCTTTGCTTCTGTAACACTGGCACTATCTCCCACCTCTTCATCCGCTACGTCAATGACTATCTGCGCTGCCTTGTTCCCCCATGAGGAGCTTGAACAGTTCAACTCTACTAACAGCTTTCACCCCAACCTCAAGTTCACCTGGACCATCTCTGATACCTCCCTGTCTCCATCTCTGGTGGCTGCTTCAAAACTGATGTTTATTTAAAGCCCAACTTCCACAGCTACCTGGGCTACATCTCCTCTCACCCACTTTTCTGCAAGAATACAATCCTCTAATCCCAATTCCTCTGCCTCCACTGCATCCACTCCTAAGATTGGGGGGCTCCATTGCTGCACATCTCAAGTGTCCTCCTATTTCAAAGGACCATATCTTCCTCCTTCCGATCAAAAATGCACTCAACTGCATCTCTTTCATTTCCCCACACTTCTGCCCTCACACCCCCTCCCCTCAACAAAAATAAAGAACAGAATCCCCTTCATCCTCATCTCACCCCACCAACCTCCACATCCAACATATCAGTTTCCACCGCTTCTGCTGCCTGCAATCCGACCCGACAACCAAACTTCTCCCCCTCCCATCTGCCTTACATTGGGACCGCTCTCTCCGTGACTCCCTCGTCCACTCCACACGCTCCACTAGCCTCACTGCCCCGGCACCTTTCCCTGCAACCACAGGAAGTACTACACCTACCCCTCTCCCCCCCACCCCACCTCACTTCCATTCGAGGCACAAAACAAACCTTCCATGTCAGACAGGGGGTCACCTGTACATCTTCCAACTTGGCCTATTGTATCTGTAGGTCACATCGGGAGCAGCATCGGGGAGGCCAAGCAAAGGCTCGGAGATAATTTTGTAGAGCACCTGCACTCTGTTCATGACAATGGCAACACCTTCTGTTCGCCAACCATTTTAATTCCCCCTCCCTGAGTAACACATCCATCCTGGGCCTCCTTCAGTATCACAATGATACCAACCACAAACTGGAAAAGCAACACCTCATATTCTGCCTCGGGAGCCTATAGCCTGTTGGCCCGAACACTGAATTCGCCAGTTTCAAAATCTCCCCACCCCTGGCCTCAACCCGTAACCAAACCTTCCTCTCATCCCTGCCTCCTTAACCTGACACAACCTGTCCATCTATCGACTCCTCCCACCTCACTGTCCAATCCCCACCACTCCCTACCTGTACTCACCTATCACCATCCTACCTACCTTCCCCAGCCCCACCCCTCCCTTCTCCATTTATTCCTGAGCTCCCTTCCCTCTCCCAATTTCTAAAGGATCCTGACCCAAAATGTGAATTTTCCTGCCCCTCTGATTTTGCTGGCCTACTGTGTTCCTCCAGCTCCACGTGCGTTGTCTCTGACTACAGCATCTGCAGTTCTTGCTATCTTTTTAATTATTGTCGGATTCTTGGACACCACCCAAGAGTCCCAAATTTCTTAAGATCTTACTTAAAATGTTTTATGCCTTTACTTCCAACAAACCCCTGAAAGGTCTGCTGGTTCACAGATAGGGGTGGGTGTGAAGGAGAGGAATGAGACAAAAATATTTAGCTGCTTGAAGCATCTATAATTTACACAAATCCTTCACAGGTAACATTTTCCCAGTCTATGACACGGACAGTAGATGATTTGGAAGGAATTGGGAGAATAGTCAGGACCAGCAAAAATAAAAATTTGAGAAGTTTCTAACTTAGAAGGCAGGTGCCAAAATATTGGCTGAATGGAGAGTGCAGGTCAGGCTGAACTTGGAGAAAAACCAGAGAGGAGATACATCTATGAAAGATATCTATCTAAAAAAGTAGAAATGGGTGGTCTTGGTGATAGATGTGGTGTTTAGTGCTTGTGTTAGGAACCAGCAAGATGACAATTTGTTGGTAATTGGCCTTCTGTGAACAGAGTCAAGTTTGCTTTTGGACTAAGCCCCAAATAGCACAAGTGAAATCAATATTTTTTGATATGTGGGAATTATGATAGCGGCATGGTGGCTCATTGGTTAGCACTGCAGCCTCACAGCACCAGGGACCCAGGTTCGATTCCAGCCTCGGGCAACTGTCTGCGTGGAGTTTGCGCATTCTCCCCATGTTTGCATGGGTTTCCTCCAAGTGCTCTGGTTTCCTCCCACAGTCCAAAGATGTGCAGGCTAGGTGGATCGGTCATGCTAAATTGCCCGTAGTGTTCAGGGCTGTGTGGGTTATAGGGGGATGGGTCTGGGTAGGATGTTTCAAGGGGCGGTGTCAAGTTGTTGGGCTGAAGGGCCCGTTTCCACTCTGTAGGGAATCTAATCTAAGTTAATCTTAGACCTACACAGTTGTTTTCAATACGAGTACATCAACACACTAAACAAAATAACTACATGGTGCAATAAACGTAGAATTATGAAGCAAATTCTTCCAACTTCCATTTAAGATCTCCTTCAATAAGAGCAGAAGAAAGGAGGTAGAAGCCATATAGCCCCATGAGCAGCTCGTCCAATTCAATATGATCACAGCCAATCAGATTCTGGTCACAACTCTACTTCATGCCAGTCCTTTCCCCACCCCATACCATTTAGTTGTAAAAAAAATTGAATTGATTCAACCTAATACAGCACTTCAACCTTCACAGGCCTCCGGACTCAAAATTCATGACCCTCAGAAAACATCTCTCCTCATCTTCATGTTAACAAGAAATTCTTTATTTTGAAACTGTGCCGCTTAGCTCCATTTCTCCCGGAGGGAAATACCTTCTCAGCATTACCAAATCAGGCCCACTCAGTCATCTGTTCCAGAAAGACTACCTCTCATTTTCTAAATTCCAAAAGGAATACAGGCTCACTCTGCTCAAATAATTGCTCATAAAACAGCCTCATCTTCCCAGGAATCAACGTAGGGAATCTCCTCTCACTTGCTTTCAAACTGAGCAAACCCTTCCTTAAATAAAAGGAGACTATGTTCCAGATTTTGCCATCCTTATACTGAACAAATCTGCCTATACTGGCCAGAAATAAATTCCCAGCAAATTCCTGCTGCTGGTGTTTTGACCAGTGTCGGATGTGTGACAGTTGACAAACTTAGCTGCATACAAAGACATTTTTTTTGGGATCAGTCTTAAATGCTTGCCACAACATGTAATTTCTTGCAGTTTGAAAACTTCATGGAAAATGGTGGGTTCCTGCAGTTTGAGTAAAACAATGTCTGGTCACCTGATCAGTCAACTTCAAAAGTTTTATTGTCTTTAGTTCTGGAGGGTTTATTTGACTGCGTAGAAACGTCATCATCAACAACTGAATTAGTTCAAAACCCTGTTAGTGGATTTAACTCAGCAGGAATTATTTACATGCCTGTCAAGGGGACAGGATATGGCTTCGTAAAATGGTTATAAAACTGTCAATAGGATTATGTTTCTTCAAAGTTGGTTTTAAATGGTTGTTACTTCATTCTGACAGTTTTATGAGCCATTAAAAGTAATATTCTATTTGAGTTAGATTTGAATAGATGATCATTTATTTTGACAAATTTCACAAGCATTTCAAAGTCTTCCGCTAATATCAGACTCAAGTTTATTTCACAGTGGATTCTGTCTCCAAACTCATCCAACGAGGAATGTGAAAGGGTGTCGTTCACGAGGAGGGCGGCTAGCAGTTCCAACACTCAAAATAGAACTGGGCTTATCTCTAATTAACTGGAGTTAGGCCTCCTAACCTATTGGTCTGGTATCTGCCTGTTGTCATTTTCTACTCAGATTTGCTTTACAATGTGGAAGGACTCTCTCCAGCCTGGCTCCCAATTCTCCAGGGGACAAAAAAAAGTTTGCTATTGGGTTTACACGACACAAAGGAACTGGCCATTAGAAAGTATAATAATGCTGGCACAAAATCTATAAAACACTCTAGGTGTGGCCCCACCAGGGTCCTAATGCTTATGACTGGAGCATAGTACAAGTTGATTCTTCCGTTAAACTAAAGGCAAGTTTCCACTGTAAAGCTGATAAGGAAACTCAAGACATGAACTACAGACAGCCAATCAGATGCTCTTTTCAGAACAGATGTGATGGAAAAGTTACAAGTGAGGTTACGTTGCTCACCATTCTACTTGCAAGGTGGTCCTGGTGGGTGTGTGTTTGGTTAAAGCCATGCAGAAATTCTTGTTGTAATCAATCATTTCTATTCATGGACAAACACTGTATATTCCAAAATGCACATCTGTTTCTCTCAAGAAAGAATTGGGAAGGTTTTTTTTCCCAAATATGCATCTTTTGCACGATAAATATTTGGCCGAAGTTTTCGTATCAAGTACAGATATAGAAATGAACACAGACACCAGAATTACAAACAACTTACATTGTTTAGTTAAAGCATTCTGAAAGTGAATAATTCGCAGCACAAATATTTCAAAATGTCTTCCTTTTTATTCACTTTATGCTGCAGTAGCAAAGCTGTGCATTTTTGATAAATGACAGGTTTATTCAATTTTTAGTATAACAAGCAGGTTCCAGCCAGGAGGGGCTTAGACCTGTGCACTAAGCTAACTTACCACCACACATGCACAGTCCCTTTATGTTTACCATTAGCCATCTTCACTAAGGAATTCCTCTGATGAAGGGTCCAGGCCCGAAACGTCAGCTTTTGTGCTCCTGAGATGCTGCTTGGCCTGCTGTGTTCATCCAGCCTCACATTTTATTATCTTGGAATCTCCAGCATCTGCAGTTCCCATTATCTCTTCACTAAGGAACAGCTGTTTACAAATGCCTTTTCCGTTTCCGGCAGGGTGAACTCCTCATCCTCAAAATTCAGCTTTCACCTTTCCACATTCTCTGGATTGACCTTCTCTTTGTTATGATGTACATTAGAAAATCTTTAGTCAAATCATACCCACTTATCTTTCCACATGTGACGTAGAGCAGAACACATTGGTAACAAACAAAACTATCTGCATACTCCCAAATTGCTAAATTTGTTTCCTAACAAAATATACAAAGCACAACTAAGGATTTCATTTCAACGGTGATTTATTTTAATACACTGACACCCAGCAACAGAACGTCACTCTACCTGCTCTTAAAAAACCCAAATTCTCCATTGCCTGGTACATTTTGTATGAACCAACCATCATAGGCCTCCCTATCCAAACTGCCACACAAAATGTGCAACACATTACAGATTACGTTTACTGACTTCAAACCTCAACTGTGTAATTTTAGTAAAATATTTCTCGGAAGTAGGAAGAGAGGATGGTGGAATACAATATGCCTTACCTCTCAGACAACGTTTTCAGCTGCAAAGAGTTTGATGAATTTTGTACCATCTCTAATAGTTGAGTCCTGAAGATGACTAGTGGTCTACGGTTCATCTTTATAGAGCTTCAGCTATGTCAGTGTGATGAAAGATATTATTTTGGAAGTTGGATTTTAAATTAGCAGCGCATTATGGTCAGTTCCCAGAAGACATACAAGAAAAGAAAAGCGTAAAACAGGCATTTGGATAGTGACCCAAGTGTTTAATCGGTAGGGAAGCATGCATGACTGCGATCAAGTGCCTGGTACAGCCCCTGCAGTGTTAATGGATAAGATATTTATACTGTTGAGATTATGGAAAGCCAAGTAAGCCATTCATTCTGTTCACTTCACAATCAATTGTTCATTTAAAAAGGAGGGGAATTTGTTTTCTTAGTAGCAGAATTAGTTTCTTCCAGGGGAATCTTTCACCTCAAAAGTGTTTTCCAGTTTCTGGAACCTGTAATTCAAGCTCCCCTGGCTTGGAGATCTTTAGGTTGTTAAAAATGAGAAAGCTTAGATTTTTGGAATGGAGAGAGAGAATTGCATGCCAGTTGACCGAGGAAAGGAACTATAAAAATTGTTTCCAACACAGAAAAGGAACTAAGTTCTTAGAGAGGAGACAGGAGCTTAACTTTTCTAGACAGGCATCTTTAGTGTTAGGAGACTACCATTTGTGGAACACATTGTTAAAATCTTTGTCTAAAATAAAGACTATTTTTAAAAATGTGTGTTTAGGACACATCCTCAATTGCCTTGCGTGTCATCTGCATATTACAATCCATTAAACATGTTCTGCACGTTCTCTTCCAATATTTTGAACAAACGGATAGAATCACCTGATACTTGCTTTGTAACATTGGGAAATGGATCTTTGATCAACTTGCAACCCATTCCACACCTGTAGTTCGAATAAGCTTCAAAAAAGATTACCTTTTTTAAATTGGATCCATGCATAGAATCTACAATCTGATTCAATTCCTTCAGTTGATGGCGGTCATAACGAGGCATCTGCTAAGATCAGCCTTTCATCTACTACATTAGAAATCATTACAAGAGATCTGCAGACTAAATCTTTTCATTTTAAGATGCAATTAGCTTCCTGGTAGTTGAGATATAAATGCCTACATTCATTTTTGGTGAGTAAAGGTATCTATGATGCACAATTTATGTACAATTGTGTTACCCCTAATTAGTTACTTAAATTACAATGCTATTAGAACAGACAGTATCAATCACTAAGGTTACTGTATTATTAATTCAAAAGGCTTAGATGAATCACCTAGAGAGAAGAACTGTAAATCTCACACAGTAGCAGCTAAGCTGAATTTACATTATCAAAGGAAATAACAGCCTGGTTTTAAAAAAGTGACCACGAAGCTGCGGCATTTTTTTTGGTAGAAAAGTACTGACTAGTTGAAAAATGTACTGACAAAAAACATGTAGGCCAGTTTAACCTATCAGTAACTCAAATCTCACAACATTTATACAAGAGATTTGGTTGGGAACTTACTAACCATACTATTGTATATATTTGCAGATAACACCAATACTGGAGGTGTAGTGGACAGAAATAGTTACCTCAGAGTACAAAGGGATGTTGATCAGATGGGCCAATGGGCTGAAAAGTGGCAGATGAAGTTTAATTTAGATAAACGTGAGATGCTGCATTTTGGAAAATCAAATCACGGCAGGACTTATACATTTACTGGCAAGGTCTGGGGGAACTATTGTTGAGCAATGAGACCTTGGAAAGTAGGTTCACCAGTTCCTTGAAAGTGGAGTCGCACACAGATAGGATAGTGAAGGCAGCAGTTGGTATGCTTGCCTTTATTGGTCAGTGCATTAAGTATAGGAGCTGGGAGGTCATGTTGTGGCTGTACAGAATATTGGTTAGGTCATTTTTGGAATTACTGCATGCAATTCTGGTCTCACCCCTATAGGAAAGATATTGTGAGCCTTGAAAGGGTTCAGGAAAGATTTGCAAAGATGTTGCCAGGGTTGGAGGGTTGGAGCTGTAGGGAGAGGCTGAATAGACTGGGGATATTTTCCCTGGAGTGTTGAAGGCTGGGGGGGTGACCTTATAGAAGTTTATAAGTTCATGCGATGCATGGATATGATGAATAGACAAGGTCTTTTCCCTGGAGTGGGGGAATACAAAACAAGATGGCATAGGTTTAAGGTGCGAGGGAAAAGGTTTAAAAAAGGGACCCAAGGAGCAATGTTTTCACACAAAGTGGGGACCGCGTATTGAATGAGCTGCCAGAGGAAGTGGTGGAGGCTGGTACAATTACAACATTTAAAAGGCATCTGGACGGGTATATGAATTGGAAGGGTTTAAAATGGATATGGGTCAAATGCTGGCAAATGGGACTAGATTAATTTAGGATATCTGGTCAGCATGGATGAGTTCCACTGAAGGGTCCATTTCCATGCTGTACAGTTCTATGACTTGATGAACATGATTATCTCTCAGCTGTTCTTTTGAGGCAGCTTAACAAGCCTCTTTTTTTCCAAATCATAATGAAGCATATCATATGGGTGGCACTTTATTGTCTTAGTAACAATTACAGTCACTTGGAGATATAGCACTGTGGCTTAACTTTCTAAAGTTCATTAAGCCAAATGTGTAAATACAAAAATTGATAGCACAAATTAATAATGTAGGACCTATATGACTCCACTGCAATTTGAAAGCTTTTGATTTAAAGATCAATTGAATTTGAAAATTGAAGAAAAGAAGTAGAATATTCCTACTGAACCAACCAATCTCTCCTTGGTGATAATACAGCAAATAAGAAATTTTAATAACAAAAAGTGGTGGAAGTACAAGCATGTACAATTCTGAACATTTGCTTATTTGCTATTACTACTCAGCTGGAAACAAAACTACAAATTTGATCCACGTCTTTCCCACTTCTTGCCCCTCCTCCAGAATAATCTCCGTATTGCACATTTGTAATTTTACAATGGGACTTGAATCTACTGAAACTTCATTTGCCTCCAAGAGAGTGTAAAACAGCACAGCTGAGAATATTCTCCTACAATCCACAGTAGTTTAGGAGTAAACATTCAGTCAGCACAGTTAAGTACATTACTGATCCTACAGTTAGTGATTTGTTGACTGCTTTTAAAAGGAAACAGCACAACTGCAACTTTTACCAGTTTTAAATTATTAATAGAGTAGAAACCAAACAAAAATAGTGTGTCCAATAATGACAGTCATTGCCAGTTTTGTTAGTGAGACATTCACATCAACATGCACTTCAGCGCACAGTTTGGGTGGCCAGCTTCAGCTCTAAAGTAGCATGTTCATTTTACA
The DNA here is from genome assembly GCF_030684315.1 of Stegostoma tigrinum. Taxonomy (NCBI): domain Eukaryota; kingdom Metazoa; phylum Chordata; class Chondrichthyes; order Orectolobiformes; family Stegostomatidae; genus Stegostoma; species Stegostoma tigrinum. The sequence continues at coordinate 26,806,378 of NC_081372.1, forward strand.
GCCAGAAAGTGGAGTGTTAATTCCCACTCCATTGGCATGATTTAGGTTGATAAAGTACTGGGACATAGATGGCTGCTTCAACAGCACGCCCCTAGCTGAATCAGAACGCGAGTAGAGCACAAAGTTCACAAACGAGCAAGTATTATTGTCCTCAAGAATGACATATTAGGGGACGGTTGTGGGAAGAGTAAGAGAAGGGAAGAAAATAAAAACTACAATTTCATCACTAAGTCCACAAAAACGCTGAGGAAAGCTTGCTTCATATTGTACAACTTTGGCAGTGAAGTGCAATGCCGGTCCCTCCAAAAGATACCAACTGTCTGCAGACAATTTACATTAATGAAGGAAAGTAATATCAAAAACGAGGGAGGTGAAGTTCCATAAGGGTCCTGCTGCTTGTTCACCAACTTTGGTGGGAACATCGCAAAAATCCCAGGAAAGCAGAGCCGGTTATTTCTATAGTTTCCAAAGTTCAAAAAGTGAATATACTTCATGACTTACAGTCACGTGCATCACTAGAACAAATTACTGGCTCAGGAACTGGGTGTACATTTTGTGCAGATGTTTAATAGGGAGCCAGACAGGTTTCTAGAAGCTAACATTGCTCTCAATGTCTGCAGCCTAATTTTTTTTCTTGAGCCTCTACAAAGACTCAAAAAGCAAAAATAAAAACAAACAATCACTCAAGGATCAGTTGAAATATTTGTCATACACGTCAACAAATTCAAATGAAAGCCTTTTGTCTAGTTCATTTTGTAACCTATTGCTCAAACTCTCCTTCAATTGCCTCACTTTTAACTTAAAAAAAATTAGGCTAACTCGAGTTCTCTAACTGACTTTGTTGCAATAGACCAGGGAAGGAACTAATGCAATGAACCAGATTACGTTCCCATTGAGAGAGAAAAACTGATCATTTGCAATCTGTACCGCTGATCTATGACATATTTCATACTGTCACACATAAATGGTGCCATACCCATTTGGTAAGTACAAAGAGGCCAATATAAAAGTAATTGGCTAGAATTCATCTAGAAGCTTGATGCCCTGCTGAAAGCGGGTCCTTGTGGGCTGGTGGAAGGGTCATTGGCCTTCTGTGGCTGCCAGCAGCTTCAGTACCACCTCTGAGAGAGGCGCCAATGTTGAGGTTTGAGACAGAAAGAGGCTCTTAAGTACTGGGGTGGCCCTGAAGCAATACAAAAAGAAAAGAGAGTGTCTCCTTTCCAACTACTACCAAGACCATGCACAATAAATTGTTAACTGCTGGCAGCCGCAGAGGGCCAATGACCCTTCTACCAGCCCACAAGGACCCGCTTTCAGCAGGGCAGCAAGGCATCAAACTTAGTGATAAATTCTAGCGAAATACTTTTATATTCTTCAGAAGAAGGGTCCCAATCCGAAACGTCAAGCTTTCCTGCTCCTCTGAAGCTGCTTGGCCCACTGTGTTCATCCAGCTTCACACTGTGTTATCTTTGAAAATGGCCCATGATTGGTTCAATTGCCCATTTACTTCTTCATGGTACATGGCTATACTGCTCAGGTACCCGCTGTTGGTAATGAGCACTTATCTTTCTGCTGCCATTGGACTCCTTCTGAATACAATTGTCAAAGGTCTCTCACCTCCCATCAAGTTTCCAGAGAGCTGGTAAATGCTAGCCTCATGTTTGTAAAGCAGATTAAAAGCCATTCGGTCAGTGGAGATTTTTATTCATAATATCTTTCTGGAATGCAATTAGTTTTCTGCCAAAACATTGGCCATGAGGAACTGTAGTGACACTATTGTTCATAACTTTTCCTACTAACATGCCATTTGCTGACCATCTTGCTGTCTGCAAACTTGTCAGAAGCCAGTCTGAATAACAGTAGGATTCGTTACTAAAGTTCCATTGCATGATTAGTAAGGGTTCTAGAAAGGTTTTTCAGTAATTATACTGGATCCCAAAGTCCAGTAACTAGATTATTTTGAAACAGTGGTATCTTTGATGCATTTATCCAGGAACACTTAGTTAAATGACTCTACCCTTGGCATTTGAACTGAAGTTCCCCACTCTCACCTTCAGGCTGCTGGAAGTCTGCTTTCTTCAGTCAAAGGGGTTAGAGGATAGGTTTATTGACTGGGCAAAAAACTTGGCAGATGGAATGTAATTTGGGAAAATGTGAGGATATGCACTTTACCAAGAAGAATAAGACAAGTGAGTACTATTTAAAGGGAGAGATACTGTAGAAAGCTGCAGAGGGGATTTGGGGTTCTAATGCATGAATCACAAATACATTAGTATCCAAGTTCAGAGGGTAATAGAGAAGGGAAATAGAAATGTTGGCTTTTATTTCAAAGGAACAGAGAATAAAATAGGGACGTCATACTAAAGCCGTAAAAGGTAAGATTGACAGTTTGAGCAGACCATACCTCTGGTAAGGGGCAAGGATGAGAAGGCATGACTTTCATGGTAAGATCAGCTGTATGGGAATCAAGCATGCACCATAAACTAGCCATCCAGCTAACTAATGTAGAAACATACAAAGCACTGGTCAGGCTACAGCTGGGACACGAGTCTGCACCATCATCCCAGGAAATATATTTACATGACAGGCAGTCCAAAAGAAGGTTCACTAGTTTGATCCCTGGTATGGAGGGCCTTACTTATGAGATGTGGTTGAGTAGGTTAGTTCTCTACTCATTTGAAGGTGAAAGAGAATGAGATGGGATCTCATTGATACATAAAAATCTTAGAGGGCTTGATAGGGTAGGCAGAGAGAATGTCTCCCCTTGTGGGAGAGTCGAGGACCAGAAAGCATAATCTCAGGAAGGAGCCCCCTGTTTAGAGAGATGAGAAAGCTTTTTGTTTTCCCTTTCAGACAGTGGTGAATCTGAAATTCTTTACCACAGAGGCCCATTAAGACTGGGTTGTAAATATATGCCAGGCTGAGATGGACTGACTTTTAATTGATAAGGGAATCAAGGGAAATGGGGATAAAGGCAGCACAGTAAAATTGAGAATGATCAAACTAACCATGATTTCACTGAATGAAGTGGACTCGATGGACTGAATGGCCTACTCTGCTCCTACATCTTATGGTCTTGGTGTCATCTGAGATTAGTTCTTTTGGCCTAATTGATTTGGCTCAATTACAATGTCATGTAAATGCTGTGAATGAGACTCATTTTATGTTAAACATTGCTGATTAATGTGTGGCAGCAAGACTCTTGGCTGATATCTTGCACAGAGAATGGAGGCTATTTATAGGCAACAACTGCAACATTGTTAGAGATAATAGCAGAATAGACTTAAAGAAACTTGGAAAAAATATCTAAAATGAAGAAATGATTAGATTGTGTACAAAGAGATAAATATTAGCCTCTTTCAAGAGCCAGTCTGGGCTATTTTTTTATCATTTGCAAAATGCATCCGTTGAGTTAGACAAAAATCCACAATTTGTTCCAGCAATGCATGTTCACCAGCGATTAACAAAACTGATAAGTGTGAACTGTTAGCGGCAGTTTTTACTGTAGAAAAAGACAGCGATCAACATGTGGAATGATCATCGTGTAAAGCCAGTAGAAACAGAAGATCAAGAATCTGTAGACATTATATGATTGGAGAAGGAAAGGAGAGAGAAGCATTTCTATGGAAAGAATAGATCCCAATCTGGATTCAAGCTGGTTGGTCAAACAGAAAACTAAAACATTTTATTGCAGAGAGTTTATTAACTATCTTACTTTTGTTTTTATAGATTCCCATTTTAATGCAGTTTTCCACTGAACCCATTGAAAAGTTTACCTTCAATTGGTCTTTGAGATATTTTCTAAATCAGTCTGTTCAGAGATGCTATTATGTACCTCTGGAGCAGACAGGACTTTAACTCAGGCCCTCTGTCCCAAAGGTAAAGACCCAATCAGCACACCACAACAGCCCCTACTACTCAGTTTTACAGCTTCAAACACTCATTAAAAAAGGAGGTGACAGGCAGGAGTTCAAAAATATCCAAAAGTGCACTTACATGACTGACCTCCCCAACCCCATCATCCATGTCACTTCCCTTTATATCTACACAAGTGAATTAATCAATGAGCTGCAATAACCTACTCAGCTACTTGCTACATTAATAATAGATGCACCAAATAGTCAGCCTCATCAATGCTTCATTTTCAAGTATATATCTACCTGCAGTTCAGAGGCTCACAGCTCAAGTCATCTTTGTGCAGAAGACTATAGTGATCCTGAGATGCTGTTGATGAACCAATCACTGGGGGTTTCAATACATCTTTGCTTCATCTCCAAATGTTGATTGGTCATGCCAGATACAGATGGGAGTATATGTGGTACATGTGGTATACTGCATCCATTGTACCCGGTGCGGCTTCCTCTACATTGGGGAAACCAAGCGGAGGCTTGGAGACCGCTTTGCAGAACACCTCCGCTCAGTTCGCAACAAACAACTGCACCTCCCAGTCGCAAACCATTTCCACTCCCCCTCCCATTCTCTAGATGACATGTCCATCATGGGCCTCCTGCACTGCCACAATGATGCCACCCGAAGGTTGCAGGAACAGCAACTCATATTCTGCCTGGGAACCCTGCAGCCTAATGGTATCAATGTGGACTTCACCAGTTTCAAAATCTCCCCTTCCCCTACTGCATCCCTAAACCAGCCCAGTTCGTCCCCTCCCCTCACTGCACCACACAACCAGCCCAGCTCCCCCCCCCCCCACCCACTGCATCCCAAAACCAGTCCAACCTGTCTCTGCCTCCCTAACCGGTTCTTCCTCTCACCCATCCCTTCCTCCCACCACAAGCCGCACCCCCATCTACCTACTAACCTCATCCCACCTCCTCGACCTGTCCGTCTTCCCTGGACTGACCTATCCCCTACCTCCCCACCTATACTCTCTCCACCTATCTTCTTTACTCTCCATCTTCGGTCCACCTCCCCCTCTCTCCCTATTTATTCCAGTTTCCTCTCCCCACCCCCCTCTCTGATGAAGGGTCTAGGCCCGAAACATCAGCTTTTGTGCTCCTGAGATGCTGCTTGGCCTGCTGTGTTCATCCAGCCTCACATTTTATTATCTTGGAATTCTCCAGCATCTGCAGTTCCCATTATCTCTGATACAGATGGGAGTAGTCCGGATGAGAAGGCTACAAAAGTAGAAGACTAAGCAAGGCAACATGGGGAATGTTGAGATCGGAAATAACAAAGGCATGGATGAGAGTATTTCAGCAAATGAGCTAGGGTAGGGAGGATTGTTGGAAGTGGAAACAGGGTATTTAAGTAACGGCAACATACAAAGGATGACACTTTGGAGATGTGTAGACTATACAACGCATAGCAAAATGGACATCCACGTTGCATGATGGGGATATACCACAAGAAACAGCGTCATGGTAATCTTATAGATGATTGCATCAAAAGTCTTAAGGTAGCACTGCTAGTAGGAATTATACACTTTTAGAAACCAGCTTTTTGCTGACTGTGACATGGTTCCAGCCCTGAAATAGCATCACATCCCCAGTTCCTTTCCAGATCTTAGAACAAAGGCGATTTCCCAGTTTGAGGCAAATTTAGCTAAACTGTATGCAATGTGTTCCCCTTGATAGCTCCCTTCATTTTACAAGTTACACCACAACAGCAACAACATTTCACTTCCCAAAAATCAAGTATTTCATGTCAAGGTCAGTTTTCAGACAGATAACGTATTAATACCGTCAAAATGTAACAGGATACAGAATATAAATCGGAACAAGATGAACTGATACTGATAGTTCATCAAAATAAAACAAATTTGAATTTATGTAGTGATCACTAATAATGAAATACTTCTAAAAAGAGTCACTACCATTGAAGGAAAAAGGGTGTTTAATTTGCACGTTGGTGGAGTGTAAGGACAGCAATGTTCAGATAGTCTATTTTAGAACTGGGGTTGCTAAGGGGCAGACATTGCCAACAACAGACAAAGAACCTCCTAATTCTGCAACTAATAGGCATTTTAAAAAAAAATCTACTATCAGCGCAAGGTAGGCCTTTAAGATGTCATTTAAAATTTAAAATACTCAAAGTGCAACACTCCCTCAGTATTGCATTGAATTATCAGCCGTGATCAGATGCTGAAGTCTCTGCAGAGTTTGCAAATCCTGCAGGCGGCTGGGGAGAAGACAGACATTGCGGAGCGTTCGCTGAAACTGTAGGTGGAATTTAACAAAATTAATTCATTTAATCACCTAAAATATTATAAAGGAGTGTTCCAGTCGTAAGCATCAGTTCCAGAACTGTGCTGCAGTGTTTTTCCTTCGTGTAGCCAATTTTAGTCATTTTCGCACCGACTGACCTAATTTCCTTGAGCTTGATAAACATGGCAAGATTGATTTTTCTTTAAATTCACATGATATAAACGACGGCTTATAGTCTGTATGGAAATTGAACAACTGCTGCCATTGTTGGCCATTACATGTAGCCCACGAGCATCTTCCCGGCTGAGTCCAAAGTACAAACCGAAAGAACCATCGACGCTGAAAATCAGGGACAAAAACATAAGTTTCTGGCAAAGCTCAGCAGGTCTGGCAGTATCTGTGAAGAAAAAAAACAGTTAACATTTCAGGTCAGGTGACCCTTCCTCAGAAGTGAGAAGCTTGAGAAATTAGGTCAGTCTGTGAGAAAATAACTAAAATTGGCAATATGAAGGAAAAACACCACAGGCACAGTACTGGAACTGATGTTTATGATTGGAACAATCCTTATTATATTTTAGGTGTTAAATTAATTAATTTGGTGTTAAATTTCATTTAACAGTTTCAGCAAAAGCTCCAAACTCTTCAATCTTTGCAATATCTTAATTCACACCCCCTCACCCCAGCAGGTGCCTGCGGGGGCTGGAAACTCAGTGGAGTGCGTTGAGGATGGGTCACCGGACCCAAAACATTAACTCTGATTTTTCTTCAGAAATGCAGCCAGACCTGCTAAGCTTTTCCAGAAACTTGTATTTATATTCCTAAGGTGCTTCTGTTCCTGATTCACAAAAGATTTTTTCCTTTTGGGCTACACAACATGATTACCCTTACAAACTACCACTTGAACATGAAAGGTTCAGGAAATTGCCACTTTCAGGCTGTGTTGATTTTCCAGAATATCCACCCTCTAAGTATCATGAAAATGCAGAACATTGGCATATTAGAATTTCATCTCAGTGACAAAAGTTTCCACATGATAGTTTTTTTCCAAATCTTCCTTGACAAAATGATGGACTGTAAGGTTCCCCTGTGGGACTCAGATGACCACTAATTTGACTACTCACACAATGTGCAAAGTACTCTTGTATAAAGGGCATCAATAATTCATATTTCTATAGTATTCTAATGCATGATCGACCATTTAGCACAGTAATAGATGGCAAGAATATTACTAAGAGGGAGGGACAAAAGTCAAAATGTTAGGAACAGACAAAATTCCACCCAAAGAGGTGCACAAGTCAGCTTAAGATGGCAATGAAGTTGGATTTGAATTTGAAATCTGATCGTCAGAGATGGAAAGCTGAAAGAGACTGGAAACAAGGTTAACAGGGAGGTAAAGCAGAGCATCATTGAAGAATGTAAATGCTGACCGTGCTTCCACGTGAAGTCACAAAAGATAACACACAAAAGAAAAAGAAGGTGCAAGGAAATCCTGGTGTACATTACTGATGACAATGCAAACACTTGTGCAGAAGTCATTGGAAGCACAGGAATGAAATCAAGAGAAAGGCGTGGCAGAAAGATTGCTCATGGATGAAAGGCAAGCATTAAAGGGACAAGATCTCAAAAACAGGGGGTAATGAATTGCACGTAAATACAGGATGTTTCCAGTGATTCTGTCAAGTGCAGATTCAGACTGCACCTCAGCCAATTAGGAGATAAGTTTAATCCAAGTCACCCACTGGGAAACTAACAGGAGTGGATTGGAAGCCTGTTTGATATTCTGCCCAACTATTATTGGAGTTATGGGGAAGGGGGATGTGGTGGGAAGAAGGGAATAGAACTGGCAGGAATCCCATCTTGCCACTTCTCACCAGGTGGGTTAAGACCAGATTACTTGCTTAATGTTGTAGAACGTAGCATTCAAAACTGGAACCCTCAATCTAAGGGGATTTTTGAAGCTCTCACATTTATCTAATTTTCATTAGTGACAAGTTAGTGTCCCACAAATTGGACCAAAACTTGTGAAGCCAACAGCTATGAATGACACAATTACATTGGTCAACTTGTTCCATGACATGTGAATTTCAACAAAGTTGGTGGATGATTTGCACCAATCTGCTGTTACAGTCGCTAAAAAAAGGACCTTGTTCTTAACCTCTTCCGCCTTGCGAATTTCATGGTGTTAAAAATACACATTTGCAGGCTAATTGTCCATTAAACTCATGACCGAAAGTTACATGTTAATGGCATGAGTACCCTTTCAGTGGTGTAAAATGATTAATACCTTCTAGTCAAGCTCCTCTGGCCTAGAAACTGAAAACATTAAACTGTAGAGTCTCATTCCTCCAAGTAGAAGAGTTTAAAAAGGGCCGGAATAATAAAGTGTGGTGCTGGATGAACATAGCAGGCCAAGCAACATCTTAGAAGCACAGTTCTTTTTAAGAAGATTTTTAAAGCTTTAAACATGTCTTCTCTTCCCTCTCTGAAGAGAGAGTTGAGAAATCCTACCTGCCAGCTGGTGAGCAGATAGGAGACCCACATTACCTCCTTTCGGTAAGGCCATTCATATTAAATCTCCTGGATAGCAGTGGGTTTTCCTTGGGACCAACAACCCTGAGGCTGGAGCCTTCAGCCACTCAGAGCTACTGGTCACCAGAAGCTGCCAGCCCCACTGAATGGCAGCACCATTATGAAGGTGGAAGTCGCTGACAGCAGAAGATTCACCCAGTATTAACTGCTGGATCCCAAAAAGGTCACAGGTCAAGGATGGCAGCAGGAGAACCACACAGAGTGGGTACCGAGGAGAACAGAAGATGGTTCTCAGCAGGGCCAACTCTCTTTTCCACCTCATGTCAGATCCTTGATCAGGCACTAAGCACCCCTGAACACACAACCCTGTCCCACACCACCACCACATCCAATCCAACCTCCCTTGCACCAACATAGCGCAGAAAAACCTGGCACACCGTTCCTCGTCATGTTAACATGGAGAGGCAGAGAGCACCAATACTGTCAGCATGCAGCTCTTAGAAGTGATACTACTTGCAAAACTGAGGGCATCATTTTCACAATAATTGGGGTGGCCATCCATGAACATCTTCCTCTGGCTTAACTAGGGTGCAGGTTAAAACGTGGCTGGCTTCCCAGTCACTGTCTACCACAAACTTAACATGGGAATAGGTATTAAATCCTTCCATTTATTTATCTTTCTGCAGCAGATTTAACATGGAATTAAAAAAAAACTATTTTATGAATATTCCACTTTACCGAGTTAGAGGTACAGACAACTCCAGCTCCAAGCCTAGCACCCAGTTCTTTACTATTTTCTAAGACCATTTAATGCAGTTTTGTCGAAGTTGAAGTTAAACCCAAACACTTTTCCAACCTCGTGCAACCAGTTCCAAAACGATACTTGAAATTCTTCTCAATGCATTCTCCCTCCAAGCTATACAAGTGTTTATGGCGGTCGCGCCCATGTTAGCACATGAATTACTTTCATAAAAAGTTTATTTGTGCGAGTTTGACTCGTTGACGTTAACTTAGTTTTTCGCTCCACAAGACCCGAGTTGCTTCAACTTCTGTTTCATATTTTCAGTATTTGCCTTTTATTACGCAGTATGGTTTATTAACGAATCAAGTAATGGACAGTATGGAAATAGGAGGAGGCAGGACATAACAGAACCTTTTTAATCATTGGCCACAGTCCAAAGACCCCACAGTCATCTTACTGCATTAAAGAGAGAATCTACAATTAGCCCAAGTTAGACAGAGGTCTCACAACTCGTCTCCGGCTGGGGTGGCGGTGTGGGGGAATGCAAGGGATTTCCAGAAATTCCGCAGAATATTCCAACCCGGACACATCAATCCACAAAACCCCCTGTGTATATGTGTAATTCACTTCAAGGAAATGATCCACTGTTTCTCTGCGACGGTGCTAATTCCGCAGAGATAACGCCCTTTAAAAAAACTCCAGTTCCTCAATTTTCGTCGCTCTCTCGCTTCACCACTCCCCCCCCCCCCCCAAAAAAAAGCGCACCATCGACACAAGCATCTTTCTGTTTAACTCAGAAGTAATCGGCGGGCCATCCGACTGAAAGAGAACATAGCCCTCGGTGCGGAAGTAGCCCACAGACCGACACTTCGGGTCACTGTCACCGAGAGTTCCAAGCAACAAATCGCAATGTTATTAATTAAAATCACATTCGGACCACCCAGCACCGCTCCCTGCATTTAACTGACCACCTTTCTCTAAATAAACTTACGCAACCATTGCACAATACCTTCAACAAAAGTTTCAATTAAAGTCAAACATGTACCTTTATTTAATTCCTTATCAACTCTCAGCAAAATCTCCAGAGGGAGGGGAAAATGGTCGTCTGGATGCTTTCTCGCCTTGGTCACTAGACAGCACCGTAAAGTCCCATAGTTACTCACAGCTGGAGATTTCCAATACTTGCCTGGTCACTTATTACATTTCATGACCTATTTCCTGGTATGTGGTTGAGCTTGTGAAGGAGTTTTACTCGGCTGCCTAGTGACCACACCCCTGGAGTTGCTCATTGGTGCTGAGGGGAAGCCATGCTCATTCAGGAGGCGGTGTTTCGGACACTGTCAAAGTCTCACTGAGTTTGAGTTTCAACATCAGCTGCCAGCGTTATGATGAGGAACAGAAATACACCCCATTAGGCAAGCGACGAAAGCCTACTTAGAGCGATTAAAACGATCAGTAGGTATTCTTTGAATAAACTCTTGCAGTCGTTTTACGCTCTAGTAGACGGTTCTCATTCAAATATTCTGTTCAGTTTTTTTTCCTTATTGTAATTTGATGAGTCAATGATCTTTAAGAAGACTCCTCTCGTGAGAGTGATTCTAATACTTCTCAAACTGACAAATTGTTTATACCTTGCATTGCTGGAATTAGCTACAATGGTATACTTTGGGTCTGCTGCAGTACCTTAAGGTGTGAGACAATTTATGACACAATTAGTTCAAGTTCATGTTCATGTTCATGTTCGTGTTCAGTGGCTATCTTCCCACATCCGACGGCTGTAAACACACCAGGAAACTAATCAATGGGACACCATCTCAGATGATATTTAAAGCCTGCAGCAATTGGCTCCGACTTGGGTACAGGAAGAAGCTGATTGATAACTAACTGGTGTTATTCCATTTAATCTAATTGAAATAAAAGGTTTTTTAAAAAAAATATGATATGGAAGGGCAGCCCAGCCAAGTGGAAGTTTAAATCATGCAGTATGTGGAAAGTCATGGACATGCATTCTAGGCAAACACATCTGCAAAATGCATCACTGACAGTAAAAACTTGAGCTCTGAGGTTTTTGAACTTGAACAGCAGTGGAATCACTCTTGTGAGTGCTTGAGACAGAGAACAACATGGGTAGCATGTTTAGAGAAGTGTTCACACTGCAGTCTGTGCACATATGGGCAAAAAGGGAAAGGGTGTCTGCCAAGCAGTCTATAAAAACAGGTAAAATCACTATAAGTCGCAGAGAACAATAGGGCTACTCTCTCATTTGGGAGAGATGACAAGTGGTGGTTTAACCTGAGGATCAGTTGACAAGCAAGGTCAAAAAGGTGGGACCTTCATGGTGACTTCACTAAGTACAGGAATTGACGCCATGCTGCATTACAAACTAACTATCCAAGCTAAGTGACTTCTGTACCCCAGTACACTCTACAGAAGTCTCCTGAGTTAATCTTGATTGAAAATCAGTTTTCCATTTTTCAAACTGGTGAGGGTGACTGGTCTTCAAGCCAAGTGCAGCCAGAGCCGTGTTGGTAGCATCACCAATTTCTCAGTAATATTATCAAGGAGGACTGAAAATGGAGGAGCAAGTGATAGAGGATTTCATAGTCAGGGGATCAGAGAACCATTTTTGTGATAGTAAAAATGACCTTAAAATTGTGTGCTTCCCTGGTGCTTGGACCAGATATATTGCAGAAAAGCTGTATGACATGCTTTTAGGTAAAGTCAATAACCAGAGGCTGTGGTTCTCATTGGTAATTACATTGGGAGGAAGAGGAATGAGGTTCTAAAGCAGATTTTAGAGAATTAGGAAGAAAATATGAAAAAAAGGACCTCGAACTGTAATCCCTGTGTTACTCCCAGGACAATGTCAAGTATACATAGGAATAAGAGTTTTTACTTGCCACTTTTCTATTGCCTGTTACCAGGTTTATTCATTTTGATTTGAGCTACGCTTCAGGTTCTCATGCCCCCAACAAATTTGGTTAAATTTTCCCATCAGCACTTGCAAACCTCCCAGTTTCATCCTTGCAATCGAAGATTAATACTGCCAGTGAATAGTACAACTAACAATCATGTTGCAACCCCCACAGATAGACAGATGAGAAAAAGGTTACAATCTTAGTTTGTGTAACAGAATATCCTAACTCCTACCTCGACTTATTGAGGGAATAAAATATTTAAGTGTTTGCAAAGAATTATTTGCTTTTGACTAAGTAACTGGTTATTAAATGAGAATTGTCACAGAAATCAAAGATTTTGAAAAGTATGCAAACTTACACAGTGTGCCAAACGTTTAGTCCCAGATTGGACCAGGCTTCAAGACTAAACAGGAATGACTATTTATTGTAAGTAAATCGACTTTAACTCGAGATAAACAGTTGTAAGTATTGCCACATAACATTGCTAATTAAAACTCTAATCCCCTTAAAAACATACAGACATTGGATAAAACAAAATAGATTGTGGACGGAGGTGAAACACCAAAAAGACAGTTCATTCATCCTTATTCCCAGGTACTGTCAGTGAGGTGATTTTTATAACTTTTTTAATGGCCAGCGTGTTGCTTTAATCATCTTTCTCTGGTTTCTTCCACTAGTTGGTGAGAGACGCAAGGTAACTGGTACACTTATATAAAATCTCTGATTTATCAGTTAAAAGTCACAGTATACAACAACTGCTCCAGGAAAAACAAAATGGTTTTCTTCAGATTCATAGTATGTTTTGACCACACAGAAGAGCAAGGTTGCTTCTGAATCTGGGACGAACTGAACACTTTTCATTCGCTACCTGGAACTTTTCCTAATTTCAGTCTGTTCAGTTACCTAGGAACTAATTACTGAACTGTTGGTAGGAGAAAGATTATCTGTCATTGATAACTGGTCACTAGTCCATAGACCAACAGGTTCTGCCAGGAAAAGCTACATCTGAACATGCCCTAAGATCCAGATCATCTGCAACTCAAACTTTAATTACAACTCTAACTCACTTCAGACCACAGCTTTTTTTTAAAACAAAGACTAAATAAAAAGACATAATCGTTGCACTTTCAAGACAGACTGCATTTTTCAGTACCTGTCTTTGACTCCTTACTGCTTCAAAATGGATCAACAACACAAAATTGGAATGAAATTTCATATTCCAGGATGTGAGTTGTAAAATTATAGAAGCAGGCCATTTGGCCCATCAAGTCCATATCAACCCTCCAAACAGCATCCACCCAGACCACTGACCCCAGGACCATTTCCGTGTAACTCTGAATTTCCACGTCTAATCCACCTAGCCTGACCAGAGCACCCAGAGGAAACCCACAGAGACAGGGGAAGAATGTGTAAACTCCATTTTTTTTACAGGTGATATTTATAAAATAGTTATTGTCAAATGTTCTGCTTTACAGTATACTGTATTCACACAAGTGAAAAGGTGCAGGATTCCGGAAAATTTCAAGACATGATCCCATCTGATTTTGGATTGGAGCAAATTCAGGTCAGATTTCAAATTTATATGATTTTATATCCCGTTGATTTCAATGGATCTTAAGATCAGACAATTGTAAAGTAGACATCTGAGGGGAGTTGTAAAAATCACCTCACTGACAGTACCTGAGAACTAAAATTACTGAACTGTCTTTTCAGTGTTTCACCTCTGTCCATAATCTATTTTATTTCATCTGTTTGTCTGTGTGATTTTAAGGGAATTAGTGTTTTAATTAGCAATGTTATATGACAATACTTAAAACTGTTTACCTCTTGCTAAAGTCTACTTACTTACAATAAATAATTATTCCTGTTAAGTATTAAAACCTTGTTCAATCTGGGACTGTAAGTCAGATATACTGTGGAAGATTGCACACTTTTTAAAATCTTTGGCTTTTGTGACAACTCAAAATAGCAGGTCTTGATTTCTAGCCTGCAACCTCAGTGGAACATAACGAAAAGTTGTTTGTTAAATTTTCCACTCAGGCAGGAAATTAGAGTCATAGAGTAACACAGCATGGAAACGAGGTCTTCGGTCCAAACTAATCCAAGCTGACCATGGTGCCCACATGAACCAAATTGCCTGCATTTTGGTCCATATCCCTCTAAACCCTTCTCATCCATGTACCTATCGAAATGGCTTTTAAATGTTGCTATTGTACCTGCCTCAACCACTTTCTCTGACAGCCCATTCCATGTATGCACCACTCTCTGCATGAAGAAGTTGCCCCTCATGTCCTTCTTAAATCTATCCCCTCTCACCTTAAACCTATACCCTCTAGTTTTCAATTCCCCATCCCTGGGAAAAAGACTATATACATTCATCCTATCTATGTCCCTCATGATTTTATAAACCTCAATAAGATCACCCCTCATTGTCCTATATTCCAAGGAGTAATGTTCTATCCTTGCCAACCTTTCCCTGTAATTCAGGCCAACTAGTCCTGGCAACATGCTCATAAATTTTCTTTGCACACTTTCTAATTTAACTATGCCTTTCCTAAACCGAATGCCAAAACTGTGCTCAATACTCCAAGCACAGCCTCACCAACAACTGATACAAATGTAACATTACATCCCAATTCCTATAAATGTTTTGACCGATGAAGGGCAGCACACTAAGTGCCTTCTTGATCTTCATGTCTACCTGTGATTCTGCTTTCAATGAACCCTGTACTTGCACTCCTCGGTCTCTCTGCTCCACAACACTCCTCAGGACCTTACCATTTACTGTACAAGTCCTACCTTGGTTTGACTTTCCATAGTGCAACACCTCACACTTATCTGTATTGAATTACTTGTGGGGAGGCAATGGCCTAGTGATATTATCAGTGCACTGTACATCCAGAGACCCAGACAATGTTCTGGGGTCTCAGCATCGCAGATCATCACCAGTGGGTGGAATTTCAATTCAATAAATGTCTGGAATTAAGAATCTAATTATGACCATGAATCCATTGTTGATTGTCAGGAGAAAACCATCTGGTTCACTAATGTCCCTTAGTGACAGTGATTACAAGTGACCCCAGGCCCACAGCAATGTGGTTGACTTTTAACAGTCCTCCGGCCAATAAATGCTGACCTAGCCAGCAAATGAATGAATAAAAAGGGAATGGCATTTTCCAATGCTCAGCCCACTTCCTCATCTGATCACGATCCCTCTGTAATTTTTGATAACTTTCTCCACTATCAGCGATATCTCCTAATTTTGTGTCATCCACAAATGTACTAATCATGCCTTGTATATTCATATCCAGATCATTTAAGTAAATGACAAATAACAAAGGTCCCGGCACCAACCCCTGTGGCACACCACTAGTCAAAGGCTTCCAGTCCAAGAAACAGCCATCAACCATCACCCTCTGCTTCCTACCATTGAACCAATTTTGAATCCAGTTAGGTAGCTCTCCCTGGATTCCACATGACCTAACTTTGTTCAATCATGGACATTAATACTGGACATTACAAACAAAGCTATTGATTAAATATCAGTCTCTGAAACTCAAAAACTATTTATCATTGAATGTTGCAAGCACTTATATTGAAAGGCCTGCTTCTTGCACTTTCTCATTACATAGAACATAGAACAGTGTAGCACAGTACAGGCCCTTTGGTCCACGATGTTGTGCCGACCTATTATCTTATTCTAAGATCAAACTACCCTACATACCCTACATTTTACTATCATCAATGTGCCTATTCAAGAGTCACTTATGTGTCCCTAATGTATCTGACAAATTTATCTTACTATTCTGGTTTTTAGTCTCATAAATCACATTAAAAAGAAAGAAATCCAATATGATGATACATCATGAGCAAAATTCTTTTTTTGGCACAGATATCTATACTGTGAATTGGAGTATGCTTACAGAACATGATGATTCAATATGATAAACACTTACATGATGTCTAATGTGGATTTTGACTTCGATCTTCCTAGTGGAGTTAGAACTGACATACATAACCAGTTACAAAATGCAACAGCTACTCCACTAAGAACAAACAAACCACCAATGCATTGCATTAATACATTGCTATAAATGTAGGAAAATGTCCAAAGATACTTCATATAAGCAGTATAACCTGAAAAAAAAGGATGATGTGACTAAATGCTTGGTCAAAGAGTATGGGTGAAAGGAAAATCTTAAAGGAGAAGAAGAGTCTACTTTAAAGAAGGAATTCCAGAGATCCGTTCACAGACAACCTAAAACCAAAATGAGAAGCAATAGAGAGTTTTGGAAAGCTATACAAAAAATGAAGGCAACAGGTGACAAGAGATAAATGTTGGTAATGAGTAAACGAATCAGAAACAAAGTAATGTGACACAAAACTAACATATTTAATTAGGTTTAAAAATATTTATTGCAATCAAAACCCCTCAAACCCTCTAAATATTTTTCTGCAGCACTGTTAATGTTTCTTGGGTATGCGGAAGATATAAAGTGAATGACTTGTAGTAGCCTGCGCAGTAACCTCTGGTTTATTGCATGGCCACACACATGCATACCTTGGAGCAAGCACTGGCTGTAACTAGCATGGGTCGAACAGTTCTCCATAAAAACTAATGTTTTACAGATGTACTTCAAGCTTGGTAATTACTTGGTAGCATAACAGGCCAGGCCATTGCAAAAAAATAGGAAACTTTGAGGAATATAAATCTCAGAAGCAGGAATAGGCCATTTGGGCCCTCAAGCCTGCTCTGCTAGTCATTATAACATGGTTGATGTCTGAACTCTATTTTCTTGTCTATCCCCCATAACTTTAACCATTTACAATGTCAGTTAGATAAATAATTTCTTTCATATAGTACTTGTCACAACCTCAGGGTTCACACAAACTTCTTTAGGACCAATCAAGCATTTTTAAAGTGTAGTCATACATATACTATGGGAAATGTGACAGCCACTTTGTACACAGCAAGCTCCCATATATAGCAATATGTAGAAAGTCAGATAATCTATTTTTGTGCTGTGATTTGATGGATACATATTTGTCAGCCTAAGCCGAATTAGGATATTATAAAATAAATCTCAAAAATAATTGTGTACAAAGAAAACATTTGTGCTGATATTGTTTCTTATATAGAATCATTTAATTCTATATCATATGAGGGTATTTAATCTGGCACTTTGGGCCCTGAAGAAGCTTACTCCTATTTCCTTGACAGTGCAATTTTATTAGTTTGAAAGCCTTCTTATTGAGAAAGAGAGAATCAAATTGATTAACGGTTTTGCTAGTTGATAATTCATTTTTCAATATGTCATGCTTTCCTCTCTTCATTGATCATTTACCACCTTTAAAAGCTCAGGGCATTTTTATGAGCTTATGCAGAGCCCAAAAACTGAGTTGCAGTAAATAGAACTGGATGACGTGCATAATATTTTGTGGATGACACATGTTCAATGTTCCTTCCACACATAGTATAATTCAATCACGTTTTAGAATCCTGAAGAGACAATGTGCTGGATATGACAAGGAGCTTTGGCACCTGACTAAAATGGGAGACCCCAAATTTCTACAGTTTAGAAAAAGGAGGCCATTCGGCTCATCATGTCTAGAGTTGTTCTCTGAACAATACGAATGAGTGCCATTCTCCTATCTCTTCCCTGTAATTCTGCACACTGTGCCTCCTAACTGGCTGCTTCCATGATTGCTATTTGATTAAGGAAGGTGAGTGGTCTCCAGGGCTACTTCTCCAAAGGGCTCAAAGCTCTAGGGCCTCAGCAGCTCATGCTTAGAGGTGCACACTGCTGAGGCAGCTCGGAAGTCACAGCTGTGGTTCAACCTAGAGACACCCCTTGAGAATGGAAAATTTAAAAAAAAATCAGGGCCCAAACCTTTCAAATCCTTGGCACAGAAGGGAAAAAACATCCAGTTAAATCGGAGGTTCTGCTTTTGCTGCCTCCAGTTCCATCATTTATGGATCTGATGGCCCTCATCTTGCTGAAGCAAGGTGATTTCTGTTGAGCTGGCAGATTTCATACGTGGGGCTGGGTCTCCTGCCCAATAAAGTGCTTGTGTGGACACAAATTCAACCCTAAATGCAGCTTTATCAATATGAATTGACAGTTCAGCTCTGTGGAATGGGTGGGCAATCTAATCCCAATCCTTTCCGAAGGAAGTTCCCAGCAAGGACATGCCATGAGACATACATCCTGATGAAGTGACACCCCTTTCTTCTGCCTTCTCCCTCCAAGCCTGAGACCAAAACTATTCAGCCCGTGGAAAAAATTCTAGACAAGCAAGGCTGGAAGGCAATTTACAAAGTTGAGGAAAATAATATGAGCTTTACAGTGAATAAATTTGATGAGATCTCATTTTCATGAAGACTTTCATATGTAACCATCTTTTATATTTTTGGCAGCTGTGTACAGCAGTCAAAGATATTGCAGATCAGATCCCCATGAATTAATTTAATTATGCCTATTTCTGTTTCAGATGGATTTCCATTGTATATAGATATCTTCATTATTATAGTGGTGTTTATCATGATCAAACATTAATGTGGTTCCAGAAGACAACCTTCTTAAGACTAATTAGGGATTAACAGCTAGCCAAAAGAAAACAGTACTTTTATTGCAGAAAGTGTGTGTTTTCATTAAAATGTCCTGTTGAGAAACAGGGAAATATGATAACCTCACGGACCCCTTGATTATGCTGATAATTTCCAACTAATAATACCTTTCAAAATGACTAGCATTTCTTCTAATGAAGCATAACTATAAAGCTTCCAATGAAGGCAAGCTTGCCATTGGCTTTTTTAACAACCCTATCTAACTTAACTCTCACCTTCAGTGATTTGTGGACCTGCACACCCAGATCCCTCTGTGTATCACTACCCCTAAGGTTCAGCCATTCACTGTACAATTTCCATCTGTACTTGACCTTCCAAAATGCGTCACCTCAAGTTTGTGCAGATTAATTTCCATCTGCCATTTTTCTGCCCATTCCTCCAACTGATCTATATCCTGCTGTATCCTCTAACAATCATTCTCACTATCTGCAACATCATCAATCTTTGTGTCATCCATAAACTTAATAATTTGACCAGCTATGTTCCTCCAAATCATTTTTAATGACCGTGAATTGCAAAGGCCCCAGCACTGATCCCTGTGGAATACCACTGTTCACAAACATCAATTCTAAAAAGATCCTTCCAACGCCTCCCTCTGTCTTCTATGATTAAGCCAGTTCTGTATCCATCTTGCCAACTCACCCTGATACCATGTGATTTCACCTTTTGTGCCAGTCTGCCAGGAGGACCTTGTCAAAGGCTCAATAAAACTGAAAGAACTGTGGATGCTGCAAATCAGGAACAAAAACAGAAGATGCTCGAAAAGCTCAGCAGGCCTGGCAGCATATGTGGAGAAAAAAATCAGAGTTACTGTTTTGGGACTGGTGACCATTCCTCAGAACGCCAGTCCTCAGTCCTGAGGAAGGGTCACTGGACCCAAAACGTTAACACTGATTTTTTTTCTCCAATAGATGCTGCCAGACCTGCTGAGCTTTCCCAGCAACTTCTATTTTTGTTGTTGTCAAAGGTTTTATTGAAGTCCATGTAGACAACGTCAGCTGCTTTTCAAACATCAATCAGATTTGTTACTTCCTCAAAAAACTCGATCAAGTCAGTAAGGCATGACCTCCCCTGTACAAAACCATGATGCCTGTCACTATTAAGCCCATTTGCTTCTAAATTCATATAGATTGTGTCCTGGAGAATCTTTTCAAAAAATTTATCTGAACCTACACCAACAAAACCTTTCATAATTGTAAAAATCTCCAATAGTTCACCCCTCAGCATTCTCTTTTCAAGAGAAAACAGAACTAGCCTGTTCAGTCTCCCTTGATAAGATTACCCCTGCATTCCTCCTTATCATCCATGTAAATCTCTCCAATACTGCTATATCTTGCTATAACTTTTATGCCTGAAAAGATAAATGGGATTACAGTTTACTATCTCATTTGGAACACCTCTGATAATATAACATGCCTTTGGTACAACACTAAAACATCAGTTTATATTACGTGTTCAAATGTTTTGACTGGATTTTGACTCACTACTCTTTTAACTCAGGGCTAATATGTACCAAGATTGAATGAATTTTATAGTGTTAAGAAAAGAACGTATTTCACTGCCTTCGTTATGATCTGCAAAAGTGATTAGAATGCTAGTTCCAGCAAACACGAATGCACTGTAGCAACATGTAAACGAAGGGAAGTTCATACTCATGGCTTTACTGGAATCCACACTAACCTCCATTGTGTTTCCTGTTTCACAACTGCAAATGTCTTATTCTAATAAAATAGATTGGGAAACCATTTTTTGGAGATGGATATAAAACGAGCACTTTGACGCACAAAATCATCCTCAGAGTAGAAGTTTCTTGTTTTAGTATAGCTTACATCTGCAAATTTGAATTAATGTGATAATCTAATTTGGAGCTCTGTTCCATTAGCAGATTAAAAAAAAATCACTACTATGCTACCTAGCAAGTCACTCAACCAAAAGAGAAGTTGCTCGTGAAACTCAGCAGGTCTGGCAGCATCTGCAGTAAGAATGCAGAGTTAATGTTTCTATTTCGGTAACCCTTCATCCAAACTGATAGCTTCAGATTTCCAGCATTTGCAGTTTTTTTTGTTTTATTTAAGTGCAGCCTTCCTGTCCTGTTGCTGGTGTTGACACTGGACATTATTGATCCAAACTAGTCAACATCACACACCAACAGGAAGTCTTTTCCTGCCTTAAAACTCTTGATTTTTATGATCATTTTTGCATTCTGATTTCACATTATTATAACTCTAACTCACTGAGGCAAATGCTTCACTTCATTGGGGCAAACATTTTTCTATCTTGGTTGCATTAATGACACTGGAAACACAGTAGCAATAAATTCCACAGTAACAACAGTCTGCATTTGTCGCTTTTATAGTTGTTATTCCTGGTCAAGTCAGGAAACGTTTTCCAGATTTTAGCAGATGACATGAAAATGCATGATAGGAAATTGGCCAGCTGCCTTAATATAATGAAAGGAGAATTGATAGCATAGGGGCATTGTCGCTGGGCTTATAGTCCAGGGATATAGGTAATGGTCTGGAGACACACGTTTAAATCCTGCCATGGTGTATGCTAGACTTTGAATTCAATAAAAATAAATCTGGAATGAAAAGTTTAATGATATTGTCAACATTTAATGATGACCATGAAACCATTGTTGGTCTTTGGAAAAATCCATCTATTTATTAATGTCTTTTAAAGAAGGAGAATTGTTGTCCTCACCTGGTCTGGCCTTCATGCAACTTCAGATTCATCGTAATGTCACAAATGAAAAACAGAAAATGCTGGAGGATCACAGCAGGTCAGCAGCATCTGTTCTGATGAAGGGTCATTGGGTCACAAAATGTTAACTCCGTTTTTCTCTCCATAGATGTTGCCGGGCCTGCTGAGTTTGTCCAGCATTTTCTGTTTTTGTTTGTTTCACAGTAATGTGTTACACATTTAATGGTCCTCTGAAATGGCCTAGAAAGTCACTTTGTTGTATTAAGCTGCTAAAAAGTGTCAAAAACCAAGAATTAGACCAAGCAGACCACCTGGCACTCACCTAGGTACTCACAATGGCAAACTCAGCCATGCCTAGCCTGCAAAATCTGCCTGACTACGACCTGGGGGCCATGAAGTCTCATGGTATCAGGTCAGACATGGACAAGGAAACATTCTGTTGATTACCATATATCATTTCTTACACTCTTGGCTGATGGATCAGTACTCTAGCTACTGATGTTCATGGACAAAAGAGCTAAATTCCAGAGGGAAGGACAAAGTGCCTGTGAAATCAAGGATGGACTTGATCAAGTGTGGCACGAACAGTCTTACAGAACTAGACTCAATGTGAATTTTAGGGAAACTCTGGGTGGAGTTGTACCTTACAGAGAGGGTATTTGCTGCCGATGGTATAGTGTTAATATCTTTCACAATTTTCAGATACTGAAGCAGTTCATGTCTGAATGCAGCAAGACCTAGACAATATCCAGGTTTGACCTAAAAAGTAGCAAGGAGCAGTCCTGAACTCAGCAGTGTCATTAGATCTCTATGAGGATAATAGTGGTATAGCAGTCGTGATATGGAAAAAAAATTTCAAAATCCCTTGCTCGTTAATTTGTGATTGAAAATAGAGTCAAAGATTATGAATAGCAGGTAGGGAAGGGAATTAAGGTCACAATCACAACAGCCATGATCTTATTGAGTGGCAGAGGAGAGTTTATCAGCCAAATGTATTCTCCTTCTCTAACTTAAGACCTAAAAATATAGGATAAAATGTTGCTGCTCTCACTGTGAGTTTAAAACAAAAACTCACTGCTCGACATGTTTGACTGACAGGCCATTTGCTATAGCTTTGAAAAAAAAAGCACTTTCAATAGAGGTCTTTGTTGACATTTCCCCAAGGGCAAGCATCAGCTCTGTATGAATGCTTGGATGAGTATCAAAGCAAAAATTATCCAAGGAAAAGTTCTGAGTTGACAGTTTGACTGACAGCTTAAGGAGGCTATGAAGTATTTAGCTTTTTTGATGGGGGGGTCTGAATAGAAATTAGTTTGATTGTTTTAGAAGATGTTAATCACTCATGGAGATTTAGAAAGTTTGAACTGGTTTCTAGACTGAGAGTTTTTTTCATTCTCAAGAATGTAGGCGTAAGAGTTGCGCTAGATTGATAGAAGTTTACATTTTCCAGTCTTCACACTGCCTATGTTGAATACTTGGTAAGTGATTGTGCAGGTGGTGTCGGTAACTTAGGGGATATGGATATAGGTGCAAGGCCTTAGTTGGCATTAAGCTGGCTTAGGGATATGTAACATTAATTGCCATGGATGTTATAAGGAGCCTGGGAAGAGTTGTGCTGGGGATGAGATTATGGGCTAGAGAGCCTAACAACTTATAATTCAAGTGGGACAAAATCTGACCAGTAGCAGGCTTGCTCCCTTCTCATGCTCCAGCAATGCCAGAAGCAGGTGACTGCTATTGATTCTTCGCACTTTCTGCCTACTCTCCCTGCTATTTGCACTAAACTGCTAGCATTTTTTGGTCAATAGCTGATCCCTCCTCCCCACTTTTCTCCCTTACATAGGGTATAGATAATTCCCTGGGTGGCCATGACTAATTCCTCATATTTTGTCCATCTATATTCAGCAACATGCCTCAAAGATAGTACCACCCTTGTGATCGCCAAGAAAATTAGACCTTATTCCCTTACAAGCACTCAACAAGCTCTTTAACAACTTTAATCACTCCCCTTGATATGTTGAGTTGGATTGCATGTCTGGCATCCTTTCCCATGTCTGTAACACCCTCCGGTACCAGGCATAGCGCGTT
Source organism: Stegostoma tigrinum (assembly GCF_030684315.1). Lineage (NCBI taxonomy): Eukaryota > Metazoa > Chordata > Chondrichthyes > Orectolobiformes > Stegostomatidae > Stegostoma > Stegostoma tigrinum. Next base: position 26,830,147 of record NC_081372.1, read on the forward strand.
CACATGGCCTTCACACCCTCTCCCCCTCTGCCTCTATTCCGATCCCCTGTGGAATCTGAAAATCCAGCCCCTGCAGGGGGATACAAAATGAAAATTGAAAAAATAGAATAACAGAAGGAGACAAAAACTAGTTTGAAGGCAGAGTTGAACTGTTGCAGAAAGAAGCTCTGGAGGAAAAGACAAGATTGAAGCTGCAGCCATGAATTGTGGACTAGGGATAATGGACAAAAAGAAGTAGACTAGGCTCGGAAAGTTGCAGGTTTGTCTAGGGACATCAGACTGGAGTAGACTGCAGAGGTGGGGAGTCCAAGATGGAAAGCTATGATTCGGTGAAGTTAAATGTTGTCTTTCTGGGGCATAGGAAGCCAATTAATTTTTGGGAGAGAGGGATGATTTAGATAAGGATTGTAAAACTTGGAGGTTATGCTTGTGTAAAGAATTTTTAATTTAGTTGATTGATGTATTTAAATAACTAACCAATCAATTTTTAAATAGCATTCTGCTCCTTAGTCAGACATGTCAATTAGAATTATGTGGTTATCCATCACATGTGCCTTCTTAGAAAAGCCTTCAATTATTCCTTGCTATTTTATTTTTGCCAACATTCTATTTGAAAGTTTAGTTGTTGTAACCTAGTTATATCATTTTTAGAGATAACACGGTATAGAGCAGGCCAAGCAGCAGCAGAGGAGCAGGAAAGCTGATGTTTTGCGTCTAGACCCTTCTTCAGAAATGGGACAGGGGAAGGGGATTCTGAAATAAATAGGGAGACAGGGGGAGGCGGATAAAAGATGAATAAAGGAGAAGAGAGATGGAGAGGAGATAGACAGGTCAAAGAGGCGGGGTTGGAGCCAGTGAAGGTGAGTGTAGGTGGGGAGTTAGGGAGGGGATAGCCATTCCTCCCACCTCAAGCCCACCTCCATCTCCTACCCACCAACCTCATCCCGCCTCCTTGACGTGTCCGTCCTCCCTGGACTGACCTTTCCCCTCCCTAACTCCCCATCTAGATTCACCTTCACTGGCTCCATCCCCTCCTTTTTGACCTGTCTATCTCCTCTCCACCTATCTTCTCCCTTATCCATCTTTTATCTGCTTCCCCCTGTCTCCCTATTTATTTCAGAATCCCCTTCCCCTCCCCCATTTCTGAAGAAGGGTCACAACCCGAAACATTAGCTTTCCTGCTCCACTGATGCTGCTAGGCCTGCTGTGTTCATCCAGCTCCACACCTTGTTATCTCAGATTCTCCAGCATCTGTAGTTCCTACTACTTTTCAGCTTGGTTACATGTTGTCTTGAGACATTGAATTAATGTGTGAGAAATTAGTATCTCCATGCCTGAGTGTTACAGCATTTATGAAAAATAATTTCCCTGTTCAAGCATAGCTCTGAAAATGAGCTAGTCTTAGATTTCACTTTAACGATCTGCTGTGGTAAGCCTTTTGAATACAAATATCTGTTGTCAGGACAACATTTTAACATGTAAAAAGCTAATGAAATGTCAAGAACTTAAATTTAACTCTGGTTCTCTCTTTCCAGATGCTGACAGACACGCTGAGTATTTCCAGCATTTTCTTTTTATTACAGTTGACTGGACAACAAGTTTGAAAAGACGTAAAGCAAACAAGAAAGATGGTGGCGTCACGATTTAAGAGTAATAAGGCAGCCAATGTGAAGTGAGGTTACCTGCCGCATATTCGGTATATTGTTAATGTAATGCAAGATTTTATCGTGGAGAACATGCTGTGCATGTTGTTCAAAGATATGAAATGGGCAGTGATTCAGGATAAATTCAAATGACAACTTAATGAGAACCACCTGAAATTGCTGGGCTCCTGGAAGTAAAGTTTAACAGACATATCCTTAATGAGTTCACCACTTAGTTCCACTCCTCTGCTCTTCCGCTTCATTTTAAAACATTTTTTTTTCAAAAACGTACTCATTTTTCTTTAAACAAAAATTCATATATTGTGCTTCCACTATTGTTTCAAGTAAAACATTCTTCGTACTCAAGATTTTCAGTGGAGAGAAATTTTCCTAAAATCTCTCTTTGTTCTTTAGGTGATTAACTCATTTTATGTCATTTACCACGAACACAATGACACCACCCCCCCACCCACTGAAGTATTGCAATGTTCACTATCTTATAAAAATAAAATCTTTCATAAGTTTGAATGTTTCCATCAGATTTTGTTTAAACTGTCCACAATGGTCACTGCTTCTCTCGTTTCTTATTATGACAATAATTTCCACGGCCTCGGCATCTCAATTGTTTATTACTTGGGATTGTCTTTTTGCATGCTTTTTAACATTTTTAGGACTCTTAATTGCTACAGTTAAAAAACAGGATATTCAGATTGCTCCAGGTGTTGCATCTATGCTTGCAAGAAGAAAAAAGAAAATGAAATCTGGGAAGTGGGGCAAATTTATTATATCAGACATGAACTATGCATGTTGCAGCCAAACTCAGATGGGATTCAAATGAATATATTGGATCCTATAATGTGAATGGGAACCCAAAGTCTTTATCAGCACATCCTGCCTGATGCAGCCTTTGTAGAAATAAATAAGAGCCACACAGGACTATATCTCTTAACACTGGCTAATGCCAGGATTGGGAGAGCTGTCTTATGAACTAGTCAATCAACAGCTTGACATAATCGAGTATTGACATACTCACTGAATCATTCTTGCAAACAATGTCTCAGACAGCAGCATCACAATGCTTTGTATGTTCTGTCCCATCAGCATGCCCAGCAGAGGTAGTGGCACAGTGGTATACAGTCCGGAAAGGGCTGCACTTGGAGTCCTCAACATTAGCTCCAGATACCATGAAGCGTTATGACATCAGATCAAGTATGGGCAAGGAAACCTTCTGATGATTACCATATCTGCCCCCCAGCTGATGAATCAGTGCTCCTGCACATTGAACAATACTTTGACTAAGTACTGAAGATTGTAAAGTTGCAGAATATACTCTAGGTGGGAAAACATCAATGATCAACAACCAAGATTGGCTTGGCAGCAGCATTAATGATTTAGCTGGTTGAGTTCTAAAGGACAGAGCTACTAGACTGAGCCCGTGATGGTGAGGGAGCCAGTAAGAGGGAAAAATACACTTGGTCTCATCTTCACCAATCTGCTTGCTGCAGATGCATTTGTTCATGACAGTACAGGTAAGAATGACCATCACACAGTCATTGTACAGATACATAGTATATTGTGTGGCACTGTCACTGTGCTGAATGGATAGAATTTGAACAGATCTAGTAACTTATGGCTGGGCATCCATGAGGTGCTGTGGACGATCAAAAGCAGCAGAATCGTACTCCAACATATTCCGCAATGTCATATCTCAGAGTATCCCTCACTCAACCATAACCATCGAGTCAGAGATCAATGGTGGCTTAATGAACAGGAAACTGTCACATCAGGAACAGCACCAGGCTTATATAAAAATAATATACAAGCCTGGTGAAACTATAAAACTGGACTATTTGCGTGCCAAACAGAATTAGCAGTGGCTGATTGTCACAGCTAATTCCACAGCTGCCGGCTCAGATTTAAGCTGTGCAGGCCTGCACACCCAGTTGTGAATGATGGTGGAAAATTAAAAACTCACTGGAAGAAGAGGCTGCACAAATATTCCCATCCTCAATCATGGAAGAAACAAGCACATCAGAGCAAAAGATAAGGCTGAAACATCTACAGCCAGTGGTGTCAAGTGAATGATCAATTTCATCTCCTTTAGAGGTCCCTAACAACACAGATCCCAATCTTCAGCCAATTCAAGTCACTCCATGTATATCAAAAAACTACTGGAAGCACTGGATATTGCAAAGGTCATAGGCTCTTTTAACATTTTGGTGAAAGCACTAAAGACTGATAGTGCTCCAGAACTTGCCAAGTTGTTTTGGTACAGCTACAACATTGGCATACACCTGATGAAATGGTAAATAGCCCAAATATGTCCTGTACACAAGAAGTAGGACAAATCAACTTGGCCAGTTATTGCCCCATCAGTCTACTGTCAGTCATCGGTAATATGATGGAAGTTGTCATGACCAGTGCTTTCAAGCTGCATCTGCTCAGCAACAACCTGCTCAGTGATGCCCAGTTTGGGTTCTTCCAGGTCTATTCAGCTCCAGACCTCATCAAGAACATCGGCAAAAGAGTTGAATCCCAGAGGTGAGGTGAGAGTGGCTGTGACATCAAAACCATATTTGACCAAATGTGGCATCAAAGAGCCAGAGAAAGGCTGGAGTTGGGGAAAACTCTCCACTGGTTGCAGTCATACCTGGCACAAAGAAAGTTAGTTTTGGTTTGGAGTCAGTCAATAAATGTGGAGCTGGAGAAGCACAGCATGTCAGACAGCACCCAAGGGGCAGGAAAGGCTGAAACCCTTCATCAAGACTGGGGTGGGGGAGGGGGACGGAATCCCAGAAATAAATAGAAGGAGGGGTTTGGTCTGGGAGAAGGGTAGGTCAGATAACATAGGTGGATACAAGTAGGTGTTATTGTGGTTGGTCAATGGGAAGGGTGGAGCAAATAGTTGAGTCAGAATGTCGACAGGTTGGGGCGAGGAGAAATTTTGAGGCTGGTGAAGTTGTGGTTGTTGGAAGTCAGCCAACTCAGTTCCATGAGTTCCTCTGAACATCTTCAGCTGCTTCATCAAAGACCTTTTGCTGTCTCATAAGGTCAGAAATGGGATGTTTTTTGATGACTGTACAATATTCAGCACCTTTAAGAACTCCTTAGATATTGAAGCAGTTCCCGTCCAAATGCAGCAACTGCACAATCTCCAAATTTGGGCTGAAACATGCCGAGTAACATCTACACTGCATATGCCAGGAAATGATTGTCTCCAACAAGAGACAATTTAACCATCGTTCCTTGACATTCAATGGCATTACTATCACTGAAGTTGCTTGTAGCAACATCCTCGGGGTTACCGCTGAAGAGAATCTAAACTAGACTGGTAATAAAAGTACTGTGGCAACAAGAGTAGGTCAGAGGCTGGGAATCCTGCACAGTGTAACTCACCTCCCCAAAGCCTGTCTATCACCTGTAAGACATATGTCAGGAGTGTGTGGTGCAGCTCTAACAACACTCGAGAAGCTTGACACTATGTAAGATAAAACAACTCCCTTGATTGGGATTGCAGCCACACTCAATCTACTCCTTCCGTCACCAAAACTCAGTAGCAGCAATGTGTACCATCTACAGGATGCAATGCAGAAATCCATCAAACTTCCGTAGACAGCACCTCCCAAACCCACAACACTATCATCTAGAACAACAACGGAACAAAGTCAAAACTTTAGAACTTCCATCTTAATGCCTTTATGAGTCTACCTACTGCAAATGGACTTCAGCAGTTCATGAAGGCCCCAAGGGCAATTGGGGGTGGGCAATAAATGCTGGCCAGCTTGTGACATTCACATCCCATGAATAAATTAAAAAAACACATGAACGTCTTCAAAGCTATTAAAAATAATGCTTTGTAATGAACCTGACTTCTGATGTGCCATGTTGTATCTTTAACAGGCTTCTGTTCACATCAAGCCCAATGCCTTCATTCGCCTCAATCTCTTTGGAGCTAACCCTGCAATTTGTCTTCAGCCTAAACAGCTCAACAGAAGATTTCCTATAAGTCATTCTATTTTAAACAGAGCTCTCAAGCTTAGACCCAAGATAAAAGGGAACAAATTAATGACTCACTGGACATGTTTATTTTAGTTTATTTGCAGCCACAATCAGAGATCTAAAATGAGCCCAGATATAAATGGCCACAACCAGCTGCTGATTTCCTCAACTACTTCCATCCATGTTCACCTGGTTTGAGAGGCTGGTCTCTTCCTCCACCCTTGGCAGATAATACCTGACTTCATTGTCTCAGCTCCCACAGCAAGATCTCCAAGTATGCGTCCAAGTCTGAGCAGTGTTCCCAGATTCTATTTCCTGCCGGGGCTTGCTGAAACCCCAGAGAGCAATGTACAGTTTAGCCATCCTGACTCTTGCTAGGTCCCCATTAACAATAAATCCTTCCAATGACAGGTTAGGCAAATCATCCAACCCACCTTCTCTGCCTGGGAGACCCAGAGCAGGGTACTAATGCCCTGGTTCTGTTAAAGAAGCATGTTAAAGCCTGCTTCGCATACAGAAGGACTCCTGACGCACTGCCAACCTCCCATTGCTTGCATGTGTATTCAGTTGAGATTCCAACTGAGTTCTCAAAAAGTAATTAACCTATTTGGCCTTTCCTTACCCAGGTGGTGGAGGATTTCTGGTGTTACAGACTCCAAATACATCTTTAAAGGGTGGTGAGAGAGTTTTACCGACTACAGTTTGTTCCTATGGCACTAATTAATTTTTCAGGTGGACCTATGAGCCTGCTTGTAAAAGGGACAATGACTGGTCTCAGAAATTAAAAGGCCTTCCGTAGGATTTTAACAAAAACAATGACTCACATTTATATAGTGTCTTTTACATTGTAAAACATTCCAAGGTGCTTCACTGATGGTACCTTCAGGCAAATAAAAAAAACTTGGTCAAATAAATTTTAAAGAGCTTTTAAAGCAGGGGTGAGGGTGATAACAGAAATGGGCAAGTGGAGAGGATTAGGGAAAGGAATTCCACAACTTGGGATTTTCCTCCTGAAGGCACAATTATCAATGGTGGAGCAAGTAAAATCATTGCAAAAGGCCAGAATTGGAGCAATGAAGTTGGCTTGGAGGATTATCAAGCTCAAGGAGTTTGGAAATAGTGAGAGGTGAGGCCATAGTGGGATTCAAAAAGAAGATTGAAAGGGGCCCAATGCAGGTCAGTAAAAACAGAGGTGATAAACAAATAGAGTTTACTGTGAGATGGGATTTAGGCAGCAGAGTTTATAAAAGTTTATAGAAGATGGAATGTCGAAAAGGAAATTTGTGGTAGGAATGCCTGACAACAGGTGTCCTTTATTCTCTGTGGTGTCATTGACTGAAAACACACTGAGCGAGGCATACACAGCAATTGAAAACATGTACGCTATATCCATAGATTGTAAAACCCATTGCTTCTTCTGTATGAGGACCTCTGAAAATCCAAAAAGGTGTAATCTTTTTTGCAGCAATTCCTGGAGGTACATTAAATAAATAATTTCCTCAGGGATATTTGGGTAGTAAAATCTGTATTTTCCCCCTCAAAAAGAAACAACAGCTTGTTCACAAATGTCACAAATTGAACAGAAAATAGTTTTTTTTCAGAATCCACATGTCTGACCTAGCTCTAATCAAAAGGAGCTGAAGCTTTGAAATGATATTGTTGAGATCGGTGGATGAGTGCTTAATGCATTTGCACGGCATTCCTTTCTCTGCTATTTTAGCAGTAACTATAACCTATTTTTTAAAAAAATGGGTTAATTCTTCTGTTAAACTAAAAATGAAAGTTCCACACAAGGACAGCACACCCTCTTGCTAACATAAGTAATTGTCATTTGAATGCTAGAATCTCTTTAGGCTGAAAATGTCATAGTCACATTTACAATGTGGAGATAGATGCTATAAATTAGTGGCACTAGTACAACACTTTGCACTATGAACACCTATATCAGGAACTCTAAAGTAGAGATCAGTCAGCCCTGCATGATTTTCCATCCATTTAATTTTAATTTAGGTATTCTACTTCAAAATAAGCTAAGAATTTCTCAATCATGAAATATTTTTCTGTTCAATTCTAAGGGAATCTAAATTGCTTTTTCTTTAATATGAGGAAAGTTGTACTAAACCTAAAACTAAGGAAAATTTATTGTGATCAAAAACAAAGTTGCTGGAAAAGCTCAGCAGGTCTTGCAGCATCTGTGAAGAAAGAAACAGAGTTAACGTTTCAGGTCCAGTGACCCTTCCTCACAATGCAAAGTGTCACCGGAACCGAAACATTAACTCTGTTTTATCCTTCACAGATGCTGCCAGACCTGATGAGTTTTTCCGTTATCTTCTGTTTTTGTTCCTGATTTGCAGCATCCACAGTTCTTTCAGTTTTTATTAAGCCTTTGACAAGGTCCTTCATGGCAGACTGGCACAAAAGGTGAAATCACACGGTATCGGGGTGAGCTGATACAGATACAGGGAATGAAATCTATCATCCTTAACTGGTCTGGTCTACATGTGACTCCAGACTCACAGCAATGTTGTAGATGCTTAATGGACCTCGGTGTAATTAGGGATGGACAATAATTGCTGGCCTAGCTAGCACTGTCCACCTCCCAGGAACAAAAGAAAAATAAATGAATTGAAGCATACGCGCCACAAGAAGCATTCTCATTTCCTGCAAGTAAGTAGCCTAGATACTAGCTGAGGCACTTATATATGTATGAAGTAACAATTGCATCAAATAGCCAGCTGCAATGAACAAAACTGCATTATTCACACCTCATTTCATATGGTACAAGAGATGTCATTAGCATTGCCATAGCAGATTGCTGGAGGCAAAATTTACATCAGGCCTTACTTAGAAAATCAGTTCAGGAAAGCTCAGGGTTGATTTACGGGGTTCCATGATCACAGTTATCCACTATAAGCAGTTGATTTGTAGTAATTTTTAAAAATAGTTTATTAAGTTTGTAAAGACACATCAGTTAATATATGGTACATTCGTTAATTGGATAAAAAGCATATATCAACAGTAAAAGGGAGCCATGGAGAGAGTAGGTCCCTTTAAATTTCAGCATGACCGTCAATGTGTGGTCCACAGGAGATGCGGGGGGGGGGGGGGGGGGGGGGGGAGGGAGTGGTTCTTAATGAATATTTCTCCTCAGTGTTTACTGAGGAGAGAATCATGGATGCTAAGAAAATACGGGAAACAAGTGAGGATGTTTTGGACCACATATGTATTGCCAGAGAGGAGATGTTTGCAGGCTTAGGTCACATTAAGGTGGATAAATCTGCTGGGCTTGATCAAGTTCAGTCTGGCGTGGTGCCTCAGTGGCTAGCACTGCTGTCTCACAGCGCCAGGGACCCGGGTTTGATTCCACCCTCGAGTGACTATGTGGAGTTTGCGTATTATCCCTGTGTCTGTGTGGGTTTCCTCCCACAGTCCAAAGATGTGCATGCTAGGTGGATTGTCCATGCTAAATTGCCTTTAGTGTTCAGGGATATGTAGATTGGGTGATTTATAGTGGGGTGGGTCTGGGTGGGAGACTTTGATGTTTGGTGACTTGTTGCCCTGGAGGGCCCGTTTCCACACTGTATGGATTCTATGAAGATCATCCTCAGATGTTGTGGGAGGCTAGGGATGAAATTGCAGAGATTTTTGCTTCATCTTTAGCCACTGTTGAAGGTCCAGAAGACTGAAGGTTGGCTAATGATGTTCCATTGTTTAAGAAAGGTAGCAAAGACAAGCCAGGGAACTACAGGCCAGTGAGCCTGACATTAATGGTAGGCAAGTTATTGGAGAGGATACTGAGGGACAGGATCAACCAACATTTGGATAATCAAGGTCTGATTAGGGATAATCAGCATGGATTTGTGCACAAGAAGTCATATCTGACAAATCTTTTAGAGTTCTTTGAAGAGGTAACCAAAAGAATGGATAAGGGCAGGGCAGTGGATTTTGTCTATATGGATGTAAGTAAAGCTTTTGACAGGGTCGCACACAGCAGGCCAGTCATGAAAGTTAGTTCACATGGAATCCAGGGAGAGCTAGTTAATTGGATTCAAAATTGGCTTGATAGTAGGAAGCAGAGGGTGATGGTTGAAGATTACACAGTGTGCAGCTGGACGAGCACAGAAGGCTAAGCAGTTACAGAGGAGCAGGAAAGTTGATATTTCAGGTCGGGACCATTCACCTGTGACTAGTGGTGTGCCACAGGGGTTGGTGCTGGGACCTTTTTTATTTGTTATTTACTTAAATGATCTGGATGTGAATGTACAAGGCATGATTAGTAAGTTTCTGGATGATACAAAATTAGGAGGTATTGTTGATAGCAAGGAAGGTTATCAAAAATTATAAAGGGATCTTGATAAGTTAGAGAAGTGGGCTGAGGATTGGCAAATGCAATTCAATATGGATAAGTGTGAGGATTTGCACTTTGGAAAGTCAAACTAAGGTAGGACTTATACAGTAAATGGCATAGTCCTGAGGAGTTTTGTGGAACAGAGGGGCCCAAGAGTACAAGTACATAGTTCATTGAAAGTGGCATCACAGGTAGACAGGGTGGGGAAGAAGGCATATAGCATGCTGGTCTTCATTGGCCAAGGCATTGGGTATAGGAGTTGAGATGTTGTGTTACAATTGTATGAGTCATTGGTGAGGCTGCACTTGGAGTATTGTGTACAGTTTTAGTCACTCTGTTATATGAAAGACATACTTAAACCAGAAATTGTGTGTAGAAGGTTTATGAGGATGTTGTTAGGACCAGTAGGCCTGAGGTATAGGGAGAGGTTTGCCAGGATAGGACTTTATTCATTGGAGTGTAGGAGAATGAGGGGTGACCTTATTGAGGTATATGAAATCATGAGGGACATGGATAGGATTAATGCATATAGTCTTTTTCCCAGGGATGGGAATTGAAAACTAGAGGGCATAGGTTTTAAGGTGAATTGGAAAAGATTTCAGAAGGCCCTGAGAGGCAATTTCTTCATGCAGCAAATGGTGCATATATGGAATGGGCTGCCAGAGAAAGTGGTTGAGGCAGGTACAATAGTAACATTTAAAAACATTTGGATAGGTACATGGATAGGAAGCGTTTAGAGGGATTTGGACCAAATGCAGGCTATTGGATCTATCTGAGTGGGCACCATGGTCAGCATGGACCAATTTGGGTCAACGGACCTATTTTCATGCTGTATTACTCTATGACTATAAGTCCACAACTGTGATAACTGGCTGTTAACATAGATTGTTTTAGCTTTGTTAAAACTCAGGGCAGCATCCTGTTCTCTAGCCAAGGCGTTAGGGAATTCTTCCCTGGGTCTTCCTCCCCTTCTTCCCTTCCATCTACTATCTGGAGAGAACATCTCTCTGAGTAGTGCTTGATGATGGCTGTCTGCTGAGGACCATGCCCAAAGTGAATTCCCCTTTTCTCCAACCTCTTCTTCTAAGGGTAAGAAGTTTAAAATGCTTCAATCAATTGTCTGAACTCTTTTGGCCAGGGTCCATGGGACAACTACACAAGGTACTGGATGACCTTTGTCCCTTTATCTACCTCCATTTAAAGGATGGCTTTCATTCCTTCTCAGAACAAAATCTTATTTTCAAACATATTGCACCAATGAAAGGGTAATATTGTGTCTTTTTTTTGGATAACGCTGGTAACGGCTGGTTACTACTGCAACGTAGCCAGGTGAAATCTTCTGTTACACAGGAAACACCAAGTATTGAATATGATCATAAGATATAAGAGCAGAATTAGTCCATTCAACTCATCAAGTCTGCTCCACCATTCAATCATGGCTGATGTGTTTCTCAACCCCATTCTTCTGCCTTCTCCTCATAACCTTTGATCGCTTTACAAAGATCTTATCAAGATCTACCTATCTATCTCTATCTTAAATACACTCAATGATGTGGCCTCCATAGCCTTCTGTGACAATGAGTTCCACAGATTAACCACCCTCTGGCTGAAGAAATTCTTCCTTATTTGGTTCTAAAGGGTCATCCCTTCTCTATGACTTGGCTGAGTTAGCCACAGGTATAATGGGGTCCCAAATTTCCAACATTCGAGGATTGAGGAAGAGGATCTTTGATTATTGCTAGTTATCATGTGAATGCAAAATGTAAATTCCTTTGAAGTTTGTATTTACTGTGAGTTGTTTTCTATAAAGATTCTTATCCTGACTAATGTAGGTATATGTAATGGTACCCTTTCTGCAGTTGCCTACTCTGTAATATTTAAAGAGTGTTGTAGTAGTAAAAGTCTTGTAATTTGAACTCTTGTTATGTGACTCCTTCAAGTTAGTCAGAATTCAAATCTCTTGTTTAAACTTGTCAGCCTCTTTGGGGATTATAACTGTGTTATGTGCTCTGCCTGCTCCCACAAGTAGACAATGTTTAACACTTAATTGGAATGGAATATTAAAAAGGAATTTCTGATCCTTTGTAGCAAAGTGTGGAGCTGGATGAACACAGCAGGCCAAGCAGCATCTTAGGAGCTCCTAAGATGCTGCTTGGCCTGTTGTGTTCATCCAGCTCCACACTTTGTTATCTCAGATTCTCCAGCATCTGCAGTTCCCATTATTTCTGATCCTTTGTGTTGTTTATAAGTTTCTAGAATTCCACTTTTAGTTTGAAGTTGAATAACCTGAATTGCATACCAGTGTTCTGATGTTAAATGAAGGTAATTGCATAGGCATGAGGACAGATATAGCCCTCGTGGACACGGCAGAAAGAGTGAAAGGTAGGACAGTTAATGAATGGTGACGTCCTTTTAAAGAGATGGTCAATCCCTCCAAACTAAAATATATCCCAGAGAGGAAGAAAGATTTTAACAGGGGGAGAAAGCATCAATGGCTAAGCAAGGAATTTAAAGGTAACATAAAAGCAAAAACTAAGACATTCCATATTGCAAAAGTCAGTTGCAGGACTACGAAACTTTTAAAGCAAAGAGTTACTTGAATATAATAATAAAAGCAAAGGTACATTATGAAAGAAAACTAACGCAAAAACTTCTATAAGTATCTAAAAAGGAAGAGAGTACTAAAGTCAACCTTGGTTCTTTAGAGGACAGATTAGGGATTACTAATGGAGATCACAGAAATGACAGAGATTTAAAATCGATATTTTGCCTCAATTTTCATGATGGAGGACCCTGAAACTGTTCCAATAGTAACAGATACTGCAGAGGTTATAGAAAAGTATGAACTTCAAACAATTGCCATTACTAGGGAAAATGTACTGAGCAAACTATTGGGATTGAAGACAAATAAGTCTCCAGGGCCTGAGGACCTATAACCTCGAGTCTTAAAGAAAGTGGCAGTAGAGATAATGGATACATTGGTTATAATATTCCAAAATTCCTTGGATTTTGAAAAGATTTCAACAAATTGGAGAAATGCTAATATAGCGCACTTAATCAAAAAGGAAGGGAGGCAGAAAACCAGAAACTATAATCCAGCTATTTTAAGTCCATCAATGGGAAATTGTTGGGCATATGGAAAGTTATAATTCAATCTATCGGTCAGCATGGTTTTATGAGGTGTAAATCATGTTTGACTAATTTGCTAGAGTTCTTTGAAGATGTACCAAGCAAAGTGGATAATCGATCCTATAGAGATAACATATCTGTACTTCCAAAAGGCCTTTGTTATGGTGCCACACAAGAGTTTAACACATAAGGTTAGATCATACACGGTTAGGCGTAATAGACTAATAGAGGATTGACTAATCAACAGAATGCAGACAGTCAGGATAAATGGATCTTTTACAAGTTGGCAAACTGTAAGTAATGGGGCACCACAGGGTTTGAGCCTAAACTATTTATAAACTATATTAATGACTTGGATACAAGGAGAGAATGTACTGTAGCTAAATTTTCGGACGACACCACAATAAGTGGGAAGTAATTTGCAATGAATAAATATATTTAAAAATGGATATGGACAGATCAGGTGAATGGATCAACATTAGTCAGATGGTGTTTAATGTGGATAATTGTAAGGACATCCATTTTGATTGGACGTACAAAAGGGTAACTTATTATTTCAATGGAGAGAAAATTCAAAATTCTTTGCTGCAGGGAAATTTGGGTGGCCTTGTGCATGATTTGCAGAAAATTAGTATGCTGATATAACTGGCAATAAGGATGGCAAATGGAATTTTTACTCTCTTTCATTAGCAATAAATGCCAAAAGTAAGGAAGTGTTGTTATAACTGTACAAGGCATTGGTCATACTGCATGTAGAGTACTGCACATAGTTTTTGTCTCCTTGAGGACGCATGTAATTGCATTGGAAGCAGTTCAGAGAACCACACAAGGATTGATTAGGGATAGTCAACATGGTCTTGTGGGTGGGAAATTGTGTTCACTAATGAAGGGGATTGATGAGGGCAGAATGGCGAATGTGTCCGATATGGACATCAGTAATGCGTTTGACAAGGTTCCTCATAGTAGACTGGTTAGCAAGGTTAGATTGCATGGGATACAGGGAGAACTAACCATCTGGGTAAAGAACTGGCTCAAAGATAGAAGCCAGAGGTGGTGGTTGAGGGTTGCTTTGCAGACTGGACACAGTGGTGTGCCTCAAGGACTGGTGCTGGGTTCACTGCTTTTTGTCATTTATATTAATGATTTGGATGTGAACGTAGGAGGAATGGATAGTAAGTTTGCAGATGACACCAAAATTGAAGGTATAGTGGACAGCCAAGAAGATTACCTCAGAGTACAACAGGATCTTGACCAGATGGGCCAATGGGCTGAGGACTGGCAGATGGAGTGTAATTTAGATAAATGTGAGGTGCTGCATTTTGGAAAGGCAAATCAGGGCTAGACTTACACACTTAATGGTAAGGTGTTGTAGTTGGTTGTCTCACCGAGCTGGTTCGTTGTTCTGCAAAAGTTTCATTACCCTGCTGGGTAACATCATCAGTGCAGCCTCTGCTGAAGCTCGGTTGTGATTTCCCACCTGTTATTTAAATTCTGGTGTCCGTTGATCTGAATTACTTCACTTCCGCTTTTCGTTCGCAATGGAGTGTACATGGTGTCCAGCTCTATGTGTTTATTGATGGCTTTCTTAATGGAGAACAAGGCCTCTAGGAATTCCCATGCTGGTCCCTGCTTTGCCTATCCCAGGATCCTGGTGTTGTCCCAGTTGAATTAGTGGTTTTCCTTAGCCATGTGGATGGAGATGAGTTTTCGAATTGGTGGTTTTCGAATTTACTGGAAACTGGCAACAAAAAGACGCGACCAATGCTCACTCATCTCCATCCACGTGGCTAAAGAAAACCACCAATTTGATTGGGACAACACCAGGATCCTGGGACAGGCAAAACAGAGACCAGCACGGGAATTCCTAGAGGCCTCATTCCCCACTAAGAAAGCCATCATTAAACACATAGAGCTGGACCCCATACATCCAAGATAACAAGGTGTAGAGCTGGAAAAACACAGCAGGCCAAGCAGCATCTTAGGAGCAGGAAAGCTGACGTTTTGGGCCTAGGCCCTTCATTAGAAAATTTTCGGGCGGCACGGTGGCTCAATGGTTAGCACTGCAGCCTCACAGCACCAGGGACCCGGGTTCGATTCCAGCCTCGGGTTACTGTCTGTGCGGAGTTTGCACATTCTCCCCGTGTCTGCATGGGTTTCCTCCGGGTGCTCCGGTTTCCTCCCACTGTCCAAGGATGTGCAGACTAGGTGGATTGGCCATGCTAAATTGCCTGTAGCGTTCAGGCGTGTGTGGGTCATAGGGGGATAGGTCTGCGTGGGATGCTTCAAGGGGCGGTGTGGACTTGCTGGGCCAAAGGGCCTGTTTCCACACTGTAGGGAATCTAATCTAATCTAATCTAACGGGTCTAGGCCTGAAACATCAGCCTTCCTGCTCCTATGATGCTGCTTGGCCTGCTGTGTTCACCCAGCTCTACACCTTGTTATTTCAGATTCTCTTGCATCTGCAGTTCATATTATCTCATATATACACTCCATTGTGAAGCAAAACCACAAGGGAGGCAATCCAGCTCAACGGACACCAGAGTTTAGATAGCAGGGGGGAAAACACAACAGCACTTAATAGGAGGCTGCGCTGATGATGTTATCCAGCAGGGCAATGAAATGTCTGCGGAACAGCAAACCAACTTGGCGAGAGAACCAACCTCAATACCCACAACACGAGCTACAAATCTATTCTAAAACTTTAATGGTAAGGTCCTAGGGAGTGTTGCTGAACAAACAGACCTTGGAGTACAGGCTCATAGTTCATTGAAAGTGGAGTTGCAGATAGGTAGGGTAATGAAGAAGGCATTTTGTATACTTGCCTTTATTGGTCACTGCATTGAGTATAGGAGTTGGGAGGTCATGTTGAAGCTGTACAGAACATTGGTTGGTCCAATTTTGGAATAATATATGCAATTCTGGTCTCTCTGCCATAGGAAAGATGTTGTGAAACTTGAAAAGTTTCAGAAAAGATTTACAAGGATGTTGCCAGGATTGGACAGTTTGTGCTTCGGGAGAGGCTGAATAGGCTGGGGAAGTTTTCCCTGGAGCATCGCAGGCTGAGGGGTGACACTATAGGGGCTTATAAAATCATGAGAGGCACGGATAGGGTAAATTGACAAGATCATTTTTCCAAGGGTATGGGAATCCAAAATTAGAAGGCGCAGGTTTAAGGTGAGAGGGGAAAGATTTAAAAGGGATCTAAGGGGCGATTTTTTCATGCAAACTGTGATGAGTGTCTGGAATGAGCTGCCAGAGGAAGTGGTGGAAGCTGGTACAATTACATCATTTAAAAGGCACCTGGATTGGTAAATGAATAGGAATTGTTTAGAGGGATATATGGGCCAAATGCTGGCAAATGGGACTAGATTTATATAAGATAACAAAGTGTGAAGCTGGATGAAGACAGCAGGCCAAGCAGCATCTCAGGAGCACAAAAGTTGACGTTTCGGGCCTAGACCCTTCATCAGAGATCTCTGATCCCCATCATCTCTGATGAAGGGCCTAGGCCCAAAACGTCAGCTTTTGTGCTCCTGAGATGCTGCTCGGCCTGCTGTGTTCATCCAGCTTCACACTTTGTTATCTTGGATTCTTCAGCATCTGCAGTTCCCATTATCACTAGATTTATATAAGGTATCTGGTCGGTATGAACAAGTGGGACTGAAAGGACTGTTTCCATATTTTACGTCTCTCTGACTTTATGACTCTGTAAAGTTCACCAGATTAATTCCAGAGATGAAAGGCTTACCTAATGAGCATAGATTGAGCAGTTTATGCTTGTTAAAGTTTAGAAGAATGAGAGGAGACCTAATTGAGATATAACAGATGCGAAAACGATGATAGAGTGGATATAGAGTGAAAGTTTCCCCTGTAGGGCGATCTAGAAAAAGAGGTCGTAGCTGGAGGGGTGGCAAATTTAAAACAGAGATGAGGAGGAATTATTTCTCTCAAAAGACCGTGAATCCAAGGAATTCACTACCCCAGACTGTGGTGGATGCTGAGACACTGAATAAATTTAAGGTGGAGATAGACAGATTTTCAATTCGTAATGGTTGAAGAGTTGTGGGGAGTTGGTAGGAAAGTGGAACTGAGGCTGAATTGCGATCAGCCACAAATGTATTAAGTGATTGAACTGCCTTGAGGGGCTGAATTGCCTACACCTGCTCCAAGGTCTTATGCAGATTGTTAGACAAGTCATGGTATAAAGTACAAAATACATAACATGAATTCCAAAAGAATTTAGCAATTGTACTGAAAACAGCTTACAGAATGAATCACCAGTGAGAACACAGCAGGAAAGAAAACCTGTTAATTTTGCTGAAACAATTTCCTTCCTTCTGACAAAATTCTTATCTTTGCAAACTCTACAGTTCTCAAGAGAAGCAATGAGAATAGTATGTCTCTGTCTCGATGTATTATGATCCCAAACTGTACCTAGAATTCTTTAAAGTTCAAACAATAGTTTTATATCAAATTAAAAGCTAAAGAGTATTCTCTTTCCTTCATTTTATTTCAAAACATTCAAATTTGTTTCAAATATTTTATTAAGTGTAATCTAAATGATTAAACTCAAACAGGAAGAAACAATATTTTTAATATATGTTTAGTTCATATTCTGTACATTGCACTGTCAATTGTTTCTTACATAATCATTCCCATTAACCAGCAACTACAACAGTTGGGCTCCCTCAGCTATTCTGTTGAACTTCCAGATTCCTGGCATATCTCTGGTGAAATGATTCAGAAAAGGGACAGGTCACAGAAGTGCTGAATCCCAGGGAAAGTGGGCAGAGTATGGATGGCAAGGATGTAAAATTGTAGATCAAGTTTCTGGATGTGTAAGGTTTTTGATTCACAATTTACCTTGTCTAATTTCTAGCTTGGTTTAATTGAGTGCAAGCAAACTTCAGGTTACCATCTCGTGTACCTGTGATTTTGTAATATCTGGTTGAGCGCTACGCATATCTGCATATTTGGGCCCAGGAGTTTAAGAGAGCACAAAATTAGCATGAAATTCAGTTAACGTCGGGTTCTTAAAAGTTATATTTTTTCTCTTAATGGGGAACTGAAATGAATTAAAGAAAGCTACTTCAAGTGAAACATCAAGGCAGAGAGCGAAGGAAACTTGGTCCACAAATACTGTACTGAATGTCAGAGTTGCAGAAATTGACATAAGTAGGGAAGCCTGGTTTCCAGTTAGAGATAGGAGGCCAATCAGGAATGCCTTTGAAAGAGAATTGGGAGCAGATACCAGGGAAGTCAATGCCAGGAGTATGGCACTTAGATCTGACAGTGTTGTTAAATGAAGCCCAATGACCCCATGTGGGTGGCCAAAGTCTGTGAATTTCTCTTTAAATGATGATGTCGACCCACTGCACAACCAACGTCCCTAACCTGCTGAATGCATTACAACTCCATTACTCATTTGTCAGCATTCTCAGTCATCTGGAGTCAGGCCAAATATTGAGGTAAGAACGTAAGAACACAAGAACTAGGAGCAGGAGTAGACAACTTAGCTCTTGAAGCGGATCTACCATTTAATACAATCATTAGTAATCTCATCTTCACCTCAACTCTACTGGCTTGCTCACTCCCCACAGACCTTTAATCCATTACTAATGAAAAATCTGTCTATCTCCTCAAATTTATTCAGTGTTCCAGCAGTACTCTGGGGCAGAGAATTCTGCAGATTTATAATGTTTTGAGTGAAATAATTCCTCCTCATTTTTGTATTAAATGTGACACCCCTTAGCCTAAAAGTATAACTTCTCATTTTAGATTACCTCACAACGTGAATCATGCATTGTACATCTACTTTGTCATCCCCTTGAGCATCTTATATTCCTCAATTAGGTCTCAATCAGGGGAAGCAAATTGAGGATTGATGCAATTCAACACATATAAGTGTGAGGTGTTGCACTTTGGAAAATCAAACCAAGGTAGGACTTATAGAGTAAATGGTAAGGTCCTGAGGAGTGTTGTGGAACAGAAAGACCTTGGAGTGCAAGTACAGAGCTCATTAAAAGTGACGAGAGAGGTATGCAGGTTTGTGAAGAAGGCATTTAGCATGCTGGCCTTCATTGGCCAAGGCATTGAGTGTAGGAGTTGGGACATTATGTTACAATGGTATGAGTCATTGGTGAGGCTGTACTTGGAGCATTGTGTACAATTTTGGTCACTCTGTTACAGGAAAGACATAGTTAAACTGGAAAGTGTGCAAAGAAGATTTACAAGGATGTTGCCAGGACCAGTAGGCCTGAGGTGTAGGGAGAGGTCGGCCAGGATAGGACTTTATTCCTTGGAGCATAGGAGAATGAGGGGTGACCTTATTGAGATATATGAAATCATGAGGGGCATAGAAAGGATTGAAACCTAGAGGGCATAGGCTTAAGGTGAGTTGGGAAAGATTTAAGAAGGCCCTGAGAGGCAACTTCTTCAGGCAGCAAGTGGTGTGTATATGGAATGGGCTGCCAGAGAAAGTGGTTGAGGCAGGTACAATAGCAACATTTAAAAACATTTGGATAGGTACATGGATAGGAAGGGTTTAGAGGGATATGGAACAAATGTGGGCAATTGGAACTGGCTGAGGGGGCATGAATGTCAGCGTGGACCAGTTTGGATCAAAGAGCTGTTTCCAGGCTGTATTACTCTATGGCTGTATGATTCCTGTCATCCTTCTAAACTCTAGTGAGCTTAGGCCCAAACTGCCTAATCTCTGCTCACGTTTTCATCGATCAATTTGTTCAGAGGTGTCATAACACACCTCCAGAGCAGGTGGCACCTGGACTCGGACATCCTGGCTGAGAGGTAGGGGCATGCCCATTGCACTATAAGAGACTTTTTTTTTACTGAATTCAGATTTCATCATCAGTCTTGGTGGAATTTGAAACTATGACCCCACACTAATAGTCTTGGTTTCTGGATTACTCATCCACTGATATTACCACAAGACTATTGCCTCCTCCAATGCCTCCACATAAGGCAAAACTTTCATCGGCAATTAATCTAGTGAACCTCTTCTGAACTGCTTCCAGTGATGTCCACCTCACCCTTACTATGTCTCTAGTGATGCCAGCCTCACATCCATCATCTAATCACTCATCACAGGCATATTTCCCAAAGTCATTGCATCATAAAAATTGACAGTCCCCCCTTTTGCAGACTCACAGGACAAGGACAAAACAGAAGGCAACAGAGCAGAATTGGTTGAGAACAAGCATACCTGCATTCCTTGAGCCCTGCAGTGGAGATTATGCTACGTATCATCAACCTGGCTGTGGCACATCACTTTGCATTGAGTGTCACTCTGAACATCAGGGGTGTTCGGAGGGTGAGGGCAAATTCCTGCCTATAGTCCTCCTAAACTTCCAGTTCACCCTCATCCTACCATCTGACACTAAGACAAACTACAGATTGTATTATCATGGACTTCCTACATTCCATGCAGCTCCTTCTCTCACCGCGTCCCTCCCCTTCTGATTATCTATTATTAGATTTAATATCACTGCTCAGCCAGACACAACAGCCTTAAGAGGAGGAGGGAGACTAACCCTACACCAGCGATGAAAAAGAAGTCTTTATCTGAGCTGATCATTTGGACTCACTGCACAAACTTTAAAAGCTACTTAGAGTTGAGATCAGCACATGGTGAGTCACCAGATACAAGGAAGTCATATTCAAAATAGTGAAAAAGGATAGTCTGCATGCGGCTTCCTGGATGAGATTGCAGATAGGCTCTGCTATGTGTGACTTAGCTGACAATATTTAAGGGGTTGGATATAGAAGAACAGTGATGGACTTATACACTGGGATGCTTTGTGCATTGGCAGACCTGCCAGACAAACTCCTGTCACTCTCAAGAAGCATGGAGTGGTCTACTACCAGACGTGGCACACAGCTTGGGGCCCATCCTTGCCAGCATAAAAATGATGGCGACTTGTTGACTTGGAATGATGCCATATTGGATGACTTTTGTCTCTCTTTTCACTGCTGCAGCAGCAGAAGCTACCCAACATCTAAGTATAAGAGTGGAACCTCAGGCCGAAATTATGACATTAATAATGGCGGTAATTTAGATCTCCTTTGCATCAATGGAAGTACCAAATCACCAACGGAAGTCCAAAAGAAATCCAGAAACAATCCACATACTTCCAAAAACTTCAACACAGCAGAAATAGGTGAAAAATACCACTCTTGCAAGTTTGATACCTGTTCTTTTAAATTGTACAAATGGGGTCTGTCATGCAGTTGAATATATATTCAGGTAATAGGGATTAGCACTGATCTGCGCATCTAAGGTTCCACAATGTGTGTTAAATCAGCTGGAATGACAGTCTAATGTCAGACATTGAACAATCTCGAGCTTCAGACACTCCTGTATGCATGCCCTCCCAACAATGGATAACATGGATGTGAGTTTGCTCACAGAGCTGGAAGGTTAGTTTTCAGACGTTTCGTCACCATTCTAGGTAACATCATCAGTGAGCCTCCGACGAAGCGCTGGTGTTATGTCCCGCTTTCTATTTACCTGGTTAGGTTTCCTTGGGTTGGTGATGTCATTTCCAGCATTGGTGATGTCATTTCCTGTTCTTTTTCTCAGGGGATGGTAGATTGGCTCCAAATCAATGTGTTTGTTGATGGAGTTCCGGTTGCAATGCCATGCTTCTAGGCAGAAAGCTAGCCACCAGGATACATGAACATCAGCTAGCCACAAAACGACATGACCCACTATCACACATATCCTTACATACAGATGAGGAAGGACACCACTTTGATTGGGACAACACATCCATCCTAGGATAAGCCAAACAGAGACATGCACGAGAATTCCTAGAAGCATGGCATTCCAACTGGAACTCCATCAACAAACACATTGATTTGGAGCCAATCTACCATCCCCTGAGAAAAAGAACATGAAATGACATCACCAACACAGGAAATGACATCACCAACTCAAGGAAACCTAATCAGATAAATAGAAACCGGGACATAACACCAGCGCTTCATCGGAGGCTCACTGATGATGTTACTTGGAATGGTGATGAAATGTCTGAAAACTAACCTTCCAGCTCAGCGAGCAAACTCACATCCAGAACCTCAACCTGAGCTACAAATCTTCTCAAAACTTGCTAATGGATAGCATGTGGGCTACAGCAGCAGCAGTGGCCAGAAACAAATCAAGTGCTTTTTACAGACTCTGGGGCTTCCGCAGCATTAGCCAATGATGGTACAAAAATCAGTTTTCTTGGCTGCCTGTATGCTGGATGATACATGACATGCAGATTGTGAGAAAAGCTAATTTGGGCCCCAGGCCAGGAAAGTAACCTAGACCTGTGAAGAAAGGAGATGTATTCTTTTTGTTCTGTTCTATGGATCGAGACATGGGAGGATGTACAATCATCTCCATGATCAAGAAGCTTAGAAAATCCTCACCCACTAGTGGCTGACACCAGAATTCCCAACAGTGTGAAATAAGCTGGTCGTCAAAACGCATGAGTATTATATAAATGAAAACACAGTGCCACATTGTATTTTTACAGTACTTTTAATGTCAGAAACCGCATGAATATGTCACAAAGTTGTAATCAGGAATAACAGAACTCTAACAAAATATAGCAGTAATAGGAGGATAGACCATAAGCTTGATCAAAGAAGTGTTTTCAAAGAGTGATATAGAGAGGGGTTTAGAGGGTAACATAGAAATTGAGAGTGTTCAGAAGATGACAATATGGCTGCAAATGGCAGTATGTCAGCAGAGAGACGTGCATAAAAATCTGTGGAGGGTTTTAGAGCTGGTGAAGATTACCGAATTTGGGAGGAGGTGTGAAATGACCAATTGCTTGTATTTATATGGTGCCTGCAACATAGTAAAGTGCCCCATACACTTCACAGGAGTGTTCTCAAACAGAGCTTGATACCTAGTTACTGTTGTGAATATCTACTTCATGGTTCATGTGTTTCAGTAAATAACTTACAGCTTTAGGAGTTTAACAGTAAAAACCGGGATAAATGCAAATGAAGGACATTGAAGTCAAGTTAACTCATAAGGATCGATTCATGTGGCTTTAAGAGGGTGCCCATGCTTGTTCAATAGAATCATCATAGAAGAGATGGAGGTATAACAACAGCAGTTGTCTTACTTGGGCCTTCAGTGGAACGCTGAAACCTTGGTGGAAGGGGAACTACGAGATGTAAGCAATTGTTGAAGCAGTCCACGACAGAGCATCTTTTAAGAGTGAAAAATTGAACCCCTTGTAAAGAAGACATTTTAATGTGGATTTTGTGATGTGGGTGGGATCTTGACTGCATTAGTCTTTTAAAGTATAATTTATAGTGTGTTCAATAGCAGTTTGTCTGTTAACTCATTTTTATTGCATGTTAATCCAGAACATTAGAGAATGAGTTAGATTGTTTTATTTATCTAATTTTGTATAGTAGAGTGCACTTTGTTTGAGGAAAAATATGGAATCTTGTAACTTTAATGTATTAGTATATACCGAGGATCTCAAACTTTGGCCTATTTTGAAATAAGAAGTAGATAGATCATAATTTAAATTGGTGATCATCTTAGGAACAATAGCAATATTCAAGGAGAATAGGAATCCTACAGCAGGTGACAAAAAAGTCTGGTCAATGACGTAGGAGTATCTTAAAGGCAGGGTGGGGGAAAGTTTCTGAGGCAGAGAAGTATAAGGATGGGATTCCAGAGTTTAGGACTTCAGCTGCCAGTTAAAATCAGGGATATGCAATACTCCTGAGTTGGAGAAATGTAGATATTTCAGAAGGCCACAGGATTGGAGAAGGATGAAAAGGATAGGAAACAATTTTGAACATGAGAATAAGATTATTACATTTGAGACACTGCGGCTAGGGAACCAACCTAGGCCAATGATGTCAGGAATGATAAATGTGCTCTGTAGTTTGCAGAGAGTGACGGTGGGAAATATTGCATTGAAGTCAAGTCTGAAGGTTGAGAAAGGTATTTCTGAGGCTTTTTGCTGCAGTTGGCCTGAGGTATTATTGG
This sequence comes from Stegostoma tigrinum, assembly GCF_030684315.1. Taxonomy (NCBI): domain Eukaryota; kingdom Metazoa; phylum Chordata; class Chondrichthyes; order Orectolobiformes; family Stegostomatidae; genus Stegostoma; species Stegostoma tigrinum. Next base: position 26,854,289 of record NC_081372.1, read on the forward strand.
CCAGTTGATGTTACCGCAATGGAAGGACGTGCTTTGTGTGATCCAGAGGATATGCATGCAGAAGCTTGGCCTGAGTGTAAATAGAACATTAAGATTGCAAATAATGTTTGAGACAATGGTGAATGGAAACATCAACAAGGATTTGAAGTTTACAAAGGCAGGGAAAGATGACATTTAACTGGAGGAAATTGCCATGTCATACGAGATAAGATATTGGAAAGCCATCGACAACATTGATTCAGTGCATGAGTGAAGAATGGTGGAACTGGGTGTCATCTATGTCCAATTGCAACCTGATCACATATATTTTGTTGATAGTGTCAGAGTCTTAGGGACATACCGAATGTAAACAGACCCTTTAGCCGAACCAGTCCATGCTGACCATAATCCCAAACTAAACTAGTCCCACCTGTCTGCGCTTGGCCCATTTCCCTCCAAACATTTCTTATTCTTATACTTATACTTATCGAAATGTCTTTGAAACATTGTGACTGCACCCTCATCCACTACTTCCTCTAGAAGTTCATTCCACACATGAATCACTCTCTGTGTAAAAAAAATTGCCCCCATGTTTCTTTAAATCTTCCTTCTCTCACCTTAAAGATATGCCCACTTGTCTTGAAATCCTGGACCTTAAGGAAAAGACACCTGCCATTCACCTTATCTATAACTCTCATGATTTTATAAACCTCTATAAGGTCATTCCTCAACCTAGGCCTGTGAAAATAATCCAAGCCTATCCAGCCTCTCTGTATAACTTAAACTCTCCACTCCCAAAAACATCCTGATAAAACTTTTCTGAACCTTTTACATCTTAATAATATCCTTTCTACAGCAGGGCGACCTGAATTCGACATAGTACTGCTAAAGAGGCTTCACCAACGTCCTGTACATCCTCAACATGGCATCCCAATTCCCATATTCAAAGGCCTGGGCAATGAAGACAAGCATACTAAATGCCTTCTTAACCACCCTATGTACATGTGAAACAAACTTCAAAGAACTATGTACCTGAACCCCGAGGTCTTTGTTCTATGACACCATCCAGGGCCCAACCATTAACTGTATAACTCCTGCCCTTGTTTGCTTCAACAAAATGCAATACCTCGCATTTATCCAAAGTAAACTTTATCTGCCACTCCACAGCCCATTAATCCAATTGATCAAGATCGCTTTGTAATCTTAGATAACCTTCTTCAATTTTCACTATACCATCAATTTAGGTGTCGTCTGCAAACTGGCTAATCATGCTTTCTATATTCTCATCTAAATCATTTATATAAATGACAAGCAAAAGTGAACCCAGCACCAAGCCCTGTCGAACTTCATGGATAACAGGCCTCCAGTCTGAAAAACTGTCTTCCATTACAACTGTTTGTCTCCTGCCATTAAGCCAATTTTGTATTTAATAATGTGGCCAAGGCACGAGCATGCAGATGAGGACAAGGCAGTTTAAGATAAATATTTGGAGACTCAGGATGTGGTGATGCAGGGGCAGGAAGAGAACACATTTCTGCAGATACTTTTGAAGGGTAAGGGAGGAATCAAATGAACTAGGTAACAGCGTGAAAACTTGGAAGGAGAGCATTATGTCAAAGGTTTCTGAAAGATTGAGGAAAATGAAAAAGCAAACTGTTGGAAGATACACCATGGTTACAATCACATATTGGTGAATTTGGTTAGTGATTGTTTGTGGAAAGGGCAGAAATCTGATTGAGTTATGGGAAAGTTGGATGCATATTTGAAAGATAATTAAACACATAAGGATATTGGCAATGAAAGTGAAGTTCAAAACTTAAATATTTTTCAAGAATTGAGGTTCTGAGTATGTGTATATTTTGAGAAAGGGAATAAATAAATCAAACTGGAGCAGGAGTAGGACACTCAGCTACTTGAGCCTGTTCTTCCATTCAATACAGTACAAATAGATATAAAAACTGGCAGGTCCGGCACTACCTACGGAGACAAAGCAGAGTCAATGTTTTGGGTCCAGTGACTGTTCTTCAGAGCAAATTGTTGCCAGGAAAAATTGGCACATATGCTGATGATGGGGTGGGGGGAGGGAGAGTTGAATAAGCAACAGGTGGAGATGGGGCCTGGACAGAGAGAGAGAGAGAGAGAGAGAGAGAGAGAGAGAGAGAAACAACTGCGCAGACAAAGAAATGGGTAAAAGTCAGCTTGGGAGAATGAATAGCTGCTAATGGGGACCATTGGTGACTGACAATATGTTGTTTGTGCTAGCAGCCCATGTGATGACAAGGTCTGGTGTGTGGGTTTTGGGGTTGAGGACATGGGGGTAATGTTGCACAGGGCCTGTAATATTTGAGATCATTAGCGGATAGGTTGACGATCAATGTCCACTAAAAACTCACCAACTCTCTCTGTTACCCTGACTATATATCCTCATACCCAGCTTCCTGTAAAAATTCAATTCCATTCTCCCAGTTTCTCCATCTCCAACTCATCTGTTCCAATAATGCCAGCTCCCATAGGAGTCCTTCGAAATGTCCAACTTCTTCTTCAACTAAGAATTTCCTGTCACCATGGTTGACAGTGTCCTTAGTCGTCTCCTGCACTTTGATCCTCACCTCCCCTCTTTCCTCCCACAACAGCAATAGGGTCCCCGGTCCTCACTTGCCATCCCACCTGTACTCATATCCAAAGGATCATTAACCACCATTTCTGTCACCTCTGTTGGGATGCCACCACCAGACACATATTCCCCTCCCTGTCTTGTCAGCTTTCTTCAGGGACTGTTCCCTCTGGGACACCTTGATCTACTCCTCCTCCACATCCAACAATGCCCCCAGAGCCCATGGCACTTTTCCATGCAATTGCAGAAGGTGCACCACCTGCCCATTTACTTCCTCCTTCCTCATTATCCAAACATACTTTCCAGGTGAAACGGCGATTTACCTGCCCTTCACTCAATCTGGTCTACTATATTCGCTGAACTCAACACTTATTTCTTAACCTATGTCTATGTATGTCTCATTTTATTTTCTAATCTCACCTTTTAGTAACTAATAAACTCCCTCTACCCTTAACTAATTGGCTCCTTTTAAAATATAAATGCAATTAGAATGGAAAAAGTGTCGATGAGGCAAGGGATCCATTTTTTAAGTTAACTTTGTTCCCAAGGATCAAGGTGGGGCGCTGAATAAAGAAAGGGAGCCAGTTCTTCCATCATCATCTATGATCATAATGAAACTGGGGACCCCTGCTCAGGGATTGGTTATAAAAGAATTGAGGGCTCATGTCCAGAATTGCACCCAGAGACAAAACAGACCAATTCAAGTCCGGGAAGTAAATTGTGGCTTTGAAATTAATTTTTAAAACTAGAAAAAATAATTTCTCCACCCTACTACTGAAATATAGAAATGTCTATGTTTTTTGTCAGTGTCAGAAATTCTGTCCCTTAAACATTTAAATACAAGATTTAGCTATGTAGTTGGGATTAAAATTTACTCCAAAAGCAGGAAAACCCAAAAACGATGATGACCCAGATGATGCAGAATGCATTATCAGCAGGTGAGGTGCTGTTCCTCAAACTTACATTTGGATTCTCTAGTACATTACAGGCTGAGGACAGAAATGAGAGCAAGGTGTTGGATTGAAGTAATAAGCAACTGAAGGGCCAGGTTCCTGCTTGTAGACTGAGTGAAGGCATTCTGCGAAATAGTCACCCAATTTCCTTTTGGTTTCCCTATTATAAAGGAGACCACATTGTGATCAACAAGTCCCGTATACCAAACTGAAAGAATTACAGGTAAATTACAGCTTCAGCTGGAAAGGGTGCTTTCAGCCATGGACAATAAGGAGAGAGAAAATAAAAGGGCAAATGTTATATTTCCTGAGATACTTTTTTTTGCAGAAAGTATGTAGAATTGTCATGAACTAAATGTTCACCAATGCAAGCAACAGTATGGATTCACTCTAGTGTACTGTACAAGGCAATTGTTAAGTTTCTGAAAAGATCTAATTCACTAATATTCAGTGAATTATATCATAAATATACATATTATGAACCTCTGGAAGAAATGATTCTGCCAAGAATTCATGAAATGATATAAATTGATTTCTCCTCTTTGGGGAGAAGTGGTTTATCTGTGTTCACCACTTCTTTTCTCCATTTCACCTGGACATTGACTGGCAGGAAGTTAATAGAGCTTTGTATTTTATTATTTAAAAAGAATACCCAATATTCCTTATATTTGAAGGTTTCTTTTGAGAAATACAAATCAAAAAGAAATAGGAAAGCTTTGTTTTTCCATTTTTAATCACATAGAACATTTAGTAGTATTTGTTCATTATTTAAATTAAAATTTCAAACATATTACATATTTAATTTTAAAAGCTAAAGTTTCCTCCTTTTTTGTTGAATGTATGAATAAACTTTATAAAAAGGAGATGCTGTTTAAAAAGAGGAACTTTCCAGATGGAGGAAGTGAAATCAAACGTTACATTTGCTGTGACCTAATCATTGTTTCACTAACTCTGAGTGAATAAAAATGTGCCAATTTAAACCAATTATGTAATGAACAAAATGGCATAGGAAGCACAATAGCCCAAGTGCCCTACTGCTGTTACTATGTTGAGATTGGATGCATGTTTGTAAGATTAGGGAAAAAAATAATATTGTGTCATACTTATTTGCATATTTATGTAAATAGATGCAAATATTCATTACTGTTATTCAGTCACACCTTGAGACATTTTAGATTTCAATTTATCCTGCAGCATCCTTTGAATTTTTCCAGGAATTTGTTGCACAAATTTATCATTTTCACACATGCTCTTATAAGCCCTGAGGTGGTCTTGCGGCAAAATGGTAGCATTCCCATCTCTGAGCCAGAAGTTGCAGTATTGAGTCCCACACAGAGAACTAATGACCAAGGAAAGTGTACTCTTATCCTTGCCAAACTGATAGAGCATTAACTTGCAAATTATTGCAAGACATGCTAACGGCAAGTGCTAAGAGCAAGAGAGAGTCCGATTAGCAATCTGTTAGAAACAGAGTTGGAATATCAATCATCAGTATCTGTAAGTCCATACTACTAAGTACATGTAAAAAGTTGCAACAACAACTCAGACTTCTGAGTGAATTGTAATACTTCATCAATCAATGCTGAAAATTGAACAGTCCATCAATTATAATCCACTGGATGAATTTATATCATAATTATTCTTGTTTACTGAGCACAGTCGATCCATTTGTTCACTATATTAAGGAAATATGTAAATTAAGCATATAAACAAGGAAACTGTGTTTATTTAATAAGAAATTGTTTTAATGTTAGTGAATGCTGAATGTTTAATGCAAACTTAGCCATTGACATGAGCTGGTCTAACTCCCAGTAGTCCAAATAGTCCACAAAAAAATCATTTCCTGTGAGAAGAGCATCTTCCATGGTCTGCCTGTAATGTCGTGCATCAAAAAGCTTGCTTGGCTATGTTTTCATTAAAAGTACTGTACTTTACAACGTGATACTTAATGTCTTTGCTCAAGTTTGGATAATAGAATACTACTCTTGCCATTCTCAGATTAAAATCAATTTTTAGACGGCTTGGATAGATACACTTTAATGTCTCTTTTCTCAGCTACTTAGGGCTGATGACCCTATTTCCTTCCCTTGAGGTGCCATCCTAGGCTATTATTCCACTTCCATGTGCCCAGTACCCTCTTATTGCAACAGCTGTGTTCTGGATGCCTTCAACACTACTTTCTGCATCCCTAGGAGAGTGGCGGCTTGTTGCATAATTTGATTGATTTAAGAAAAACACCTGACTTTTGGATTCAGTGCCACTGCTGGGCTGATGGCTTCTAAAGCATGTTGAGCAGTTTTTTTTTATTCACACTCTTGTCTTAGCATCCGCGACATGCTTCGAAGGGAGTGCTGGTCTCAACTATGTAGCCATTTGCTTTCCTGGCTTGTATTTCAGATCTTTGCAGATGCTTTGCAGAAATGGATTGATGAAGGTGACTCACGGTCAGGGTCCACTGTCACTTTGTCTCTCCCAAATTAATTAAAATACTCACAAGCTCAGATAATGGATGGGTATTATTCTTTAATCTAAGTACAGTGTACAATTGCATTAACTGTCCTGGACATAAATGCAATTGGTTGTCCATATGTTGTTCAAAGGTTGCTCCAAATCCTGTTTCACTGGAATCACATCGTGAGCTGCTTTTGTCATTGACATCAAAGTACCTCAGCGCTGGCATTGTCGTCATTAATTATTTAATACTAGTGAAAACTGTTTCTTGTTTTGTGGCCCAACATCACTATACCTCCCCTTAGCAGTGAGCTTGCACTGAACTTCAAACACTGATGACAAAATTAGTCAAGAACTCTGCTACATAATTCATGAATCCAGAAAATGTTTTCACTGATTGGAGATAAAACAAACTGCACATGCTGGAATCCGAGGTAGACAAGCAGGAGGCTGGAAGAACATAGCAGGGCTGGCAGAATCTGGAGGAAAGGAGCAGTCAACGTTTCAGGTATAGCCCTCCTTCAGGACTAGTTTTGGGGGTAGGGAGGTCTGCCGATAGAGGGAGGGATGGATGGAGTCGGAATGGTGGCGATCGGTGGACAGTGGTAATCTTTTCACTGATCTTATAGATTTGTAGGTCACTGTTTCCCTGCTACAGCTGTCACTTTATCAGGATCTGGCCCAAGTCATTTTGCAATCAGCTCATGATCTCTGTACTTGACTTCAGGCATTTTAAATTGCATCTTTTTCCTTGTTCAGCTTATTTGGCTTTGCCTCTTTAGCTGTCATTCTAGATTCTGATCATGATCTGTGATGGCTTCTTCCATTGTATCTCCACACCCGTAAAATCACAGATCATCCACAATATTATCCACTCTGGAAACATCCCTGAAAATCCCATATTGACTAAGGCGATATTCTTCTGGAGAAGCAGAAATGCCAACAATGAAAGCAACAATCTGTAACTCCCAAATGACATTCAGAATGCAGTTAGAAAACAGCTGCTTTTACTCAATGACCATTCCTCACATCAAGAGTAGTAAAGCCCTTGCCTTTGCAAGTTATGGTGAAATTCTTCAGGTTGGCAGAGATAGGTTGTTAATGAGATCCTTTGGATCTAAGCAAAGTGCTGGTTTTCTGGGTTTTTTTTTGCTGCGACCATGTTGGAGCTCTCAATTTGTTGACCATTCCCTTCATTTCCAGCTCTATCTTACCTTTCAGATTGACTCTGAGGGCCTCTCCTCTCCAGACCACAAAGCATTACATTAGTTTCACATTCTCATTCCCATGGGGAGGATATTCACAGGAAGACATTTAAGCCCTATAAAAATACTTCTTCAGCTCAACCTGTGTGGTTGCCATTTTTATTTTATTCAGGAGATATGGGCATTGCTGTTTGAGACAGCATTTATTGTCTATCGTTGCCCTTGAAGAAGATAGTGATGACCTGCCTTTTTGAACCGCTGCACTCCATTTGGTATAGGTACACGCACAATGTCATTAGGAAGGGAGTTCCAGGATTTAACCCAGTGATTGTGAGGGCAGGGCATTATATTTCCATGTTAGAATGGTGCATGACTGCAGATTTCCGATGAAGAAAATGTGCCTTTAATGTTAATGCCTTTTTCTGTGGTCTATACAGCTCTTCCACTGAACTTATAGCGGATGATCAGGGAATTCACTCATTTTTGTTTTTGAAGTTACACAACAACTTTTTCCAACAGCCAATGGACTAAGATATCACCCAGTGCAGCACTGAAGCACCACAGAGCAAAAGGCCTGAGGCTGATTCTGAACTTGTACTGAAAGAAATAATTTAAGAATTAATTTAAGAAAGTTCACTGAATAGTATTTGAAATATTGGAATTGTCAGTGCTAATTAGTCAGGATTACTTCGATTGTTAGCATGTAACGCCACCTGTAAAGAGTAATTGTGTGGCTGTTGTGTGGGACCAGCATTAGACTAAATGGTGATTTGTTACTGAAGTATAAACCAATTAAAATTATACATAAAATTCATTACAACGTATCAATTAAATCAGCCTCATGGAATAAAAGTAGGTTCTGAAAATTATGTTTGGATCTTACATTATTTGGCGTTCCATTGAAGTTGAGTGATAAAACCAGACCAAAATCTGACCATGATGCAGCCTGGGAGTGGATGGAAGCATTCAGATTATGGTAAAGTTGGTAAGGAAAATAAGACTGGAAGATTTACTTTGAAGCTAGCAGAAAAAAAATCTACAGTATCCTCTAACTAAAAAGACTTCTGGAAGTAAATAGCCTAGTTGTACTTAAACTGTAACAGCAGAAACCAAGGACTTTGTTTTGATGTTTTACGCCACTCAGCTGGAGCTAAAGTTTGAAGGGGAATTAGAGGACCACTCAGCCACAAGCTAATGGAAGGACCCTATGTAGTCTTGTACCTTGGAGAATAGCTGGAGTGCGGAAGAGAAATCAGGGAGAATTCCAAAGAGTGTTGACATTCCTTTGCGATGTCCTCAGGAAAAGTGACTGAATCTTAAATAGTTTATAAATTAGGCAGACACTGAAGGAAATAAAGTAGAACTGAATTTGTAGCATGGTTCATTTTAAACTATTGTGTAAATAGTGCTTATTTTGTTTAAATCTTCTTTGATTTACAACAAAGTTTATTTTTGTGAACAAAACATGTAATTATATGGCATTACCAACCCCAACCTCACCAGTAAACCCGCAGACAAGGGTGGCGCAGTGGTAGTATGGCGCACTGACCTCTACATCGCCGAGGCCAGACGCCAACTCTCCGACACCACCTCCTACCGCCCCCTCGATAATGACCCCACATCCGAGCACCAAACCATCATCTCCAACACCATTCATGACCTCATCACCTCAGGGGACCTCCCACCCACAGCCTCCAACCTCATTGTTCCCCAACCCCGCACGGCCCGTTTCTATCTCCTTCCCAAAATCCACAAACCTGCCTGGCCTGGTCGACCCATCGTCTCAGCCTGCTCCTGCCCCACTGAACTCATCTACACCTATCTGGACTCCATTTTCTCCCCTTTGGCCCAGGAACTCCCTACCTACGTCCGTGACACCACCCACGCCCTCCACCTCCTCCAGGACTTCCAATTCCCTGGCCTCCAACACCTCATCTTCACCATGGACGTCCAGTCCCTATACACCGGCATTCCGCATGCAGGTGGCCTCAAGGCCCTCTGCTTCTTCCTGTCCCGCAGGCCCGACCAGTCCCCCTCCACCGACACCCTCATCTGCCTAGCCAAACTCGTCCTCACCCTCAACAACTTCTCTTTCGACTCCTCCCACTTCCTACAGACTAAGGGGGTGGCCATGGGCAACCGCATGGGCCCCAGCTATGCCTGCCTCTTTGTAGGTTACGTGGAACAGTCCCTCTTCCGCACCTACACAGGCCCCAACCCCACCTCTTCCTCTGGTACATTGATGACTGTATCGGCGCCGCCTCTTGCTCCCCAGAGGAGCTCGAATCACTTCGAGTTCATCCACTTCACCAACACCTTCCACCCCAACCTTCAGTTCACCTGGGCCATCTCCAGCACATCCCTCACCTTCCTGGATCTCTCAGTCTCCATCTCAGGCAACCAACTTGTAACTGATGTCCATTTCAAGCCCACCGACTCCCACAGCTACCTAGAATACACCTCCTCCCACCCACCCTCCTGCAAAAATTCCATCCCCTATTCCTAATTCCTCCGCCTCCGCCGCATCTGCTCCCACGACAAGACATTCCACTCCCGCACATCCCAGATGTCCAAGTTCTTCAAGGACCGCAACTTTTCTCCCACAGTGATCGAGAATGCCCTTGACCGCGTCTCCTGCATTTCCCGCAACACATCCCTCACACCCCGCCCCCGCCACAACCGCCCAAAGAGGATCCCCCTCATTCTCACACACCACCCCACCAACCTCCGGATACAACGCATCATCCTCCGACACTTCCGCCATCTACAATCCGACCCCACCACCCAAGACATTTTTCCATCCCCACCCCTGTCTGCTTTCCGGAGAGACCACTCTCTCCATGACTCCCTTGTTCGCTCCACACTGCCCTCCAACCCCACCACACCCGGCACCTTCCCCTGCAACCGCAGGAAATGCTACACTTGTCCCCACACCTCCTCCCTCACCCCTATCCCAGGCCCCAAGATGACTTTCCACATTAAGCAGAGGTTCACCTGCACATCTGCCAATGTGGTATACTGCATCCACTGTACCCGGTGTGGCTTCCTCTACATTGGGGAAACCAAGCGGAGGCTTGGGGACCGCTTTGCAGACACCTCTGCTCGGTTCGCAATAAACAACTGCACCTCCCAGTCACAAACCATTTCCACTCCCCCTCCCATTCTTTAGATGACATGTCCATCATGGGCCTCCTGCAGTGCCACAATGATGCCACCCGAAGGTTGCAGGAACAGCAACTCATATTCCGCTTGGGAATCCTGCAGCCTAATGGTATCAATGTGGACTTCACCAGCTTCAAAATCTCCCCTTCCCCAACCGCATCCCTAAACCAGCCCAGTTCGTCCCTTCCCCCCACTGCACCACACAACCAGCCCAGGTCTTTCCCTCCACCCACTGCATCCCAAAACCAGTCCAACCTGTCTCTGCCTCCCTAACCTGTTCTTCCTCTCACCCATCCCTTCCTCCCCCCTCAAGCTGCACCTCCATTTTCTACCTACTAACCTCATCCCACCTCCTTGACCTGTCCGTCTTCCCTGGACTGACCTATCCCCTCCATACCTCCCCACCTATACTCTCCTCTCCACCTATCTTCTTTTCTGTCCATCTTCGGCCCGCCTCCCCCTCTCTCCCTATTTATTCCAGAACCCTCACCCCATCCCCCTCTCTGATGAAGGGTCTAGGCCCGAAACGTCAGCTTTTGTGCTCCTGAGATGCTGCTTGGCCTGCTGTATTCATCCAGCCTCACATTTTATTATCTTGGATTCTCCAGCATCTGCAGTTCCCATTATCTCTAATAATATGGCATAATTCTTTCAGTTAATTGTTGGACGTTGGAGTTTTTCTTTAAACGTGATGCACCCAAGAATGTTGTATAAAGTTAAATTGGGTTTCTGTTGACCTCAGGTTTATGGGGTGGGCCGCAGTTAAGGAGACACAGCTGATTGAGTGGATGAACTGCATTTGTCCATGTCTTTGACAATCTGGGAGATGTTGCTCTGGTTATTGATGTTTACAGTTATAAACTTAAGTGACCCATGAAACCTCATATGTAGAATGATTAGAAATAAACATTTAATAATTAAAGAATCAATTAAATTAGAAATGTTTTAAGCACGCTTGCATGATTAACCTTCATTCAGAAGATTCAGGTTGAGCTTGCGAATTTTATACAAAATTGGCTTAATGGCAGGAGATAGAGAGTGATGATGGAAGGTTCTTTTTTGGACTGGAGTCCTGTGACCAGTGGGATTCCACATGGACTGGTGTTGAGTCCATTTTTGTTCATCATTTATATAATTGATTTAGATGAGAATATAGAAGGCATGGTTAGTAAATATGCAGATGACACCAAAGTTGATGGTATAGTGGACAGTGAAGAAAGTTATCACAGATTACAAAGAGATTTTGATTAATTGGGTCAAGAACCTGAGAGTGGTAAATGAAATTTCATTTGGATAAATGTGAGGTACTGCATTTTGGTAAAACAAACAAGAGCAGGTCTTGTACAGTTGAGAGTAGAACCTTGGGTAATGTTGTAGAACGGAGAGACCTAGGGATTCAGGTACATAATTCTTTAAAGTTTGTGTTACGTATAGATAGGGCAGTTAAGAAGGCACCTAATACGCTTGCCCTCATTGCTCAGACATTTGAGTATGGGAGTTGGGACATTATGTTGAAGTTGTACAAGACATTTATGAGGTCCTTTCTGGAGTATTGTGTTAAGTTCTGGTCGCCCTATTTTAAGAAGGATATTATTAAGCTGGAGAGGGTTCAAAAGAGACTTACCAGGATGTTGCTGGGCTTGGAGGGTTTGAGTTATAATGTGAGGCTGGATAGGTTCAAACTTTTTTCACAGGAGAGTAGGAAGTTGAGGGGTGACCTTTACAGAGGTTTATAAAACCGTGAGGAGTATCGAAAAGGTGATTGGCTGGTGTCTTTTTCCCAGGGTGAGGGTATTCGAGATTATGGATATTTTTAACGTGAGAGGAAAAAGATTTGAAAATTACAAGAGGGGCACTTTTTCATACAGAGCATAATTTCTGTGTGGATGTGGGTAGAGTTATAATGTTTAAAAGACACTTAGATAAATACATGAATAAGAAATGTTTGAAGAGATATTGGCCAAGCGCAGACAGCTGGACCAGTTTAGTTTGTGATTATGGCCAGCATGGACTGGTTGGACTGAAGTGTCTGTTTCTGTGCTGATGACTCAATGACTCTATCAGGCAATGCCATCCATTATTGAAAGGGGCATCACTGAAACTTTGGTCATTCGCAGAGCTGGAGAAGTTAATAATCTGAAGTTTTAATTCAAAAATCTCCTTTCTTCTCACTTCACCCTTATCTTACAATATCCTCTGACCCACAAGAATCAAAATGTTGGGAGCACATGACTATTATGGCTCCTGCACCTCTCACCACAATCTAACTCTTATCCTTTTTTAAAATTTCATTTTCCTAATAGCTAGAAACCTCTCAGTTAGAAGGGAAGGCAAAAGAAAACAGTAAAGATAAAGAGATAACAAGGTGCAGAACTGGATGAACACAACAGGCCAAGCAGCATCAGAGGAGCAGGAAGACTGACATCAGCCTTCCTGCTCCTCTGCTGCTGCTTAGCCTGCTGAGTTCATCCAGCTCTACACCTTGTTATCTCAGATTCTCCAGCATCTGCAGTTCCTACTATCTCAGTAAAGTTAAAGAGACTTCATTTCTTAATGTTACACCTAAAAACACCAGCACAGAGACTAACATTCTGCTTACTTTAGAGAATAGGGAGAGGAAGGATCAGAACTCAGTATGACAATGGGCACATGTTTCCAGGAGTCAGGCAAAGAAGAAAGAAAGCACAGGTTGATGCCAGTTTACCAGGGGGTGAATTTTCACATTAGTGCTACGACAGAAGAGTCTAATAAATAAACTGATGATCGATTATAGGTTATAGAAGAAGGATGATGAACATACACAAGCAGCTACTTAATCAACTGTGGAAAGCTGGTGAGAAGGCTTGCATATCCATTTAACAAAAAGGAATGGGTGGTATGCTATAAGGCAGCCTCTGATGGTAAATGCCACAGCTTCCAATTCTGTGCATAAAGTTCCCATAAATAGCCCAGATAAATTGCACAGAATTCTCAATATATTGCCTTCCAAGTTCAGTTGTATCCATTCTGAGATGGCACAGCAATCTATTTTCAAGTAGATTATCAGGATGGTTGAGAAGCCTCTCTGGAAGAATGGCACTGTTTCTATGCTACAGCAGCTTGTTGTTCTCTTTTAAATGGTAGCACTGCTGCTTCCATCCTTGCTGCTGAACTCGTTCCTTGCAGTCTGTGATCCAGCCAGAGTAGACTACTGTACCTCGGGCTGAGCTGGTGCAGTGTGAAGCTGTGCTCTCTATTCCAGAGTGACTTGAGGGTCATCCTTCAATTTTATCTGTATTCTTTATTCATTTCCATCACCTCACTCAATTCCTAGAGGAAACCCTACCTGACTGCTCATGTCCAAAGGCAACTTTTTTACAGTACAAAGATAACAAAGTGTGGATCTGGAGAAACACAGCAGGCCAGGCAACATCAGAGGAACATGAAAATTGTATTTCGGGTTGGGACCTTTCTTCAGAAATAAGCCCCATTTCTGAAGAAGGGTCCCGACCCAAAATGTTAACTTTTCTGCTCCTCTCATGCTGCAGACCTGTTGTGTTCCTCCAGATCCACACTTTGTTATCTCTGACTCCAGCATTTACAGCTCTTGCTATCTCCTTTTAACAGTACTTTTTTTTGATGAAAACCATATCTCAAAACAATCTTCTGGAGAAAATTCTTTAGCAAAACATAGGAAACCACAGAAGTGTATGCAATTGTATTGGTTGTCAGAAGAAATAATTAAGCAACTAGCCTGTCAGTGTTTCATGATCCCTTGAATTAGCGCTGGTGAGCGCTTCTTCATTTTATTTGATAACATTTGGAGTTAAGATGGGTGTTTGGCTAGAGTATGGATTTGGCAACTGACAGATGACATCCAGCGAAGATGGACAACTAATTCACATCTTTGCTTCATGGTGTTTGACGGTATCGGTAAATGCGTGTATGCCTACCCCTTTACTAAATTAGGCTGTAGCACATTTCCCATGCATTCAATGAGGTAAACAATAAACTCTACTTAAGGTATATTTTGTCTATGTAGTTCTTAAAGGTTCTATCATTCAATTTAGTTCAGAGGAGTTTCTGGATAAGAAGCAGGAAAATACTACTATGATATTAGCCCTTATGTGTAAACTAATTTTTACATATAATAGGATCAAAAGCCTCATAGGATCCCACAGAGTTACACCCAAAGTACATTTAGCAAAAGACACTAAGAGAACAGTTCAATTAACATGTTGCAGACATGTCAACTTGAAATTTTATCTGCAGTTTGAAAAATTTTGATTTGGAGTACAAAATAATTAAGCATTTCTTAGAATTCAACTAAACCAAACTCATAAACCCTTTCCAATTTCACTTTGTGTGTAATTATTCAATCTGAATTCCTCAATTACCTGTTTAATATTTTGGTATCTACTTGCCAAAAACACGAGTTATGAATGTTCTTTATGTGGATTGTGACAAGATTCACTTTATACCCTTCAAATTATTTAAAATAATATTTTGAATTATTGAAACCATCCCTCATTTTGTGAATTAAATATATAGCATCTAAAACTTAGTTAATATTCTGTTCAATGCTTAACACACTGAATTATATCTCTCTCCATAAAGCATATAATTAGGATTTGTAATTAAACAATTGTCTTCAGGCTATTTTCTGTTCATTCAGACATCTCTAGAAAGGCCACATCCAGTTGTGCTGCTTGTAGCACTTGTAAAGAAAAAAATCCATAACCTGTTTTGGAGAGAGTGAGGACTGCAGATGCTTGAAGCAAGAGTCAATAAATGTGGAGCTGAAAAAGCACAGCAGGTCAGACAGCATCCGAGGAGCACGGAAGTCAATGTTTCAGGCTGTAACCCTTTGCTAGAGCTTGGGGGTGGGGGTTGGGGGCAAGGGGAGGCCAGAAATAAATAGAAGAAGGGGTGTGAGGCTAGGGGGAGGGTAAGTGTGATGGAGATAACTGGATGCAGGTAGGGGATTATTGTGGTTGTTCGGTGGGAAGGACCAGAGCAGGTTGGTGAGTCTGAAGATGGAAATGTTGGGTGTGGAGAGATTTTGAAGCTGGTGAAGTCAATATTCAGGCCTTTGGGCTGTAAGCTCCCAAGGCAAAATATCAGGTATTGCTCCTCCTGTTTATGTGTGGCCTGTAGTGAGTCAGTAAGGTAGACATCATAGAATATGAGTCCCCTGATTGTCGCTGTTAATCTGGTCCAATCGGGGAGCCCCGGGCGACAGATAAGAACAGGAGTATCAGACATTTTGTTCACTTTGAGAACTAACTCTAAGGAAGCTGGATTAATATCAAGGACTCTCCATGTGTAAATAAAAAGTGACTTGATGATTGGAAACCAGCCTCAGTGGAGTTATTTCAGTGGTGACAAGGGTGGAATTAATGAAGTAACCATGCAAAAACACCTACTAACTGAAGCCCAACTGGACTTCAAAAAGACACTACAACTAGTTCTTTCATTGGGAAATGCAGCAAGTGGAGCATATGAGTATTCAGGTAGAAGTGGACACACTTGCCAGGCCAACTGAGCTTGGGCACCACTTGATTGAAGGCAATTGCATAGCCTCACTTTGGACAAATCCTGAATAGAGGTCCTGTAGGTCAACCCACAGCAAAAGCTCAAAACAAAGCCAAGCCTCAATATGGGCCTGTACCTCATGAACTGTACATGACCCATGTGTACTTGCAATTGAGGTAAGATGAGGATTTCCGGAAGTATGCTACAGTTAATACCCATAAGGATTTCTACCTTTATACGATATTGCCATTTGAGGTATCGGCAACCTGTGTAACTTTTCAGCAGTCAAAGGAGAACACTTTTAAAAAGTTCACCCCAGGTCGCCACATATCTAGATGATGTGCTAACTGTAACCAATAAGGAGCAGTTAGGGAACTTTGACATGGTCCTTGGATGTTTCTCACAGGTGGGTTTAC
Organism: Stegostoma tigrinum; assembly: GCF_030684315.1. NCBI lineage: Eukaryota > Metazoa > Chordata > Chondrichthyes > Orectolobiformes > Stegostomatidae > Stegostoma > Stegostoma tigrinum. The sequence continues at coordinate 26,870,583 of NC_081372.1, forward strand.
ACCTTAGAAGGGAAAATTGTGTGTTTGAGGCACCCCAAGTGGCCTACTTGGGCTACAGAGTCAACAAGACTGGGTTAGAGATAATGGGAACTGCAGATGCTGGAGATTCCAAGATAATAAAATGTGAGGCTGGATGAACACAGCAGGCCAAGCCCGAAACGTCAGCTTTTGTGCTCCTGAGATGCTGCTTGGCCTGCTGTGTTCATCCAGCCTCACATTTTATTATCTAAGACTGGGTTACACTTGTTGGAAGATAAAGTGAGCGTGATCAAAGGTACCCCAGTTCCCATGTCTGCACTGGAGCTTAGGTCTTTCATTCAGTTGGTAAATTATTATGAATCATTCATATATAACCTGGCCTCTATTCTGGCACCTTCGCATCAACTCTTAAGGTAAGGTCAGCCTTGGAAATAAAGCGAAGTTTTTAGGGAAATGGAGAAACAGCTATCATCCTCTAAGGTATTGGCACTTATAATCCCAAGTGAGGTCATGTATTGGCATGTGATGCTTCCATGAATGACATTGGAGTAGAAGTAATTCATAGGTGGCTCAATGTAGAGGAAAGCCCAATAGCATATGCATCCAGGACTTTGGCTAATGCAGAGCATAAATGTGCCCAGATAAGTAAAGAGGCTTCGCAGTCACATTTGGAGCCTGGAAGCTCCATGGGTGTAAATTTGTGATAACAATGGACAACTAAATCCTACAAGGTCTACTTAAAGAAGACAAGGCAGCAGCACCCATAGCTTCAGGCCAAATTCAGCAGTGTGTTCTAATACCAAAGGCATATAATCACAAGTTGGAACAGTGTCTGGGAGGCCAAGCTGCATTTGCAGATGCTTTGAGCTACCTCCCCCTCACAGATACGGCACCAGCGGTACTGCCAATGGAAGGGTCTCTAATGGCTTTACATTTTCTGGACCCACTTCCAGTCACAGCTAGCAATATCAGAGCTAGGACATAGAAAGATCTGGTCCTGGTAAAACTGTAACAGCTGATGGTGATGGGGAAAACCAAAGGGCTGTCATAACCAAAAGTGAAACACTTTTAGAGTTGGAGCGAGCAGTTCACAGTAAAGTACGGCATGTTGTTATGGGGAACAAGAGTGATTTTCCCAAACAAAGGTCACCGCCATATACTTGCTGAACTCCACCACAGTCATCCAGGGGTGTCCAAAATGACAATGTTGGTGAGAAATTATGTCTGCTGGCCAGGATTGGATGCAGACATAGCTGCTTTGGTGGGGCACTGCCCAGAGTGCCAACAAGGACCAACATTACTGCCAGCAACTCCCCCACATTTGTGGGAAAGGCTGGGTAAACCCTGGACTCGGCTACACAATGACTATGTAGGTCCTTTCATGTGTTCAGTGTTCTTGGGCATTGTGGGCGTCCGCTAGAAGTGGCTGGACATACCTAGAGTTCATTTGGTGATAGAAAAACTGCGTTCATCTTTTGCAATGGGTGGACTCTGGGAAGGGGAATGAAATGGCATCAGGAATGCCAATGCCAGACTCAAGGCTCCACCAAGTGAGAGAGACGGTTTACTTCAGGGGATGAAGTTCAGTGTAGGAACCATGGGAAAGGCCTTGCATGGGTCAGAAGCATGTTGACAAGAGGTCAGGACCAGTGACATATGAAGTTCAAGTATGTGCAACAGCCCTGAGCAAGCACACGTGCCATATGCAAGCTACAAACTCACAAATGATGCGGGAGCAAAACATGCCTGACTTCTTGACTGCCTTTTAGACTGTTCTGGAACCCATGGCTTCTCCCTCGCCATCAAGCACTGAAGATACCTGTGAATTTGAGATGGACTTGGCGGATGTAATCACCTCAATACCTTTGCTGCCTGAACAGGAGAATGAGTTTCTTCTCTTGCAGGCACGAGAAGTGAGCTACTGTGTGTTACATGCCACCTGTATCAGAGGGAGAGTCAAAGGAACCTTGCTAAAATGCCTCAGGAGAAGCTATAAAAAAGAACTGGCCTATGTCCTCAGATTCGGTGGGGGAAGAAGGTTGTGATTGTAACAAGGACAGCCAGGTGGACCTCATAGAACATGAATTCCCTGTTGGGGCTGTTAATCTTATCCAATCAGAGAGCCCTGGCTGACAGGTAAGAACAGGAGAGTCAGATATTCTGTTCACTCTGGGAGCTGGCTCTGAGGAAGCTGGATCAGTGTCAAGGACTTTCCATGTGTAAACAAGTGGCAACTTGTGATGGGATACCGGCCTTTGTGGAATTCTTTCAGTGGCCTTGTTTTGTTTTGGGGTCTGGCATGGCTTTTGGAAACAGATTTCCTGAGCATGTGCGCCCAAATTCCTTCTTTGCTCCAAGGTGTGATCTTCCTTTCAGCAATGTTTACATCATGAGAATGTTACTAACATAAGAAACCTAGCATAGTTATTGTGGTTTTGACCAATCGAACAGATATTTATTACAGTTAACTATTAAATACAAACATTAAATTTCTCAGATACCTAAGTATCTGGGCTAATATTAAGTTACAGGTTACACCACACCAGTATGCTTCTAGTAACATCTCATGCTTCAATCGATCTGAGGCAAAGTGGAGTATGCGACCTTTGCAAAATGTAGTTCCGAATGAACAGAATGTGCTGTGCATATGTGGTCCAGTTATGCCTGGCTTTGAATGGCTAAGCAGCATTCTTGTAGTGATGTTAAAGGCTGCTCTAAAAATAGCCCAACAAATGTTGTGGTTTTATTTTTGTATGCTCCTCCTGGGCCAACAATAAAGCTCCAGCTGGCCCATTCCAGGACCAACCATTCCAGGATCATTTTGTTCAGTTTACAGGCTCATAATTAAGGGTGTATGGATTAGTGGTAGTATCTCTGCCTCTGGGATAGGAAGTCTGAGTCAAATTTCAACCTGTCCTCGAGGTACATTGCAGCTTTCTTAAACAGGTTGAATAAAATAACCATCAGTTAATCATTCTGCTGTCTGCCTTTTTTCCTACTTTAATCTCTAGCCAATTTCATGTCTTAGTCATACTTTTTGCTTCGAGGACCAATGAATGTGCTAAATTTCAAGTTACTGGAATAGATGATCTATATTGGCTTATCATTATTACTAGTAAGAGCATTGCAATTATAACTTATTGGTAAAAAGGTTTAATTTCAATTGTATTCAAGATGCTGATGATGAAGTAGTTTAGTATTGATGACTAGCTGGTATAGGTGGACAGATTCCAATAAGCTGGGGTTGATAGAGTGGTTGTTATAGTAAAATTATTCAAGTAGATTTGTGGCCTTGATTCCACAGGTGCCATTTGCAAAACATTTGTGTTATTGATGTAAATTACGGATTGATTATTTTATTAGATGCTACCTGCTCTGAATTCAATACTCTATTTCAGTGTCTTAATAATTGAATATAATCTATTTGCTTTTAGCTATTGGGCAGGAGGTGGTAAGGTACATTATAGGCCGTTTTTGTGCACTAGCTGAACATTCCTGTCCCATTTGAGTCATTCCCTTCTGATCTCATGATAACTGTCCCACATCTGGAGTCCAGAGAATTGCAAAGGTTGCTCCTCATTGGTGTCTCAGAGATGAAAATGAGCCCTGCTATCAATTCTCAAGGCCCCAATTGTTTAGAGATATTTTCATTTCTCCTCCCATTCACTTCTTTAGTTTTAATATTACTTTTATTTCACCTAAATTGCTCTTATCCTTTTTTTTTGTCTATGAAAAGCTTCTGAAGCATTTTCTATCTGGTTTTCACTCCACCATATTTCCCCACAATTCTTTGGACTGGAAACCAGTTGCAAATAGAAAAGAAAATTGATTGGATTAAAATATGGCTTAATGCCTGTGTGTGTGTTTTTCTTAGAAAAGAGAGGTAATTAAATTTTATGTCAAACCTTCACAATGTCAACAGATCCTATAGCCGCAAGCAACCGAAGAAGCACAATTTTACTATATTTAAGACGAGGATGGGCATATCTTTGGTCTCTCAGAGAATCATGGGATATGGAAAGCACATTGGAAAAGTGGAGTTGAAGGCCGAGATCAAACATGTTCATACTGAATAGCAGAGCATGGTTAATGGGCTGTATAAAGAAATTCCTGCAAGAAATCTGAAACAAACAGAGATTTCTGGTGAAACTCAATACATCTAGCAACATGGGTGCAAGGAGAAACAGAATTAATGTTTTAAGTCTGGTATGTGTCTTCTTCATGAGGAAGTGCCATACTGGACATGAAATATTAACTGTTTCTCTTTGCACACATGCTGTCAGTCTTATTGATAGGCCTCACCTCTTTCTGTGTTCATGTGGGATGGAGACTGATCAGGAAGTAAGATAGAATCTTGTAGCAGGATTGGAATTCATGGTCATATCAGGTTTGAGATTGAGGTTGGTATATGTTTACTTTCTTAAACTGGACAGAGGTGGTTGGATTGGAGGAACAAATGAACTTTCTGAAGTTGATCTGAGTCAGTGTAAGAGTGGTACTAAAAGAATCTATAAATTGTTTATTGAAATTGCTCATTTGGTAACTTGTCTTTGAATTTGACAAAATGTTTGAATTCAAACCTTGCTCCTGCCAATTTAGAGCATTTCTGTACCAGTCCAGTTTGTGGCTCACTGCTAATCCCAAACCCATTGCCAATTCCAATCTTGCTATTACCTAAATGCCATCATTTTACAGACTTTTTTCTGGGTGTAGCCTCTTAGCAAGCCAACGCTTGGATGTTAGACTGAAATCAACAGTTAATGAGCATGTATTTACAGGATATGTTCTCTTTGTGTATTTCCTGAGAGTTGAGGTTTCAGTGGGTCAACTTGTTGCAAGATTAAATTGGGTGAGGTTGCAATGGGTGACATTGGACCACAAGACAGTAAAAAGTTAGTGCCTGCTGAACTGGGTTCTTTTTCAGTACATTTTACCCAATGTCAAAATAAAGCTAAAGATTGAGGAACTTCAAACGCAAATTCTGTTCATACGCATCAATGTGTGTTAATGACGCGGTACAAGATAGCATTCTTCAATCTAAAGAATGTTTTGAACATTTTAAATTGTTGCCTAGTTGCGTAAATTCATGTCAGATGTTACCAGTAATAATGTGAAACTTGAATTTCAAAAAAAGTAATCAAAACCGTTGCAGGTTTGGTTGTAACTTACAATTATCTTTCCAATTACACCCCAAACAGAAACCTTTGACATGACACTTTCTTCTTTCTCTTCTATACTTTCTTAAATATAAGTTTTCTCTTTGTTTACAACTGTATAGGAAAGTACATTTTGGTATCAGGCAATTTCCCAGCTTGTCTAAATGGGAATTATGTTGTGGATTCAATACTAATTTTCAACTTCCTCAAAACAAGCCTTTATAATTAGAATGTGTTGCTCTGGCTCTTCCTTCCAAATTATATCAAACAGCTGAGCAGCTGGTTCACAGTTTTGTGTCTAATTTACATATGAAGAAAAGTTATTATTGTTGGCCATGTGATATGTCAGGAACAGAATTAAGGAAGCTTTGGAGATGAATCCTGTGAAGCAATTTCATTCTTCCTGCTTTACGGTATAACTTGTTATCACCTTCATCAGCCCTTTTTATTATTCTTTTAAGCAGTCACAATGACAATGCAGCACTGAGCAATGTTGTTAATAATGGTTCCTGTTCAATGAAACAATCTATTGTCTTGGCTGCATAATCTACATGTCCAGTTTATTAAAATATATGACATAAAATGTAAATGCAGCATTATAGCAGAAACAGGAACAAGTGACAGCTGTCATAAAGCACAACTATGTAGGCTGTTGTCAGGAAACAAGAGGGGAGCTCTATATCACAGACCCTGAATTTAGGTATGTCACAGCTGATTTCTTATTCATTCATGCTTACTGCAGAGCAGTACTCACAGTAACTCCTGGTTTTTCATTTATTAATTTAAAAAAATTGCTTCCTGGGTTTACCAGGATGCTGCCTGGACTGGAGGGCTTGTCTTATGAGGAGAGGTTGACTGAGCTCGGACTTTTCTCTCTGGAGAGAAGGAGGAAAGGAGGTGACCTGATCGAGGTGTACAAGGTAATGAGAGGCATGGATAGAGTCGATAGCCAGAGACTTTTCCCCAGGGCAGGATTGACTGCCACGAGGGGCCATAGTTTTAAGGTGTTAGGAGGAAGGTATAAAGGAGACGTCAGAGGGAGGTTCTTCACCCAGAGAGTTGTGAGCGCATGGAATAGTTTACCAGTGGTAGTCGTGGAAGCAGAGTCATTAGTGACATTTAAGCGACTGCTGGACATGCACATGGACAGCAGTGAATTGAGGGGAATGTAGGTTAGGCTATTTTATTTTTGGATTAGGATTATTCCATGGCACAACATCGTAGGCCGAAGGGCCTGTACTGTGCTGTACTTTTCTATGTTCTATGTTCTAGATACAGGAAAAGGGTAATCAAAAGTGCATTGCTGATGGAGTGGGCAGCAGAGGGAAGAAATGTATCCTGCGTATCGTGTCAGAATGTGTCTGCATGAATTCTGCCGTCAGCCTTTCTAATGTTTGCAAATCATGGCGATGCCCCAGAATTATCACCCTACTTGGAACTTCTAGGGCAGATTGAAGGAATCTGTACTCATAGACCGCACTCAGAAAGATGTCAAAACTCCCTCTCTTGTGGCATAAGGTGATTGCATCCAGTTGGCTCTGATATGAAAGGTGCAGTATATATTTTCACAGTATCTCCTGCCAACACAATGGAACAGGAAGTTGGTGCCATTGATGATATCATTGTATGCTCACACCTCAGTGAAAAAGGAAGTTTGATGCTGCTGATGAATTTTTGTAGCGTACCTTGCCCTCCCTCCCTGGTTTCCACCCATTCACTGTCTCCCTTCAGTGCCACACTACTTCTTCCCTTCTTAGACCAGCCCACTCCAAGAACCATGGCCTTCTGTTTACATTTTTCTTGTGTCTATAACGACAGGAGCTAACCTATTTAAATTAATACATGAAAATGAAGAGTTTGGTGAGCATTTTTCTGCACTTAGACTGAACATGCAAGAAATCCAGACTGTCATGTCTAAATTCTTGATCCAGATCATAATCTCGGCCGACATTCTGAGTCAGGCTCCACTCCCATCAATTGCAGGAAAATGTGTGCCTGATGTCATCGGGTGCATGTCGACCAATATTGTGCCAGGTGCTGTGAGGATTAGGGACACAGGAAGCCAAGACCTCAAATAATCTTAAGAACATAAGCATGTAAAAAATAGGAGCAGCAGTACGCCACTCAGCTTCCCAGGCTTATTTTTAAGGCGAGAGAAGAAAACTTTAAAAGGGATCTGAGGGGCAATATTTTCACACAGAGCGTGCTTTGTATGTGGAATGAACTGCCAGAGGAAGTGTTGGACGCAGATACGGTTATGAAAATTACAAGACATTTGGATAGGTACTTGAATAGGAAAGTTTTTGAGAGATATAGGCCAAACACAGGCAAGTAGGACCAGTTTAGTCTGGAAAACTTGGTTGGCATGGATGAGTTGGACCAAAGGGTCTTTTTCTGTTCTGTATGAGTCTATGAGCCTACCTCCAGCAACGCCTACATAAACACACACACACACACACACACACACACACACACACACACACACACACACACACACACACACACACACACACTTGAATTCCTTTCTCATGCCAGCTGTGCATAACTCTTAACTTCCAGATATTTCAAACATCTATCTACCACCTCTTTAAATGCTTTCAGCGATGTAGCCTCTACTATTCTCTTGGGAAGAGAATTTCAGTCATGCACTACCCACTGTGAGAACAAATTCTTTCACATCTCAGTCTTAAATAAGTGTCCCCTTATTCTGCAACTATAGTACAAGTGCTCCCACTAACAGAAACACCTTCTCAACATGTACCCTATCGAGCCCCCTCAGAGTTGTATGTGTTTTAATAAGATGACCTTTGATTTTTTAAAAATTCTAATGAATAAAGGCCCAATCTGTTTAGCCATATTTGGTAAGTCAGCCCCCTCAAGCCAGGAATCAGCCTAGTGAATCTCTTTCAGCTGCCTCCAATGCCAATTCATCCTTTCTTAAATACAGGAACCAAAGCTGTTTACATTGGTGAGTCTACTTTTGGAATACTGCGTACAATTCTGGTCGCCCTTCTATTGGAAGGATGTTGTTAAACTTGAGAGGTTGCACAAAAGATTTACAAATAAGTTGTTGGAATTGGAGGGTTTGAGTTACAGGTAGAATTTGAATAGGCTTGGGTTTTTTTTCCTGGATCCTCAGAGGCTGAGGGGTGACCGTATAGAAGTTTATAAAATCATGAGGGACATGGATTGGTTGAATAGCCAAGGTCTTTTCCCTGGTGTGGGAGAGACCAAAACTAGAGGGGATAGGCTTAGGGGAAAAGGGGAAAGATTTAAAAAGGTCCTGAGAGGTAACATTTTCTTTAGAGGCTGGTGCATGTATGGAATGAGCTGCCAAAGAAAATGGTGGCGATGGGTACAATTACATGATTTAAGAGGCAATTGGATGGATATATGAATAGGAAGGGTTTAGAGGGATATGGAACAAATTCTGGCAAATGGGACTAAGTCAGATTGGGATGTTTGATTGACGCGAATGATTTGGACTGAAGGGTCAGTTTCCGTGCTCTATGACTGTATGACTCTACTGCAGCAGGTGTAGGTCACCAACGTAATGTACAGTTGTGACAAGACTTCCTCATTTTTAAACTCCAACTCCTTAGCAATAAAGGCCACAATCCCATTTTCTTAATTACAGTGTACTTGCTGCACCTGCATGCTCATATTTTGAGAAAGCATGAAAGAACTGCGGATGCTGCAAATCAAGAACAAAAACAGAATTGTGAGGAAGGGTCACTGGACCTGAAATGTTAAGTTTGACTTCTCTTCACAGATGCTGCCAGACCTGCTGAGCTTTTCCAGCAACTTCTGTTTTTGTTGCTTACATTTTGTGTTTCACGCACAAGAACACCCAGATACCTCTGTGCTGCACTTTTTGGAGTCTCTCTCGCTATTTAAGTAATAGATTGACTTTTGATTCTTCCTCCCAAAGTTCTTACCTCACATGTTCCTATATTAAATATAATCTGCCAAGATCTTTCCCAATTGCCTAACCTTTCTGTATCCACTTGCTGATTATGTCCTCAACACAACATGCCTTGCCATCTAATTTTGTATCATCAGCAAATTTTGATACATTACACCCTGCCCCTGTCTCCAAGTCATTAATGTAGAATAAATAACTGAGGCCCGGGGGCTAATCCTTGCAGTACTCCACTAGTTTCATCTTTCCAATGTGAGAAAGATCTATTAATCTCGACTCTCTGTCTTCTGTGTGTTAGCTACATCAATGAGGTTGGCCCAGCATGTCCTCATGGTGCTCGCATTGGTGGAGACAAGATGGCACTGGAAGGTGATAACTCTTCTTTGTTCTAACGGCAGTAGCGTGGAAAAATACAATTGCAGCCATGTTGTCGGTTTAGCAGTAGGGACTTGACACATTGCACTGGAGGAGCCCAAATCTAGGCTCACGCCTAAGCTAGAAGAGAGCGTTATTCCAAAGACCATCTAACTTTGTTGAGAAAAGACTATAAGATGAACTTTATTGTGTTTTTCTTGGCTTTGTATTCTATGTTTGGGTTTATTTTCAGTGCTTTAAGATGGCGATGGAGAGTGGTGACAATAAACAACTCTTTTCACTCCATTTGTAATAAATACACATGACAATATATCAAATCAAATCTATTCAATCCATGCTATTATATTGCTCCCATTACCATGATCTCCCACCTTGTGCAATAACCTTTTATGTGGCACCTTACTGATTGTCTTCTGGAAATCCAAAGATATTGTATCCACTAGGAGACAGTAAGAACTGCCAATGCTAGAGTCAGAGATAACACAGTGTCGAGCTGAAGGAGCACAGCAGACCATACAGCATCAGAGGAGCAGGAAAGTTGACATTTCGGGTTGGGACCCATCTTCAGAAATAGGGGTGGGGGAAGGGAGCCCAGAAATAAATAGACAGAGGAGGGGTGGGGCTGGGGAAGGCAGGTAGGATGGTGATAGGTGAGTGTAGGTAGGGAGTGGCAGGGATTGGTCAGTGCGGTGGGAGGACCAGATAGGTGGGAGAGGAGATGGACAGGTTGTGTCAGGTTATGTCAGGTCAAGGAGGTGGGGATGAAAGGGAGGGTTGGTCATGGGATGAGGCCAGGGCTGGGGAGATTTTGAAACTGATAAAATCCACATTGAGACCATTGGGTTGTAGGTTCCAAAGGTGGACTGTGAGGTGTGGCTTATTTTTTCATTGTGAAAATGGAGGTGGCCAGGATGGACATGTCGCCCAGGAAGTGGGAGGGGTGTTGATGTGGCTTGTGACTGGAAGGTGTTGTCATTTATCACGAACAGAGTGCAGGTGCTCTACAAAGCCGTCTCCGAGCCTCCGTTTGGCCTCACTGATATAGAGTAGGCCAGTGCCTCTGTATCAACTCTCCTTGTCACATCCTAAAAGAACTCTAATAAATTTGTCAAACATGATTTCAACTTCACAATACCATAGTAACTCTAAGATAATAAAATGTGAGGCTGGATGAACACAGCAGGCCAAGCAGCATCTCAGGAGCACAAAAGCTGACGCCTCGGGCCTAGACCCTGGTGAAGGGTCTAGGCCCGAGGCGTCAGCTTTTGTGCTCCTGAGATGCTGCTTGGCCTGCTGTGTTCATCCAGCCTCACATTTTATTATCTTGGAATCTCCAGCATCTGTAGTTCCCATTATCTCTGATACCATAGTAACTCTGTTTGATTGTGTTCAGCTTTTCATTTCTTCTGCTATTTCTTCACTAACAACAGACGCTAGCATTTCCCCAAAGACAGATGTTGGACTTCCTGGCCTATAAATTCCTCCTCCTGGTCTCCCTCACTTCTTGAACATGGACATCACATTGTGGGTTTTTAATCCACTGGAACCCCTCAGGAATCCAATGGGTTCTGGAATATTTCACCAATGCCTCCACTATCTCAGCAGACATTTTATTTAATTTCCTTGGATGCAGACCATCAAGCCTTATCTGCCCTTATTTCTATTACTTTGTTCCTCGTGACAGGGTCTGCTAAAAGATCTGTTTTTCCATTAGCCCCTTGCTTGTTGTGGGAAATATTCAATAATGGCTGAGATCAGTTAGCGGCGAAAATAGCTTCTTTACTGAGCATCGCTGTGGCACAGGTCCAGGCGCTGTTGGAGTCCAAAGTACAGTAGGCTCCTTTATAGATAATAAAATGTGAGGCTGGATGAACACAGCAGGCCAAGCAGCATCTCAGGAGCACAAAAGCTGACGTTTCGGGCCTAGACCCTTCATCAGAGAGGGGGATGGGGGGAGGGAACTGGAATAAATAGGGAGAGAGGGGGAGGCGGACCGAAGATGGAGAGTAAAGAAGATAGGTGGAGAGAGTGTAGGTGGGGAGGTAGGGAGGGGATAGGTCAGTCCAGGGAAGACGGACAGGTCAAGGAGGTGGGATGAGGTTAGTAGGTAGCTGGGGGTGCGGCTTGGGGTGGGAGGAAGGGATGGGTGAGAGGAAGAACCGGTTAGGGAGGCAGAGACAGGTTGGACTGGTTTTGGGATGCAGTGGGTGGGGGGCAAGAGCTGGGCTGGTTGTGTGGTGCAGTGGGGGGAGGGGATGAACTGGGCTGGTTTAGGGATGCAGTAGGGGAAGGGGAGATTTTGAAACTGGTGAAGTCCACATTGATACCATATGGCTGCAGGGTTCCCAGGCGGAATATGAGTTGCTGTTCCTGCAACCTTTGGGTGGCATCATTGTGGCAGTGCAGGAGGCCCATGATGGACATGTCATCAAGAGAATGGGAGGGGGAGTGGAAATGGTTTGCGACTGGGAGGTGCAGTTGTTTGTTGCGAACTAAGCGGAGGTGTTCTGCAATGCGGTCCCCAAGCCTCCGCTTGGTTTCCCCAATGTAGAGGAAGCCGCACCGGGTACAGTGGATGCAGTATACCACATTGGCAGATGTGCAGGTGAACCTCTGCCTCGTGGAATGTCATCTTGGGGCCTGGGATGGGGGTGAGGGAGGAGGTGTGGGGACAAGTGTAGCATTTCCTGCGGTTGCAGGGGAAGGTGCCGGGTGTGGTGGGGTTGGAGGGCAGTGTGGAGCGAACAAGGGAGTCACGGAGAGTGTGGTCTCTCCGGAAAGCAGACAGGGGAGGGGATGGAAAAATGTCTTGGGTGGTGGGGTCGGATTGTAAATGGCGGAAGTGTCGGAGGAAAATCCGACCCCACCACCCAAGACATTTTTCCATCCCCTCCCCTGTCTGCTTTCCGGAGAGACCACTCTCTCCGTGACTCCCTTGTTCGCTCCACACTGCCCTCCAACCCCACCACACCCGGCACTTTCCCCTGCAACCGCAGGAAATGCTACACTTGCCCCCACACCTCCTCCCTCACCCCCATCCCAGGCCCCAAGATGACATTCCACATGAGGCAGAGGTTCACCTGCACATCTGCCAATGTGGTATACTGCATCCACTGTACCCGGTGCGGCTTCCTCTACATTGGGGAAACCAAGCGGAGGCTTGGGGACCGCTTTGCAGAACACCTCCGCTCAGTTCGCAACAAACAACTGCACCTCCCAGTCGCAAACCATTTCCACTCCCCCTCCCATTCTCTTGATGACATGTCCATCATGGGCCTCCTGCACTGCCACAATGATGTCACCCGAAGGTTGCAGGAACAGCAACTCATATTCCGCCTGGGAACCCTGCAGCCATATGGTATCAATGTGGGCTTCACCAGTTTCAAAATCTCCCCTTCCCCTACTGCATCCCTAAACCAGCCCAGTTCATCCCCTCCCCCCACTGCACCACACAACCAGCCCAGCTCTTGCCCCCCACCCACTGCATCCCAAAACCAGTCCAACCTGTCTCTGCCTCCCTAACCGGTTCTTCCTCTCACCCATCCCTTCCTCCCACCCCAAGCCGCACCCCCAGCTACCTACTAACCTCATCCCACCTCCTTGACCTGTCCGCCTTCCCTGGACTGACCTATCCCCTCCCTACCTCCCCACCTACACTCTCTCCACCTATCTTCTTTACTCTCCATCTTCGGTCCGCCTCCCCCTCTCTCCCTATTTATTCCAGTTCCCTCCCCCCATCCCCCTCTCTGATGAAGGGTCTAGGCCCGAAACGTCAGTTTTTGTGCTCCTGAGATGCTGCTTGGCCTGTTGTGTTCATCCAGCCTCACATTTTATTATCTTGGAATCTCCAGCATCTGCAGTTCCCATTATCTCTCAGGCTCCTTTATACACAGCTTTTACATACATTAAAATTTTAGCACCATGGTGTCACATAGTTGTATCTATTGTACACAAGTTTGCTTGACATCTGTCCTGGGGAAGCAGGAGATAGGTTAAGGACTTGCTAAATGCTGGCTGTTACTTCTGATGGGCTTAGAATGTCTGTCCAGTCTAAGATTGCATATTTAAGAGGTGTTAGTCCTTTTGTCCTTAAAGTTAGTAATGTTAGTAGAAATACTGGACCTATATGATCTAAATAAGTGAGAAATTGTACGTGTACTAAATAAAAGCATAGAGGATATTAAAGTGATCTCCCATAGCTAGGTCATGAGATTTGTTCTACTGTTGCAAGTTTTTGATGGTCCCTGCACATTCATTCATGCAATTTCATGGAAGCGTTGTTTTGATAGTAAGCTTGTTAAAGGGCTAGCGGTCAGTTTAATACATATTTATAAAGTACTGTAAATCTGTACTTTAGTACAAGGTGGTAGTTTTAAATAAAAATTGGAAATAGATAGTACAGTGTTATAGAATTAGGTAGTGTACAAGGAAATTTCAGAGATAAAAACTAGCAGATGTTAGGGACATGTTAGCAGAGGAAGCTGTTTGATATCCTACAGACTGTCCAGGTCCCGAGAAATAGTAATGAAGGGTGAATAAATATTATAACGATTCCATAGTTTCGAGTGAGTTATGGAGACACAATGGAGGGGATGATGTTGTTCTGAGTAGGTTACAGTATTAACACTTATTCAGGAGTAGCCTTTGATCCAGAAACAGTTCTAAACACTGCTTGCAGCAAAGGACCAATAAGAATTGAAAGGTATAAAGAAACAGTAATGGGTTGGCAGGCTAGGAAGTGATGTTTAATTTAATTTGCCTGGTAAGAGTAAAATGTTCTATAAAAGCGCAGTTTAATGAATGTGAAAGAACAGTAAAAATAGAGCACCTGTGAGTGAATTAGTGAAGAGAAACGTAATACAATATCTCACACTGTTATATGTGGGATATGTGTAGAAGCCTCAACCAAGAAGACCATCATAAAATTTTAGTTTAAGCTTTCTGCCATTTTTCTGCTCCTCATTATTAATTCCCCCATAACATCCTTGAAGGGCCCCACACTTACTTTCGCGCTCTTTATCCATTGAAGCATTTGTTTTTCGTTTGAATATTTCTTGCCAATTTATTTTCACAATCAGTTTTCTCATTCTTTATTAACTTATTAGTTATCCATTGTTTATTCTTAAAAATTTTCCAATCCTCTGGCCTACCACTAGTTTTTGCTGCTTTATGGGCCTTAGTTTTTGATTAAATACTGTCCTTGACCGCCTTTCTGTAACATTGGTGTATCATCTACTCAATGAGTTCTTCTTTTACACTGGAATAATTTTTTGCTATAAAACATCTGTTTATATGCACATCTACTGACCTTGCCCATAGCCTATTTTCCCATTCTGCTTTAGATAACTCTTTCTTCATAACTCTGTAATTGCCCTTATTTAAATTGAGAACATTGGTTTCAGACCTGAGTTGCTCTCTCTCACTGTATTTGAAATTCTACCAAGTTGTGATTGCTTCTCCCGGAGGATCCTAAAATATGAAGTTCTCCAATTCCTACTACCTCATTACACATAACTGGATCTAAAATCTGAGCATTCTGAGGAGGGGTCACCAGACCCAAAACATTGATTCTGATTTCACTCCACATATGCTGTCAGATCTACTGGATTTTTCCAGCAATTTCTGTTTTCGTTCCTGATCTCCAACATCCACAGTGCTTTTGGGTTTTTTTTAAGATCTAAAATAACATGTTCCTGGGTAGGTTGTGCAACTCATGCTCTAAGAAGCCATTCCTTATGCGCTTTACAAATCTGTCTTCCATCTTACCCTTGACCATATGACTAGTCAAGTCAATTTATAGGTTAAAGTCACTCATGACAATTGTAATGCTCTTCTTATGCATCACCATTATTTCCTGATTTATACTTCATCCGGCGAGGCAACTCATTGGTAGCCTAAGGACAACCCACTGAAACTGATTCCACACCACAAAGTTAATGTTTCAAATCCAATATGACCCATCTTAAGAAGTGCCCTGAAGAAGAGTCATCGTGGACAGGGGTAGGTTTGTTTGGATGGCTGGTTTGTAATGCAATGTGATGCCAACAGTGTGGGTTCAATTCCCAGACCATCTGCGATTATCGTGAAGGACTATCCCTGTCAAGTTCTCCCTTTGCCTGAGCTCAAACTTGTCTGTCATTTACCAGGCAGTTCCTATTCTCCAGAGAGTTGAGCAGCCTAAAGCATGCACATTAAATCAGTGAAGTAGCATCACAAGACCTCCCATATGCAATGGAAAGAAACATGGTTCATCAGCAGAGTCTTCTTGCAAGCCAAAATGCCCAACATTAAGGCATCATCACTCAAAACCAACTTCACAGGGCAGAACATGTCATTTGTATGTCTGACACAATCAGTTGCTCTACTTGCAAAATGACCATGTCAGGAGAGTCCCAGGGAAAGAAAAAAAAGCCTTAAGGATGTCCTAAAAGCATACCTGAACAGATCAAACATTCTTGCCAACTGATGGGAGTCCCTGGTCTATGACAAACTGAAATGGAGAAGGTCCATTTGGGGAGATACTAAACACATGAAGAGAATTCATGAGAAATATGCAGAGGTGAAATCAAGACTGCAGGGAAAGTGCACAAACCTCCAAACAATTCATCTACCTGATGGTCCAACCTTCAAATGGCAGAGCCTGCAGATCATGCACTGGACTTGTCAGCCATGAAACTGGAGTGGAAGTAAATCATCCTCCATACGAGGCACATGGACAAGGTGAATAGAAAGCAGCTGTTCCGCTTGGTTGAGGGGTCAATCATGAGAGGGCATAGTTTTAGGGTGAGGGGCAGGAAATTCAGAGCGGACTTGGGAAAAAAAACCTTTTCACGTAGCAGTTGGTGGGAGTCTGGAGTGCTTAGAAAGATAGTAGAGGTTGGAAACTTTACAGCTTTTAAAAAATATTTGGATGAGTACTTTAAATATAACATTCAAGGATATGGGACTAGTGCAGGTAATTGGGATAAGTGCACTTTTACTGGTTGTTATGTCAGTGCAGACTTAATGGGCTGAGGGTCTTTGGTGCACTACATGTATCTATCTACTTAAAGAGATTGCCTACGAAACGAAGAAGAAAGCCAGAGAAACTGTTAGGAAATAAAAGGATTTCTTTGTAATTTTACTTTTTGTTAACTTGTTCAATTGGAGCATGAGAGATGCAGATTATTCACATCAATATGCGATGTAAACACAAGTGTAGTCAGATGTACGCACTGTTATTGACTTTAAAAAAAGTCTTTGGAGTGTGGCATGAATCCACAACTTGCAGGATCAACATTGATCTTTGTCAAGTAAGCCACCACTATCTATAGCAAAAGGAACTCGTTTGGCAGTTTGTATGAAATATGTATACTATCTGATTAATTTTGAATTTATAGACAGGATAGTATCAGTTCTATTGAAAAGAAGCAAAACTATTAAAGCAATTTGGCTGAGCTATGTTTCCTCACATAAATGAAAACAGATTTGGATAGGGAATAAATGTTAGGATAATTTATAAATGCCCGCTGCAGTTTGTACAACTAAAAAATGAACAAAACACCTGAAGAACTGAAAATTCCTTGGGATGTGTGAACAGGAGTAGTTCATTGAACTCATTGAGATTCAATTAGATCATGGCTGATGTGCATTCTATATCATTGGTTTTGGAGTATTAATGAGCAGGGATAAGTTACAATCAAAGAGGAAGATATTCAATCAGAAAAGTGCTAATTTACTAATTACATTGAGTTGAAACAAGATCCCCAGCCCACGTGGCTTAGAAACATATATTGGCAAAGAAAATGATGCTAAATATCAAACCTTCTTAGGTGACAAATTTTGTGTATAATTTAAGTATGCTTGTATGGTGGAGAAATAAAGGGCACCCAAAATTGAAGCTCCACAGATAACTAAAGAATTTGAGATAATAATCAAAGAGACAAAAAAGCTTTCAACGTATGTTAGGTAATTAGTGGAGAATCAATCAGAACACAGAAAATGCAGATGAGAACTGAAATGGGAAATGAAGGGCAAAGATCATGCATGAGAGAAAATTAGCAGGTGTTATGATAGTGGTAAAAATAGATTATTAATATTCAACTTGCATTGCTTGATTGTTATACCTAAGAATTTCATTTACTAAACTAGTTTGAAAAAGAGACAAATACTGATCTAAAATGACTGCCTTGATTACCTGATCATGGACTGTGGTTTAGGAAACCAAAGTGGAATAAACAAAACTACTTGAACTAAAATTGCTACCTTTACCCAAAGACATTGTAACTGGCCAGTTGTCTATTTTAACGCACACTTATATGATGATCTCACATATTGATAGATGAAAGTTATGCTTACGAATTATTGAAAGGCAACAAGTCAGATTGGACCTGAAATGTTGACTCTGCTTTCCCTCCACAGTTGCTAGACCTGTTGAGTTTCTCCAGCAATTTCTGTTTTTGTTTCGCCTTTATTTTACTTGTTTCCTAAACGCTTTCTCCTTTTCAACTTTATACCTGCGTTTATGCATGTTTGCTGTAGTATTATATTACTTTTCCTCGGGTTGAAAAGTAATAAAATTCTTCCTTCATCAGTTCAACATAAACATATAATTGGTTCTTCCATTTTGATCTATTTAATAACATTTTAAATTGGTGTCTAATACAGCTACATTCTTAAAAGAAATCAAAATATTTGTTGCCACTGACTAAGAGGAGTTTAAAGAGCAGGGAACTGACTTGCATCTATCCACCTGGTCATGGCACAGGTAACTTAAAAGAGAGCTGTAAAATTGTTGAAAGATATATAAAGGGTAAAAGGATAATAAACGGAAGGTGGCATCAGTTAGAAACCAAAAAGCAAAGCCTAGTGATGAAGACTTATGTTGCATAGTTTGCTGTGGCTCTAGCCAATTCGCACTATTGCAGCTAATGGGGGCAGCATGTGGCACAGTGGTTAGCACTGCTGCCTCACAATGCCAAGGACCTGGGTTTGATTCCACCCTCAGGCAACTGTCAGTGTGGAGTTTGCATGTTGTCTCCGTGTCTGTGTGGGTTTCCGCTGGGTGCTCTGGTTTCCTCCCACTGCCCAAGCTAGGTGGATTGACCATACTAAGTTGTCAGTGATGTGTAGATTAGGTGGGTCATATTGGGATGGGTCTGGGTGTGATGCTCTGAGGGTCAGTGTGGACTTGTTGGGCTGAAGGGCCTGTTTCCACACTGCGGGGATTCTATGAATTAAAACAACAGATACAGTGAAAAATTGCACAACTTTTTCTTGGCTATAAAAAGCACAAGATCCAACCAACTAATCACTGCTTCAATCTACTAGCAATCATCAGCAAAGTCGAGGAGTGTGTAGTTGATGGTGAGCAGCACCGACTCATGAAGGGTCAGCTCATAACCAGTGGATTCATGTTCCATCATAACCACTCAGCTCAGAACACATGCCTTGGTTGAAATATAGGCAAAATAGCTGAATTCAAGAGAGGAAATACAAGTCACTATTCTTGAATCAAGGCAGAATTTGAAAAAGTTACATCAAACAGTTTGCGTAAAGTTGAAATCAATGGGAATTGAGAGATACCGCTTTATTGACAAGAATAGTACCTGGCAAAGGTTTACAGTCATTTGAGTCCAATCTTCTCAGGTGTGGAATATCCCCATGGGGGTTTGTCAGATTAGTGTCTTAGGTCCAAGACATATCTTCATCAGTGTCACTGGATTAGTAATCCAGAGCAACATGGGTTCAAATCCCTCCACTACGGATGGTAAAACTTATATTCAACAAAAGCTAGTCTAATGGCCATCATGTAACCATTGTTGATTGTCATAAAAATGCTCTTTAGGGAAGAAAATCTGCCATCCTTATGTGATCTGGTCTGATGTTTGATTCCAGACCCAGAATAATGTGGTTGACTTTTAATTGAAATGGTCTAGAGAGCTAATCAGTTCAAGGGCAACAAATAATGACCTTGCCAGTGATACCTGCATGCCATGTAAGAATTTAAAAAAAAGGTTGGAAGAAGGAATGTCCACTGATGATTACACAGTATTCAGTACCATTCATACCTCATCAACATTGAACTTGTGACTGCTTGCAGTCGAACCTGGACAACTTTTAGTCTTGTGATAATAACTGTCATACAAACACTAGGCACGAGACAATACCCCTCTCCCACAAGAGACAGCCTGATTATCTCTTGTTGACATTGATTGGTGATGCCCTTCACAACAATATTTGGGGATGTGGGTGTTGGGGGAGGGGGAATGTGTCACTGCTGAATACAAACCTCATCGAGCTGGTCTCATGAATGCTGTGACAAAAGAAGAGGTCAGAGGTTGGGTACTATGTGACAAATGATTCACCTCCTGATTTCCCAAATCCTTTTTCACAATTTACAAGGTACAATTTAGGATTCTGATAAGATGCCCTTTAGTTGTCTGGGAGAGAGCAGCTCAAACAATGCATAAGAAGCCTAATGCCATCCAGATCTGAACAATCTGCTTGACTGGGACTTTATCCATTGCTCTATATATTTGCTCACTACACAATTGCACTCAGTGACTGCAGCACATTCCATTTATGAAGTGTGGCACAGAAACACTCCAAAATTGTCTTGATAGCTCCCACCATCAACACCTGACTTCAAAATATATATTTATAAATTATAATAATCAAATCAGATCAATTTAAGATTGCAATTATAGCAATAAGTATCATAAATATGTTATTTTAATATAGTCAATTTACAGGTGCAACTTTAAATATTACATTATAGATTCAAGTCATGTTAAATGCTCATGTGTAGGGATTGGTTGTTGTTTTTAAAATTATTTTCTTGTCTACTTTATCCACTTTGGCCTTGCTCTTAAATTCAATCTTAAGGTGGTTTTTATTTATCTTTTGCAAGAGAAATGTAGAATTAGAACATAAAATTCTCAGAATTTGAGCCTGAATTAGCCAGAATTGTACAAAATGGATTGATATCTAATCAGTTAGGACAGATTTGTAAACAAAATGCACATTAAAATGTCTTAAAATCTGTTAACAAGAGAAATTTTTATAAAACTGCACATTTTCAAAGTACAAAATGCACCTTACTGTTATGTTAATCTATCACATTTTAGTGATTCACCAGATGATTGCAGATTGGTAGGGAATTCACCCATAATCCACTTACTGATATCCTTCCCCTAGTTTCCTGACAGCCTTTTTACTTTACTGTTGCTTTATTTCCCTGAATTCCCCTTTCTCATACTTTTAACCAAACTTCCCCACTGTGATTTTCTTAGGTCTTCTTGATTCTACACCCAAAAATTCTTCTTATTTTCTAAATTTCCTATCTATTCCCATGATGTTAGTCTGCAGAATCAGATTTCCACAAATTGAAAAGCTAATCTGAATTTTAAAGCAAATGTCATGTGTTGTGTATCATATTTTTCCATTGATGATTGAAACTTGCGTGAGGCATGCCAGCCTCAAACTGTTCTTTCAACACTTTCTAATGAATGCAACTATGCTAATGTCTTGATAGTTCCAAGATTGTGATAATCAATAATTTCAAGTTTCACAAATTTTGTGGGGTCAGGAAACAATTTAGTGTAGATTTCTGAAATGCTTGTTGTTAACTTACAGAAACTAATATTAAAACATTGATGTCCATGGAAATCAGGGAGAAAACTCTATTTGCAGGAGTCGTGCCAAGCACAAAGGAAAATGGTTTGAGGTTGTCGGACAGCCATCAGCTCAGCCCCAGGGCTTCACTGCTGGAGTTCCGCAGGGGAGTGTTCTAGCCCAACCATCTTCTACTGCTTCATAATGACATTCCTTCCGTTATAAGGGCAGAGGTGAGGCTTGCATAGTTTTCAGCTCCATTACAATTTTACACAAATTGAAGCAAACAGTATTCATTTTGCTACCATTTCTGCAGAGACATTTAAAACAAAATCTAACTTACTTTTAATAGTTGACAAGGAAGGTACAATAAGAGATTGAAACACACAACGTGACGAGAGACTAAAAGCAGTACTGAATACATATCGTCTTTGTGGGCTCACTTTAGTTTAAACCACCGAACTGACTGTCCACTTCTGATTTTTAGCACAAGGAACAAATACACTTAATAGATATATGTTACATTGCGTTTTAACCAAATGCTCAATTTTCCACAAATTACACAAAGTGGCTCTTAGTCCTTGAGGGTTTGCTGTTGTTTGTCTTCATTCTCAGCCTGATTTCATGCCCAACACTCTACTTCATGGTGAGAATATTACAGGAGATACTCCATCAAGCACAGATTTAATCTATATACTTACTGGTGTGAAGCAAATAGACTTGCAAAAAGAAAATATTGGTAGTGTAACTACTGCTTAGTTTGTGGATTTTTAAAAGCGACGTTTTTAAGCTGAAATAATATCCTCAGTCGAAGTAATTGCAGTCAACTTGAGATATAATGATAGGGCATCAATATATTGTTGCTCTGCAAATGTAAAATGAATGGCATCAGAATTAAGTCAGTACTGCAGACATTCCTGGTCAACATTGTCTGTGGAACTATTAGAAATGTAAGCTGCTGGATCAGTTCTTAGTAGAAGAAATTATTGAAAGGAATTCATAGCCGACATTCCATTTCAATATAAGTTCTTCAATGCCATAGAAAGTTAAAACAGATGGATTTAAATGGTTGTAATATGCTTCAGGTTTTCATTAACTCAGTTGGTCAGGTGATCTGCTGGTAACCTCAAGGTCATTTCATTTTATTGCTAATTAAGTAGAAGTAGTAGGATGTGTGTATATGCAGAATTTTTTAAAATTTTCGGTGTTTGGCGCTCATCCTACCTACATATTTTTAATTGTTTTATTTGTTTAGGTGGAGTCAATGGTTTTGGCTTATGAGGCTTTATACCAGATAGAATTCCAATTGTATTTATACAGTCTCAGGATTTCCTATGAAAAGTGATGCACTCTCAGTCATTCTTTGTAAATGCTGACGTACTCATGGGATTCCTATGTAACCCAATGCTGATCAATCCATTCAAATATTTGCATGCTCACGGAAGGCTTTGCAAATAAAGCCATGCTTCCAGTTATGCTCTGCAAACATGAATACACTCCTGGAAACATGTAAATATTGATGTTAAATTCAAAATAATCATTGGCTTCTAGGGTATATAACAAATATTGGTATAATTTTAAGAACTCCCAACCACTCTTCATAGCTCTGCCCATTCAAAGGAAATTTTCTCAATCTGTAAAAAGTAATTAAAGTAATGTGCTAACAATTCAAGAAATAAGAAACGCCCCAAAAATCTGTAGACATATGTTATATTGTAATGCCTTTGGATCAAGAACCCCAATTGAAATATCTATGCTCAATGGAACAAAGCTATTTTGTGCTAACAGCAAACTTTGGCATAATTTCTAATCAAAACAATTTCGATAGGAATGCCTAATGCTCTTCTACTGAATGCCTCTTTACACTTGTTTGAAGTGGCTTAACGCCTGTGGTTAAAAGAGTGCATGGAAGAATTTGGTATAATCACATGCGGCAAATGTTCTTAAGAGAACAATGCTGGTGAGAAAATATGCCCCCAGCTGCTTCAAAATCTAAATGTCTTGGAAGCATTCCTGAGGAAGGCTCCCATACAAAACATATGATAATGTATGTTGCTTTAATATGATATTTTTTCATGTCATGAAACCATTCTCTGTTAACGGATTTTGTGCCCACTATCTCTGCAATCAGCCTAGAACCTGCATTCCACTTCTAGTTGTTATTTCTCATTACAATAAACCATAATGCAAAACTGACATAAAAATCAGATAAATTGTCTTCCACAAAAGACAGTGAAATTCCTAATGACTTGTGTTGGTCTCTCACTTTAGGTCTGGCAGATAATTGGTGCGAAAATTGTATACATATCAACTCCCGGGTAGGGAGAGAAACGATTTTCACCTGTCACAGAGCCAATGCTTTTACTGAGATTGATCTGATACACATAAGGATATGTAATAAGATAATGGTTCATGGCGTTGGAGTAATATATTAGCATGGATAGAGAGTTGGCTAACTAATAGGAGAAGGAGTAAAGGGTGCATTTTCAGGTTGACAGCCTGTAACTGGTGGAGTGCCACAGGAACTCACGCTTGAGCTACAGTTACTTACCATATATATCAATGACTTGAATGACAGACTGAACATACTATTGCCATA
This sequence comes from Stegostoma tigrinum, assembly GCF_030684315.1. Lineage (NCBI taxonomy): Eukaryota > Metazoa > Chordata > Chondrichthyes > Orectolobiformes > Stegostomatidae > Stegostoma > Stegostoma tigrinum. The sequence goes on from NC_081372.1 coordinate 26,894,209, forward strand.
TTTGCAGATGATACAAAAATAGGAGGAAAGGCAAGTAGTGAGGATGGACAAGGAATCTGTGGAGGAACGCAGACAGGTTAACTGAGTCGGCAAAAACTTGGCAGATGGAATATAATGTGTGAAAATGTAAGTCATCGAATCATACAGCATGGAAAGAAATCCTTTGGTCCAACCAATCCATGCCAATCATAATCCCAAACTCAATTAGTCCCACCTGCCTGCACTTGGCCAATATCTCACCAAACGTTTCTCATTTATGTACTTATCCAAATGCCTCTTAAATGTTGTAACTGTACCTGCATCCATCACATCCTCTGGAATTTGATTCCACACATGAACCTTTCTCTGTGTAAAATAAATTACATAGAACATAGAACAGTACAGCACTGTACTGGGCCTTTGGCTGACAACATTGTGTTGACCTATTTTCCTACTAAGATCAAACTACCCTGCATACCCTACATTTTACTATCCTCCATGTGCCTAACTAAGAGTTGCTTAAAAGTCTCCAAAGTATCTGATTCCACTACCACTGCCAGCAGTACATTCCACACGTCCATCACACTCTGTGTAAAGAACTACCTCTGACATCTGCCTTATACCTTCCTCCAAACACCTTAAAAGTATGTCCCCTCATAATAGCCATTTCCACTCTGGGAAAAAGTCTCTGGCTATCCACTCTGTCTATGTCTCTCATTATCTTGTACACATCTATTAAGTTACCTCTCATAGCTCCACTGAGAAAAACCCTAGCTGCCTCACCCTTTCCTCATAAGACCTGCCCTCCAACTCAGGCAGCATCTTGGTAAATCTGAGCTGCACCCTCTCTAAAGCTTCCACATCCTTCCTATAATGAGGCGACCAGAACGGAACACAATATTCCAAGTATGATCTAACCAGGGTTTTATAGGGCTCCAGCATAATCTGAAACTCAATTCCTTTGCCAATGAAAGCCAACAAACCATACATCTCCTTTGCAACACTATCAACTTGGATAGCAACTTTGAGGGATTGATGGACATGGACACCAAGATCCCTCTGTTCCTCCACACTGCCAAGAATCCTGCCATTAACCCTGTATTCTACATTCAAATTCGACCTTCCAAAATGAATCACTTCACACTTTTCTGGGTTGAATGCCATCTGTCACTTCTTTGCCTAGCTCTGCATCCTGTCTTATTTTTGCCTCGCTTTTTTTAAAATTGCCTCCTTTTAAAAATTCTTTCTCCTCTCACCTTAAAAATATGCCCCTTAGCCTTGAAATCCCCCACCCTGGGGAAAAGATACCTGCCATTCACTTTATTTATACCCCTCACGATTTTATAAACCTCTGTAAGGTTACCTCTCAAACTCCTACTCTCCAGTGAAAAATTGTGAAATTATGTACTTTGGCAGGAAGTATAGAAGTGATGAATATTATTTAAATGGGGAAAAACTTCAGGAAGGATTTGGAGCTCTTAGTACAAGAATCACAAAATGCTAGCATCCAAGTTCAGCAGGTAAAAGGGAAGGCAAATGGTATGTTGCTCTTCATTTTCAAGGGAATAAAATATAAAATAAGGAGGTTTTGCAAAAGATGTATGAGACACTAATCAGATGTCAGCTGTGACACGGTGATCCACTTATTTAAACAATGATATAGTGACACTGCAGTGAGTACAAAAATGGTTCACTAGGTTGATACCAGGTATAGAGTGTCTTAAGAGGAAAGTTTGAGAAGTTGGGCTTGTGCTCATTGGAGTTTAGAAGATTAAGAGGATACCTTGTTGAAATACATAAGATTCTTAGGGCCAGATGGAGTAGATGTGGAGAGATTGGTTCCCCTTGAGGGAGAGTCTAGCACCAGAATGCATAATCTCAAAGTAAGGGCTCAAAAACGTTGTACTTATGCTATAGTGTTCTGTCTCACTGTATGTTTCTACTTCAAACCTACAGGAGAGAACAGTCACACTTAAGACGCCTGTTACAAGATGTGCCTTTAAGAAGGATTTGATCTGTTGACAGCATGTATTGTAAACTTGGATCCAAGCTGTCTGCTGTGAGTCCTGTTAGCTTTGTTTTTGTTCAAAGTTAGAACAATTGAAGCAGCTTGAAGGGGTGGGATCAAACTCCCACAGAACCAGGATTTTAGTTGAGGCATATTTTCCCCCCATCAGAGAATAGTCAGCAAGTGGAATTCTTTACCACAGAGGGTTGTCAAGGCTGGGTCATTAGGTATGTTCAAGATTGAGAGAGACAAATTTCTCATCGTAAAAGGGAAATCCAAGATTATGAGGATAAGGCAGGAAAGTGGAGTTGAGGATTATCAGATCAGCATGATCTCATTGAATGACAGAGCAGACCCGTTGGGCTGAGGGCCTACATTATGGTGTTACAACTTAACTGACTATTTTTGTATTAAGCACAGTCCTAAGTCAGGGTGTCTGTGGCAGCTGGTAAGCCGATCATGTTGAGGCAATCTGGTGTCTGCAAAGATGTTCATCAATGGGGGCTGGATTGGTCAAGTAGTCGGGACTGATGTCTTATTAAATTCTCTTAATCGATCCTTTTCTTCAAGAGTGCAAATGTAATTTGGCAGACATTGGGTTGAGTGTTGGCGATGAATGTGGTGTGCCTGAAATGAAACATGTATTTAGCTGTCTCTACTGGTGGTCAGGGTCGAAAGATGCTGTCAGGCATGGTCCCAGTATATTCGGCATGAACACAACTTGAGGAATTTTGGATGTAAATGGAATGAGAAAAATTTTTAGCCAGGAATGATGGTTGCAACTGAGTCCATATTTTTCTTTAAACTAGAGAAACAGATAGCTGCTTTAAAAGATATATTAAATAATACTAATGAATTGCTTTAGTTAGCAGATGATTAATTGATAATCGATTCAGAGAGCCACCTAGTGGTTAAGAATTTGCAGCTAACGTAGGACAGGTTGCATGGCAATTTGCGTTGGTAGATATTGCCTCAGCAATTAGCATTTGTAAATGTTTACTTAAAAGAGTGATCAAAATTCTGGCAACAGGTAACGAAATTTTTATGCAAGAATCAGATATGTTAGGCAATATTTTCAACAACATTATTAAATATAAATGAGAATCATGTTAGACAAGAGAAACAACAAATAGGCTCAATGTGTTGCAAACCCCATGCTTATGCTATAGTGTTCTGTCACTGTATGTTTCTACTTCAAACCTACAGGAGACAGCAGTCACACTTAAGGACCCTGTTACAAGAAGTGCCTATAAGAAGAGTTTGTTCTGTTGATAGGATGTGTTGTGAGCTTGGAGCCAAGCTGCCTGCTGTGAGCCCAGCTAGCTTTGTTTTTGAATGAAGTTGGAACAAAAAAAGCAGTTTGAAGGGGTGGGATCTAGTTCCCATAGAACCAGGATTTTAGTCTTAGCTTTCAGTAGTTGATGGTATCTTGAAGCTACATGTAGAAACTGTTATTCCTCTCTCTCTCTCTGTTACAGCTAAAAGCTTGAGTTCTCTTCCTACTGCTACAATTGCACGTGAGACAATCTATTTTACAGAATTGCCTTTGCCCCTCAATCTTCTGCATTCCAGTGAATACAAACCCAGTCTATCCAATCACAGTTAAAATTCACCATACCAGGCAACATCCTGGTAAACCTTTTCTGTCCCCTCTCCAAAACATCCACATTCTTCTGGCAGTGTTGTGACCAGGACTGTATGCATTATTCCAAGTATGACCTAACTAAAGTTCTATAAGATTGCAGCATAACATATCTATCTCCATACTCAATGCCCCTTTCAATGAAGACAAGCATGCCATAGGCCTTTTTCACTATCTTATCTACCTGTCCTGCCATCTTCAGTGATCTGTGGACCTGCACACCCAGATCCCTCTGCATATCAATACTCCTAAATGTTCTGCCATTCACTGTATAACTTCTACCTGTACCTGACCTTCTAAAATACATCACCTCACATTTGTCCAGATTAAACTCCATCTGCCATTTTTTTCTGCCCAAGCCTCCAACTGATCTATATCTTCCTGTATCCTCTGATATTCCTCCTGTCTGCCCGCAATTCTACCAATCTTTGTATCGTTCACAAATTTACTAATTAGACTTCTGTTTAACTATGTCCAAGCATTACCAATGTTTGATAAGAAGGACATAGAAGCCTTTTCAATTTCATTTGAGAAAGTGGCTAAACAAATGAAATGGCCGGTGACAATATGGGTATTGTTGATTCAAAGTTGGTAGGTAGAGCCAGCGAGGTATTTGCACCACTATCAGAGGAGGTAGCTGGTGAGTATGAGGAGGTGTAAAAAGCCATCTTAAGTGCATATGAATTAGCACCAGAAGCCTACACACAACATTATAGGAATCTCGGGAGGGAACCTAGTCAGACATACATTGAGTTTGAAAGGATTCAAACATAATAACTTTGATAGTTAGGTAAAGGTATTGAAATTAGATCAAACATTTGATGCTTTTAGAGAGATGATTACTTTGGAGTGCAAAAATTCACGTCCTGAAGTAGTGAGGACTTGTGGAAAAGCAAATAGTTAAGACTACAAGATTAGCAGTAGAAATGGCACATGATTATGAGTTAGTTTATAAATCAAAGCTTGGTTTCTGGCATCAATTTCAATCTGTGAGGGATAGAAGTTGAGGAAAAGAGAAATCCTCAGGTCCTAAGGGAAAGGACTTCTCAATGAAGAAATGAAAGATTGTTTACCACAGGGTAAAAAGCTACCCCATGAGGAGGAAAGGGAAGGAAAAAAGCTCAAGTGTTTTCATTGTAATAAAATAGGTTCCATGAAATCACGGTGTTGATGGTTTGCCATTATTGCAATCTAATATACAAAAATATTCCTATCAATGCTCTTTAAGTAGCTTAATGGTGACAGTATCACTTGATAAGTCCGAAGGTGACCACACAAAGGGTGTCATAGAAAACCATTTGATTCAGTAATGCCATTTAGGGAAGAAAATATATTGTCCTTACCTGTTCTGGCCCTTGAATGTCCTTGGAATAGCTTACCAACCCACTCAATTGTATCAAACTGCTGCAAAGTCTGAAGAAAATGTTTGTCTTTGTGTGGCAATATCCAGGTCTAACAGACAACACCTGTGCCATGTAAGACAATGGCCATCGCCAGCATTTAACCGTTTGTCTTTAACATTCAGTGGCAGTACAATCGCTCACTATTACCATTCTGGGAGGTACCATTAACCAGAAACTGAACTGGACCAGATAAAAATGATGACTTCAAAAGCAGGTCAGAAAGTCACAATTCTGTGGCAAGTGATTCACCTCATGACTCCAAAAGCCATTCCACCATCAGCAAGACATAGTATTCTAAATATTTTTAGAAGTTTGAATTTGGTTGATTTTGTACACAATAGGCCTTCCTCTAGGTTATTTTGGATGTACACTGAGAGCTGGTGACCGAGCTGCTGTTGGGAAAAATTCTTTAACTTTATCAAAAGTCTCATTTTTCTTTAAGTTAGCAATAAAAGTAAAAGTTAATTCAACCTAGACGTTGACTTTTGTTCCAGCCTTAAAATAGGTTGCATGCAAGGTTTCTGAGAGCAGTTTCAGCTAGATAACGAGGTGGTTGGTAAATTCTAATTTTAGAAGCTTGAATTGAATTGTTTTTGACAGAGCACAAAAGAAGCATGCTGCCTTATCTGGCTTGAGTGCTGATTTTTCTGCACAGAGTGTGAATGTAGAATTTCGTGAGCAAGGGATTTCAGTGAAGTGGTGATAGTTGGATGTGCTTTCTCTTTTTCAGCCTTCAATATTAACTCTTACTTTGGTACAGGGTAGAAGCTGTTTGGTTAATAACTGGTAAATTATTTTATATTTTCTGATTGTAATCATTAGCTGTTAAAGTTAAAGTATGGCAGGTCCATTAAGCCAAGTGGAATGAACATCCTATGGTGTGTGGGAATTCATGGATGCATCACATGTCTTAGAAAAGCACACCTACTGAAAGAGTCACTTGCTACATAAGCTCCAGCTCTGGAATTCAGACTGCTAGCAGCAACTGGAGAAACTGATATGCTTCTGTGGGGTGGAGAGACTTCATGGATAGAGTGCTTGAAGAGGTGGTAACATAGAAACTTCGGAGTATACAAACACTGAAGGAATAGTGACTTCAGGTAGTCTAGCAGAAGTGATGGTCAATGCAGAAGTTGATCTTGCTTGCTAATCAATTTCCCCAGGGAAGTACAATGAGGCCAAGTCTGTGGTAACATGGGTGACTCATCTGTACAGGAAGGAAGGAAGGAATGTAGAGAAGCTACAATAATAGGGGATTCCATAGTCAATGGTCAGGCAGGTATCTCTGCTGCTAATAAAGTGTGAAGCTGGATGAACACAGCAGGCCAAGCAGCATCTCAGGAGCACAAAAGCTGATGTTTCGGGCCTAGACCCTTCATCAGATAGGGGGATGGAGAGAGGGTTCTGAAATAAATAGGGAGAGAGGGGGAGGCAACCAAAGATGGATAGAGGAGAAGATAGGTGGAGAGGAGAGTTTAGGTGGGGAGTTAGGGAGGGAATAGGTCAGTCCAGGGAAGATGGACAGGTCAAGGAGGTGGGATGAGGTTAGTAGGTGGGAAATGGTGGTGCAGCTTGAGGTGGGAGGAGGGGATAGGTGAGAGGAAGAACAGGTTAGGGAGGCGGGGACGAGCTGGGCTGGTTTTGAGATGCAATGGAGGGAGGGGATGAGCTGGGCTGGTTTTGGGATACAGTGGGGGAAGGAGAGATTTTGAAGCTTGTGACATCAAAATTGATACCATTGGGCTGCAGGGTTCCCAAGCGGAATATGAGTTGCTGTTCCTGCAACCTTCGGATGGCATCATTGTGGCACTGCAGGAGGCCCATGATGGACATGTCATCTAAAGAATGGGAGGGGGAGTGGAAATGGTTTGCGACTGGGAGGTGCAGTTGTTTATTGCAAACCGAGCGGAGGTGTTCTGCAAAGCGGTCCCCAAGCCTCCACTTGGTTTCCCCAATGTAAAGGAAGCCACACCGGGTGCAGTGGATGCAGTATACCACATTGGCAGATGTACAGGTGAACATCTGCTTGATATGGAAAGTCATCCTGGGGCCTGGAATGTGGGTGAGGGAGGAGGTGTGGGGGCAAGTGTAGCACTTCCTGCGGTTGCAGGGGAAGGTGCCGGGTGTGGTGGGGTCGGAGGTTTCAGTGGAGCAGACAAGGGAGTCGCGGAGAGCGCGGTCTCTCCAGAAGGCAGACAAGGGTGGGGATGGAAAAATGTCTTGGGTGGTGAGGTCGGATTGTAGATAATCTGGCTTGGGGAGAGAGAGAGATGAATAGTAATAATTTTAATCTGAGGGTCATCACTCCTCAGGCAAGGAGTGAGGTTGAGAGGGTGTGGTTTTTGAGGTGATCTCAGCTGGCACAAAAATTGAACCCGCTCTTTTGGAATCACTCTGCATTGCAAATCAGTTACGCAGTCAACTAGGTGAGCAGGGCATACCATTATGGAATCATAGCCATAGACATGTACAACATGGAAACAGACCCTTCAGTCCAACTCATCCATGCTGACTAGGAATCCTAAATTAACCCAGTTCTATTTGCCAGCATTTAGCCCATATCCCTCTAAATGCTTCCTATTCACATACTCATCCAGATGTTTTTTAAATGTTGTATTTGTACCTGCCTCCAACACTTCTGCTAGCAGCTCATTCCATACATGCACCAACCTCTGTGTGAAAAAGTTGCCCCTTAGGTAGCTTTAACATCTTTCCGTTCTCACCTTAAACTTGTGCCATCTTCTTTTGGACTCCCCACCCTGGAGAACAGAGAACTTTCAGATTGTAGTGATTGAAGTCGGCTGGGAGAGTGGGCAGTTGGGATTGAGGATAACTGCAGAGATGACAGAAGACTAAGAAAGTAGTCAATCAGGTGGAAGGGAAATGGTAACTTCTGGAGAGGTTTGGAAGAGATAGTGCAGAGAGATGGTTGTGGAAGAGATAAAAGAAAGATGTGAGGTGGGAGGCAACAATCATTTTTGAAATGGCTGTAGAGAAATGGCAGTTAGTAGGGAGCATTACATTGATGAGCATGTTGTCAGCTGCCTTCATTATTTCAGACATTCATATTGATATTTCAAAGGAATAAAAGTGGCAAACATCTGACTAAACTTCAATTGGATGAGCAATGAGTGTAGGATAGGAAAATGTGGTTGATCATGATGGTGTCAAGTACATTAATTTATGTTGAGGTTTATTGGTTACTTTGACACATACATGGAAAGGGTACATTGAAGCATTTGTAAAATTAACAATGGCAAATCCTGTGGTAATTCTCAGGAGTTAATGATATTAAGGAAAGTTGACAAATACTGAGGTCAAAAGGAACAAAATAGTCATTATTCTGTAACTTGGGCATTTACTAAAAACTGTTCCATTTGCTGAGTTTCTGAATAAGATAGGGGATATATAAGATAGGGGATAAGAGAAAGCTACATGATTTATTCTCATGAGCTCCTGCCGATATCCTGCATTACTGCTGTGTAACCTTTGCCAAGTTATCAGCGGTACCTTTCCTCGTAAGTACAATGCCCATTTAGATTAAAAAAAATCTACTTCCAGGACATCCTCCCAAGTAAGAGAATTAGGAGAAGGGGTGATTCGATGTGAGCAACGATTACTTTGCCTAGTCCATTTTATTCTTCTGCAGGTTAAGGTGCTCCTTTTGAATACTATCATGAAACAGATCATGTGGCTGACCATCTGTCCCTGACTTTGTCCAGAGGAGGTTTCTTTTCTTTGCAGATGTGACAGAATTGCAGCATAAGTTACATCAATTGAAAAGCTAGAAAGGAACAAAAGTGCAAGAAAGGGCTGATCCAATTTTGAAAGTTGTTACTGTTCAGTCAATTGGATGGTGGTATGATCATTCTAGTTATCAATATTTGCTCATCTCCATCCCATTTACCTTCAATGGATAGACTTGAAAACAAGCACAGAAAGAAAGGATTAGAGAGACTGAAGATTCTACCCATAGTATCAGTTTTGTATCATGTGAAAAAATGCACCTATGACAATTCCTTCAGTTTCAAAGGGACTATCCACATTATATGGTAGAATGACACTTTAACACACATCCATTTGACTCAGCATGTGAATAATCAACTAAACTGAGCTGATTTACTCATCCTGAATGAGAAAAACTTGGAGGAAGAGCAGCAAAAGCCTTAGGGATATGAGAAATTTCAGATGCCTCAGGACATAGCACTGCTCAGAAGATACCGGGGAATTGACTGATTATAGGAGGCCATGCCAGCTGACAGAATATACTGTCCCAGTGTGACATTCCTGTACCCGACTGAGGAACAGTACCTTAGGAAGCTTCACTCGTCATAGGCTGTTTAATACATCAGCAACCACATGTAATTGGATCTGGTGCCTGGTGAGCCAAGATTTTTCTCTGATCACAAACTATTTTACATGGTGTATGTTTCCAATCTATCAGAAGGGCCATCATTTCACAATTTTCAGTAAATACTCATCAATGCCACTTATATTTGAGTGAAGCAGCCCATCACTTTCTCCTTGGAGTTCATTCAATCAGCTCGGGAGAGACAGAACTCAGAGATTTACAGCAGAGGCTGGCTTCATTCTCATACAGGGCAACATTTTTTTTGATTGTATATATTGCAGTCAGGATGTTGGTCATCAGACAACAGTATTTATTATGGCACGCCATTCCATTCTATCAAAGTGAAGTAATGAAGGGTGAGCTCACCAGGTGAAAAAGAAGCCCATTTGAGGAAAGCTCCCAGCCAATGTGAATTCTGGAAGATTGTGCAAGTGAGTAAATAGCAAAAGTAAATTCATTCTTTAAAAAGTTCAGATCATGGAGCTGAGACATGTTGTCCTGATGAAGCACCAGGGAACAGGTGATCAGTAAAATTAGCTGGAAATAGTTTATTTCCATTGAAGTTTCATTTGCCTAGTAAATTGATGCATATTACAACATATCAGCTTTGTGGAACATGTATCCTGCTACAAGTGAGGTCTCCAGTGTACTTCTTGTATCCTTAGCAACTACATTTATAGGAGGGGTAAGCAGCTGGAGGAGCATGAGGCTGAGAACTATATGAATAATCCTGGAAGTGGTCACCCTGCAGATTAATAGAGTGCTGGCAAGAGGCAATGGGTGACTGCCAGATAGTTAAGTATTAGGCAAGTAATGCAGAGCCTCCTGGGAACATGCCATGCTCCAGCCAGTATTCAGTTCTGAACACTATTGAAAGTGATTGTTCCTTTGGGGAGTGCAGCACATGCCATATCCAAGGCACCATGGATAGCTCAGACATACAGGAAAGAAAGAGGAGGCCTAGCACTCCAGATTGACTTTGAGGGAGCACTTACCAAGCAACCCTTACTGTGAAGGTTCTTGCAACTCTTTGCTTGCCACAGCCAGCCTGAAGTTTCTTCTCTGCTGGAACAGCTCTAATGGGCCTTCTAGTCTTGAGGGCCTAGACCCACTCTCTGGCTACTAATGGGCCAATTCAAATAAAATCAATGTCGGGGTGTTGTTCCTGACATAATGCAGGTTTGACATCTGCTTTTGACCCCGATGTCTGCATCCAGACCCAAAACAAAAACCTAGTTTGGTGATTCTAAGACTGGGCAGCAGCTGAAGAGTTCAAATGAAACGTAATCAAAATGAAATGTTAACTCTGTTTTGTTCTCCAGAGATGTGACCTGGATGAATGAGTATTTCATAATTTTTTGTATTGTTTATATGCATCTATCCAATGTGTAATCTTTATGATTAACTTAACACAAATATATCTTGTGATACTCTCAGCCTTACCTATGTCTTATCAGCACCTGCCAGGATTTGTACATGATATGCCTCTTCTTGCCTTGTAGCCTCTTCTGAATGTATGTAATCCTATGGATAACTGCAAGTCCTATACTTCAGTGAAGCAGAGTGCTAATGAAGCAAAGCAATGTTTCAACAGAACTTCACTGTTGAAACTGAAATATGTTCACAGATTGAAATCCACAGGCAATACAACATCACTAGATCCAAACAGTGGAAAGAAAATCAATTCATTCTATGTAAACATACAAGTTAATAAACCAATGAAACAGTACATTATTTTAAGAGAACTATTAATTAATGATGTTTATTTTTCAATTAAAGAGTTCATATGTATTTATAAGTAGCTAAATTATTCATCAAACCTTTACTTTTCACCACTGAAGATATCTACAAGCCATTGGTAATCAATCCAATCACTAATTCATTGCTGAGGTTAACTCAAATCATTACATGTTGTTTCCATGTTAGAAAACAATAATAGTCTATTTACTGTAAACGCACTGTAACAGCTTACTCTGATCAGCCTTGTGGTTTAGTTTCAAAGTTACATTTAAAGCTATCCTCACTTTTTCTACAAGGAATTTAACCTGAACTGTAAATCCAAGTTATTTGGCACAGGTCAATGATAATAATTACCACTGGGTCAGGCAAGAAAAGTGTTATGAATTTGCAGAGTACATAGCAATCTGAAGCTGTTCTGCCTTGTTCCTGAGTCCATTTCCAGTTAAATAACAACATTTTAATGATTCATCACTGAAATTTCTTAAACTAACCTGTACAATACTTTGAAAAGCTTTGTAACCTTGTGAAAATTTGTGCAAGTCCATAATAGCCGAGACAGCAAGGATAATTTTACTTAAATCTCAGGAATCTGACAACAGCAGAGAGTACAATTCATGGGGATGTTTGACCCATTCCAATCATTTTCACAACAAATGGTCCCTAATAACTCTGTAAATGGTGTTTAAAGCAGGAGTGCTGATCACCATAAGATGGTGCTGCTGGATAGAATTAACATCATTTTCAACAAAGATGTGAAGTTATCTAGAGATAATGGGAACTGCAGATGCTGGAGATTCCAAGATAATAAAATGTGAGGCTGGATGAACACAGCAGGCCAAGCAGCATCTCAGGAGCACAAAAGCTGACGTTTCGGGCCTAGACCCTTCATCAGAGAGGGGGATGGGGGGAGGGAACTGGAATAAATAGGGAGAGAGGGGGAGGCGGGCCGAAGATGGAGAGTAAAGAAGATAGGTGGAGAGGGTGTAGGTGGGGAGGTAGGGAGGGGATAGGTCAGTCCAGGGAAGACGGACAGGTCAAGGAGGTGGGATGAGGTTAGTAGGTAGCTGGGGGTGCGGCTTGGGGTGGGAGGAAGGGATGGGTGAGAGGAAGAACCGGTTAGGGAGGCAGAGACAGGTTGGACTGGTTTTGGGATGCAGTGGGTGGGGGGGAAGAGCTGGGCTGGTTGTGTGGTGCAGTGGGGGGAGGGGATGAACTGGGCTGGTTTAGGGATGCAGTAGGGGAAGGGGAGATTTTGAAACTGGTGAAGTCCACATTGATACCATATGGCTGCAGGGTTCCCAGGCGGAATATGAGTTGCTGTTACTGCAACCTTCGGGTGGCATCATCGGGAGGCTTGGGGACCGCTTTGCAGAACACCTCCGCTCAGTTCGCAACAAACAACTGCACCTCCCAGTCGCAAACCATTTCCACTCCCCCTCCCATTCTCTTGATGACATGTCCATCATGGGCCTCCTGCACTGCCACAATGATGCCACCCGAAGGTTGCAGGAACAGCAACTCATATTCCGCCTGGGAACCCTGCAGCCATATGGTATCAATGTGGACTTCACCAGTTTCAAAATCTCCCCTTCCCCTACTGCATCCCTAAACCAGCCCAGTTCATCCCCTCCCCCCACTGCACCACACAACCAGCCCAGCTCTTCCCCCCCACCCACTGCATCCCAAAACCAGTCCAACCTGTCTCTGCCTCCCTAACCGGTTCTTCCTCTCACCCATCCCTTCCTCCCACCCCAAGCCGCACCCCCAGCTACCTACTAACCTCATCCCACCTCCTTGACCTGTCCGTCTTCCCTGGACTGACCTATCCCCTCCCTACCTCCCCACCTACACCCTCTCCACCTATCTTCTTTACTCTCCATCTTCGGCCCGCCTCCCCCTCTCTCCCTATTTATTCCAGTTCCCTCCCCCCATCCCCCTCTCTGATGAAGGGTCTAGGCCCGAAACGTCAGCTTTTGTGCTCCTGAGATGCTGCTTGGCCTGCTGTGTTCATCCAGCCTCACATTTTATTATCTGTGAAGTTATCTAGCACGTTTTTACTATTTGTCAATTTCAGTTAAAATTAGACAAAATAACTCTCTGTCTAGTCATCCAACAATGCAATGACTTCTATTATTCATTCTCAGGAGTTGTGTGTTTAGACCAGACCGACATTTACTGTCAATCCACTATTGTTCCAAAAAGCTGGTGATTGAACTTCTCTAGGAATACAAGAATGGGATTTGGCCATTCAGTGCTCCAAGACAGTCTGTCATTCAATTAGATGATAACTAACCTGTAATTAAAATCCATTCAAACGTCTTGGTTTCATACCCCTTATTGAACAAATATCTATCCAGTTCAGTTTTGAAGTTTTCTATTGACACAACCTTAACAGCAATTTGGGAATGGGATTGTGGAGAAGGTATGAGCAGAACAGTTCCCTAACTTTTTGTCTGACATATCCTTGGAATAGCCTGTCTTTAATTTAAAAGGTTTACCTATTAATTCTGGACACTTTCTAATGAGAGGATGTAGTTTCTATCAAACCAATTATGCATCTGAAACATGTCATAACTCCACTGATCCTCAATAAAGGGAAAGCTTCTATAAAGTTTTACTATGCAATCTGTTGTCATAATTTGCCCCTTGTACTTCTGATGAATCTATGCTGTGGCCCTTGAAGGCCATCATATCCATCCTGTGGTGTGGTGCCTATAATTGAAAACAATGGGGTTGAATCTTTCTTCTTTGGCCAAGTGCAAGTTAGGTCAAGTTGTCTGAAGATTTTCTCATTGAGGGGATGTGAAATTTCTTGCTTTTTTTTTTAACCAAACCTGTTTCATAAGCTAACTACTCTTGTCTCATAGCACTCGTCATATCCAGTTCCAGCCCCACTTTATAACACACACTTTTCCAGGAACAACTTGCAGCTCATTGGATACCTGCTAAAGATCAACACCCCTAGTGCCTGCACCATATTTTACAAGGCTGATGTGCACCTGGATCAGGGCTGGCATTGCCCTGCTCATTGATGGATAGATTCTGACGATGTTGGAGAAGTGGAAGATGTCACCATCATTCTCCAACAGGGATCTGGAGGACTGGCAGAGGAGGTTATGCCAGCAGCTGTCTATCTGGTATGGAAGAATGTTGTAGCAGGTTGTTACACTTTAGAAAGTGTTAAGGATTAATCTTATGGACACAAGATTTGAGTCACGTATAATCCAGAATAGAGAAATGTGATCTCCTTGCCTTAATGACATAAGCGCATCACTTGCATATTTATAATATAACTTCTGTGATTTTACAGATATCAGAACTGATATTTCTTAAGAAACTGATTCCAGTTTATCAAAGTGTGAATCTGATGTCACATCCAGAGTTCTGAGTTATCACTCCAATAACATAACCATGACCATAAAAGAGAATAAAAGGACTTGCATTGTTACAGCAACGTTCACAACTACAGGATTTCCCAAAATGCTTCACAGCTAATGAAGCTCAATGAAGTGTAGGTGCTGTAGTAGTGTAAGAAATATGGCAAAAATTTCATACAGCAAGCACCATCAAACTGCAAGACCCCATTTATTAAATGAATCTGAGTCAGATGGTGTAGTCAAAACATGACACGATGTTTGTCTTTCAGTAGGTTTACTCTCAGAATGCAACATACCAGATCTCTGGCTCCCAGCCACCCACATAAAGTCCCAGCTTACACTTTTTATGTGTCCTCAGTTTATTATCAAACAATTTCATTCAAATGTGTATCATTAACAAATTAATCTACCAATAACAGTAATATCCAGATCTTAATGTGTTGTTGGTTGAGGGATAAATATTGGTCAGGTCATTGTGAATAACTCCCTTATAGTAGTTCAAATAGTTTCGTAGAAACTTTAATGTTATTGTTGAGAGGACAGACAGAGGCTCAAATCAACATCTCACCTAAAAGACTTGAACTCAAACTGTGCAGTATATCCTCTGTATCATACTGCGGAATCAACTTTGATTTTTGTTCTCTGCTATGGAGTTCGAACTCTCAGTCATTGGGTAAGAACATGATCAACTGAATCACATCCTTGATGTTCAATTTATCTTTAATACTCGAATGAATAATTGTAGTTCCAGTAACAAAGAGATCATGGGTTCAACTCCAAAGGAACAACAATCTCTGAGTCACAGACAGGAGTGGTACCAACTAACAGGAAGTGAAATTATCTCGGATCTCCAAGATATTAGTAATTTTAAACATGCATGATCTGAACTTCAGTTACAATTCATAATTGACTTCAAGAATATTGCAGATTTGACGTCAAAAAATTATCTTCAGAAGCATGAACTAATGGAAACTTGTGATTGGAATTTAGCTTCAAGATCTTTAGCACCCAATACGTCTGCTACTTCATCTATATACCCATCAGTCAGCCTTTCTGATGCAGCATATGTGAAATGAAGAGCAAGTGCAGTCCACAGATAAATGTAATTAAACACTAAAGGATGATTGACATCAGGAAAGTAAATGCATTTCCATTCCCATTTTAAAATTACCCAATTTACCCTCCATACTTTCAATCCTGCATTCCATCCACCTGGCAAGGAATAATTCCAGCATTATCAGCTTGGATAAATAGTTTTGAGATATACTGATAAACATTGGAATTTAGCAAGGAAAAGATTGAAGGGAAATGGCAAAGATATAGATAGTTGTGCGTGTATACAGATGCATTTTACATTAACTGAAAGGGAAGACACTAATTTCATTTGGTTTCCTCTCAGCTGGAGCCAGAAATTCATGGGCATGTGTCAATCAACAGGCTCACCTCACCATCAATAATTAAACAATGATTCATTTCAGGATGTCCTGTTTGTAATAATTATGGCCTAAAAGGACAGTCTTAATTAAATATGTATGCACTCTAACATCCTCTGATAAAGTGTTATATCTGCTAGCATTTAAACATTATTTTGAAACACACAAGACCAGGATATTAATATGTCTCCTTCTGAAGCATGCCTTCACAAAGAAGGTCTAGAATGAAAGGTTTACATTGAGGCTCGTACTGTGAAGTTCCACAGCACTCTGTTCTGCATTGGCTCTCCCCAGGGGTGCACACCCAGGTAGCACATCAACTGCAACTACGGGCCAACAGTTAGCTTGTTGAAACTTATTGGTTTCCTGGTGTTATGAGTTGTCTGTGACTGAGTGTTACAGTCTGACATGTTCCAAAGATCAGGACTATGTACTGAGGGACAAACTAAAGTTTGGGACAACTGCTGCAATGACCTAATGAACAAAAGCCACCATTGTAAGCATTTCAGTTATTGTATACCATTGGGTTGTAAGTTGGATAAACTCTTCTGACTGTATGTTTTGATAAAAGTATATTTTTGCACAAAAGGAATGTCTTGGATATGTGTTCAGGTACCAATGTAATTAACTAGAAAACAAAATTACAGAAATTAAAAAATCTCACTCGTGATTTATATTAGTAAAGAACTGTATTTGAAACCTAAACATACAGTACAAAATTATTTACATTTGTTGAGTCTTTTAATCACTGATTTTGGAAATAAATTTAATATGAAAGATTTTACTGAATAATTTACTTTCCAAGATGTAACTCAACTCGAAGTTATCACTAACAGTAGTAAAGTTCTTACAGTAGTGGCACATGTCAAGACAATTGATTAATGGTGGAGCTTGACCAGATTTACAAATATTTACCATGTAGATACTTTCATAAACATTTTTAAAACTATCTCTCCAGCCAAATAAGCCATAAACATAAAATAGAGCAGACCAAATGAAATGGGAACAGTGGTAGGCTTAGTTTTAAATCAAAAATGATTTCACTTACACAAACATGTCATTAAGAACATTTTAAATATCATGTTAAATCAACAATCACCTCTTAGCTATTTAAATCATCATAATTGATTGATGACAGTTTCAAACCCTCATCTAATAATTCTGTTGTTCTACTCAACTGTGCAAGGTCTTAAAAAAAGGAGGACTCATTGGTGAACTGCTTTCATGGAAAACTTGACAGAAGCGTGAACAGAGGTCGGAGGGTCAGGAATTACCCACAGTTTGTTGGCATGTTCCTACCTCCAGGTCATTTTTAATGAGGCAGGTCATTTTGGCGTGATAGCTTACTGCGCACAAGCCATGGTTGGTTTGTGAATATGTTTAAAAGTCTGTAAGGTCAATGAACAGCTGTAGACTGGCACCTTTTTAGTCTCCCTGTAGGACTCCTGCAGAGTCCAAAGCACAAGAGACACCCTGAGGTGGCTTCCCAGTAGAATAGCTGCAGAGCCACAGCTGTTAGCATCTTCATGATGGGGGTCAGATAGTTGTGGCCATTTCCTTCCCAATGGCATGTAAAGAGTGCAGAGTACTTCCATCTTGAGGTGCACCAATAGCAAACTTGCACCACCTCCATTCCCCACCTACTAAAATCAGAAGGCTGCAGCTCCCTCAGTTTGATGGTCTACAAGTGGCCCACCAGGTTTCTGTACCCATTGGATGGTGAATTGAGTTGGATAATGTGTGCACACTCCGGCCATTAAGTGTCTTTCATTCAAAATTCATGATCTGTCTGCCACATCAGTATTGTGCAGGGTTGGGAGCCTAAAAAAATCCCAACGTGAGGGACCCTTCCTAAAAATTAGGGAAACATTAGTGTGGCACAGTGGTTAGCACTGCTGCCTCACTGCATCGGGGACTTGGGTTCAATTCCACCCTCAGGTGACTGTCTGTGTGGAGTTTGCACATTCTTTCATGTTTGCATGGATTTCCTTCAGGTGCTCTGGTTTCCTCCCACAGTTCAAAGATGTACAAGTTAGTCAGATTGCACATGAATATCCTCTAACCATACGTCTAGAAATATTTCCTGTAAAGTTTTAAAATGAAGAATACCCCATTTTTAAAATTCGCTATATTTTCTTAACATTCAGAAATATTAACTAACTGTTTTAAAATTTAAGTTTCACTTGGTAGATTACAAAGGCTTAAAATGCTTATATTTGGCATGGTATTGAACCATATAGATGATCAAGTCCTTCGACAGGACCCCAATTTCTACTGATTTGGTTAATCCCTGTTGGTGCTCCAATAGAAGTGAAATGTTCAGCACCCGGGACCACTGAAGGAAAATTTCAGTCCAGTTCATACCTCTGCTGCAAAGTGCATGTGACAAGGCATACTCAGTAAGAATACAATTGAGTTTAACTCTGCCGATAAATAGTCTGATAGTAGTTGTCAGCCCTCTTTGGTTGTGAATGAAATAAAGTGCCAACAAATGTGGAAGTGAATCACATCATTGGATGATATTAGAAAAGTATATGGGACATATGTGAGAACCACACCTAGGCATTGGGAGGCAGACAGAGGATAAAGGAGACAGAAGCAAGGAGAGAGACCAATGTAAGAGAGGCAAATGGGCTTATCACAAACAGAGATAAAGATGCTGTAAAGGAAACAAAGGGCCAGATGAGGGAAATAAAAGAAAGTCAACTGCCGCAGAGAAATAAAGTGACGCTAAAGCAGAGGAAATGTACAGAAGGTGATAAAATAATTTTCAACATATACTGTTCTGTGCTCTGTGGTACTGGATCAGTTATACTATTATACTGACAGTATTATTACAATATGCAGCAAAAAGTACTTCAAAACAATAGATGATCTGTAATGAGCCCATGTTAACTTCATTATAGCAATGCTTAAAGAGGAGGTGAAAGCAGAGAAGAAGGTTAGGGTGCTCAGATCAGCGAGAAATTTTAGTTTTCAGGGTGCCAAATAGAAATTCTTAGTTTTTCCATCAGCAAAAGCTTGAAAGTGAATTTGCCCCGTTTGTAGATTGATTCTCCAGGCAGTTCTAGGCTAGAGGAATACACTGTTGCTCATCTAGTGATAATTGCACTACCAAACTTATACTGATCCTTTCTGGTCCATGCAGAACACAGCTTTCACAGTAAGGCTGCCATCTTCATTTTGCCATGGGCACCACTACTTGCTTTCCTGCTGTAGTTATCCCACTACTCCTAATTGGATAGTAAATGCAACAATCACTTGTTAGTTGGTTGCCCCTTGGAAGGTTGTGCGGTAGTGGGATACAGTCAGCAGTATGGCTGAGATCCAAAAATGATCCCAACACTTGAAATGTTTAAATAGTGGATAATTCCAGCCATTGACACATTTGAAGAAAATAAGTCATTGGCTTGACTCAATTTCTAGAGAAAGAAATTTAAAATAATGTCATTCAGTGAAATTTAGCTGTATTTGTCTCAAAGTATTAAACACTGAGAAAACAATTTAACACACTTCAAATTTCAGGAGCAGGAAGCAAAAATGAACATTATACAGACTTCACATTTTGTTGAGCTGAAGTAATTAATAACTAAACAAAGTGGTAGGTGGTCCTTACATTGTTCACAGTAAATCATCTTCTGCAGAACATCCTAAAACTTCGATGTCATGTGTAATGTTTGGAATTGTTCTTTCGAAGGGTTCTGCTTCTGAAGGCACAGACCAGCTGTCATAACTTCTGACAGCAGATGCTGATGTATTACTCATGCTCCTCTTGATTCTCCCAAAGCTGTCTGTCAATATCCCTCTTCCATCTCTAATTCCAATGGTTTCTAAGAAACTCTCAAAGTAGCTTGTGTCTTTATCGGGTATGAAGGCCCGCATCCCTAAGTTAAGAATGAGATATAAATTGATTAACTCAAATCTTTCCTTGAGGTAAGATACAAAAGGGATCATAGAACTGGGTTTAATTGAGGTTGATAGGGATCTTGCCCGCTGGATGAGCTCAATGAAATAGTTTAGCCTCTCAGAATAACATCACAAACTTTACACTATTGTTCTATTCTGTACAATAAGTAACTGAGCCTGTCTCTGACAAGTATTAACTGATCCATGCTGAATTTTGGTAATGTAAAGGAAATGGGACTTGATGGAGTATTTCTTTGGTTTCATGATTTGACTCTCACTTACAATCTGCTCTTTGTCACAAATGCTGGTAAAAGAATGTTCTTGTTTAAACTCTATTAATCATACTGTTATCAATTTTGCTCAAAGTGAGCACTGTGACCCACAGCATATTTTCAGTTTCAATTTGGTACAATAGCTGTCGAAATCACGAAGCTTATTGCATTCCCTCCCCCACAGAAATCAAGAGAAAAAAGAAAAACTGAACAAAGACCACAATTCCATCATTCTGCCTAGCCATTAGTTTTTTGTGGAATGATCAATGTTAAACTACCTTTTTTAAATTAAACTACAATTAAACCAATCAGAAGGGCATTTTTTCAATTTGGAACACAGGAACAATCATGTAAACACAGCATCTATATTAACTCCTTCCGTGTTTTTTAATATCAGACATGAACAGTGATATTTAATGCGCTCCCCATGGTGAGTTTGGATCTTTTTATTCAGGTGGCAGGATGGCTGCTTTCTGCTCCCTTTCAATCTCCACCTCAATTAGCCTTAGTCTAGAAATAACGAATGGACTTTAGATCTGAAAGTTACTGAGTGGCCTATTTCCAAGTGTGCCTTGGTTGTGAAGAATTTTACCTATTGGAGAGTGTGGGCAATTAGTTACATTGTGCTAAATTAAATTAACTCTGTGTTATTGTAATTGAGAGACTACTGTTGTTCTGTTTGCACCAGCCAGTTTGTACCTTTGACTGTGAAGAAGAAATGCATCAAATAATTTTATCAAATATGCTTATGAAGAATTAAATGGGTTTGACTGATGCTATGCTTGATTCCTATTCAAAACTGAATAGTGGCTGGATCTTTGTTAACAGAATAGGTTTAGGTAAAATAATCATTGTGACAATTAAGGTAACAGATATAAAATGCTAACACTAAGAGCAATAGCCTCAAAATAACTCAGTTGAGGAAGAATTTCTTCACCCAAAGGATTGTGAATCTGCAGAATTCTTTGCCCAGTGAAGCAGTTGAGGCTACTTCATTGAATGTTTTAAGGCAAGGATAGATAGATTTTTGAATTGCAAAGGAATTAAGGGTTATGGTGAGCGCTCAGGTAAGTGAAGCTGACTCCATGGAAAGATCATCCATGATCTTATTGAATGGTGAACCAGGCTCAATGGGCCAGATAGCTGACTCCTGCTCCTATTTTTTTTATGCCCTTATGTTCTGTTCTTATGCAATATGTAAGCCTGAATTCCAATCACACAATGTGATATCACTAATTTATTTTGGCCTGAGTCTCACCTTTTACTGCTGAATCGTCATTTTCAGTTTCTGTTCTACGTACAAAATACATTTTAAAATGTATTTTTTCTGTCAGGAAATGCATCTTTCACAAATCTAAAACAGTCTAAGATTGAATTTATCAGCTGCGATAGCACAGTTTAATCTTATACCTAACAGAAGGAACTTCCGTTTTTCTCCATAAAGGTGAAGAAGATCTGTACAATAATCTTCAATCGATGTACCAGTTCGATACTCATGGAGCAGTAGAGCAAAGTGCTGGATTTCTTGTGCTGTCAACTTTGTTCTCAGCTGTAAAAAAAACTCCAAAGATAAGCACAATAATCTCAGTGTGAAACAGTCAGACCCATCACAAGGGCTTTGATGGCTTTTGTTTACTGTGATATGAGGCTCCTGTGCAGACATTACTTAAATTGCCTTGAAAGTATCATTAACAAAAGTGTGAACATTTGATGGATGGAATAGCTTAAGTATCATTACACAGCTCACAACAAATTCTCAGAAGCAGAAGTGTTGGTTTTGGACTGGGGTGGACAAGGTCAAAAATCACACAACATCAGGCTATAGTCTCAGAAGTAATGGGAACTGCAGATGCTGGAGAATCCAAGAATACAAAGTGTGGAGCTGGATGAACACAGCAGGCCAAGCAGCATTTTAGGAGCACAAAAGCTGACGTTTTGGGCCTAGACCCTTCATCAGAAAAGGTTTTTGTTTACTGTGATATGAGGCTCCTGTGCAGGCATTACTTAAATTGTGTTCATCCAGCTCCACACTTTGTAATCAGGCTATAGCCTAACAGGTTTATTTGAAGACACAAGCTTTCAGAATTTCACCCCTTCTTCAGGTGTCAGTGAGAGTGGTAGCATCAGACACAGAGTTTATAAGCAAAAGATTCATAAGCAAAAGATTAAAGATGTATCAGCCATCTTAGGTTTGTTGAACATCACATTGGCTCTATGATCCTTTGGTCTTTTGCTTATACATTCAGTGTCCTATGCTACCTCTCTCCCTAACACCTGATGGAGAAGTGAAGCTCTGAAAGCTTGCGTTTTCAAATAAACCTGTTGGACTCTAACCTGGTGTCATGTGATTTTTGATCTAATTCTCAGAGGGATTGATAAGTGTCTCCAGCAATGCCAGTCCTCAAAGAAATGTGTGGCTTTGTTTAAAAAAAATGGATCCTTGGTATTTCAAAAATGCATTTCATAATTTTGACAGACAAATTTTTTGTTCTGGCCAGAAGTCTTGACTGATGAGTGAAAATTATAAACATGGATACAAACATTTAACAGTATTAATCTTCTCAAAGGAGAAAGGAAGCACAGAGAAGGCAACTGAAATACAGTAGAGGTCTGTATGTAAAGGAAAATCTATTCATATTGCTTCTATTTAAAGCTTTTGAGAAGATTTGTAGCGCAGGTTGTGGATGAGAGCCGGTTCACAGAGCCGGTGTGTTTGATGCAGACATTTTGTCACCTTGCTAGGTAACATGGTCAGTGCGCCCCTGGTGAAGCATTGGTGTTCTGTCCCATTTGTTATTCATATGCTTGGTTTGCACGGATGGTTAGTATCACTTCCAGTTCTGTTTTTCAGTATTTTGTATATCAAGTCCACTTCAATGTGCTTGTCGCTGGAGTTCTAGTTGGAATGCCAGGCCTCTAAGAATTCCCTGGTAAGTCTCTGTTTGGTTCGGGCAATTGTGGATGTGCTGTCCCAGAGAGAACTCTATCAACAAACACATTGAATTGGACCTGACATACAAACCACTGAAAAACAGAACCGGAAGTGATGCCAACCATCCCAGAAAATCAAGCATTTAAATAGCAAGCAGAACAGAACACCAATGCTTCACCGGAGGTGTACAGATGATGTTGCTTAGCAGGGTGATGAAATGTCTGCAATCAAACACGCCAGCTTGGCGAACATGGTTTTTTACTATCTATTTGTGGGATGTGGACATTGCTGGCTGGCCAGCATTTCTTTCCCATCCCTAGCTGCTTTTGAGAAAGTGGTGGTGAGCTGCCTTCTTGAAAAGCTGCAGTCCACCATCTGAAGGTTGACCCCACAATGTCATTAGGGAGAGATTGCCAGGATTTTCACCCAGCAACAGTGAAGGAACGGCGATATTTTTCCAAGTCAGGATGGTGAGTGGCTTGGAGGGGAACTTGCATGTGGTGGTGTTCCCATATGTCTGCTGCCCTTGTCCTTCTACATGGAAGTGGTCTTAGGTTTGGAAGATACTACCTGAGTCTTTGGTGATTTTCTGCAGTGCATCTTGCAGATAGTATACACTGCTGCTACTGAAAGTTGGTGGTGGAGGGAGTGGATGTTTGTTGATGGAAGTCTATATCTTCATTGCCTCTATTGATGAGCTCAAATCACCCATGTTGTTGGGTGTGAAACGATATCTGTGGTTGTACTCAAGAAGGTTTGTCCAGCCAGTGAATTGGATCTCTGTCCATGTGTTGAGAACAAGGTAAGTTTTTATGTTTTTATTCCCTCCGCCAAGTAATAATCCCTGTTGATCAGCGTCACCCACATCATCCACTGCTGGGATTTGCTGGCTAGAGCACATATTAGTTCTATGAAATTCTCCCATGCATTAATGCTATGACCCAAAGATGCTTTTAGCAATAGATTGTGCTTTTGGGGTCAACTTTACTGAGGAATCAAACCTTCCACCTTCTCATCGTGATTATAGGTATTTTCTCTCAGTGTATTTTCAATGTAAACTGGAGAAATTTTACCTAGAGCTAATCCATGGATCACTTGAGTGAAAGATATATAGTTGTCTAATTCAAGGCCAGCCCTGTGAAATGGTGCTATAATTTTGAAGAGCATTTCATTGTCTCCCGACTGTATTGATATTCCTTTTGGCAGAAAAAGTGTTATTTTTATGAACTACTCCATTAGAATGGTTTTGTCGTACTCGACTGACACTGGTATAAATTTACTTCATAGCTTACTCACAGTAAGTAGTACATCAGTTACAGAAGAGGCCTTTGAGGTTTCAAAAGCTCATCTGTGCAATAAAATGTCTGTATAACAAATGGTATTGCATTTGTACTGTAATATTTATAATATAAGACCAATAGTGGTATATATGTCCCCATTTTATCCTTAAAAAATTTCCTTTGCTTCATACTCCCCTACTGCCACAGAATCTTGATACAACTAGGGGCTTTGTTATTGTAGTCAGATAGTGATTTGTATTAGGACAGCAAACTCCAATTAGTGAAAACAGATAAGAACAAATTTTAGATTTGAAAAGGGAGAATAAGGAGAGCAAATCTCAATCATGGAAAAGGGTCTGCATAGTAAACCAGAGGTGAGCAACAACTATAAGGGGAAAGTATTTATTATAACATTGCCATAATTAATATTACTTCATCCAGAAGTTGTTGACTTCTCACTGGTGCACAGTTCTAGAAGCAGTTGACATCTTCCACTTCCTTACTCACTGGGCGCTATTGAAATGTGGCCTAGATAATGATGGCTGGCAAGTTTGTTCAATGTTTTGGACACCAGAGCTATGGGCAATCCAGTCCTTATCACATGTCCTTGCTAGGTCACTTGCAACTGCAACAGCAATGGGAACCCCCTGGTCAGTTTTCCCCTCCCTGACTCAGGGATGCCTGAGCTTATTTTAAAAAGTAATCAATTCATACAGGTGTTTTCCTCCTACTTGAGTAGTATTCCCTAACGCCAATTGCCTATAGTGTTCCTGTATGCTGTTGTTTTCATTCAGAGATTGAAAATATCTTTAATTTTTGACACAATCACAAATACTACGTCAGAAATGCACAGTCTCACTTGCCTCAGTATGACGAGATTTCTCCAATTCTTTGTCTTGAATTTGTTACAGTGCAACTGTGTTCTTCTTTTGACTTTGATTCCCTGTTTTACTGACTGCTGCAGGAAAACTAAGCTTGTGGTAGGTGCCTCAAATAATCATTACACCTTTCATTAAGATTGGTAAAAGATCTGATGCCTGCTTGAGGTGTGTGCACTTTACCCCAATGGTTTGATCTTTACCAATACAGCAGGCAACATTTGTTTGGCTTGTAATGAACATATGTTTCTCATACTGGAATTTTGGGAAGCTATTCAATATCTGAAAAATGGTGCTGGATTTCTGAGCCACACACTCAATGAACATACACAAGTCAAACAAAAGTCATCTTGCCATCTTGCATTATAAATTTGTCACTACAGTCAATTTGTTTAGTTCATACCTTAATTGCTAAAGTTGTCAAAAACAACCTAAGGTGTGTGTTTTGTGGATAAACATAATGACGCTGACAAGTACGAAAGAAATAGTTGTAAAATATTTTGTGAAGAAAGTATTGTTTCATAGGGTTGACTGAGGAAATAAAAAAGTAGATTTTTAATTTGTCAGCTAACAGTAAAACTAACATTGTGAACCACTATTCATATTTATCATTTAATTGAGTAAATGCAAATCAGGCTGCTACAATGAATTTTAGACCCATATGCAGAATGAATATTCATCATTGAAATTCCCCTCCCAGCCACACACCATCTTGAATTGGAACAATATCATTGTTCCTCCGCTGTCAATGGCTCAAAATCCTGGAAATGCCTGCCCAACTGCACCAAAATGCAAACCTATATCACATAGACTGCAATGATTTAAGAAGGTTGCTCATTGTCATCTCCCCAAGGCAGTTGGAGATGGACAATAATTTCTGGCCTAGCCAGCAATGTCCATATCCCTGATTGTATATGTAGAATTAAAAAAAAATCTTAATAGTCTATTCAGCGCAGATGTAAGGGACGAAATAAAGGAGTGGATGGGAGAGAGAGAAAAGCATTTCTCCTTTCTATATTTGTAGCTTCTTATATTCAGTAATTTATCTTGAAGTACATATGAAGTGCTTTCATTTTTAGGAAAGGAGGATTTCATTTGCACAGAAGGAAGTTTCGAGGGTGGCGTCTGCTCTCAGGAAATGGATCTAAGTCTGTGATCTGATGCTTTTGAACAAATTTCTATCCCTACTGAATTTGGCCACATTGTAGCTATGCATCAATTTTGGGAAGATTCACGCCAAATTTCTCTCTGTGAGCCATTGTGTCTTTTCTCATGTAATTTTCTGCTGTTCATCTCATTGAGTATGTATCCGATCTCAATGGCACCATTTCGCACAATCTTGCACTCAGCACAGGTAGAGGCGTTTGTCTTTACTGGGACCTTCTGACATTCTAGCTGCAACTGTCCTACTTAAAGTCCAGATGCACACCAGTTCAAACATTGCAGGCCAGTAACTGCCTCACTACATTGCTGTACATTTTGGAAAGAAGATGACAAACTGGCACTCTCAACAGGGACCAGGAGATTCTGATGAATGGAATAGTGAAGAAAAGGCTGTACTGTTTTCCCAGGACCACCAAATCCTGCCAACCTGGCCTCAAGTAGTCACTTGAGTCATTACATTGTCGATGTTCTGGAGGAATGTGCAGCAATGTCACAAGAATGTTCATGACTTTCTGCTCTCTGCAAGGGTAGGTACCACCATCTTCTCTCTGGCACTGACTCCACTACTGCACCCACTTCCCACAATATTGTAATATCTTCTCCCAGTTGGTCTCACCAGACCATCTTCCCACTATTAGGTACTGTTATTAATCACCTTCCTTCCCTCTGCACTTCCTATTCACTCAACTAGGGATACCTCGCCATTTTCCATCCAGCTACATCAGCACAAACCGCTGTATTAGCTACTTTCATCTCAATCAATCCCTTCCTTTGTCTCATTAAAAGAGAAAACAGCTCATGATAGATCTGAGAGAGTCAAGAGGGATGGTGGGGTGGATGACATTTGTCTCCTCATGCCCTATGAAGAGACTGTCATTAAATTATTGAGACAGGATCATGACCACTCGTGATGTCGAGACATCCATATCCTAGCAGTCAGTAAGATTCATTGTGGTGTGTTGTACTGCTCCCTCATTACCACCACTATTAATGTAGTCATGCAATCCTGAAGCTTCCCCCATGCCCCCATCACTGATTCCCTCTTATGTCTTCTGCAGGGACCAGTGGCACTCAGCTCCGTCCCGCAAGAGACCAGCCCCTCCAGTTAACAGGTCCTCTCCTATTGTTGAGGGAGAAGCCTCAGATCCTTCAGAGGACGCACTGACAAGGCTGCCTCCTACACTCACCACCAGCTCAAAAACTGACACTTCAGTGACTGGATTAGAGTCAGGACACTGTTGGAGACTAGACATCTGCTCAGCCCCAAGTAAAGCGATCACCCATTAATAACTTGCAGAAGCAGACGCAGGAACAACAGGCATTGTTTGGAGACAGTTGGGAAACTGGATAGAGGATTTGAATCCACCAGGGATGTCTATAACCATGCTGGCTCTGCCAATGCATGCACCTGGCTGTCTTCATGGACAGGTTGGTCGTTGCCATTTAAAGTCAGCCGAGTGCACAGCAGCTCTAGAGATGTAAAGAGACTTGCAGTCCATCACTTTAATCATTGGTGCTCAATATAAAAAATGAGGTGATAATGGGACAAGAGACCTTGACCTCACTTCAGTTCCACTTCCTCTCAGTGAATTAGGGTGGTGCAATCAGATGCCCAGACAGAGCAGGAACCATGTGCTGTCCCTCAGAGATCTCCTGTCAGGATAATACAATGGTGCCTGGCCCCTCCCAATCCACCCTGCCGATGACCCCTTAACCCCTGAAACATCAAAATCTCACATTCACTAAATGACTCAAAATTTGATGCTGGTTGTACTAACATCCTTACTTCAGTGACATAAGCACTTTGGAACATCAAAATCTCACACTCTTTTGAGTCATTTGGTGAATGTGAGATTTTGATGTTCCAAAGTGCTCATCTCACTGAAATAGGCATTTTAGTCAAACCAGGAGGTTGAGTCTGCATTTGGACAGCACACCCTTAATATGCCTGGCCCCTCCCAACATGAACAACCCCAGGCACCTCCATCCAAACTGTTATGTGTGTAGTTGGATGTGTGCTGATCCTTTAAGACAGTGGGTCAGGTGACCTGGAAGCAGGCAGTCTAAAAAACTGACTGGAGATGAGAGACCTACAATAAAATATTCCCAGTACAAGTTTACTCTCTGTCTGCCTCGTGTTCTATTGATGGTTCTTGTGAGATACAAATGTACAGTGTGTGTTCTAAGGCAGATTCCTTGTCCCCATTCACCCCACCTCCAGCTGGGGACTCGGGGGGGTTACACTTACATGTAGTGAGAAGGCAGGGATAAAGAAATCCTTCTAAAGGCACATAGGTGGCATGTGACAGTTTATGATACAGAAAATATTACATATTGTAAATATATTGCACTTTAAATCATCTCCTGTCTGACTGACTGTCATTTCAGATGCAGCTACAAGAACTAAGGCACAGAAGCTAGCCTTCCTTAGCACCATTCAACATTATAACCTCATCTGCAGAAGTGCTTCTCTTTTCCTAACGCCCAGCTTGACATACCATGTTGCTATTGTTGAACATGTGCCATTAGATATTGTGAAGCCCTCTGACAGTTGTTAATATTAAACTTTATTCAACAATGGAAAAGTGAAATCAGAACATTATTGCAATGCAAAAGTCCATGGGCACCAAAATGCAGTGTTGAAGTGCATGCTGATACAGTGGCTCAGTGGTAAGCACTTGGGCCTCACTGTACCAGGAACCCAGGTTCGATTCCACCCTTAGATGACTCTCTGTGTGAGATTTTCACATTCTCCCTGTGTCTTTGTGGGTTTCCTCTGGGTGCTCTGGTTTCCTCCCACAGTCCAAAGATGTGCAGGCTAGGTGGATTGGCCATGCTAAATTACCCATAGTGTCCAGGGATGTGTAGTTTAGGTGGGTTATTAGTGGAATGGGTCTGGTTGGGGTGTTCTGAGAACCAGCATGGACATGTTGGGCTGAGGGCCTGTTCCTACACAGTAGGGATTCTAAATCTTTCAAATTTGATGCTTTGCTGATGCCTGCTCCTAGGGATGGTGGTGTGGGCTATTGCTACGCATGGAATGTGCCTTGAAATGTTGGAAATACAGACAACATGGACCTCTGGAGAAGATACCCAATGAGATGTCACTACTCTGACTTTCAAGTTGGGAATTGGCACTATTTATTTTCTGATGGTACCTGGGAGAAGAGCCATTGCATATAACTGAGGTAAAATCTGGTAATAATGAGATGCCAATGTTTCCTAATAGGCCCTTGCTGCTCACTGGCTGTTGAATCCTTAAGGGAAAATCAAACTTTTGTTTTTTGATGCCAATAATCTCAATTTGCCAGCCTCACTGTATTCTTCAACTTTCTTGCCAACGCCCTTGCTATTTAGATGCTGCGCAAATGTCACCTATGGACTTGTTGGAGTACGTGCACAGAATGGTTTCAAGTAGTTTTATGTCCACATGGTGAATTTCAA
Source organism: Stegostoma tigrinum (assembly GCF_030684315.1). Classification (NCBI taxonomy): domain Eukaryota; kingdom Metazoa; phylum Chordata; class Chondrichthyes; order Orectolobiformes; family Stegostomatidae; genus Stegostoma; species Stegostoma tigrinum. The sequence goes on from NC_081372.1 coordinate 26,924,018, forward strand.
TATCACTGCTGCATTTGGAAAACTCCAAATGTTGTTTCTTAATTTGGAAGAAAATGTAACCTCCTTATTGTACTAGTTGCTGGTTACAAGAGTAATCATTCACAGGCCTCGGACCAACCTTCAAGCGGCACATAGTGCAATAGCTATGTGGTTTAAAGAGAAAATACTATCAGCAAGAATAGTTGTATGGAATTAATTTGTTGGCTCTATGAGTGAGGGCGCAATTATTACCAAAAGGATCTGCATTAATGAATAGTCTTTACTCACTTGGACAACCTCAATGGCACTGGTGATACAGATCAACTTTTGGCCTCAGGGACTGGAAGGGATAAAACTGCCAAGATTCCTGATCGTGCTTACAATTCAACATTTCTTTTTGATACTGTGTGGGCGTAGAAACTTTGGATTGAAACAGGGTTAGATTCAACTGTGATGACACCTGCTGCTGAGTAAATCTGCCAATACTTATTAGCCAATGAAAAGTATGAAGACTTACATCTTAAAGATTATTACCACCAGGGATCCGTTTCAAAGTAGGAGGAGCGTGGGCACTGTAGAAAAGCTGTAATTAACCAATTCAAAAACCTTGCTTTGGAAGTGATGCTTACATAGTTGAGTAATCTCTATGGTATAGATACAGTAAATAAAATAATTAGAATAAGGTGAGAATCAGAGAGGGTAACATTTCTACACTTAACTCTGTACAAATGGATATTGTCGCTTTAGATGAATACAGATAGCAATGTCTCATTTACGATGCACAAAATATTTACTTACAGTTGTCATATAATCCTGTAGCAGATCATCTCCAGTACTACTGTGGTCACTCTCACTTCCAGCTGTGCCTTGGCTGAATTGTGATTCTCTGAATGAAGGGGAAGAGCTACCATTGCAGTAAGGTTCATATATGTCCTGTGATCCATCACTGTGCCCAGAAAGAAAAGGTGGATCTATAAGTAATGTAGTTTAAAATAGAAATGCTCTGTACCTATTATTCAAAACATGCTTCTAGAACGTGGAATACTTACAAAGAGCTGCAGCAGCTAAAATCTGCTTCATAGCCGTAAGTCTGAGCACTTTGGTTGCTATCACCTGAAGAATCAGTGAAAAGGGGTCTGTTAGCAATATAGAATATTTAAAGTCACAGTGCTTCACCTGATTAGGAAAATCAGTTTCACGTCATCAGTGAATATTATAAGTAGTCAAATATATATTTCAGACATTGACACTTAAAACAAAAGAATTTTTTGTTTTTAAATCTTGACCTTTTCTAGTTTATGGTATTCCTGTTTAATGAGAAAGAACCAAGCATGGTTGAGTATTTTTCTTTAGCTTTTTAGTCTTATCCCTTAGCTCTATTCATAATCATTTGCTTCTTAACTGACATGAATCACGTAGTTGTGTAGAAGAGACAATTTTCTGGTTTATGTAGTTTCCTAAGGCTTTTCACAGCAATACATCTCCAACAAAGGAACAGCCAAAGTGAAAGGAACATCAATAATTCTCTTCAAGAAACAGGCCATCTGTTATGGAACTAAGCAAATCCACCCAACAGCCCAGATACAGAATTGGCAAATCACAAACAGAGCAGCAATGGGTTTCAGTAAGCTATGTCTCAAACCATGGCTTTTATATAAGTAGCTCCTCTTCATCCCTCTGCCTAGTCCAATAAACAATGCTGAGACTATTTTTCTTTAAATCACTATTTTAGTGTTCTTTGAACAGTAAAATTCCTGCATCTTTAATTGTATATCACAGTAAAATGCAAGTTTGAAGTCACGGTGCTATTTTACCAGCAAAACACTTTAGGAAGGTTACTTGTATTTCTCAGTACAATTTGCTTACATTTCCCCAACAACTTCCATAAAACTTACATTCAAAAAATTTACAATGCATTGGTTAATATCTCCGTGGGTTAGATATACTAGAACTGGAGACTACAGCAGAAACCATCCAAAGATAACGTCACAATTATTTGCAGTTTGTAAGTTAATATTTGTGCAACTTACTTATGTATGTCTGCCAGAAATCACACCATGGGAATAAAATACCCTTTTACATGCATGTTGTAATCGGAAGCAATAAATAGTGATAATAACACCTGAAGTTTTCTGTCGATCATGTGGCTGACCAGTAACCTTTCCCATTCTTACTGGCACGCCATTGGTGTGTGTTGGAAATATTTGTAGGTTGATACTCAACTTGGCCATGATACAAGCACGCCTTCCTTATTCAAGAAAATCCTGGGGTGAGGATGAAATTCAGAACTTCTGACACTGAGGCAGGAAAGCTAATCACTACACTATAATATCTTCTATAACTCATTGATAGTCATTTTGCTAATAAATTTCAATGACACATGAAACATTTCATACTTTGGTATTGCTGGTGGACCAATGTAACAAAGATTTATATTGTCTACAGTTTTAATTAGAGGCTGGCCATATAACGTAAAGCTGTACCAAAACACACATGTGTATGGTCTAATTTTTTCCTGTGAAACAAGTAACCTGCCAGCCAAGTCCACATTTATCCTTCAGACAGGAAGCAGCAATTTTCAAATTTAAATACTTGTATCACTTTTTTAAGAAGGAATTACCACACTTGTGATGCAACAAAACTAGCATGACACCAATTCAGCTGCTTCTGTGGGATTGTACAATTATATTCTGGACAAGTTTGCAATTGTAATTGGAGTGTTTTGGGGGCGGGGTCACAGGGGACATACCTTTCACCTCTAAAATCATCGATACAGACATGTTATATTGTGTTTATACTATTCTAATAAGTCAACATAATCTGTTTTAGTGATATTGATTGAGGAATAAATCATTTGTTCTTCTTCAAAACACACATAAACACACACTCACAAAAAAATAGAGAGATATCAAACAGCATCATGGGTCTCAAAGGTGTTGGATAAAGCAGTTAGTATCCCAAAGGGTAAACTGACATTATGATATAGGCTGTCTGGATATAAAGAACTGTATAAGGCTATTGAGGTGCAGCAGCAATGTCCCTACCTATAGGCCAGGTGGTCTGTGCTCAAGTCTCAGCTGCTGTAAAGATGTGTAACAACATCTCTGAACGGGCTGAGTAACAAATATCTGCAAAGTCTTATTCCTGGGAGGAGTTAACCAGTTCTTTGGTTGCTACCAATGCTGTGAGAATGTTGCAGTAATAGCAACATGAACTTTTAGGTTCAGCCTGATGTATCCCGAGAGAACATCATGCAGCTTAGATGCTATATTAATAACTATTAATAAATTTGCAAACAAGACTCAAATTAAAACAAAATGCTGCATTAGCTGGAAATCTGAAATAAATACAGAAAACACTGGGGAACTGCAGCAGGTCTAGCAGTGGTTGTGGAGAGAGCAACAGATTTAATGTTTCAACTCTAATGATTCTGATTTAGAAGTCCCCTTACACTAATGTCAGCTAGAAGGATTGATAGCAATGAAACTGGCCAAAGCTTCTCAGTTCCACTGTTATAACAGTGTTTCAAATATTTATCTTTATGTGATGCCTTCAAACAAATGATTTAAAACAAAGAAAGCAAGGATTTTAATTGGGGTAGAAATGTGCAACTACAAACGAAAAGATAATCAGGCAAGATGAAGAGCATGTTGCCAATTCTTCTGTGTTTGCTATTATACATGACCCATTTTATGACTAAATAATGTCTTTAAGGACCTGAGGATATTACAAAGTACTTTACAATCAAATAAGTGCTTTTAAAGCATAGTGCAATTCATGTTTGATTGCCCATCTCAATTTCTCCATTATGGATACAGCTCAAATAACACAAAATTAGTTTTTTTTACACAAATACCCTCAATACATTTTTTAGAGCTGAAGTCAGGGTCCTCAGGTTAGCGTGGGCATTAGTAAGGCTTGGTCAGAGGTAGGGTAAGGGTTAAGGTCAGGTTGGTGTGTGCTCTAGTTCTCTGCATTCCAAAATCATGAACACTGGAATTGCTAGACATGTGCAGTTGGTGCTGTCACAAGCTATCTTTGCTACCCTGACTTTTTCTTATGTGCTTGTGTATGTGTATGTCTGTGTGCGTGCATGTAATTGAAAAGGAGTATTTCAGCTGTGCAAGCTATTGCTGAAGACAGTTCAAGTAGGCTGTGTTATTGTTAAAAAATAGTTTAAAGAATTCAGATGTGAAAAGTTATTTTAGATATGTGTACATTTCTGCAAGCATTGCATAAATTGTCTTGGTGGCACTGTTGTTGCTGTCAGGATGGTTCACAGATGCTGCTGTCATCAATGCTGAACAAACATAGCTGATACAAGCAATTGATAATAATATTACTGCTTTCGATCTAAAACATACTTCTCTCCATTAACCAACGTCTGTCTGGTGTGGAAGTATAATGGAGTCCTGTTCGATCCACACAGTCAATTGTCTGATCTCCATAAATGATACGAAAAACCTGACAGATGAGAGCACAGTATTCTTCGGCTGAGTCCTAGGTTCAAAACAAATGAGATTATTCATTTTATCATGCTTCAGTTAAAATTGCTGTCAAAATTTTTCATTGTTAGGACAATAAAAACAGCTCACTCTGCTGTCCACTGCAAGTATCACCAGGTTGCAGTGTGTTTCCGAATTGGGCACGGTTTCCTGGGGATCAGGCAAGCTTCCTGTTGTTTGTCTACGTTCCAAACTGCCACCAGCAGCTACAGCAGCCACTCCAAGCCCTAATATGAAATAAATAGGTCTAATATTAATTTAAGTTCATACAAACAATAGGCATTCATATAGTAAAGCTTAAGCTGAAGGGTGATCACAAAACAGAATCTGGTCAATGAAATGAAGAGCATTAAAAGCAATGTATTCATTGGGTAAGACAAAAGCATTAATATGTGTATCTACCGTACAGTGCCACATCAGGGAAATAAGACAGTGTCATCACTATTAGAGAAAAATACAATTTATTCATGTCGTCTTGAATTTGACATCTGTTATGTCTCTGAAACATGCTGCAGTCTTTTTTTTCCCCCAATAACTTACACCTACAGGAATGTTTAAAGCCAGTTTCAGCAAGTTTACTTTGCTCTGACATCAGGCATGAAGGTGCAGATTGAAGAAAACACAATCAGATGATGAGATTTGAATTGGAAACATGAAGCAGTGTGTGATTTGAACTAAAATGGTGTTGAGTTTTATTAAATGTCATGTTATGTGCGCAGCAGCATGCTTCATACACATACGAATATAAAGTTTATTGAATTACCTTCTGAATAAAGCACATAAATTAAATGCAGACATGGGTTAATTGTCTGGACCATATTGATTGCCAGCATGATTACATTTACAGAACACAAATTGGATGTTTGACTTGTGACTTTATAGGTAAGGGTTATTTAAACTATTTTTTGTCCAATGAGCAAATTTTTAAAGCAAGATAAATTTTGAATATCCTTGGTGCTGTAAACACTCAATAGATACAAGGATTTTATAAAGGTAATAATGATCAAAGTGAAGAAAGAATGAAACACTGTTCATTACACTGATCCATGCACAGTAAGACGTAAGATTTATGTTACCAGGTATGAAATTTCTAGCATTCACAGTACTTTGGTTTTTCTTTTGAGGATATATTCTATTCCAATATTGTCTCAGTTGCAACTTCAGAAGAGAACACAGGAGCATAGATCTTTGTAGGGTCATGAAGGTGGCGTATTTTATCTATAACTATTCAGATGCCCAGATCTAGAAGTCTGGCACCCATTTCCCACATTTCCAAATTTTGTCAGTAGGGGAATGGGACAGGGCATGATTTACACAGCAGAGAAATCTGAACTGGGCTGAACTCAAACAAACACCATTTTTGGAGGAGAGATAATGGGAACTGCAGATGCTGGAGAATCCAAGATAATAAAGTGTGAAGCTGGATGAACACAGCAGGCCAAGCTGCATCTCAGGAGCACCCTCTCTGATGAAGGGTCTAGGCCCGAAACATCAGCTTTTGTGCTCCTGAGATGCTGCTTGGCCTGCTGTGTTCATCCAGCTTCACACTTTATTATCCATTTTCGGAGGAGTTTCTTGTTGCACCATATGTGACAGTATTTTTTAGAGAATGGCCATAAAAGGCATTTCCCAGAACATGCATCTTCAAGCCACTCTGCATGGTATTGCCAAGTAGTAAAAAAAAGGTCAATTTTATACTGCAGAATTTCCAAACATCATTTCACATAACACTCTTGCAGAATAATGGAAGAGACTCTTCTCCCATGAATCTTGACTCAAATCCTGCAGGCCAGTGTCTAACCCAATACACCTCCCAATGTTTGAGAGGAAATAATGTTTTGGACATTGCATTATCACTCACTCGCAAAAATGCTTTTTACTGAATCTAAGAATTCTGACATTTTATTAACCTGCTTAAGACAAAAGTGACAATACCTTACAGGATTACTTCTGAACTAGTACGAAGTGTAATGCCAGTCATTGGAAATCTGTTGATAACTTGCCCTAAATGTTTTGAAGTAAATGAATGTACCTGTTTTCAGAATGAGTAGGTGTATAGCATCATCCCTGACATAGGATACAGCAGCAATCTCATGGGTTGGAATTCTCAGGATCAACTCTTCATTGTCCCTCCAGGTCAAGAGGAGGCAGCGTGCAGACAAACTCAGAATGGTGTCCTGCTCTGCAGTTGTTTGCAAAGGTAGTTGCTTCTGTTGCTGTCAAAGGTAGGATTCTGCATATTTCAATTATTCTTAATTAATTACTTCCTTTTTTTAAAAACCTCTTATTTTATGCAACGTCTATTTAACAACTAAATTTTTGCAGTTTATAAAAGGACCGAGTTATCTTAATCAAATTGCTTTCAAGCGGGGAATAAAAACAATGTCTTTAAATTATAATATTAGCATTCTGAAATATTAGTTGAGGTTTGAACTGGTGAAACAAATCATTTTCCTTTGGTACATAATTCATCAAAAGATCAATGACCTGGAAGGAGCTCTTTTTTCAAAGAAAAAACTATATAAAAAATTGCTTTACATGAATAATTCTGTTTTTTTCAGAATATAGTTTTTTTCAGAAATCTAATGATTCAACCATGAACCGGAAAAATCTAGGTTTCCTCAAGTGGTAATGTAACAATGAAGCAATGTGATGTTATGAATTTTTCACTAAGCTGCAATTTAAAATTTAATTCAGGTTAAAATATGAAAATGAATATATAATAACGTGCTGTATTCAAATCCTTACGCATTTTATTTGTATAGCTTTAGGACCCGAGCACGCAGTGATTTGAGCACATAATTTATGATAATACCTCACTTCAGTACTGAGAGAGTAGTTCTTTGTCTGAAGCCTTGAGCAATATTTAACAACTGCAACACCCCGCTCCCCCACCACCACCACCCCCCTCCCCACCACCCCTGCAGCAGTATCTGGGAAGTGAGGCTGTAGAAAAGGAGGGAATATAGGGGATAGGTTGACTGTCACCGTTTTGTCTCCTCCTGATTAAGTCAAGGTCAGGGAAAGCTAACGTGGGCCTTTTCACCCTGTGGTGAATTGAGATGTCTAAGTGACTGATTAATGGCCACTTAAGTGGTGCATCCCTCACTGCTGGTATTCAGCAGGGTGGGGCTATACTCTGCATGAGAAAACCATCTGGTAATGACTGTAGACTCCCTATGGACTCTGATTGACACCTTGTATCATCCTTTGTTGGCAATGATCTTTGCCTGTTGAAAGCGAACCTCCATCTCCACAATGACTTTCCACCCCAGCTTACTGGAACCTGTCTGAATGGCCTCAACAAGTAACTTATCTGCACTCCTGGACTACCTCCATGTTGCTGTTCTTGAGTATGCTAAAGTACCAGCAGTTACTGCCTTAAATTGTGGCCTACTGGGGTTAAAGAGCCACTAGCTGGCTGGCATCTATCTAGAACCAGCAACTCTACCCTGAAAACCAAGGAAGCCCTGGGGCAGGCAAAATACCTGATTAAACTTTGAATCCCATTGCGTTTTCCAAAAAATGGCAATGTACAATTGCCCCCAGTTTTCTGACTAGTGCAATGGCCCACTGCAATGGTCTTTAATTCAGTGCTATGTCTGATGGATGAGATGTAAAGGTAAGATTCTATCTTACATAAAAACTCCATGAAGAATAGTTTGGGAGGCTTCCCAGCATGCCAGACAATATTTATCGCTCAACTTACATGATAAGAACAGATTGACCAACTTGTTAAACACACTTGATTGCAAATACTGATATTTTTGAGCTATTTTTGAGCTGTTCACAATATTCTCTAGTATTTGTCCCTTACCCTTGCTGTATCCAAAAGCTGTAGCACCTCTGCTCTACTTGCTGGATTTAAAGAACATGAAACCCATGTCAAGTGACCTAAAAACTAAAGAAAAGAAATAGCAGCTTAAAGAAGGAAGCCGGTAAATTTGATTGTATAAAATTACTGGATTCTTTAACTAGTTACCCAAGATGTCTGTAGTCTATGGGAAATGGTTCATGCAAAATTTGACCACAGCTCTTTGACTATTGTATCTTCAAATCCAGATTAGTTTAATCGGATTAACTTAATCCTTGCCTGCTGTAAATTTTCTTAAGAGTCCTAATTGGAATTATATAGCTCAGTGTCAGACCAATTTACACCTTTGCAATTGAAAGGTGAGAAAACAAAACAAAATGTTGTCTGATGAAGGGTCTAGGCCCGAAACGTCAGCTTTTGTGCTCCTGAGATGCTGCTTGGCCTGCTGTGTTCATCCAGCCTCACATTTTATTCTCTTGTTGTTCACATAAAGTTAGTTTCATTCAGAGGTTGGTGTGTAGTTTGTAACAAATTCATAAGGCCTGTATGAAACTATCAAGATTACACATGGTACTAATCATTAACATTTAAATGTCGAGAAGGTTACATAATCTTTTTCATGAAATTCTAACGAAAACTAAATTTTAGTTTAATCAAACATATAAAAGGGAGTGAATAATTTTATTTTAAAATGAAAGTAATACGGGTGAGTTTACATGGCACAAGTATAGAGAAGCCACTAAAAATCAACGTGAAAGTTGAATCATAAACTAGCTGCTGGGCCTGAAATGATTCTGAAGCTTTGTTTCTGTATCAAATTGGGCCTTGATTGAAAATTCAGGCTTTAATTACATTGTAACTGCAACATTGGTGAAAAACCAGATTACTCCTTTTAACCAATGGCATGGAAATTAGTCAAAAGACACAAGCAATTGGGGTTATTCTTTATGTGATTTTAAACTAGTGAAGAGAAAATCAACTATATTTCAAATATTTTTGACTTAATATGCCTCCAACTGGCACATACTCCTTCCTTTGCCCCTTGTTTTAAATTTACCTATGCATAATCTATCTACCATTTTGATATTTTACCTACATCTTTAGTCAATTCTATGCTGAAATTTCCTCTCTTTTTCTCTAAAGCTTCAAATGTGCTGCCATATAAGTTTACCTTCCCTGCATTGTGCACTAATTTGTTCTTTCTCAGGCGCTCCAAACTGAAACTCTCTTAATTTCACCCTAGCCTTGGTAGTTCACTTTGATGTCTTAATAACAATCAAGCATCTAGATTTGAATATATTCCTGGCTAAGATGACCTTGCAATCACTGGTAGGGTTCAAGATATGTGTAGAATATAGAATTATATAATCCACAAATGAATGTGTTATTTTTTCGCCGTTATCTAATTTGGGAAAATTATGCTGCTTGATGTGATCTCTATCTGCCTCACAGATAAGAAAGATTATTGATCACATTCAAAGGGAAATGGCTATGAGTACAGATTTAGATTTTATTGTAGCCAGGCATTTTATCATAACTTCAAAGATTTATATGACAGCATGATTAAATCTGGAATGTTATAAACCTGGAGGTGAATGTAATAATGTACCTTGGAGGCCCAAGCAATGATATATCTCCTGAAATTGATGCAATTCTAATCATCATATGAGTTTGAAAATTAGAATGTTAGTTCAGTCGTGTTCTTAGGCTGTAATTTTCTGTGGGTGTTTAAGTGGAATTTTCCTGCGATCCAAGTCACAAGCAGAAATACGCCCATTGTGCTCAGATCTATTAGCATCCATATTTCCTGCCAATCTCATTAACATACACCAGAACAAGTGGAAATCAGTGTTTGCAATCAGTGCTTGAGGGATTACTTTTTCCAAGGAGAAGAATTAATGTTTCAAACCATCTAACAGGCATTCATGCAGGTTAAGTATGTCACATTTAAGAATATGCAATTGTGGAGGGTCTCAATTTTTAAAGTGAAATTTTGACTACTGCCATAGAAATTCATTCAATCATTTAAAACACACAGGCCTCAGTGACAATAAAGGCTTAAAAAATGTCAGAATATAGCAACACTGCAGTATCTATTATTCTGGGATTTGTCTTAGACCTGCTTTAAAATACATGCTGTTGCTAGAAGTCCATTTCAGCCTGGGGGCATTGGCCATTATAATGAACTAAAATACATTTGAGTGCAAGAATTAATAGATAGGCCCAAAAGAATGCCAAAATATGGAAAAATATGTAATTAAACAGCACAGATATGTTGGGTCACTGACTGCACATTACTCTGAGCAAAGATACACAGGAAATCCCTTCCCAGTATGCAAAGTGTCACTTGGTGAGAGAATGTGTTGGACAATTAAGCTTATAATGTTAAAGGAACAGTGAATGGTAATCCTGAGAAATAGTTACTGACACCACAGCAGCAGCATCACTGAATACATTCATAGATTAGTATCTTGTAATCACTTCCGCTATTTGTAACATTTATTGTTTTATTCTAGTATGGGATTTGATCAAGATTAACGTTCAAAGCTGTTCTTCAAAAGGTAATTAACAGTTTTAAAAAATTATTTACTGCCACTTATAAAATCATGACATGTTGGTGCTTGTTTTTAAAAATAACAAAGTGAATTTTCTAATACTAATGTTAGGCTTGATGGAAACCATCTCAATCATCTGAAGGCCCGGTGAATAAAATATTTTTACTTGGATGCTTCAATTGTGATATAAGTACGTAAGTGAAGTTTTACGTTATTGTCATGCTTGTAACATTTTTGGTGATGACAGGGAAAGTTGACATATTTGGAGAAACAAAATGTGATCTGCCCTATTTACCTCGCTAAGTCTGACAATTTACGTAATATTGGTAAGCTGATCTCCATGAAAGAACAACTGAAACAAAAGCAAAATGCCAACTATGAGGAACACAATTTCCTGCCTAAATAAATCAATTTCAGTTTTCCGTTCACTGTGAGATGTAGCTGATTCCTTCCTGGAATTGTTAACTAAACTAACCTTCAGTCTACTCTGGCATATCGATGCTTATTTGACTATAAAACAGGTTGCTAATACAAGACCAATTTCTACCATTGAACCAATGCAGGGGAGTATAAAAAATACATTTTGGAAAATGGAAAAAAAATCTATTAAATGGAAGCAGTATTTAGAATTGTCCACTCTTGCAATGGTTTTACAGCTTGAACTGCAGGCAAGGAATGGTTGTTTTTATGTCAATCCTTGTTTTAGGAGAACGACCGCAAGCTTGTACCATCTGCTGTTAAACATCTGTTGATATATTGACAAATAATAATCAAGATATCCATTAATATTCTTCTCTGTGAAAATATTTAGTAATGTGTCCTATTCTGTATGTGAAAAAGCTGCAATTTTCAGAACAGTTAAAGTTCAGTCAGCTATTTACCGCAACACAACCAGAGGGAAGTTTTAAGATAAGAGCAAATTGCTCTTTGCACTGTGTCTTACCATATTATCATCAAACACACAAGGTTAAAAAGTCTATGGAAACACAGTAAAAATAATTATTGACTATAAAAATGATGTCAGGAGCAGATTCATGAGAAGCATAAATACCGATAAGGCTAAAATAGCTGGTTTCTGTGCTGTAAATTTCGTATACTGCTGTTAAGATGAAATGATGATGCCTAGTATTTCTTTTTAATTTTTGTGAATAAAAATGCAATAAGTTGCTTTAAGTTTGAATACCCTGCACGTGGCTTGTCTGTTGGACAACATTGTTCAAAAAGTTAAATGTAAATAATCTGACTATCTAAAAATGTCTGTGGCACAGTGAAAGTGATGTCGTTGCTTTCTGATGTATTCAGTTCTTTACTTTTTCCAACTCAAAGCCTGTTGCTTCTACACTAAAGTTACACTCTAGCGACTGGTTTTCAGTTCTATAGTTCCACAGCCAGAAATCACATCTAAAGCACTTTAAGTTAATCAAAATCCCACACAACTATTCAAAATACTTCTTCAGAAATAAGTATTTAATTCAATACTAGATTTATATATTATGATCCTAGACCAGACACAAACTTTATGCTATGATCTTGGATGAGATCACCAAATTATGTTGTGAACTGGCTATGGATTAATAACCTTTATTTTTGAAATTAGACCAGTGAATTACTGAATGAATAAAACCACAAGATTCAGGATGATGATACAACAACTTAGAATATTAATAAAATAAACAATATACGTACAACTTATTTTTAAACCCGGAGTCATTTGTGCTGAACATGGATCATGTACTTTGATTAAACACTCAACAATGCTTATCAAATAGCAAATGCAACCCCTAAACACATCCCATGGATTTCTTGGTGATTATTTCCCTCCTGTTAATGACACCATCCGTCATTAAATCTCATCAAACGCCGCAAGCACTTTCAATTCTTCATTTTTCTGTTCTTGGCTTGAACTGCTTATATTTCATATTAAATTGAAATACCTCTTTAGTGAGAACAACATGTCATACATTTGTAAGGTATTTAATTGTTTAATTGTGTTAAAGCACCCAGAGACAAAAGCCCATCTGACAGGGCAGCACGGTAGTTCAGTAGTTAGCACTGTTATCTCACTGTGCCAGGGACCTGGATTCAATTCCACCCTTGGATGACTATTTGTGTGGAGTTTGCACATTATTTTCATGTCTGTACAGGTTTCCTCCCACAGTCCAAAGATGTGCAGGTTAGGTCAATTGGCCATGCTAAATTGTCCACAGTGTTTAGGGATGTGTAGATTAGGTGGGTAATGGGGGACGGGTCTGAGAGTCAGTGTGGACTTGTTGGGCCAAAGGGCCTGTTTCAACACTGTAGGGATTCTATGAATAAAAGGCAAAGCTAAGTAGCAAATATTTCAACACTCTGCAACTTTCAGCAGGAATTCTCACCGCATGCCCCACCTTACTATAGCAAACTCCAACATACACCACACATAACAAAAGAAAGCTACATCATGCCAGATGTTTCAATAGAAAATTCCACAATACGCAACACCCTTTTGGGAGCAAACTCCACCAGATACTATACATTACTGTTAAACCTGCAGCTTTCAATTCCAACACAAATCACAGATTTAAATTTTCTATTCCATTGCACACCATATCATTGAGCAGCAAACAGTGCCACATACGTCTCATTTTTCAGCGGATCATTTTTCCTTTTTTAACAGAAAATGAAAGAGAGAAGATCTTAGTTTTACCATTTGCTGTTGATACCTGACTTAGTTCCCTGACAAAGCTGCCTGCTAACCATATCCCCCATAATTTATATACATTTATCTTATCAATTTATCTATTGCATCATGGATTCTGCTCCCAACACTGTGTCTGGTACAGCATTCCATGTTCTCACAACCAGAAGTAGAGGCAACAGTGACAGTGATTTCACTATGCATCATGGAATTCTGTTAGCCATTTAAAACATTAACTCTACAGATTTAATTTTCTTCTTAAAATCATACACATTACAGCAATGAAAGAAGCCATTCAGTCCAACAGATCTTTGCAAAGCGTTAGCTCTTCAAATGGAGCTGTCAACGCAAATCCCAATTATTGTCTTTGTGTCATAACCTAACATAATTATTTTCAAACTTTGCAGTTTCTGAATTAATTAATAATTTATTTGGTACAAGATATACCACGTGATTTTAAATTATGAAACTGAACCTACTTTGACTTCTTTCTCAAGATAATCGTGCAGCAGGATCTCAGGGTCTATCAGGTAATCCGGAGGGAAGAGTGGGATCGAATGGAGAGGTCTCCTGTATACACTGCTTCTGTCCTGCTGTCTCCTGTTCTTGTCAGCTTTAGGAAATACCAGCCTCTTAATTGGAGACACAAATCCCTGAAAATCACATGGAAAATCATAAACATAACCGTTGAAGTGATTATTTTCATACAATTTGTTGAGCATCTCTCCATACACTCCCTGAAATATGACTATTAATATTTCAGAAATGAAATCAGCACAAAATTACATTCAAGGAACCCTGAAATAGTGGAATATTGCAGATAAATGTAGGTAATTTGGCAGTTTTTCAGTACAAGAGCTGTTACTCCATTCCCACTTGCTTCTACATCCATATCAGCTTTCTTTTCTCCTTCAGTACTGAATCCTTCAGTATTCCTGGTTTGTTTTGGATGATTATCTGATTATCTTTCTAAAGAATTCATAGATTCTGTTTGAACAATTTGTGACAAAACAATTTCATATACTGATCTCTCTTTAATAAACTGTGTTTAAAAATGTCATTTTTTGTATAATTATAACACATGAACTATAGCAAGACAACAAATTCTCACAAGTAAATTTACAACAGAGACAGCAGAAAAAAATCTCATCAATTTTATAAAATGTAAATTTTAATGTTCACCACTTGGAAAGGTAGCACAGCAATTATTGCTACCTTCTGTATTTGATCTATGTCAACTGCTTTCGCTGTGCAGCTTTCTTAAGAAAATCAAGCTTTCTTTATTGCTTTTTCAAAATCTACAGATGGAAAGATAGCCAGTAAGCATTAGCCTAAGGCACATGAACAATCTAAGGGTATGACAGGGGAAATAACATTTTGGCAGCATCTTATTAGATCTATCAGAACATTCAGAAATGTTTCACTTGTAATGAATTACACCTGAAGTATGTTTAGTTGAAAGGTTATTTTGCACATAGGAAGAACTAATGAGTTGTCTGAAGAATGTTGAATTGATTAAGTGCATGTTAGCCAGAAGGTGTAAAGAACTTTCTCACCATGTTTCAATGCTGTCAGAGTCTTGAACATTCTCATAAACAGGTTGTAGGGTCTGGATTTCTTATCACTGGATGGTATCTGCAAAAGTGCAGCTCTTTCTGAATAATGGGTCAAATGTTCACCCAGATCAGAGCTTCCCCAAACATTTTACTAGTGTGAACCCATTTTAATGTATCCTTGACACTGAGGGTTGGACAGGGGAGGATTAGCTTCAGCTGCTGATGTGTGTTTGAGGTGTTAGGGGAGAAGTACCCATATTTTCTTTTTCACAGGTTTTAGTGTAGCAGTAATTAAAACACAAAATCTGTCCATTAGGGCATGCGGCACAATAAAAATATGGGAGGATTTAGAAGAGCTTCATAGCAGTGAGCATGTATCTGCGCTCAATATCCACTGATCACCGTAACTCACAACCCTGTGCAGTCCACACCCCCTCCCACAACCCTGTGCACTCCTCACCCCCTCCCACAACCCTGTGCACTCCTCACCCCCTCCCACAAACTGGGCACTCCTAACTCCCTACCACACTTTCCAGGCATTCTCATGCCAGCAAAGAATGTGTCATATACTATTAGATGTTCTAGCCTCACTGTGCATATTTGTGGAGAGACTGGAAGAGTTTGTCTTACGAATGTGGGTTGCGTGTGATGATATCTTTGTCCCTGGAATGACTGACCAATTGCATCAAGCACCAAATGCTTGTTTACCGGACTGCATTATTTTGGGGAAAAGTGGCTTGTAGTCTTGGACTGGTGCAGTCAACATGAACCTGCTGATAGTAGAAGCATCTGGGTGAGTGATGTGAGCTGCTACTCGTGCGCTGAGGGCATTTTTTCTACAACCTCCTCCTTCAAATCCTTTCTGTGCTTTCTGCGTTGATTTTCTTGCAGGTCCACCTGTCACTGTACTGCAATGTTGAATAGGGTTCATCGTGTGACAACCATTGTGGAGACCCTGGCTGGTTTATCTTTACAGAAGCCTCCAGACCTGTCCAGGCACCTAAAGTACACCTTCAACATGTAGATGTCTTGTTGAGTGACACATCTACTTGTCATGTGGTGTTCTTGTGTCTCTCTGGCCATGTTCAACAAAGGTATCAGCAGCCATGTTTTAAATGGGCATGGCGGGATAGAAAAGGATTAGAGACGGTACACCACTGAAGGATAAAAATACACACACATGTCAGCATAAACTTATTCTTATGGTTGATGGTGTGGAAACCCATGCATTTGATGAATGCTCCTGGGCAAGTTTGTGGAGGCTTAACCATCATCAATAATACCCACCAAAAGTGCAAAGCCAGCTCCTGTTGTCAATCCAGATAGCTGCTCATTCTAATCAAAAACCAAAAGAACTGTACATGCCGTAAATCAGGAACAAAAACAGAAGTTACTGGAAAAGCTCAGCAGATGTGGCAGCATCTGTGAAGAAAAAAATCAGGGTTAATGTTTTGAATCAGGCAACCCTTCCTCAGAACTGATGGTGTCTCGGAAAATGTCAGTTTATATGCAGAAAATATCCACCTTCTTCCTCAACTGAGGATTCCCCAGCACCGCTGTTAACAGGACATTCAACTGGGTCCAACACATTTCCTGCACTTCCACCCTCATCCTCTCTCTTCCCTCCCACAAGAGCGATAGGATTCCCCTTGTCCTTACCTACCACCCCACCAGCATCCACATCCAGAGGATCATCAGATGCCATATCCAGCAAGATGTCACTGCCAGACACATATTCCCCTCTCCTCCCTTGTCTGCCTTCTGCAGGGACCATTCCCTTTGGTACACTCTGGTCCACTCTTCCTTCACTCGCAACACCTCCCCAGAGCACCACGGTACTTGGCCCTGCAAATGGTGAAAATGCAACATCTGCCCAATTACCTCCTCCCTCTCCAGTATCCAAGGGCACAAACATACTTTCCAGAATCTAGTCTACCGCATTCACTGGGGGAACAAAGCATAGACGGGGTGACAGCTTCACAGAACATTTACATTCTGCCTGTAAAAAAGACGCTGACCTTCCAGAACACCCTGTTTTGTGGCCAGCATTACTGTCTCAGGTTTGCTGCAGTGTTCCAGTGAAACTCAATGCAAGCTGGCAGAACAACACTCATTTTCTGGTTGGGGACTCTGCAGCCCTCCAGACTCAATGTCCAGTTCAATAATTTTAGGATCTAAACTCTCCCAAGTCCTAGGCCCGTACCCCACACACCAGGTCTTGCCATCACATAGTCTGCCATTATACGCTACCCATTGTTAACCACTAACAGTTCTCATTAACAGCTATTCACCCTCCTTGCCAGATCAATATCAAATCCTTTGTCTGTCCAGCTGTTCTTCTCTCTCTTCAGGCTCTATCCTTTATCATGTTGTGTACTCCCTACCTCATCTCCCTCCTTATTTTCTACATAAAAACCTACGTTTTCCCAGCTACCATCAGTTCTGTGGAAGGGTCACTGGACCCAAAACATTAACTCTGATTGTTTCTTCACAGATACTTCCTGACCTGCTGAGCTTTTCCAGAAACTTCTGTTTTTGTACCTGCTCATTCTAGGTAGCGTCGTCATTGTCAAAAATTGACATAATTGGCTACCTTATCCCTTTCTTGGCCACTGCTAGACACTGCAAAATCTGACAGAAACTTGGAAAGATCCAGAGGCATGAAGTTCAGGGTGGTTTTGACTTTGAGACCAATTGGTAAAGCATAGCCATTATGTTCACCCAGCAGCAGGACTTGTTTCCTCAGCCATTTCAAACACTGTATAATATCTGCTACATCTTATCCAACTGCTTGAGTGTTCTGAGAAACTAGTGATTCTGTATCTAGAGACTCTGTGAGGCCTCCCACAAGCTGCCTGATATTGCTGATCACCTTGTTCTTGTGGAACTGCAGGACTTTGAGTAGCAGGCGGTTTCTGCTCCAGCTTGGTATACATAGTTTTATTCTTTCATGGGATGTGGATGTTACTGGCAGGCCTGAGCTTGTTGCTCATCCCTAATTGCCACAACTGAGTAGCATGCTAGGTTACTTCAAAGGGCTGTTCAGAGTCAGCAATATTGCGATGCATCTGGAGTCCCATGTATGCTTGAATGGGTAAAGAACATTAGAGAATTAGATGGGATTTCACCACAGGCAACAATAGTTTCATGGTTCTTGTGCAGGTCCTGCTGATATTTTTGTTCTTATCTTTATCTCATCCAAGGCCCAAAGTGCACCACATAAGCACTCTTCATGCTGATCTGACAGATCAGAGCTGCAAAGTGGGGATCAGTTACATATCTATCTCCAAAGCTGCAAATTAGCCTCTCTACCAAAGTACAGTAAACAAAGCTTTTCATGAAGCAGGCAAGAAATTAGCTTTGAAGTTCTGATTTTTACAAACCTCGCTGCCATGCCTTCATTTCCTCATTGGCTATTGTACTCAAGTCTTGCTTTCAATGGCAAGTTTCAGGAATCTGGGATGAAGTAGGGACCAACAATTATATTGTAAACACCATATTCATAGTACTGTGATAGGTAAGTTAACAACACATCTCGCTGAGTAAATAGCATATAACATTGCTTGTTACGGTTCAGTATGGGCTTTAGCCGATTGAAGCTTGCTTTCCAATGTGTTGTTATTTTCGTGGTTCAAAATTCTATTCAACTAGATTATAAGTGGTCTGCAACTTCACTCTTATAATTGTTTTGCTTCATAATGTGGAATTGGTTCATTTTAGGAGTTGTAAGTCAGAGGTGCAGTAAATC
Organism: Stegostoma tigrinum; assembly: GCF_030684315.1. Taxonomy (NCBI): domain Eukaryota; kingdom Metazoa; phylum Chordata; class Chondrichthyes; order Orectolobiformes; family Stegostomatidae; genus Stegostoma; species Stegostoma tigrinum. Next base: position 26,942,852 of record NC_081372.1, read on the forward strand.
TCAAAGTTTGAGGAATGAATATCTTTTGTTCAAAAGAACCAAACAATGAATAAACACTATGGAAATACAAATAGATCAGAAAATATCATTGCTTTTACTTCATAAAATGAGACCATTAAAGAAATGTTTGCACCCCGGAGCATTACTAGAGCCATTAAATGCTTTACCACAATGATTATGGAGACAGAGACCATCTCACCTTTTAAAAGGATAAGTATATGAAATAGAAGAATATAAAAAAGACATGAAATTAAGTACATATGGGAATAGGTAGCTCTAGTTGAAGTGCAATTATCATCAGAGACATAACGTGTAAAATTACATTATTTTATGTTGTAATTGACTACAATAGAATTTCGATAATAGGCAAGGACTATTTTATAGCACAAAACAAATCATTAACTCATTGTTAATAGAATATGCATTGATTTAAAGTGAAAAAAAATGTAAATTTCACCTTTCCTTATAAGTTACAAAAGTAAAATATTCACTTGACTGGAACAAGGCACTTGTGTAGGCTGTTTAACTATTACAGGAAAACAAAACAATGAATGAGTGATCACCATATAGCCGTTTGTTTTTCCTCCAAAGCTTTAATGTTCTGTTCAAATTCCTGAAAAGAACTCAAAAACATTTGACATCATCCAAACTTGATTAATGTTTTCCTGATCAAAACCGCAATCACATTTAAATCTGAATTAAACTTTAGATGGATTAAACCTGTAGACTAATTTAAGATACAACTCATTACTTTTGGCATTTTCTAAATTACTAATATCAAATTATTAAATCTTCTACTTTCTTCACTTTCTTAAAAAAAATCTGTTGTGTTTTCACATCTATTCTGAACTCCTAAGCTTTGTTATTAGCTTAAAAATCACGCAGTTGCATGCAGGAAACGCTGAGCTGACTCCACCAAATGAGTTCCGACATGAACTATTCATGTTTCTTCCTCTCTGGAACTTATAGCAACGTACATCACTGTGTTTAAATAAAAATCACAGGCACTTCTGTATTTGATTTGCTATTTTGTTTAAAACAAAGAATGAAACTAGGTATTTTTTTGTTTATATTGGTGGAACTAAGGCTGCATCATCTTTTCTTTCAAACACTCACAGTGTGTGACATTCTATCTATTTGCCCCAAAAATATGTTTCAGTATTCATTTTCAAGGCAGTTCCTTACTTCCTCATCAGTCCTTTTCAGAGCGAAATTGTCATTTTTGTGTTGAACTGCTGAACATTTTTGCCATAGACCAATCACTACTTGGAGGTTTGTAGCTACAATCCATAGTCAACATGCTGGAAAAGCTCAACAGGTGAGGCAGAACCACAGAGTGAGTACAAGATTTAAATACTTAAGATTCTTATGCTCTATGGTGCCTGGAGCTTCCATCCAAATGCTGTCTTTTGTCTGAGAGTTAGTTCAGGCATCAGAAGCACGTACCAGAAATGTGCGGAGTTGTCAAATTCTGGTGCATAACACTGATTTGACATCAGCACCGCTATTTTCATGCTCACTGTTCCAGCGGTCCCTCTGTCTTAAACATGCAAAATTGGAGATGATTCCAGTAGCAGAAACAATTCTCGACCAATACAGCAGAACGACTTGAGTCTGTAGAAATACTTTGAAGAGTGCATTAAAGTTTAGGAAGTGACAGGTTGCAGTCTTGGCTGTAATTGCAAAGTAAGAGCCAGACTACCATCTGAAACATCATAGAGCAGGCCACTGGATGCTGATGCAATGGTTCCTCCTCCTAGAGCACCATGGAGGAGCCTACCAGTACCGGTTGGGACGGGTATCCAAATTCCAGGTGATATCTTACAGATCCTTCAGCCCAACTCGACCATGCTGACCAGGTCTTCTAAACTGAACTATTCACATTTGTCTGCGTTTGGTCCATTTCTCTCTAAACCTTTCCTATCCATGTACTTGTCCAAATACGTTTAAATGTTGTAATTGTACCTGCCTCCATCTCTTCCTTTGGCAGCTCGTTCCATATACACATTACTCTTTACATGAAAATATTGCCCATCAGGTCCCATTTAAAAATGTCCACTCTCGCCTTAAATCTATGCCCCCTAGGTTTGGACAGCCATTCCCTGCAGTAAAAAATCTTGGCTATAAACGAGAGGGAAGGCAGACCAGAGCGGAATGAGATGATGTGAAGATGTGAGTGTTGGGTACTCATTGTTAGGATGAAAGATTATGGAGCAGATAGACATCATGAAGGGGAGAGATTACAGGTGAAGGGTTTGAACTCACAGTGAAGTGAGATGCCAAAAGGGCTGAATGGAGATAGTTGGAGACATTGTAGCAGGTTGTCTGGGAGACCAAGGGCAACCAAGGGGACCAACTCCTTGCCAATCAGGACTTGCTTCCTGAATCTGGCAACTTTTAGTTTCTTAGGATTTTTCAGGTCCTGGTGACCAACATGTTGATGCATTTGTAGACCCATGATGCACCATGCCATAACTTTTATTGCAGCAAGTGCAACAGATGCTAACAAACTGCACTGTGCAGTTTACTCATCTCCTGATTCCCAAAAGCCTGTCTATAATCTACAAGACTCGAGAGTGATGGAATACTGACTAATTGCCTGGATGACTGCTGTTACAACCACATTCAGCAAGAATGTTATGATGGCCCTGTTTCTAATGATAATTAGACCACAGTTAGAGTGCTTTGTGTAGCTCTGGTGCATACACCATAGAAAAGATGTGATTGCACTGGAGAAGATGCAGAAGAGATTCATCAGGATATTGCCTGGACTGAAGTAATTCAGCTATGAACAGAGAGTAGATAGGCTGAGGGTTGTTTTCCTTAGAGCAGAGAAAGCTCTCAGGGGACCTGATTGGGGCACATAAAATTCTAAGGAGCTTAGACAGGGAGAAACATTTCCCCTTAGTACAGAATGCAATAACCAGGGGCATGGTTTAAAGTAAGGGGCAGGAGATTTAGAAAGAATTTGAGGTAGGTTTTATTTTTACCCAGAGGATTGTGTATATCTGGAGCTCACTGCCTGAAACGATGATGAAAGCAGGAACCCTCAAGACGTGTAAGAACTATTTAGATAAACACTTGAAATGCTATGACATACAAGGCTACAGGCCCAGTGCTGGAAAATGGATTAGGATAGATGGATATTTGATGACCAACATGTACACAATGAGCTGAAGGGCTCCTTTCATGTGTAAAAATTCTATGACTCTAAGAAGCTTGACATCATCCAGGACAAAGCAGCCTGCTTGATTGGCACCCCATATACAAACATCCATTCACTCCACCAATGCTCAGTAGCAGCAAGTGTGAAAATGAAAACATATTTAAGATCATGCACTGCAGAAATTCACTAAGCCTCCACAGATGATACCTTCAAACCCATGACCCCGATATCTCAAAGGACAAGGGCAGCTGTGTTGGAGCAAAGAGATAAACAGCTTCCAGAGGATGGTGAAAACAATTGTGTCTGATTTCAATTCAACGCATCTGAATGCCAAAGTCATCATATTTTCACTGTTTGGTACAGGAATGCTGATTCCATGTAACAGGATGGAGTGGTAGAAGCCAATTACTTGAAAGATTGGTATGGTTTAGATGGGCACAGATGGCTCAGTGACAGGTTTTGTTGTTGATACATCCAGATGATAGCTAGGCAATGATTGGGTTAAATCAGTCTCATTAGGCTTTGCTATATAGAAATGTATAAGTAGGGATTCTTTGAAAAAGTTATAGATGTGTTAATTGAGAAATCTACCAATCAAAGTCTATTTGTCTGGTTTGAGGCTAATCAGCTAACTAAGATTGGCAGTCAAGGCTATCACTGACCAGGCCAGCATTTATTGCCCATCCCATTGACCAGAGACAATTCAGAGTCAAGTGCTTTCCACTTACCTTCCCTTAAGGTTGCTAGTCTGTCACAAGCTTACATTCAATGTCAACATACAAGTTGGAATTACTATAGGTCAACATGCTGTAAGGTCAACCCTATTACAATCTTGTTAAATAGGGTCTAGCCATCTAATCATTGTGTAAGCCTGAAGCTAAGATATGGCTTTTCAAACTATCCTGTGTGAAAATGGCTACAATGATCAAATGATCACTCATTGAATATCACACAAACTCATGAAAGGGCCTATGGCAGCAACTTTTTGACCCTATTCAAAGTCCAGGCCATCTCAGATTACTTTGGAATGGAAAGGTTTGTCAATAAATGGAAATTGGTGAATCCAGCTGTTTCATATGGCTATTTTGCAATAAACATGTGAATTGTTTTATATATGAGTTTAATTACTGAAGTGATGACAAGTATGTAGGTCATATGTTCCAATGACTGGCAGACTGTATCAAGCAACATTTCCCTTTGACTATCCACAGTAGGTAGCATGCCAACCATGCACCGGAAGCCTGTACTTGCAAACCTTGGATACCCCATATCTATGGCCATATTTTTGGACAATGTTTACTAAATAATGTTAATTGTGTTATAAGTTACAATGAAAACACATTTAAGATTATCATTGGCTTGCAGTCTGATTCATTTACTTTGAATATTACTTATATACATACAGAGGACCCTTTTCTCTGAAGCAGAAAGGAATTTGTCTACACATTGCATAATATTTCCAATGAGGAACAGATTATGGAGAATACTAATCCCGTTGCATTTTTCAAGGTAACGCCCTGACCAATCAAAGTCTATTTGTCTGGTTTGAGGCTAATCAGCTAACTAAAATTGGCAGTCAAGGCTACCACTGACCAGGCCAGCATTTATTGCCCATCCCATTGACTAGAGACAATTCAGAGTCAAATACTTTCTACTTACTTTCCCTTAAGGATGCCAGATGGCTTCTTTCCCCTAACAATTGACAATATTTTCATGGTCATCATTTGCCTCTGGAATTCAAATTCCGCCATCTTCCCAGATTCAAACCCAGGCCCCCAGAACATTACCAGGGACCCTGGATTAATTACCTAATGATAAAAGCACTAGATCATCACCTCCCCATTATGCTGTCTTTCTAAGTTCGTTTCTTGTGCAACAAGTCTGATAAGTACAGGATAAAAAGCTTTTGCTTTTTGTCTCATTTTAGCAATATTTTATATATGGTATGGACAGGTATCATGACATTTGGGAGCATTTATGCGGCGATCATAGCCGATCTACGCAAAGTGCCATGGTAAAACTACTGCACTTTGAAACATTTGCTCAAATATAAGCAAGTGTTATGTTTTGCTTATTCTGAATAAAAATAGCCACTGTTACCAGTAAAAGTTATCACTTTGAATCATTTCAGAGAATAGGGAAAAAAGATAAATTGGCTTCCTGAACTCCAAAATCCAAAGTACCCTTTGGCCACCATGATTAGATTAGATTCCCTATAGTGTGGAAACAGGCCCTACAGCCCAACAAGTCCACACCGCCCTTTGGAACATCCCACCCAAACCCATCCTCCTATAACCCACACAACCCTGAACACAATGAGCAATTTAGCGTGGCCAATCCACCTAGCCTGCACATCTTTGGACTGTGGGAGGAAACCGGAGCACCCACGGACACGGGGAGAATGTTCAAACTCCGCACAGACAGTTGCCCAAGACTGGAATGGAACCCGGGTCCCTGGTGCTGTGAGGCTGCAGTGCAAACCACTGAGCCACTGTGCCGCCATGATGTCTCAAATGTACCTGGCAAAGCAGATTGCAGCAGAATCTAAGCACCATCATAATTGCTACCAGAATAGAAAACTTCATTAACTTTGCTTCTTCAGTAGTGCTTGACATGTTGGAAATGCCACCAACAGAAGTCTGGCAGAAGCCAAATGCATACAAATTAATTACCACTGTTATTTTATGGCTACTGGACATTTAGTCCTTATTTTGCATTGAGTTTGCACTAGTAGCTAGATCATGTGATGTATTTCCATGGTAATATTCTAACAGAAGAATAGATAAGAATAGATAGGAAAATCACAAACTGAATAATTTGGGGCATATGACTGCCTATTTAGTCGTCTTCTCCTCCACCTTTCTGAAACTTATTCTGTTCTATGTAACCTCTGGTAATTCTCGATTTAATGTTTTGTTTTAGAATATCTAAAACAAAATGGTGTTCAGGGGTGTGTGGGTTCTAGGGGGATGGATCTGGTTGGTATGCTCCAAGGGGCGGTGTGGACTTGTTGGGCTAAAGGGCCTGTTTCCACACTGTAGGGAATCTAATCTAATCTAAACTCTCTATTTATTTTCTTGCAGAGTTTTGCAATTAGATACAAATGTATGAATAACCAAATACTTGTTAAATCAAAGCAACAGTCAAAGGGAAATCAATAGGTTTTTGTTGACCCTTTTAATGAGCATTGGTGGGCCCTCCCCAGTTATTGAACATGCATTCAGCTATATGAGGATAAGGGAGGGCATTAGCTGGAATATTGAGTTTCACATTGGCAGCATTGGCATCAGGTCAGTGTCGTATGTTGCTAATTTATTTATATGCTGTGCATACTTGCCTGGCATTGACGCTGTGCACATGCTAATGCCCTCACTAATCTGGTATAATTTGATCCACAAAAATGCATGAGCTTTCACTCAGGCTATTTTGCACCTTAAAGGCACTCATAGGCACAAAAGTGAACACCAACAGTTCCAATTTCTCACACACTCTCTTCTGGGATGCCAGACACTGAAGGCTTATGCTGAAGCCCTGAATTTTACAACACTATTGAGTATTCTTTGCTTTAAATATAGTAGTCGAGGGAAAGCCTTTCATTTAGACAAGAATGTTATGTTGCAAATTTAAGCAGTGGAAAATTGGAACTTTATTTTAACTGTACAAAATAGATTAGGCTGAAAAGGTACAAGATGGTATGTGCTAAATAATCACCGATATTATTTCTGCAAAGAAATAGAAAAATGAAACTTCTACCATCATTTCAATTGTTTGCTAATGTCTTGTAAACATATTTCAGTGACGGAAAACAGGAATGCTTGCTGCATAGAGCAGATTCTTAAACCAATAACACAGGCTGCTTACACCAAATAACTGCACGACAGCTTGATTGAAATCTCAGGTACTTCTTAAATATTGCTAACAAATGTGCATATGTAGAAACCAACAGCTGTACATAAGTGTAACTGTGGCAGACTTTTAGCCTTCGATGCAAAATTTCTAACATTGAGTCAACATGATACATTAGATTTTCTCAGTGAATTAATCTCTTTTAATTTACAGTTCAGAAAGAGGTTTGAAAAGCTTGTACTCTTTGATGAATGAAAGCTTCCCTGAAGGAAACTGTGGGTGTATATACCTTCAAATTCAGCACTATATCTAAAATGCAACAGATTTAAGATTTTGATGTTACAACTAATATGCAATTATGAAAGATTAATGTCAAATTACAATTTTTTTTACCTTCTTTCCTTTCTTGATCTCTACATCCATCGTGTTTTCACATCTGCTCTGAACTTCTGATGTTTTTCTTGCTTTGTTCTTGGGCTGCTACATGCAGGAAACTCTTGGTTGACTCCACCAAATAAGTTCTGATGTAAACTGTTCACAGTTCTTCCTCTCCTGGGAGTGACAACAATATACATCGGCCTATCAAAATCCAGCAAATATTAGACTAGATCCATTGTTGGGTGCATCTAACGTTATATTTTGGTTGAACACTCATCTGAACACTGACTGTAATTTGACAGTACTCCATAAAATAGTGGTATGTTGATATATGCCCAATCTTAAGTACTGCACTGATTTCCTTAAGTCACTATACAGTCAGTTCCTGTGGATGTGTCCTATCAGTACCTCCTGTTGGCAAACTGTCATTGTTTCATTACCATGACACAAAGTAGAGCAGGAAATGATTCCAATATCAGCCATTTTCAGACCACATTATTGTATTAACTTCACAGTTATAAATAGAGCTTTTGTGATCCTTTCCATTTCACAATTCAATATTTACATTTTGATTGAATTTGTTTGGTGGTTTATTCCATCCTCAATATACCTTATGTTCATCAAAATCCTTTCTTCCTACTGATACAGTTGTACAAATATAATTCAATCATTTGGTGCTACACCATTAAAAACACAATCTAAAATTCCAGTTCTAGATGTCTGCCATTTCACGAATGATTGCCATGCTTGAATGAATTCAGTGGATTAGAATCATTTCCTCTCTTTTGATTTAATAAGCTTAATGGTTACATTCTTTTACTTTCTAACACCTATTTCTGGGAACCTGTCATTGCTTTATTCAAATATGTTTCTATGTGACCGAAATTAATCCAGTATATATTTTCAAAAATAGCAACTGTTTCCAGAGATGAGCTAGGCAAGATGCTCTGGGATTAGACAAGTCAAAGATGATTTGGTTGGTACATGCAGGCATTGGGCACCTAGAACTTCAAACGGACACACGTAAGTTGCCATATCGGTTTGTTGTTTAAATTATGATACTTATCATTAAAGGAAATATGGCAGAATAGATTAGAAATCAGGTAAAGAGCAGAAAACTGAAATTAATTGTTAATTTTGCCTTTTGATGCTGAGAAAGTGCACAATGCTGTTGCCAGGGAAAAGTGCTGGATGATTTTTTTATGTAATGTATGTAAAGTTGTCATTGTCTTTCCAGTCTACAGGGCTGCTCTCTCATGAGAGAAAGAGACACATGTTGGTAGTTTAACCTGAAGTCACTATGCCACAGACAGAGGGAAAGATTAAGAATGTGGGACCTTCATGCACAGAAATTGAATCCACACTGTTGGGTGTAACTCTGCATCACAAACCTAGCATCCACTCAACTGAGATACCTTTTAAGCATCATGGTAGCCTCACTTACATGCTAGAAACAACTTGTCTCAGTTGGTGCAGTGCTTCAAAATTTATGAGTTAGTTGAAATGCATTGGAGATTGAGTAGAAGGATGACTGGACAAAGAAACGGAATGGCTCCATTATTACTTGCTGCTGTGGAGAGTAAACCTCCAAGTAAATAGTCTGTCCTTGGTTGTAGCTTCTATGCCAATAGCAGTTGAATTTGTATATCTCTAAAATCATTTTATAGCTAAATTCATAGCTCCTTTTTAATGGTTTCACCTCTTTTTCCTGCTTTGTAAATGTTGACAGGCTATTCACAGACCGTTCTGATGAAGGATCGCTCGACGCAAAACATTAACAATGATTTCTCCCCACAGATGATGCTAGATCTGATGACTTCCTCCAGCTCTTCCTGCTTTATGTTTTTCAGGTCTGATCTTGCGCGTTCAAGCATTTAAATTGGGTTTGCTGAACGGGATCAGGAGCAAGAATCCTGGATATGTTTCTTTAACTTAAATGCTAGGGATAGTTGAAAGGGACACCAATTTTGTACTGTAAGGTCTGAATATCCAACCTGAAATATTCTTCATTTAAATCGACACAATTACTCATTCTCCAAGCCATCTGAGCCATCAAATGGTATATTCAGTTTTATATAACATGATTTAATATTTTAGTATTTTGCTTTGAAGAACAACCATGTTCTTTTCTATGTGTAACTAAGCAACTTGTATGGTTTATGATAACTAGAGCTGGATGAACACAGCAGGCCAAGCAGCATCAGAGAAGCAGGAAGGCTTACATTTTGAGCCTAGACCCTTCTTCAGAAACTTGAATGGTTTGTTTTCTTTACCTATGTGCTAAAGTGCACTACTTCTACTTATTTGAGTACTGTGCCTAGTGGTTCTTCTGATTGTTCTATTGAAAGAGTTAATGACTATCTACAGAACTATTTTGCTTTACAGCCCCTTGCACCTGTTGGAGCCCTAAGCTAGAGGGATCCAAAATTGATCTCAATGGCTCCATACCTTTACGTCCACTGATTACTTTGTCTGCTTTAATATTTATTAAAAAATGCAGAGGTCTTTTCTCGATGCTTCCTCAGGCAAGAAAGTCATGTTCCAATAAACTGCTGGACTTGTATCTGTTACAGTATGGGTTACCAACAAAAATAAATCATCTGTGATTAATGGTCATAATGACTTATTTGTATTTCATTGTGTGTGAATGTAAAAAAATGATCATATGGAAATGAAGCATTGTAGCACTGTCAAAATTGAAATTTGACACTGCAAATTAAAATTCTTAGGGACGATGCAAGATAAAAACTTGTCTAGTCAATTGTATTATTACTGTTTTGTTACATATATATTTCTGAGCAGCAAATGGAAAAAAGATCTAAATCATGAAGAGCTCTTGTAGAAAAACATATTTTATTTTTCTTCAGAGACTGTAGGAACTCCAGATGCTGGAGAATCTGAGACAACAAGGTGTAGAGCAGGATGAACACAGCAGGCCAGGCAGCATCACAGGAGCAGGAAAGCTTGACATTTTGAGCCTCGACCCTTCTCCCGAAATGGACGAGGGGAATGGGGTTCTGAAATATATAGGGAGAGAGGGGGAGGTGGATAGAAGTTGGATAGAGGAGAAGATAGGTGGAGAGGAGACAGACCGGTCAAGGAGGTGGGATTGGAGCCAATAAAGGTGAGTGTAGGTGGGGAGGTAGGGAGGAGATAGGTCAGTCCAGGGTGGACGGACAGGTCAAGGGGGCGGGATGAGATTAGTAGTTAGGAGATGGGATTGGGGCTTGAGGTGGGAGGAGGGGATGGATGGGAGGAAGGACAGGTTAGGGAGGCAGGGACGAGCTGGGGCTGGTTTTGGGATGTGGTAGGGGGAGGGGAGATTTTGAAGCTTGTGAAGTCCACATTGCTACAATTGGGCTGCAGGGTTCCCAAGCGGAAGATGGTGGATGGGGTGCCAATCAAGTAAGCTGCTTTGGCTTGTATAGCACAAAAATAAAAGTGTTTTTACAGCTGCACTCATCCAGGTAGGTGGAGAATATTCCAACTAACTCCTGACTTGTAAATTGTATTTACTATAGCATGCCCAGCCATTACCTGCTCTGAGAGCTACAGTGTTAATATGGCTGCCCCTTGTGACTCCAAAGATGTTGATAGTTTGCGATTCAGAGATGGCAATATCATTAATTATCAAAGGGAAATGAATCAATTCTATCTTGTTGAACATGACTGTCACCTGGCACATGTTACTTGCTACCATCAGGCAAGCTGAATGTTGTCTAAGTTTTATTGTATAGGGACAAAAAATGAATCAGTACCCGAGAAGTCGTTAATGGTACTAAATTCTTTGTATAGCTCTTCCCACAGAGAGACAAATGGCACTCCTTGGGAGGAGCTATTCGGTTCTAGTGAGTTACATTTAGTCACTCTAGTATGTTAATCTAGCCTCTGTTGTTAACAACCATGTAACTTGTGTTAGACTGATTTTTCACATCTTCTTTTGGTGTAATGTAGTTATCTAGTCTCACTCTTTTGTAACTTGCAATAATATGTAATAAAATCCCTCTCATTACTCAAGAACGGTTTTACTGGTACATCCACATTGCCAGGATTCACCACTTTTTATTAGTAAACCTTAGATTAATACTGGAAGAGGGACTGCTGGCAGCTCCCTACCCAAATGAGATCCTAACAGAGCCAATTGCCAGCTGAGGACATCTCTTGAAGCACTCCTTATGATAAAGAGCAGGTCATTAATAGAGCGGGTGAAGATGATTGAGATTAGGAAATTGTTCTGAGGAACTCCTTGAGGTGATGCCTTGTGGCTGAAATGATTAACTTCAACAAACACATTCATCTTCCTTTACACTAGTTATTACTTCAACTAGTGGACAGTTCCCCTTGATTCCCATTGACTTCAGTTTTGCTTGGGCCCCTTGATGCCACATTTGGTCAATTGCTGCCTTGAGATCAAAGACAATCAGACTCACCTCACTGCTTGAGTTTAGCCTTTCTGCCCATGTTTTGATGAGGTCAGAAGCCGAGCGGCCCTGACAGAACCCAAACTCAGATTCTCTTGCCTGTTGTCAGTTGGCAAGCTCTGCACATCAATAATCTCTTCCCTCACTTCGATAATGATTGAGAATAGACTGATGGATTGGTAATAGACTGGGTTGGATTTTTGTTTCGTTGCGCACAGGGTGTACTTGGGCAATTTTCCACAATCTCAGGTAAATGCTGGTATTGTAAAAAAGTGTGGAGCTGGATGAACACAGCAAGCCAAGCAGCATCTTAGGAGCACAAAAGCTGACGTTTCAGGCCTTGACCTTTCATCAGAAAAGGGGGAGGCGGAGGCGGATCGAGAATGGATAGAGAAGAAGATAGGTGGAGAGGAGTCAGACAAATTAAAGAGACAGGGATGGAGCCAGTAGAGGTGAGTGTAGGTGTGGAGGTAGGGGGGGGGGGGGATAGGTCAGTCCGGGGAGGACGGACAGGTCAAGGGGGTGGGATGAGGTTTGTAGGTAAGAAATGGATATGCGGCTTGAGGTGGGAGGAGGGGATGGGTGAGAGGAAGAACAGGTTAGGGAGGCGGGGATGAGCTGGGCTGGTTTTGGGATGCAGTAGGGGGAGGGGAGATTTTGAAGCTTGTGAAATCCACATTGATACCATTGGGCTGTAGCGTTCCCTAGCGGAATATGAGTTGCTGTTCCTGCAACCTTTGGGTGGCATCATCGCGGCACTGCAGGAGGCCCAGGATGGACATGTCGTCCAAGGAATGGGAGGGGGAGTTGAAATGGTTCGCAGAGAGATGCAGTTGTTTATTGAGACCCGAATGTAGGTGTTCTGCAAAGCGGTCCCCAAGGCTCCGCTTGGTTTCCCCAATGTAGAGGAGGCCATAACGTGTACAGTGGATGCAGTATACCACATTGGTAGATGTGCAGGTGAACATCTGCTTGATGTGGAAAATCTTCTTGGGGCCTGGTTTAGGGGTGAGGTAGGAGGTTTAAGGACAAGTGTAGTACTTCCTCCGGTAGCAGGGGAAAGTGCCAGGTGTGGTGGGGTTGGAGGGGAGTGCGGAGTGGACAAGGGATTCATGGAGAGAGTGGTCTCTCCGGAAAGCAGATAAGGATGGGGATGGAAAAATGTCTTTGGTGGTGGGGTCGGATTGCAGATGGCGGAAGTGTCAGGGGATGATGCGTTGGATCCGAAGGTTGGTGTATTGGTGTGTGAGAATGAGGGGGATTCTCTTTTGGTGGTTTTTGCGGGGGCAGGGTATGAGGGATGAGACGCGGGAAATATGGGAGACATGGTTGAGGGCGTTCTCGACCATTGTGGGGGGATGTTGCAGTCCTTGAAAAACGAGGACATCTGAGATGTATGGGAGTGGAATGCCTCATCCTGGAAGCAGAGGTGAAGGAATTAGGAATAGGGGATGGAATTTTTGCAGGAAGGTGGGTGGGAGGAGTTGTATTCCAGGTAGCTGTGGGAATCGGTGGGCTTGAAATGGATATCGGTTTCTAGGTGGTTGTTTGAGATGGAGACAGAGAAGTCCAGGAAGGTGAGGGATGCGTTGGAGATGGTCCAGGTGAACTTGATGGAAAATGTTGGTGATGTGGATGAACTGTTTGAGCTCCTCGTGGGAGCATGAGGCGGTGCCGATACAGCCATCAATGTAAGGGAGGAAAAGGTGGGGTTTAGGGCCAGTGTAGGTACAGAAGCGGGATTGTTCCACGTAACCTGCAAAGAGGCAGGCATAGCTTGGGCCCATGCGGGTACCCATGGCCACCCACTTTGTCTGTAGGAAGTGGGAAGAATCAAAAGAGAAGTTGTTGAGGGTAAGGACGGATGAGGATGTTGGTGGAAGGGGACTGGTCAGACCTACGGGACAGGAAGAAGTGGAGCGCCTTTAGGACATCTGCATGGGGAAAGCAGGTGTACAGGGACTGGACATGCATGGTGAAAATGAGGTTTTTTGGGTCCAGGGAATTGGAAATTCTGGAGGAGGAGGGTGTGGGTGGTGTCATGGATGTAGGTAGGGATTTGCTGAACCAAGGGGGAGAAAATGGAGTCCAGATAGGTGGAGATGAGTTTGGTGGGGCAGGAGCAGGTGGAATCAATGGGTTGACCAGGGCAGGCAGGTTTGTGTATTTTGGGAAGGAGGTAGAAGTGGGCGGTGCGGGATTGGGTTGAGGTTGGACGCTATGGGTGGGAGGTCACCTGAGGTGATGAGATTGTGGATGTTTTGGGAGATGATGGTTTGGTGCTGGGGGATGGGGTCATGCTCCAGCAAGCGGTAGGAGGTGGTGTCAGCGAGTTGGCGTCTGGCCGTAGTGATGTAAAGGTCAATGCGCCACACTACAGCAGTGCCTTCCTTGTCCGCGGGTTTTATGCTGAGGTTGGGATTGGAGTGGAGGGAGTGGGGGGGGGCTGCACGCTCTATGCGGGTGAGGTCGGAATGTGTGAGAGGGGTGGAGAGGTTGAGGCGGTTGATGTCTTGATGGCAGTTGGAGATGCAGTTTTCGAACTAGAGCCATAGCTAGTTTTGGAGCACATCTTCAGTGATGTTGATGGAATGTTGTCAGTAGCCGTAGCCTTTACATTATATCACAAACTGTTGGAGGCACTGGATAATGTGGAATAAATATATTAGGACTGGCATCTGTGATGCTGTGGACCTCGGGACTTGATTGCTTTCTGTGGTAGCACATGTCACAGGTTCACCATTTCCTGAATGAAGAAATTTTTCTTCTTCTCAGTCCTAAATTGTCTATCCTGGTTATGGTCTTTCCCGTAATTAGAAACATCCTTTTTTATCTACTCATTCTAATCCTGTATGCATTTTATAGGTTTCTATGAAATCCCCCCATACTCTTTTCAAATGCAGCAAATACAGCCTGAACTGTTTCAACCTCTCCTCATACATCAGTTCTATCATCTTAGGAGATGGTTTGGTAACCTTTTTTTGCACTCTCTCTATGCAAGAACATTTCTCCCCAGATAAGAAGACCAAAAATGCACACAATATTCCAAGTGTGGTCTCATCAAGGCCTTGTATAATTACGGCAAGATGTCCCTACTCCTGTACACAAATCCTCTTACTATGAAGATCAACATACTATTTGCCTTCTTGACTGCCTGCTGCACCTTCATGCTTACTTTCAGTGACTTGTGTATGAGGTCACCCGAATCTCTTTACACAATCCCTTATCTCAATTTATAGCCATTCAAATAATAATCTGCTTTCTTGTTTTTGCTGCCGAAGTGGATAATCTCACATTTATCCATATTATACTGCATCTGCCATGCATCTGCCCACTCACTCATCGTGCCTAAATCACACTGAAAGCACTGTGTGACTGCTTGTTTACTTGGATAAAACATAACGTTCATATTTTCAAAGGTGTATTTAGAATGATCTTGGCAAAAGATCATTGTAACACTACTGTGAGAAGTTACAGCACCTGATCATCTGCACGCATGTGATATGGAGACGTGACTGTGGATCTGTCCAGCCATGATAGGATGATGTAACAAATGTCCAGCAAAATGGGCTGAGTAACTGCATCAAAGTTACTCAAATGTGTAACTCAGGAAGAGCAAGGTGGAAGCTCAGCAGGGTAAGACTTGGATACTTGATTCTCACATGCATGTAAAATAAACTTGTGTTTTCTCAAGCAGACTGTGGCGAGGTTGTACTTTAATCTCCACTAAAATGAGGTCAGAAATGGGGATGTTCTTTGTTGATTGCACAACATTCAGCACTATTCAAAGTACCTCAGCTACTGAAGCAATCTGTGTCTGTGTGCAACAAGATCTGGACAACATCCAGGCTTTGGCTGATGAGTGGCAAGTAACAGTTGCTCTATACAAGTGCCAAGCAATGATCATTTCCAACAAGAGAGAATCTGGCTATCAACTGTTGATATTCAATGGCATTGTGATCACCAAAACCCCCACCATCAACATCCTAGTGGTTACCCATTGACCGCAAACTGATCTTGACTACCCCAATAACTTTTGTGGCTACAAGATCAGGTCAGAATCTCAGAATTCTGTAGCAATACATTCATCTCTTGTCTCCCCAGTGCTTCTCCAACATCAAAAAGGCACAACTCAGAAGTGTGATGGGATACCCTCCATTCACCCAGATGAAGTGCAGTTCCAGCAAAATTCACGAGATTTGATATTATTAAGGCTAAAACACATAATGTAAATTCATCCACCACCTTCAACTCCCATCACCACCAATGAACAGGTGCCCACAGTGTGTGCCATCTACAAGATTCAATGCAGTAACGCACCAAGAGTCCTTCAACTCCTACAATCTGAAAGAACAAGGGCAGCAGATACACGGGAAAATCACCACCTGCAAGTTTCCCTCCAAGTTCTCCATCTTCCTGACTTGGAACTATATCGCTGTTTCTTTGCTGACACTGGGTCAAGATCCTGCTACTTCCTTCCTAACAGCAACGTGGGTATCCTTGCACCGAAGGGCTGTAACAATTCAAGAAGGCAGTAGCCCACCACCACCTTCTCTATGGCATTACAGGATGGGCAACCAATGATGGACAGGCAATGAAACCTATAGCCCATGAATGAATTAAAGAAAACTGATAGGGTGATAATTGGATTAGTTGGATTTGTCTCACTTGTCGAGATGATACGCTTGGATAATTTTGCACATGGTTGTGTGAATGCCAATAGTTTAGGCTCCAATTCTTGAGTACTATTTCAGGGTTGTAGCCTTTGCAGTATCTGGTGTCTTTAGCCATTTTTTGGTATCAGAGAGGGAATCAAATTGACACAAGTTTGCAATGCTGTTCTCATCAGCAAGATATTGAGATGGATCCAGCCCTGTGTACTTTTGGCTGAACATGTTTAACTGCATTCCCTAAATATTCAAAATGTATATAAATGTAAAAGGTTTTCAGGTGGTCTATGTTAAGTGCTGCACTTCATGGTGTGTCTAAGTGGCATGGTGGTAGTGTCCCTACCTCTGAGTGAGGAAGTTTAGGTTCAGTTCTCCTGCTCAAGAGGTGTGTGATAACACTTCTGAACAGATTGGTTTGGAAAATATCTATGCTGTGTCTAACCCAAGCCTCTATCTTCCAGAGTTTTCATGTCCAGTGTCCAATCAACATCAACGACAAGAGTTATGTGCCATCATTACAGTTGCTTTGATGTAAATTTCAAAGTAGCAGTGCAAGTAGACCCTTAGAGATAGAGATTTTTCATGCTGATTAATCAGGATTCTGAGGCATGAAGTACTTTGAGTACGCAAAAGAATTGAATTTCAGAGAAAAGACATTTATTTTCTCTGCTTGCTTTTGATCATTTCCATACTCTGAAATTGAAGAGGCATTCCTAAAGGCATGCAATATCTTGAGATTTTTACTTATTTGGCCTGGAAGTGATTTTGTTCAAGTTATTCATAACCTTATTATGAGTTTAGAATCATTCACAAAGGACTAATTCACATTAACACATATTATTCTGGCTGCTGTTTTAGAAAACAATTAGTTGGGTTAACAGATTACCTTCGGTCAAGAGAGAACTCTGATTGGTGACATTCGTTGAGAGATCATGGAAAGCAGTGAAGGCATAGTGCTATTTGTACCTATAATCCTGGATGATCTTCATATTTCCTGGCAGCTCAGTTAAAAGCCATTGTTGCTTTACTTCCAGGATTTTCATATTGGTAGCTTTGATTAACAACTCAGAGAGGCAAATATTGGCACACAGGCCTGGGGCATGAGTCACAGGTTAGTCTTTTCTTGGCTCTCTCAGTCTGACTGAAGCAGCTTTGGGTATATTTTATGCTGGAATACCAAGAGGCCAAAGAGACACGACTTTCATGCCTGACCATTCAGGAAATATTAAATTGTAAAGTTATCTATAACAAGGAAAGACTTTTATTTTTGTTTTTGGTTCTTTGTTAGAAAAAAAGGAGCAGCACTGTGGCACAGTGGTTAGTACTGCTTCCTCACAGTTCCAGGGATGGGGATTCAATTCCAGCCTCGGAGACTGGGTGGAGTTTGTACTTTCTTCCTGTGTCTGCATGGGTTTCCTCCAGGTGCTTTAGTTTCCTCCCACAGTCCAAAGATGTGCGTGTCAGGTGGACTGACCATGCTAAATTGCCCACAGTGTCCAGGGATATGCAGGTTAGGTGGATTTGTCATGGGAGATGCAGGGGTAGGAGGGGTCAGTCTGGGCAGGATGCTCTTTGGAGTGTTGTTGTGGACTTGATTGGCCAAATGGCCTGTTTCCACACTGTGGGGATTTTACAGAAAAAAAAACTAAGACTAACAATATTATTATTTTCACGGTACTAAGACTGACAAGAAATAGGCAAATCTCACTGTGATAAACCTATATTTTGTGAATTCTTAAATTTCACATTATATGAATTGGCTCGATGGTAGCCAATTATTTGAGACCTTGAATTCTAAAGTGAAGGAAAAATTAATTTCAGTTCTGTCAAGTACTGACCTCATAGAAAAAAAGGTCAAAAACATTTTGAATAATGAATTCAAAACAGCATTGACAAATGTCCTGTGATTTCAACTAAATGCCTAGCCAGCCTCCTGGGAGATGGTAACTGAGACATTCGCTGACTTGGGTTTCATGACCACCGGGGGGGGAGAGAGAGAGAGAGAGAGAGAGAGAGAGAGAGAAAAATAGAGGAAAGAGCTAGACACACGTTCATGCAGGTTAAGAAGCTCCTAACAGCAGAAGTGCTATTATTAACAGTCACTAAGCAGTCAGGGCTGAGGAGAAATCCTGATGTACACAGGCATCAGTGAGAAAAAAAATCCAAAAGCAGAAGACTGTGGGAGTGTCAGACAAGAAGACATTTTATAAGGCTGCTGAAGACATGAGATTAGGGAACCCACATTAAGTAATAGAGAGTTAATCTATGCCACACAAATGCTAGGCAATGACCATCTCCAATATGAAACAACATAGCCACTGCCCTTTGACATTCAAGGGTGTTACCATCTTCAAAGTCACCATTGTCAACATCCTTGGGGTTACCATTCACCAGAAGTCAACTGGACTCATCACATAAACACAGTGGCGACAAGAGGAGGTCAGGGGTTAGCAGCACGACAGCAAGTACAGTCATAGAGATGTCCAGCACTTTGGTCCAACTCGTCCATGCTGACCACATATCCTAAATAAACCTAGTCCCATTAGCCAGCATTTGACCCATATTCCGCTAAACCTTACCTATTCATACACACATCCAGATGCCTTTGAAATGTTCAATTGTACCAGCTCCACCACTTTCTCTGGCAGCTCATATCATGCACACATCATGCTCTGCATGAAAAAGTTGCCACCCCCCCAAAAAAAGTCATTGGCAAATTGAGAAACAGTTTTTAAGGAGATCTCAGTTCTAAGAATAATAGGGTGGTTATGATAGGGGATTTTAACTTCCCAAGCAGCGTGTTAAGGACTTGGATTGACAGGAATTTGTTAAGTGTGTACAAGAAAATTTTTTGAATAACTCACTTCCTGACTCCCCAATGTCTGCCCATCATTCGCAAGGCACAAAACAGGAGTGTGAAAGAATACTCCCCACTTTCCTGGACAGGTGCAGCTCTGGCAACACTCAGAAGTTTGACACCATTCAGGACAAAACAGTCCGTTTGACTGGCACCACGAACACCCACTCCCTCCACCTGTGACACTCAGTCGCAGCAGTGTGTGCTATCTACAAGATACATTGCAGAAGTTCATCAAAGATGTTTAGACAGCACTGGCCAAACCCCCAAACACTTCCGTTTAGAAGCACAGAGGCAGCAGATACATCAAAACACCATCCCCTTCAAGTTCCCCTTCAAGCCACTCACCATCCTGACTTGGAAATATATCACCATTCCTTCACCGTTGTTGGTTCAAAATCCTGGACTTCACTCTCTAAGGGCATTGTGAGTCAATCCACAGCACATGGACTGCAGTGGTTCAAGAAGACAGCTCACCACCTTCTCAAAGGCAACTATGGATGGGCAATAAATGCTACACGGCCAGTAATGTCCACATGTCATGAGTGAATACATGAGAAGGAGTCAAATTTGTTTTCAGGGACTCTGAAGAAAGTTGTATCTAGTGGTGTGCCTTTTGGGCTCCTACATTGTATTCAAAATTTACAAAAGAAACAAATAAAAATGAAAAATGTCACCAGTCCTCATCCCGCATTCCCCTTACCCTCCCAACATGGTCCCTGCATCCCATCTACTCCAGCCCGTAAAACCTCATGTCTTGGGCTAATCCTCAGTTCTTCATTCCCATACACCATCCTGTGGTACTGTTCATAATCCATGGCCCCTCATGTCCTCTTTGCCAATCTTTGCCCCTGTGCCCACCTACAGCCATTTAAACCAATGTGCCATTTTCATGATAACTCATGCCAACCTATGGGTCCCCACGCCACCATGTGATCTCATTGCTACCATGCCAACTAACCCAGTGGATACGATGGACAGACCTGAGGACTTGTGCAGAGATGAAATGAAATAGTGTATTAATTCCTTTTAACGTGCATTTCAGGCTGCACCATTTTAACAAAAATTACAAACCCATTTATTACATGTACATTTCTGCAACATTTTGTTCACAATCCATTAATATAATGAGAATTGGAATACATTTTTCTACTTCAAATATCATATAATGGCTTGTAGTGGTCAAAAACGGTTGTAAAATGGTAGGCACCCTATTGTGTAAGTTTACTGTTTGCAATCATTCTTGCAGCTTACTAACTTCCTTTAGGAGGGAAACTGCCATCCTTACCTGGTCTGGCCTACAAGTGACTCCAGACACACAGCAATGTGGTTGATCCTTAATGGCCTACTGAGCATTTAGGGTTGTGGATGAATGAAATAACCAGACATTTAAAAAAAAATAAACACAAAGAATGCTGGAGAAACTAAGCAGGTCTGCTAGCATCAATGGAAAGAAAAACAGAGTTGACATTTTGAGTCAGGTATGACTCTTCTTTAGAGCTAGAGAAAGAGTTTCTTTTTCCACTCCTCAGATTCAATGACTAAGCTTTTAGTCATCTGACATAATATTTCCTTATGTAGCTTGAAATCATATTCTGTTTTAGCATGCTCCTCTGATGCTTCTTGGAATGTTTTATTATTTTAAAGGTGTTTTACAAATAATTCAAGCTGACATTTCAGTGCTGACATTTCAGCATTGAAAGATTGTTGCAATTTTGAAGATGCCTTTTCAAATCGAAGATTAATCTGAGATTCTGACTGCTCCTTCAAGTAGATGTAAAAGACCTAATCAGACTATTTGAAGAATTATGTAGTGCTCCCAGTGTTCTGACTAATACATTTCCCTCAAAGAACTTTAATAATGCAGAGTATCTACTCATGTATTTCATTGTCATTTACTGGCTCTTGTTCTGTGTAGATTAGCTACTGCTATGTTTCCTGTGTTGCAACAGTAATTGCAATTCTAAAGCACTTCATTGATGTAAAGCACTTTGGACATCTTGGAGATCATGAAAAATTCTATACAAATGTAAATCCTCTCATCTGTAGTTGCTTTGCAATTCTTTACTTGACCTACAGTCGGTACTGACTTCTAACTGTTGGGTTCCAAACATATCATCAGTTTCTAAAAGTCTATGAAATGTTACGTCATGACAGCAGCAATTTGATTCCAATGTTAGTTGTGCTGTTTTAACTAAATTTGTCACTTGTGTAATTCTTACTTGGCCTTGATAGCCTCAAATTTTTAAATTGAGATTTAATTTCAGACATTGTCTTCATATTTTTCACGTACAATGTAAAAATTGAAGTAAAATCATAGAAAGGCCAGGCGTAAACATATAATCAATATGTTGGAAGAAGGCATGCTGGACACAACTAAAGCTGTTAAGGGATTTACTATTAACTGATTATGGTAGGCCATACAACAATTTATTCAACTTCAACAGAATGTCTTAAAAATTTTGATAAAGGTCACAACGAATTCCAAACTAATTATTTTGTCAAAAATAGCCAACAATGTCAAATCATGAGAAAAAGCCCGTGAAAGTTTAAAGTATGCTGCATTAAACATATTAACATAATTTTGCAGAAAGTATATCAGAAAAAAATCCAGTGTGCAATCCACTCAAATATAGTTCTATTACTTTCTCAAACTGGGTTTGGGTTTTGCTCATACAGACGTTTTGATGAAATTCCCTCTCTGCTGGCAATTTGAGGATTCTAATTTAAATATATTTAAATAAGTTCATTCCAGAACTTAAGGATAAGAGGAGCAGAGGGAAATTAGAACAGAAATTATGCTGCCCAATCACTCGTTTGTTTTACAATCTGCAGCAAGGTATAATTTTGTTCAGCATGACAGTTTATATGCAATAAACGGCTAGTTTTTCCTTTGTTCTTTCATCCAAGGTAGTAAATAACTGGGAATGCTGTCATTTTGTGCACATTGTTTCGAGATGAAGGACAGAAAGACATTGAGTAAATGCAAAGGAGAATAAGTAAATGATCAACATTAGCTTGAATGTACAAAATATGACGCTATCCCAGATACAGGGTGTGTCAGCACTGTCAGCCCTCACTGTAGCTACGTACAAAGAGGAAGCCACCCAAAGTATAATAAAGCAGCCATCCAAGATGTACGGACTACTTTATCCATTATTTAGGCTTCAGATGTGCAAATATCCCTACACAACAGCTAGAAAAATGTAGGTGAAAGATAGTCCTTGTTTTTTTTTGAGTTAGACAATTCAATCTTATCAAGCAAAAGTGGTTATGGCATAATTTATTTTAATGACTTTGTTTTTTGTGTTGCAGCAAAATAAAAATGTACAAAAGATTGTGATATACAAAGTTTCAGGCCCAATTACTTTTCTGAATTATTCAGAAAGAAAAAAAATTACAAGGTGGCACCATATAACTATGTACATCATGAAACATTTCATTCCATCCTCTTTTTAATTATTAAAAAAGCTATTATCTGTCAGCTGAGAAAACAGTAGGAGTGGTAGAAAGTTGATTAAAAACTCAGCAGCTGTCATATAATAACCTTTGTTTTAGCACACATGACATTTGAAACCAAGCAACATTGTAATGATTCAACCATCATTTTTCAGCTAAACTATCTGTTGAATGCACAGTTTCAAATCATTTAGGTGAACAAGCAGTCAGTCATGTGTGCTAAACAACATTGAGCCACATAGTACAAAACTGATTACAGGAACACAAAAATGAGACATTTTACCTCACAGCTTATTTCCACTAAATAAAGCAGTATACACAATCATCACTAGCTGTTGTAATGTAGCAGCCAATTGAGCTGCCAACACCCAAAAAAGATATTGATTACATCCTCAATTATACATACAGCCTTTCATATACAGTACATGTAGGAAGCAGAATGGATAAAACCAGTACTGCTAATTATTTATATATATGTGGATGGGATGAATGTTCACTGTTTTCACAGAGCAAGTGAATTTTCTATGGTACTAAGATAAAAAGCACATACAGCTTAAAAGGTTCTTAAGAAATAATGTAATATTTTCTACTCATTGAAGGAAAAGGCATTTGGTATCCATGTAAATATCATATATCGAATACGGCAGTACTGATACTGTAATAAGAAAGATGGCAATATTTGATTCCAATATATTATATCACCCACCCATTGGTGGCATCATGCGTTATTAATGTGATTAATGAATGATTTAGAATCTGTAGAATGTAAAGATTTTTACATGTCACTTCAATGAAAGCAGTGTCTGCAAATTATAAAGTGCATTGTGAGGTGCCAACACACCGCTTTGCTGGATAATTGCTGAAGTTGCAAATTGGAGGCATTTATACAGTAAAATGGGAGAACGTTCACACAATGCACTGCAAACTATACCAGAATTAATCACTGCATACCCCAAGCAAAAACACATCCACATAAAATAGATATACGGTTAGACAGAATAGAACGATGCTTTATGGAATCTAAAGGAAGTGTTACGTCGTAAGTTAGCATCAATACAATCAAACTGCATGAAATGTGTATCATGTCCAGAGTCCATCTTAATTGCTTGCATTTTCACGAAAATAGTTACATGCTAATTAGTATCAAAAATTAGGTGGTCGCAGGAAAGGAATTATATTACCTCAATGCCAATACGACATTCCATGGCAAAGTTTTAATATAGGTTTACTGATAGTGGAAAGACTACAATCTGTAAAAGAGATGTTTGATATGATAAACTTAGTAAAATTTAACTATATTCATTTTCAGAAATGTAAGATTATAAAAGTTTTGATGTTTGTTCACATCTTAGAGGTTGTCTATTTCTAAAAACTTCTTCTGGAATAAAAAGAATTGCATAGTCTAAGTCATAACTTGTATTAAAATCCAGAACATATAGTATAAAATTATTCTACTAAGGGTGATAAAAATTAATTTTTTAATGAATGCTTAAAAGTTTATTGGAAAATTATCATAAGACAATATATGATGATTAGTGAAGCCAAAGACAGAATGTACTCAACATTTTGGAAAAGGGTGATATAATACATTAGTAACCTGTGTTGTCATAGGTTATCAATATTCAGTATGCTGTACCTTGAAAGATTTTCATCTTTTTTTTTCATTCATTGATAACTTTCCTAACATTAATGGGGCTATAATGTAGACCCACTAGATATCTTAATTACAAATAAATTAGCTATGATTAACAAGGTTACTATTACCAAAACTCAAGGTTGAAGTGGGAATAAACACCACTTTAGATGGCAACTTCATTAATCACAAAGCAAAATAAACAGAAAATAAATAGCATTGAACAATATAGACATCTACCGAAGTTAAAATGCCGCCAAATTTTAGTCATGAATGTTCTCCTTTTATTGGAGCTGTACTGCTTCACCCTTCTGCAAACATTCCTTATTCTCTGCCATTGTCTCAGAGATTCAATGTCATGGCATTGCGGGTGCTAAAGAACAAGCAAGGAGGAACAAAGCAGGTTATGAAAAGCCAGCAGCGTGCTGAATTGAGTACTTCTATATCCTGTCATCACTATTACTAACATCCTCTCCACTCATCACCACTGTGGCAAATCCAGGTGTTGGAGTACAACATGACTAAAATTGAACTTCAACTAATGTATTTAAAAATCACTCTTGGTCACCATTACTTTAACAGAAGTCAGTTAAAGACTTCTGAATTTATTTGGTGTGTGCCCATGAGTCTTATCATTTTAGGAGACTTTTAAAAAATGGAATTCAAAGAGAACACAAAAGGAGTGAATTTAAAGCCTATGCATTTGTACCATGTGCTGTGAATGTACTATTTAAGGGTATGATGCTTAACTATGAAACTCTTATTAAATATTAAGAATTAAATATACTTCAAATTACGAGTGTTCATTCACTCGTATTTGGTATTTTGATCTCATTACGCCATCAGTTCATTTAGAGCTTTATATATTCAGGGCCCATTGAAAAAGAAATAAAAATTGATTAATTTTCCCCCATACTTGAATTATTTAAGCAAGTATAAGTTTAGAGACTGATTACTGAATTAAAATAATAATATTGTCAGAATTTTTTTTAAAAATACTTCATGCTCAGACATCTTTTGGTCGGAAACATGCTATGCCACAAAATAATGTCCATAATGTTTTCTGTATGACTAGCAGCCACTCTTATCTCAGCTATTGAAGAAATTGGAACAATTTGCCATTTCCAGAAACAAAAAAAAGGGAGAGTTTCACACATCTTTTGGTAATGAGAGATTCAAACTAAAATAAAATCTTTATGACTGATTAGAGGCTGTTCTTCTCACAGACAGCAATCACTACTTTAAATAGGGTGGGGTTGCTGAAAACTGAGGAACAAAAACAAAGTTGCTGGAAAAGCTCAGCAGGTCTGGCAGCACGTATGAAGGAAAAAACAGAATTAATGTTTTTGGTACGGTGACCCTTCCTCAGAACTGAGGAACTTTGCTGAAAATTCTGACTGCATTAGTAAAACAATGGTACGCTCAAAGTAGGGGAAAGGTTGTGTTGAAAAACTGTATGGTTCTTCTGTGTACATAAATTAATATGGGCTGGATTATCTTCCTCAAACATGTTTAACTTATTTAGGATCTTACAAACTGCACCATACTAATAAAATTTCCATTTTCACTGATGTTCACAAAAATCTTTTGCTCTCTCAGAACGAAATAGGCAAAATTGGTGCAGTTTTTCTATAGATATGCTCTGCATTTTTGTTGTTAAAGTTAAGTTTCATTGTTTGTGATGACAAAGCATGTAACAACATAAGATAGAGTCAGTAATTTTAAAAAATTGCTTTTTCTTTAGTTACAGGCAGCAAAGAAGATGCAAAATTATGAATGGAACAATCAAAGTGCACAGAGAGCCATTGCTGAGGTGAGAAGGTAGGCTATAGCAATGTCAAAAGATGAGTCACAGCATGGGCACATGTATTTCATCTTTCCCAAAGTGAAATATTCTTTTACATGGTTAGGTAAATATAACATGGAATTAGTTTCTCAACAAATAGCACAAAGAAAAATGGATATACTCTGCTTCGCTACATTATGATAAAATAACTATTAATTCTCTTTTGATTGGGGGACAACAGAAATAAGGGAAAATTTTATAACAAACATCTGAGGTAGATATTCCACTAAAAATAAAAACAACCGATCACATCATGGAACAAAATATGAGTATTCAAATGGCACACTTTGTATAGTTAGAATTGTAAATAATTCTGTAAATAATCATTGTATTTTTCAACGCAGTCTTTGTTAATCTCATTATATCTGAAGCTTATGTCATTGATCAAACTTAAAATTTTCTTAAATAATAATGTAATAAAGCAATGATATTGCAGTACAGTCAAAAGAATTTTGATAAATCTCAATGATTTTTTCATTCATGCAGTTACAAATATACTATAACCACCACACAGATTTTCTTTGGAAATGGTGTATAATTTGTCCCCTTACTGAAGTCAGCTTCATTTATTAGCAGAAGACATCAAACCTGGGTTCTATTATTAGCCCCTTTATAATGGCTTTCCAAGTTGTGAACAAAATATAATGCCCATAATAGATTCTTAATAATTGCATGTCTAATCCCCAAATAAAGATGCATTTTATGATACAGATACAATTGTTCAACATGCTGTTTGAACAATGCAATATTCTATCGGTTTCATCTATAGAAGTTTCACTGTGATTAGTAAATCTCCCATCAAACTCTAACATACAGCTGTTTAATGCCTCTTTGTTCACTTCGTAGTTTGGTGTCATTAACTAGTCACAATTTCCAGTTGGATTCACTGCTCCTTATGTATATTATTTTAGCTCTGTATAAAGACTAAATTTATGTGAGCACTTGCAATAGAATGAGTATTGGGTGCCTCAATTATAGTGCCTTGTTGTAGTCTTCACATACAGTAATTGGAATAATATACCTAGTTAGTAACATTGAAAATAAAAGCCACTAACTGTGTAAACTGACGCTTGCACTCATTATCAATTAGCCAGTTCTACCTAAAATATTAATCCCATTCTCATGCGTGTCCAAACATAGTTATTCTCCTTGCCCAGGTGTTCTCCCCAAATCTTGCTGGGTTGTGCTTCCGCAGGCATCCACACACCCTCTGTGAATACAACTTGCTGCATACTGCAAGTATGAATCAGGATAGTGGCTTGATTAGTTAGTTACTTGGTTAATGGGGACAACATAATGTGTCAAATCTTGTCTTTAGCTGGCATCAAAAGAAATGCATTTTTCAGCGTAAGTCATTGATAGTTAACTGAGTGACAACTTTAGGTGTTTTTTCCCTATTCCCTAGTATGATGTTACTAAAGCTAATTGTAGCCCTCCTACGTCCACCTCAGATGAGGCCCCTGAAAACAAAAACAAACCACCAATTACAAATGGGATCTTAGGCTCTGCTTTGCTTAGTACTACACTGGACAGTGCCCTTATTAATGAGACTGTATGAGGACCCTAAGTAGGCACTGTTTAACATCATCTCACTAATTTTTGCATCAGGCAATAAACAACAGTCTGGTCCATGGAGGTGCATAAAAGTAAGGCTTCAAATTAGGGATATAATTATACAAACATTTTAAGATATAGCAATTGTGGCAATAGCTATCTTTATTATCGGTGCCCCACAAATCATAATCTCATTCATAATAGTTACAAGGAAACATGGATCAAAAATATGTTTTAACTATCAGTATCTTTAACATATACCCATGATTTTGTCCATACGTGTTTACAAAAAAAATGCTTAATTGTAAATACTTCAGTAAACTTCACATGTATTTCACCTATTCCAGTGGTTTCTCTTTGTGACTAAATTTCAGAAGTGTTTTTCTTGTCATTTTGGTGTTTTATTTTTAATCAGTATACCAATATGCCTATTGATGTCTTTTACATTATGGAGTTTCAAGTTTTTCTAATTATCAAAATACCATTCTACTATTAAGAGTGACAAGATTTTACTTTTCCTACCATTGATAAGCATGATTATCTTGTATGCAATTAGAAAGTGTTCATTAATAACATATTGCAGGTTTGTTCTATTCCATTTCAAAGATTTTTTTGTGAACTAATTGCGCAAATCTCAAAGGTAAGCACCAGAGTTACTTCATTGGCCCTGTTGCATCCTGTTGGCTCTCTGCAGAGATAAAACTGTGTAGTTTATAACCTACCTTATATCTATGCCACATCTAATTTCACATGAATCAGTGCTGCTATTTAACTTTTATGTTAGTACCACAGCTTAAATATAGAATTACATGTCGGTTTTTAATATGCTCCTGAGAGGCAAATTCTAAGGACATGAATGGATTTAATTACTAAGCTGAAGTGTCATTTTCTTCACTGCAAAGTTGCATATTTCTACACAGGTAGAGTTCCCGAAATTATTTGTGATAAATGTAATATATGGTAATAGTAAAGTGGTTTTATTCTTTAATTCTTTTGGTAAACTCCTTTCAAAGTAAATGTAAGTTGTAAAGCACTCAGAGGGATTGGAATGAAAGAAGAAAATGAGGTTTGTTTCATACTAATAGAGTCCTTATAATTCTGGAACAACTTGAATATTGTCAAACTAAGTTTAAAAGCTTCTTTCCTGAATCATTACAGTATATCACTGCAAGCTATAGTTTACTACACTATAGTTTACGACCTTAGACTTTTCATATTTAGACAACATTAAGTGACACTGAATATCTACACTACAGGCAGCACTGGTGCTTGATTTAAACCTCCACAGGGAACAAAAAGCCCTTGGTAAAATGTGTTTATTCCTAAAAAGCATTCATTCTTCAATCTTCATACACTACAGCTATGAATTAGCACCTGTTTCACTGCCTTGCAATCAGACTGAACATGTACCTCATGTCTGCTTCAGCAATAACATGGAAATATTTAATTTCACACAATTACTCAGCAGACAGGTGAAAGGCAACACTCTTCTGATTTGGCACAGTATTCTGATTCCAATCATTGTACCATCTCATATAGATATACACCTTATTAGAGAACACAATATGCTGCAGCAGTCAAAGACCCTGCCTGTCTTGCCCTTGCCCCATCTGTGAATGCAAGGACCAAGTAGTTTGGAAAACTGACATATAAACAGCATAGGTTAGACTTGGAGGTTGACAAACCATTACCGGAGTGGACTTTCTGCTTCAGACACAAGTATTCTCAAAAAGACAGGTTAATTTTTTTGATTAATGTAACTTTATAGGTATGCTCACCCATTCATTGCTTAAAGCTGCAGTATAATATAGAAAGTAAGTCTGACATTTTAACAGAATACATCTATCAAAATATTATTCCGCATACAGCTCATGACAATTTGTACGTATTGCAAAATAAAATTTATTCAGGGCCTCCAACACAAAAATGTCAGTATTCACTATATTTTAAACATGATTTGAAGCTATTTTTCCTGAGAATTTGCTCTGCAGTATTTGCATGATTTTAAATAAGATATTAAAAGTGACACAAGATATGTGTTATGTACATTTGGAATAAAAAGAGTGTCAAATGTTTTGCTAAATGCTTGAAAATGTCATGATACCTTACTATTCTATATTGCAGCTTTACATGTTTTTTGCATTGAAATTACATTTCAATGTTTATCACAACACACAACCCAGTTACTGTAATGGTCTACATTTCGTTTTGCAGAACAAAATAGTTCTTTCAATAGAGTGCACAACATCCTTCCATTGTCAGAACTGCCACACCTTCAAACTAAAGTCAATGTTCTATTCTGTTTACATCAAAATTATTCATATGGGGTACACGGATATTGAAAGCTCAGACAATACCTGCTGTCAAACTTCACATAGTATCAAAGTTGTATTGTTATTAATTTCACATTTGGTCACTGCTTGACAAATAGTTTTTTTTACAGGTTTTAAGAAACAACTTTCAGTTAAGGAGAATAAGCTGCAGTAAAATTTGGACATGATTCTTCAACCATAACATGCAAACCATGATACTTTTTTTGCAAATAATCAGAGAACGAACGGAAGTTTGGTATTTCCACATTTAAGCCCAAGATAACATTCAGTTACCGGTGTGCAGCCATTCATGTTCGAGTGATGTAATCTTCAGCACACCCATTTTCACTTCTTTTTGACAACCATAAGACCATTTACTGTAAAAGGCGAGAACAAAAAAAAAACCCTGACCATCCCACTCAATCAGAGTTGGAATGTTGCATCAATACCTTTTTACAACTCCTTTGAAGACACATTTGTGGATACAGGCCTTCTGCACACTAATATGATGCATCATGGTCAGGGTTGGGTGACCCTTGCAGTGCACCATTATTCTACATTGGCTTGAACCCTTTTGGAAGGGTAAACTTATTTCATGCACCTAGCTCTGCTTGTATGCGACTACACAGTAGTTTCATATTCCAGTACTTCATGTGTGAAGCTAAGGTTTCTGTACTGGAGACGCGGAGTGGCAGGTGAGGTGTATTCCAAGGCGAGGATGGTTTTGCGCAGCCTCCTGTCAATAAAGTGCGCATCCCAAGCAGGATACCGTTTTCTGGGTAAGTCAATCCTGATAACAGGCCCTTCTGTTCGCAGTGTGCGTGACACTGGTGTTGGTGGCACACTGGGCCTTACCTGGAATACAGGAATGCAACTGTCTCGATCAGCTGGCACTTGCTCACCAACTGTAGTCCGACACTGGGTCATTGCTCGGGGTGGAACTGTTATAACCTGCGCAGGTATGTGTGTAGCAGTGTCTTGTTCTCCACCAATGCACCCTCCTTGTGACCCAAACATTGGTCCATTTGGGTGCAAAGCACCATAATATATAAACATGAAGAATATTCCAAGAGCAAAACTACTGAACACTACACAAACTATTATTAAGGCTTCAAAGTCTGTTGTACGGGAATCTCTGTACAAGTACCACAGCACAGTCAAGGCAGCATTTTCACAAAACGTAATGAAGTAGTAGATGAGCATCCGGCACCGAGTTCTCCCTTCCTTTACATTAAACCAACAAAAAATGTAGATAATTCCAACAACCATGTTATAAATGATCTCCTCCCACTTGGACATACAGAAGTCTGTTTCCCCATGAATGATCCAGAAGGTCATGATGCACCAGTGACTCACAATAAAAATTCCAAAATATAACTGGAAAACGGAGGCAAACAAGGAAAATGCAATTACTCGAGCAGCAATGGTAAAGAGGTGCCAAAGAATCTGTGTGATAGCAGCCTTGTAAGACATAGGCATTTTGTCATCTCTGGACTCACGGAGAATCTTCTGGTAGGAAGCAATCATCCAAGCAAGGGACAGGAGTGATGCTGCTGCAGACAGGCCTAGATAAAATAATAAATAGTTAAAAGATGCAATGACTTGTTTCAATTATGAATTAGCACTTCCAAAATAATACTAACAATCAACATTAGAAAAGCAGAAATACCAGTTTGGAAAGCATATATTGACAATTGTTGAGGGAGAAGTTTTAATGTGTTTGCATGATATTTCACTACTTTATTCCAAATAGTTTACCTGACCATTTAAATAGGGGCAGAGGCTTGTCATTTGTGTGTGTTATCTTTTTGTGCTCTATTAACCTACGAATAATTTTTCTAACTTATCCATAGTGCTTTCTCAGATTTCAGGTGCGGCAAGATACCTTGAACTGAGCGAATACTTTCCAGGAAAAGGTATTCATGAGAAGAACATGACTAATACTTTTAATCCTGTTTGCTGCTTGATAAGGTGGTGGCACAGTGAAACTTGTTGCTCTTTAAGCTGTTACAGCTCCTGTTTCGACTGAAACCCAGTACCACTTCCTTTGAATCTACCAAGTGAGCCTCTCAAATAAAAACACAGGCTACAAGATAACAAATCATTTCTTCTGTTCCACATAATGCTTAAGATGACAAAAATACATGAACTTACAGAATGTTGACTTATAGTTATTAAATCAATGAACATCACTGTGAACAGCAAAACATTTTCTCCACAGGCAATATTTTATGGCTTTATAAACAGAAATAGGTAAGTGAATATCATCAATATCAATAGTTCTCTACTACAGTTAGAGTCTTGAAAATAGTTGTATGGTTTCCATCTCAACCTGGACATTAGCATTTTCTCTGGGCTGGACTTGACCTCTTAGTGAAAGATCAGTTTGGCTGAAAAACCACAAAACCAGTTGTAAACAACCAGCTTTCTTCCTCTGGTTTTTCTTTTGTTTTAGTTGTAAAGATTGTTGAATTATGTTTTATTAGTCCTTTATCTACAGCATGACAACTGATCTGTGATAAGCTTGTCTCGGTTTGTGTGGATGTACTAAGCAGCATTTAATGTTTGTCAGAAATAAGCCGCCAAAGGCTTTACACTGTCATTTCCAATCATCAATCAGTGGATTATATTACTGTAAATAGCCATGGCAGGTTGTCAATTAGTCCAACGGAAGTGCCAATTGAGGCTATCGCTACCCACCATCTGGATATTTCCAGGTGACAGACAGGCTCCGCTGAGGCTGAGGATATAGGTGCCTTGTAAAAGGTGGCTGAGGGGTTGTCAGTGATGTCTCCTCTAAATCTTTACCATCATCAACCAGCAGCATTCTCTCCCCCATCCCCCTCACTGCTGGCAGCCATTATGATGTGTCACAGTGTTTGTAAAATAAAAATGCCATTCGGCCCAACACATCCACACCAACCCTCTGAAGGGCATCTGACCTAGACACATCCCCTAACTTGCATTTCCCTTGGCTAAGGCACCTAACCTACACATCCTTGGGCACTATTGGCAATTTAAGCATGGCCAATCTACCGAAACTGTGTGTCTTTTGACTGTGGGAGGTAACCAGAGCACCTGGCAGAAACAGGGAGAATGTGCAAACTCCACACAGAAATCATCCAAGGGTGGGATTGAACCCAGGTCCCTGGCATTGTGAGGCAGCAGTGCTAGTCACTGAGCCACCGTGCCACCCTATTCCAGTAAAATAGCTATGGCCACATTTTATTTTTAAACACTTGAAGGGCCTTCTGACAGTGCCTCCATTTTGAAACACCCTTGTCAGCCCTCCAAATACGTCAGCAGTGCCTACCTCTGACAGCGAGGTTGCTAGTTCTCCAGTGCTGGACAGCCTCCTATTGGTTCTCCATCCTTGGGAATAGGCTACCATTTTAGTTGGATGAAGTTGCTTTATTGGCTTCCCAGCCTGTAATTCATCCGGATACCAGTGTCAGGGCTCCGGAACCAAATTCCTGCCCTTCATGTCCAAAGACTCTTAAGGGGCGATTTAAGCCATGCTCACCCAGTGAAAGACAAGCAGTCAGTTAAAATTGCTGGAGAGACACACTTGCCTACATCTCTTTCCTTTTCTATCATTTCTAATTTTAGCCTGATTCTGTGAGGGAGGGAGCAATGCTTGTTTGAATGTACAGGCTGAGCCATAATTGTAATACTGTTTAAAGTTCCCCTGCTTTTGTAACCAATGGCCTGAACGTGGAAACATTAGGTGATAATAGAAGGAGACACAGAGCAATTCTGGCCCGAACAGGTTAAATTTTAACTATTAAACATAAAACAAAACTTCCTTTGCCAGGTCTTGGAATTCTAAATACGCAAGTTTAAGCCTTATTTGGCCTAGGCTCTCCTTCTTTAGCAGTGGAGCCCCCCTGAAAAATCCCATCACCAGGAGTTACTCACTGTTCGTTCATTTGGTTCCTAGCTCTAGCTGCTCCCTCACACCCATTGGTTTCCTCCCGATTTCCAACTGGCAACTGAATGAGAGTATATATGCATGCACGCACATACCCTGCCCCCTCAGAATTAAAAATCACCCATCTTTCATGTGGCCAAGGGCAGGAAGCTTTGCTACTCTTCTTTCCCCTATTCATCTGGAATTAAAATTAGGACTTTCCTCAATCAGCAACTCATATCACCTGAAAAGGAAAATATATTGGAGGGTAGGAGGAGGCATGTTCACAATTTCACTAGGCTAATAATCAAGATTTAAAAACAAAATGCTGATGAAACTCATAGGTCTGGCAGTACTTGCAGAGAGGGAAACTGAGTTAACATTTTGAGTCCAGAATGACTGACTCTTCTTTGGGCAAATCATAATCCCAAAGCCCAGGTTACTGCTCTTAGTGTGTTACATCTCACAGAGTGTGCCTTTAAGAGACAGCAGAATGATATAATCATTTTATAACATCAGGTGACTTACAGATACAAAGACCTGAAACTCCATCTTATCACCTATCATATGACACTCAACTAGAAGCATGTTCCTCTGTTGTAAACTTAGAGCTTAATACTCGCCCAAATACTGTAATGAAACATTTGTGCCTATTACATAACTACATTAAATAACTTGTTGAATTCTTCAATATCACCATCTTCATGCACATCTTATGTTGTAGGATATAAGATAAGCATTGTCACATCAGATAAAACACCCTGTTGAAGGCAAGCTCACAAGACTGGGGTCAATTCAACTTATAGCACCTTATGATATTTGAACTCAATTTTTTTAAAAATTGGAGTTGATGGCTAGTTGCAGTAATGGGGATTATGAAACTGTCACCTTGTTCACTAATGGCCTTTAGGGAAGGAAATTTGTCATCCTTACTCAGTTTGCCTGTGACTCTAGCCATCATGATGATTGACATTTAACTGTTTCAAGGGCCATTAAGGATGGGCGACAGATTCTCAGCTTGCCACCATCACCCACGTTCCATGAATAAATAGGACACGCATACATATCGCAGAGGTTAGTAGATTTGTCATAACAGTTCGAAAAGTGAAAGTGGTGGGGGGTGGGTGTTACTTGGAAGGTGCTGAAAGACAGCAGCTGTGTACATGTCACAGAGCTGGGAATCAATACTACATCACCAAGAGTAAAGTGGATGCTCAGTACATTATGTGGACAGAGAACAACCAGATAGTGGATATATTTCATATTTATTAGTTGTGAATGTGTCAGTTTGGTTCATTTGGTAGTACTCTTTTCAATGTCTTTGAAGGTGAAACAAGTTGGAATTAGCCAGATAGTTGTCTATAGACTTAAAAAAAGTTTAAAACATTCATAACAGTTTGTATCATACAGTTTCAAACAGTAAAACATTTCAAACCAACATTAATTTTCAGATTATATATAATGAACACAGGAAATATGAATAAACGGAAAAAAATACCCATGGTTTTCTGAGCTTGAAATAGGTTGGGATAGAGTCAACAACTCTTCTGGAATGACTGGGCATCTACAGGGTTCAGCGTCAATCTCCCAGAGATCGAATAGAGCAATCCTGGAGATTTTAAGCAGGAAAGGGTGGATTGGTGGCTGCGGTGGCACAGTGCCAGGGACCTGAGTTCAATTCCAATCTTGGGCAACTGTCTGCATGGCGTTGTCTCCCTGAGTGAGTGGGTTTCCTCCTGTGTCATAAAGATGTGCTGGTTCGCTGGATTGGCCATGGTAAATTTGGGGTTGTGGGGATTAGGGTCTAAGTGGAATGCAGTTTGGAGGGTCAGTGCAGACTTGATGGGTCAAATGATTCCTTCTGTACTGTAGGGACTCTACAAGAGGCTGCATAGACTGGACTTTGCCAAAGCAGTGATTTTTTCTCTTCTGCTCATCTGCGCCATATTTGTTGCAACTAGCAGACCCTCAACGGATTAGGACCTCAGTGCCAGCTGGGTCAATAATCACAGGCACACATTGCCATGGCATTGAGCTTAGCACTGACCAGCCTACTTCAAACCTCTAAATAAAATCATTTAGATGACAGGGATGAACAGGACAGAATAAAACAAATTCCTAGATAACAAGGTGTGGAGCTGGATGAACATAGCCGGCCAAGCAGCTTCTTAGGAGCAGGAAAGCTGACATTTTAGGCCTACACCCTTCATCAAAAATTGAGGTTTGTCCAGAGGGAAGAGGGTAACTTCTTCAGGTTAGGCATCTTTAGAAGAGGCTTTGCAGTGGGGTTAAAATTTTATCATAGATAATTGGAACTGCAGATGCTGGAGAATCCAAGATAACAAGGTGTAGAGCTGGATGAACACAGCAGGCCAAGCAGCATCTTAGGCAAGCTGACTTTTCAGGCCTAGACCCTTCATCAGAAATCAAATCAAAAATCAAAAACAAATTTCCTCCTGAGTTTGAGCTGCTTTTTATCTCCATTTGAAGCCATGATGTTGACTGTAGGTTGGATGTCTAAAGAGAGACTAAAACTTTTCTTTTCTCCAAAATTTAATCAATCCTTGCTGCAGGCCCATCCTGGTAATTTGCTTAGAGGAAATGTGTTTCCCATTGAAGTTCATTTAGGATCCACTTGTGCCACATCACTAGTTTTCAGTTATAGTGGCAGAAGTCAACACTTCCCCGAATATGTCCAGCCAGGCTTGCCTATTCCACTTAATATCAGGAGTTCAATACCTGCTCATCTGAAAAAAAAAAGAGGGTCCCATATCAAAATACATTAATGGACTTCAATGCAGTGTGTCTCTGTCTCTCTCAATGGAGTAGGCCGCTGGTCCTTAATGTTATAATGGTTTGTGCAATGTCTAGAGGCTGGTCACCTAAGAAACATGTTAAGACTCAGACACAAAACAAGCATAACAACGAGAATTCCCAACATTAGATATCCAGACTCAAATTACATTAAACACCACTACTTATTTGTGTAATTAAGCTGAGGAGCTAAATTACTTCTAGTCTTTAATAGAATAATCTTTCATTGTTTTGCCTTATTAAATGTATTTGTGGACAACACTGATGAATATTTGCCACTTGAAGTACCAGTAACATGATAGAAGGTGTCATCAACAGTGTAATCAAGCAGCTCCTGCTCAGCGCTAACCTGCTCAGTGATGTCCAGTTTGGGTTCCGCCAGGGCCACTCAGCTCCTGACCTCATTACAGCCTTGGTACAAACATGGACAAAAGACCTGGATTCCAGAGGTGATGTGAGAGTGACAACCCTTGATATCAAGGCTGCATTCGACCGAGTGTGTCATCAAAGAGCCCGAGCAAAACTGGAATCAATGGGTATCAGGGGGCAAACACTCCAGTGGTTGGAGCCACACCTGACACATAGGAAGACAGTCGTGGTTGTGGGAGATCAATCAGCCTAGCTCCAGGACATCTCTGCAGGAGCTCCTCGGCATCGTGTCCTTGGCCCAACCACCTTCAGCTGCTTCATCAATGACCACCCCTCCATCACAAGGTCAGAAATGGAGATGTTTGCCAATGATTGCACAATGTTCAGCACCATTCTTGACTGAAGCAGTCCATGTTCACATGCAACAAGATCCAGACAATGTCCAAGTGGTAAGTGATATTCGCACCACACAAATGCCAGGCTATGACCATCACCAGTAAGAGACAATCTAACCATCACCCTTTGGCATTCAATGGTGTTACCATCACTGAATCCCTTACTATCAACATCCTGGGGGTTATCATTGACCAGAAATTCAGCTGGACACACCACATAAACACAAGATCTGGCGAGAAGCGAGGAATACAGCAGCGAGTAACTCACCTTCTGGCTCCTCAAAGCCTGTCTACCATCTACAAGGCACACGTTGGGAGTGTGATGGAATACTCCCCACTTGCCTGGATGAGTGCAGCCCCAACGACACTCAAGAAGCTTGACACCATCCAGGACAAAGCAGCCCGCTTGATTGCCACTACATCCACAAGCATCCACTCCCTCCACGACTGAAAATCAGTTGCAGCAGTGTGTACTATCTACAAGATGCACTGCAGAAATTCAAAAATCCTCAGACAACACCGTCCAAACCCACAACCACTTCCATCTAGAAGAACAAGGGCAACAGACATATGGGAACACCACAACCTTCAAGTTCCCCTTCAAGTCACTCACCATCCTGTCTTGGAAACATATCACTGTTCCTTAACTGACACGGGGTCAAAATGCTAGAATTCCCTCCCTAATAGCATTGTATGTCAACTCACAGCAGGAGGAATGCAACAGTTTAAGGCAGCAGCTCACCCCTACCATCTCAAGGGCAACTAGGGATGGGCAAGAAATGCTGGCCAGCCAGTGTCGCTCACATCCCGCAAAGGAATAGAAAAAAAAACTTCATTCAAGTTACAGTCAATTTACAGTCAATATCGTGTATCATTCATTCAGAAAATCTATTTTGAATTAATGTAGGGTACCTTTATCACAGACCCATTATTCTCCTTGTAAGCAATGGCTCCACTGATAGGCATATCAGTCAGTACTTTCTCAGGCACGCATCCACTGAAAGATTTCAGTGCTGTGAATTTATAATCAAATGTAAACTAAATAAAATCAGCCAAGACAGTCAAGTCTGGGCATAATGATGCTCATCCTTTCTCAATCATTAAGGATATTGGTGTGAAAGAAAGAAATGCCTTTTCTCTCATCTCACTTGTTTTCCCTGTACGTATCACTCTCAGTTCAGGCCTTGCTAACTGGATTAAAGCTCCTCTTAAACCGTACCAGGAATAATTTGATTTTGATGTTTGGAGTAAGCTATGTTAATGTGATAACTCAGCTTTGCACGCCAGAATCAGATCCAAATTCTAGCGAGGCCCATCTTGACATTGGGAGCATCTTGCTCCATCTTTCCTGCTTTTGACAAGCACAGAGGAGAGTTTCGCATTAGGCAGCCGTGAGTTGTTAACAGCACAACTCAAATAATTAATATTCAGTTTATATTTCATCAAACAAATCAGACATAGAGATAAATTAACATGGAAACCAGAATGTGTACTTGGTAAATTACTCCAAATGATCTCCATGTTGTGTATGAACAAACTGTATCATTGCAGGATATGATTCACAGGAACCAGCAGCATGCACATCTCATCCAGGAGACATTGGCAGTTAGCATTTGCCAATCTCTCACAATCATCATGGCACCTCACCGATACACTGGCAGGGGGCTCTGGAAGCACACAGGCAACTGAGGCTGAAATACTACAGCAGGGACTCCAAGTGTGAACAGGGTCTTAACTCATGGATTGGACCAGTTTGCAGCTTGTTAATACTTGCTTGTTCTCTCGCACCTCCTTGCATCGTCCCTACCTTGCTTTGCTGTGCTAGTTAGTTACAATCACATCAGCAGTCCTCAATCAAGAGGTGTACATCATGCTGTACAGCGGTATGTTATTGTCAATCTCATACCTGCAACATTTGCCAATAATTTGTGCAAACATAATGCATTAATAGCAAACAAACAGTTATGTCTCAATGTCTTAAGAGAGTAGTCCTCACCAAATTCATTGGGGCACTTGATAATCAGAGGATCCCAGCAGAGTAGGACATAGAACATAGAACATTATAGTGCAGTACAGGCCCTTTGGCCCTCGATGTTGTGCTGACCTGTGAAACCAATCTGAACCCATCTAACCTACACTATTCCATTATCATCCAAATGTTTATCCAATGATCATTTAAATGCCCTTTCCGTAAATCAAGGACAGCCTCCCATATCAGTCCAATGGTTTGGCCATGGTTAGGCATTTGGTTGGGATGATCTTGGTCAGGGGACCGTGCCAATGCAATCCAGGGTCTGGGTCATGGTCAGTCTTTTCACTCCATTGTGGCCAGTTCAAGGGGTAGGTCTAAAACAGTTACAGAGATACGCAGTCACTAGTTAGGAGTCGAGGCACTTCTTGTTTAGGTCTGTCTGGCTAGGTCATCTAAGGGAGTGGGCCACAGTCAGTCCATTGGATCCATCCACAGAAACTAAAAGGAGTTGGCAGGAAGGAAATGCAGCTGGTTATTCCTCAGGATTGGTGGCTGGAAAAGAGAGGGGCATGAGAATTGTGAAGGAGGGAAAGGTGGGGGGGGGGGCGCGTTCATGTGAAATGGATGTTGTCTACAGTCAGGAGCACACTGGCTTCACCACAGTGCATGAGTACACTTGGCATGGATACCTCCTCATACGCCAGGGACTGTGGGGAAAGGTGGTCAGGTGTAGGTACATGTAGGTGGGATGGGTAGGGAATGCAGCGGTGCAAAGACAATGGAGTTCACAGGCAAGTGTACCAGGAAGGCGTGCTGTAAGTTTGGAGCTACTGCTACATTGAGGTGGAGGCTAGAAGCCTCTTGCTGAGGAATGTTCACTGTTGCCTTCTATCATGCTCTAGTGGGAAAAAGTGGCTGCAACCACACCAAGTGAACAGGGCATATGACTGGGCCTGTGTGAGTGGGGGCTGCAGGACTCACTGGTGATGAGACGTTTAAAGGTAGGGAACATCACACAGAGACTTATATACTCTAGAAAATGCAGACTTGCGGTGTCCCCAATTCCTGGTCAGCCTAATGTATCAGGCTCCTGTTTGTGTTGCAGACACTGCTGACTGACTTATTCACAGCAACAAATTTAGACAGATTGGCCATAAAAGAATAGGGATTTTTAGAGGTGGAAAACCAAAGGCTTCAGAAGCATCTATTGTTCTCGATCCACCTTAATCCTCTTGCTTCCAGACGCTGCAATAGGCTCTTATTCATCCATGGAATATCACGTGTAGTCATAAAGTTATGCCTCATGCTATAATCAAGATATTTGGGGCATACATAAAGTGAAAGCAGTCACATTTTATAAACAGTGCAAACTAAGACACAATTGATTGGTCCCTATGCCAAAGGGCCCATAAAAAGTTTTCTTCTTTCTTCTTCCTCCAGGCACATCTTCATGTGGTCCTTGGTTCTATAGCTGGTTTGTAGAGAACCTGCTCGTCAGTCTTGGGGAATTGTTTGGGTGATCCTGGGCACTCCTATCTGAATATCCTAAACATGATGTGGAGGTGCGGGTGTTGGACGGTGGTTGACAGAGTTAGAAGTCACACGGTGCCGGGTTACTGTCCAACAAGTTTTCGAAGTTCAGCTCCTTTGTCAGGTGATTTCACCCGATGAAAGAGCCGCACTCCAAAAGCATGAGATTTCAAATAAACCTGTTTGACTATAACCTGGTGTCATGTGACTTCTGACTTCAGCCTAAACGTGACAAGAGGTCTTGTGCCAGTGCAAGTTGGCCCTCCTCAGTGCGAATATCCAAGGCTCTCAATGAGGCAGGCAGAGTGGGGTGGAGAGCCCAACCCCCTCAGTTGTCCTGAGAGAATAGACTTGTGTGTGGTTCCTCCTCCAGCTAGGTGCCTCTTAGTACCAACCAGACTCCTTGTGAGGAAGGGCAGCTGGAGTGCACACCAGGCTCTTGTCCATCTAATGCTGGGCCGTCAGCTATGAGGTGCCAGAGTACAGTTGCGTGCCCCTCTCCAGCAGACTCTGAAACTACAGGTCCTGATTCTCCTTGGCATTCGCCAGCTTGTTCATGTGAGCATCCAGATGGTTACATGATTTGCTGCACTGTTGCAGCTTCCCACACCCCTGTCTGCCACTCCTCTGCATGTGAATGACCTCTCTGATTGCCGACACCACAGGATCCACCTCACTAACTTGGTTGGCGGGAGATAGATGTCTCAGATCCCCACAGGACTTATCCCACAGGATTATAGTGGTTGATCCCACTACCACAATCTGGAAGCCACT
This sequence comes from Stegostoma tigrinum, assembly GCF_030684315.1. NCBI lineage: Eukaryota > Metazoa > Chordata > Chondrichthyes > Orectolobiformes > Stegostomatidae > Stegostoma > Stegostoma tigrinum. The sequence goes on from NC_081372.1 coordinate 26,984,758, forward strand.
CACTCCCCAACTCTACTCCAGAAGCCATTCTTCACTCCCAAAGCATTTTCTTGGATCATGCGTGTGTTGTCCACTGAGTGGCAGAGATGTGCTCCAGTCATTCTGAACGCTGAGTTCCAGTGTGGTTGAGAATATTGGCCTGGAGTCAATCTGGGGTGAAGGGAGCATCACTCATATAGAGGCCAATACATAAATTTGGGGGGAGGGGGTGCAGTGCTTTGGTGGCAAGTGAAGCAGAGCAAATTGTCACAGGGACAGAGAAGGGCAGTTGGAAATTTGAGTTTTGAGGGCATTCAGAAGCTCAGGGGTAGAAAGTGTATGCTTTGGGTATATGACGGCAGGTAAAGGAACATCAGGGTGCAGGTGACTTCAATCAAGGAAAGGTAAGGCTCAGCCTAGGAGGCTGAGGGACCCTGGGAGAAGGCTGTTAACTTCAATGATGATAGTATTTGGGATGAGAGAATTAAAGTTCATAGGGCAGTGGGGATGGTGAACCTACAGAGGGGCATTAGTACACAAATAGGCCAATGAAGAAGCAAAATCTTATCATTCTGAAAGTCTATCAAAATAACTGCGCTACACTCCAAAGTGCATGCTGCTTTTATTGAGACAGTGGGAACTGCCGATGCTGGAAAATCTGAGATAACACGGTGTGAAGCTGGATGAACAGGCCAAGTAGCATCAGAGGAGCAGGAAAGCTTGACGTTTCGGGTGGGGACCCTTCTTCAGAAATGGGGGAGGGGAAGGGGATTCTGAAATAAATAGGGAGCGGGGGGAGGCGGATAGAAAATGGATGAAGGAGAAGATAGGGTGAGAGGAGACAGACAGGTCAAAGAGGCGGGGGTTAGAGCCAGTGAAGGTGAATGTAGGTGGGGAGTTGGGGGGGAGGGAAATAGGTCAGTCCAGGGAGGACAGACAGGTCAGGGAGGCAGGATGAAGATTAGTGGGTAGGGGATAGGGGTGGGGCTTGAGGTGGGAGGAATGGTTAGGGAGGTGGGGACTAGCTGGGCTGGTTTTGGCATGTGGTCGGGGGAGGGGAGATTTTGAAGCTTGTGAAATCCACATTGATACCCTTGAGCTGCAGAGTTCCCAAGCGAAATATGAAATGCTGTTCCTGCATCTTTTGGGTGGCGTCATTGTGGCAATGCAGAAGGCCCAGGGTGGACATGTCATCCAAGGATATGGGGGGGGGGGGGAGCGGAATTGAAATGGTTCACGACTGGGAGGTGTAGTTGTTTGTTGCGAACAGAGCGTGGGTGTTCCGCAAAGTGGTCCCCAAGCCTCCATTCGGTTTCCCCGATGTAGAAGAGGCCACAATGGGAACAGTGGATGCAGTATATAAGATTGACAGATGTGCAGGTGAACATCTGTTTGATGTGCTGCTTTTATTGTTAGGGGTAGTGGGAATAGAGTTACATCTTTTAGGTACCCCGTTGTCCATCCACTGGCCTCCTGATCAAATCGGGTTCAGATTCCTTCAATTTTTACATTGCTTAAAAACTGCTGATTTACTGGCAATCACATTCCCATGAGATAGGCTATACTGATGGAGCCACAGTACATTTTCAGCTGATTGTCACTTCATGATGTGTGGGATATGAAGTTCTGCAGCAATGGAGAAAAATACAATCCAAGCTATGCACATTCTAGCATCCCAGCTAGCCAGAACCAGGCTGGATGCCATCACCACACAGAGGCAAGGGTGACAGAAGAATATTAAGCATCAGGTGAGGGGTGTATTGTCCCAAGGGGAGTGCTGATACAGCGAGATATTCAGAGGTATCCACGGAAAGGGTGCTGTCATCTTGTATTGAGGGAAGATTTTGCACTGTTTTCAGTTCAGACAACTATGTAGGCACATAATAGGGAACAGAGACACAACAAATATTACGGGAGAGGAAGTAAAGATAGATTTTCTGGTGTAAGATTTCTGAATAGTAATGAAGCACCCATGTGACTGAGGTGTCAAAGGATTTCTTTTCTTCCGTTGCCTACCACTCTATCGAAAGGCATGCCCAACTTCACTAACTGGGATAGAAGGAGCCAGGTGGCTGGTATGCCCTCATGACCATAAGGATTTTGGTGGGCATGCTCTGTGGGCTCAGGGTTTAAAGGTGCCTGGACTTGAGAGAGAATCTCCTGCACAGATGCAGGAATACCCTCCTCAGCCTGATCTGGCACAGCAATAGGGCTACTGGGCAAAAGGGCAGGGTATTGCCCAAGTGTTCTGAGATTGAATTCCTGGGGGCCTGTCTGTTGTTCTTCCTTTCTGTGGGTGCTTACCAGTGCTGCCATGTCCTCTGATTTTTCCATTAGTGTAGAACTCTCTTGTTCCACATCTGCAAGCAGGACTGCCAACCCTCAAACTGGGTGAAGATGCAGAGGTCAGTAAGCCCTCTACCTACCTGGCTCCTCTATTTTATTGTGCACCAGCATTTCCTGTAATGAAAGAGAGAGGGGACAGTTCAGTGTGCAAAAGGAATGGGTGCATGAGCACATGAACAGCATGGATTGCCCTGCAACAAAGAAAGTGCTCTTCAGTTATTGCCTCGCAGAAGTACCCAGGAAGCATTAGAGGACTGGCAGCATATGGCGGGTGTGAGCCAATTTAGTCCACATCAGGTTGGCACGGCGGTATGGGCAGATCTAGCTAACGTGGCTGTCAAAATCTGCCACCATACAAAGTGATGGCCACATGGGTGAGGCGCTACAGGGTGAAGATGGTGGCAATTACCTTTGTGAAATGCAGGAGATTGTTGATCTTGTTCCTGCACTGGATCCCATTTGAGTCACTGACCTCTTGTGTGATGCTGACTCAGGCTGTTTGGGTCTGATAGCAGAATTTCTTTCGCCCGTTGTTGGGGAAGAGGAGCTTCTTTCTGACCTTGACAGCTTGTTCAGTGAAGGCTCTATGGGTGTCGAATCCTTCCTCAGGCCAACATCTCAGGGGGTGAGACTGACGATGACAACGTGCTGTTGTAGAGCTCCTGTCTTCCAGTGAGTGAAAGGGTACCTGGATAATCTTTAAAGATGTAGTCTATAAACACTGGCAGGATGTTTGGCTCAGGAAGGGACTGGTGCAAGTCACAACTCTTGCTTACTGGCTAAATGGTTACCAGTTTACTATGGAAATCACCACAGAACTCATTTGCATATGAAATGAGCTGATAGACAGGTAATTGCTCCAGAAGACTCATCACACGCCTTTATGGATCCACTAAGACCCTGACAAAATGGAAAATCCCAGCCACCACCTTTCCTCCTTGCCATTGTTTCAGGTGACCTTTATTCCTAGTGTTCATATCTCCCAATCATACTCAGTTTTGCTTCGGCTTCTATCATCTTATAGCAAACAGTAACATTCTTTCACCTGCTGTTCAATGTAGTTGAACCTTACCAAGGTCAACACACAATGCCCTCTGAGCTTACTTATCAAACTTGCTGTGACCACACAAAGCATGCCTCAAAGAAACACTTGTTTCAAGAATATGATTTACCAGTGTCATCCAAAGCAAGCTGCTGGCTCAACAGTTGTGAATGCAGGAAGAGCCCATTAGTCACATGCACAAATGCCTTACACATAGTATGAATCAATGTACTTGTCTTGGTCCTCAGGATGACACTCACTTTTTGTATCAACTCTAATGATGCCTTTTTGGCCAAAGTCTAGTGTTTCTGGGGAACAGGACATCCCTCTTTACCTTCATGATAACATCAGTAGCTCCAAAGAAGTCACAAACTCAGGACCACTTTCTGTCTCATTAGGCATCTTGAAAATTTCATACATCCCCTCCAGCAGTTTGCATCAGTCCATCCCTTTGGTGTTCTAAGCTTTCATTGCCATCAGGTTTTATACAAGTTGGGAGTATGGTGCATTCTGCACCCTGTGTGAGAGCAGCCTGTTGGAAGTCTGTGCTGATTCCCTAACAATTTTATAAAAATCAAGCTCAGTGTTGAATCAACTGAGCTTTCAACATCATCATCACTTCTGTGGTAACATAGTGTGGAGCTGGAGGAACACCGCAGGCCAGGCAGTGTCAGAGGTGCAGGAAAGTTGATGCTTCAGGTTGGGACCCTTCTTCAGAAATGGAGCGGCGGTGGTGACCACGTGGTAATGGCGGCAGTCACATTGAGGGATGAGGTCCTGGGTAGGGTGGAGGACTTGGGGGATGGAAGAGGCCTGTGTTTAGTTTAGTGTAACCACAGTTATTAATGTCAGATAGGGTGGAGTAAAAGTATTGAAAAACAGAAGAGGTCCATTGCAGGTCTGAGAGAGGGAGGCTGAGCTGGGGCAGGATTGATTGTAATGCCAGATGTTGGCACACTGTTGAGAGCATGTGCTTGAGGATCTCTAAAGAAAACCGCTTTTGGAAGCACTGGATGTTGTGTATGCTGAGGTTGTCATGGTCAGGGCCAAATTGGGATGGCCTGAATGTAAATTGGAGTCCACTGGGGATGATCCAGCTCCATAGGCAGGTACTAAGAAAGACGATGTGGCTGTAGTACCTGGTTTGCTTGAGTATGTGGTCAAAGAGTTTCAGGGCTGAAAAGATTACCAGAGGGTTGCAGTGGGAGAGAGATCCACTGAGGTCTTTCTAAAGGGGTGAGGACAACTACTTTGAGGTGGGCATCCTTCAAAGAGGCTCTGCAGTGGGGTTATAACTCATTCAGATAGCAAGAACTGCAGATGCTGACGTCAGAAGTAAAACAGTGTGGAGCTGGAGGAACACAGCAGGTCAGGCAGCATCAGAGCAGGCAAGTTGGTGTTTTGGGTCAGGACCCTTCTTCAGAAATGCACATCTTCACTTCTGGGTGTGCCACTTAAGTCAGGATTCACCCTCCTGCTATGATTGGGATTTATGTTAATCCAAATTCTTTCTTTACGATCAGAATGCTGCTGAAAATTCTTAATTATTGAAAAACCTCTTTAATGAACAAGAAAATGTGATCACCATCAGCAAGAAGCAAATAAAATCACAAGAAATGCTTTTCCTCCTCATACTATTAATTTGCACATCAGACTTCTTGTTCCTCAGAATTTTCTCTATTAAGCCCATATGATGATACATGGTCATAAATTACAGCTGGGATTAATTTGCAAATTTCTCCAAAACACAAAAATGCAATGATGAATAACACAAATCCATTTTAGCACTTGTGCATTAAGGAAATTTGCTCTCTTTTTACACTAACCATCAAAAATAGATTAATTGCTCATTGATCTAAATTGCTGTTTGTGGGACTCTGCTGGGGCCAGATTATCTGCTATGTTTGCCTACACAACAATAGCAACTGTATATAAAAAACAATTTATCAGTTGTGAAACGTGTTGAAGCATCTTAATGACAAAAATAGCATGCTATGAAACATCTTGCTTTCTTCCATTGTGCAGGCACAGTCTAAAACAAGGCTTCTCAAACTGTGGATCACAGACCCCAGAGGGATTGCAAGACAAGCCTTTGAGGTCAGTGAGCTTCAAGGCAGCAACGGCTGCTGTTAAACTCAATGGTTTCTCAGAGCTGCCTTTTTCTCTTATTAGTGTGTGGCTTAATCTTCACAGCCTGATTGCTTCTGTTACTGCTAACAAAAGCCTGAGGAAAGGTAGGAAATATGTGAGCGTGTGTGGGGGGGGGGGGGGGGGGGGGTGCGGGGGGTGGGGTTGGAGTTTTAACCAGTAGCAATCATTTACCCGTAGCTAGAACCTGTTTATTTGTAATTAATGGCAATTCTCGTTCAGAACAGAAACCTGGGTCATGCTTTCTGTCAGTGTGTGGACAGGTAAATTGGGAAATTTTACATAGTTTTAAAACTATCTAATTTTTGTAAAAGGTCTGGAAGTAGCAGGTCTCATTTCCAGTGCACTACCCTTGTGAAGCATAACAAAGTTTAGGGACTCATCCAGGTCTGACTTGAAGTAGAGGAAACAAGTATTTGGGTGCAGAATTACCAAATACCACAGGTAATGGAAAACATGAGGTTCTATACTGCAGTTAAGACATTGGAAATAGCAAACAATTTCCTGCAGATGCTAGAGTTGCTCCTAGCAGTCATAAGGAAACAAAGCAAAATCCAGGTTGATAGAAAGGGCAGGTAAACTGGCGGTAGTATTGCCTCACCGAGCTATGAAGGCAGAGGTAATTGAGGTGCTAATTGGTGTTTAGAGCAAATACAAATGAGACCAAGTACCCTGGGTAGTGAAAAATCTGGTAAGATTCGGCTACAATTAATGCCGTCTGAGCGTGTGGAAATTATGAAGAAACAAGAGATTACACAGTCAGTGATTACATGGGTGGCACAGTGGTTAGCACTGCTGCCTCAAAGCACCAGGGACCTGGGTTCGATTCCACCCTCGGGCGACTGTGTGGAGTTTGCACATTCTCTCTGTGCCCACATGTGTTTCCTCCAGGTGCTTGGGTTTCCTCCTGCAGTCCAAAGATGTGCAGGTTAGCTGAACTGGTTGTGCTAAATTGGCCATAGTGTGCAGGTGGGGTTGGTTAGCCGTGGGAAATGCAGGATTATAGGGTAAGAGTGAGATGCTCTTCAGAGAGTTAGTGTGGACATGATGGGCTGAATGGCCTGCTTACATACTGTAGGGGCTCTGAAAGAAAGGGAAAAAAAAATGAAAAAAGCAGATGAAGGAATGTGAAAAATCAATGAATGATGCAGGACAAGGTTTTGTCAATTGCTGATGCAGGTCTTAGTAAGGAGAATATTTGTCAAAATGTAAAGTCCAGAAGTGAAATATTTACGTTTGTACAAACCTGACCAAACTTGGAGGGAAAGGATGTGGAAGCACCCTTTACTTCATTTTAGACAATGGCTGGACAGATGAATTGGGCGAGAGAGGACTGAATACTATTTATGCAGAGTAAGTTGACAGGTAAAGGACAGGATATTTACGCTTCACTGTCACTGGGGTTTCCTGGGAGTAAGATGCTATAAAGAAAATCATATTACCTCCACCTGAGTTATCACTTGAGGGATATAAGTAAAGGTTCAGAATTTAAGGAAACAGCAGGGCCAAATCTATATAGAATTTAAAAGGGTTAGGCAAAGTAATTTTGATGGGTGGATGCAAGCATTGGAGGCTGAAAGCCTGAAACTTTTAGAGAGATATTATTCTCTAAGAGGAATTTAAAAACCCACTACCTTCTGTCATGAGATCTTTAATTGAGGACCAAAGGTTTGCAGCAGTAGTGGCTGCAGATTGAACTAATCCATAAAATTAAAACTTTTTCTCATCATCCTCATATTCAAATGGGAGAAAATATGGGAGAGTGAAAGTAAGGCAAGTAGCCAGTGTAAAAAATGGATAGTTGGGAATGCCCCAAAATCTCTCCCTTAGTTCTGAAGGGAAAGTTCTGAAGATGGAGGTCGACATTGGAAGTTGAGGTGTTTCCATTGTAACAAGGTGAGACGCATTCATTCAGAATGCTTGATAGGGCTTTGGAAATCCAATTGTCATATTGGAACTAGTAAGAATGAGTCCAACGAGGAGATTCAGAAGGAAACAGCCGTGGATTAGATTGCAGTGTGATCTGCAACAGAGAGACAGGAGGTGAACACTGCGGTCAATGTGAAAAGAGTACATAGGATGGATGAGAGATATGAAGGGTTTGGATTTTAAAGAATGATACCCCTTTCTTTTCAACTATAAGGGATGGAGGAGTCACTCATACTCTTTTGCTGGGTTAGGTTTTAATGTTCCCACTAGAAAGTTCAATGAAACCAAAAGTTTTAGTAAATGCTGGAGATTAAATCTTGGTTCCTGTGTACTAAGTACAGTTAGGCCGTGGAGTTGTGACTTGTTGTTTGGACTAATGGTAGTTAAGAAATTAGCTATGGATGGACCTGATTTACTCCTGTGGAATGCTTTAGCAGGAGTGAAAATTATAGTTTTGTGATAATTACTTAAAGTCCATTTGAGGCCAAAAAGATGGAACAATTGCAGGAGTTGGTTCCAGCTCTTTTCCAATTTTGTTGAGTAACCAGAGAAATGGCATCACCAGAAGGCAGTAATACTACAAGATGTTGCAGCAGTTAAGACTCTATTTCAAATGAGCATAATTCAAATGAAGTGCTTGGCATATCTATGTTAACTGAAGCTCAGGAAGCAGATCAAGAGTTAAGCAAGCTAACACAAGCAGCTCACACTTGACCTCCTCCAGCCTCAGCTTCAGAGTGTTAATATATTCTGATGTGGAGGTAGAGATATACTTGAAGACTTGCAGGTGAAGAATGGATAGCTGTTCTTTAAATAGATGTACCACCTAGATATCATAAGGAGATATTGGGAGTAGCACATGAATTTCAAATGGCAGGGCTTATAGGAATATGAGAAATATAGGACGGATCAATAGGTAGCCTTGTTGTGTAAAATACCTAAGGATATATGACAGTTCTATAAAAATGTCATGTCAGGTAATAAGAAAATCCAGACACCTAGTCAAATTAGCACCTTCCATACCTATAGCAGTTTTTGAAGAATCGTTCAGTTGAATGTGAATAAATCATGTAGGACTATAAACAAAAACAAACAAAAGCAGATTCTTGGTATAACCTTACAATTATGGATGTGACAACATCATTGGCAGAAGCTCTTCCTTTAAGGACAGTTACAGCTAGGATCCATGGTGGAAGAGCCAGCACAGGCTTGTTTTGTGTGTTATGGACTACCAAATGAGATAAAGTCTGATCGAGGTTCTAGCTGTGTGTGTAAAGTTTTCTGCAGATCATTAGCAGTTTAGATATGAAACTGAAGAAAACCGCATATCATTTGTAAACACCAGACTGTCAAGCCTATGATGGAGGTATACCGTCATGAAGATCCACAGTATTGGGCCAAAAGATTTGAATTTTACTATATGCTGCTGGAAATTCCCAGAGGTCCCTTAGAATTTATAAGGGAGAAATGCATGAACCAAAGATAAATCCTCAATGTTGGATTACATGTTCACTTTTGAAAACCCACAGGAGCATATAAAGGTAGCACAAGTTTATTTGAAACGTCCACAGATTAAAATGAATTGGCAGGTAAACATTCAGCAAATAGAACATTTCAAGTAGGAGATGCATTATTAATTTTGTTGCCTGTGCAAAAGTGGACCTTTAGAAAAAAATTCAGTAATTAGGAACATTATTAAAGTGAAATACTCCTAATCATAGAAAGAGTTGGTTATGCCAAGTAAACACATTGAATAGGTAACAACATTAAAAAAAGAATAATGAGGAAGAAGTCTGCCCTGAGGTAAGCGTAGGTGGAAGATCATGGAGACAATAAGAATAAAGTAAAAAGGAGGTAAAAAGTGAACCGTCTACAATTTGACTAGCTAACATAGAAAATTGGTATAGTCAGATATTGTTTTCTCACATTTAAACAAATGAAAACTGGGGGATTTTGTAAGATTATCGAGTAAGTAGAAGGTAATCTGTAGAGATATACTGTGTGTACAACATTTGCTAGACTTGATGTGGAAGTTGGAGAGTAAGGATAAACTTAAACAGCATCCTTATTCGTTGAGCCTAGAATAAAACAAGCTCAGGTGAAGACAGAAATTGAATACATGTTGGAAGATTGCTTGATTGAACTTAGTCAAAATAGTTGGAATTCACTGATAGCACTAGTTCCTATCTGGCTTGGATCAACTAGACTTTCGAAATTAAGGAAAGATAAATGTGGGCAAAAAGATTCATACCCATTCCACATTGGAAGGCTGCATTGGCAGAGTCTCATTCCTTTCTAAAATAAATCTATTGAAGGGATACTGCCTACAGTTTTCAGGAATATGTAGGTTAGGTGTGTTAGCCATGGGAAATGTATTGTTACATGGAAAGAGTGAGGGATTGGGTCAGGGTGGGATGCGCGTCAGAAGGACATTTTGAAATTGTTGGTCCGAATGGCCTGTTTCCACACTATATGGTTCCTACGGAACAATAAAGCAAAAATGTGCCAAATGCCGTCTTCACCAACTTGTCTATCTTCGATTCCACTTTCAAGGAACAGAGGCATTACTTGCAACCCTAGGTTTCTTCATTTTTCAACACTTCCCAGAGCCCCACCATTAACTGTACACATCTTGCCCTGGTTTGCCTTGCCAAAATGCAACACCTCACGGTTATCTAAAATAAGCTCCATCTGCCACTCCTCTGCCCACTGTACTCTGAAACAATCTTTTTCGCTGTTCACTACACTACCTGCTTTGGTGTCAGCTGCAAACTTACTGAACATAGCTCGCATATTCACATCTAAATCATTTATACAAATGATGAAAAGCGGTGAACCCAGCACCAATCCTTGTGGCACACTGTTTGTCACAGTCCTCCAGGCCAAAATACAACCCTCTACAAATAGGGTCTGGTTTCCTCTTGCAGCACAACCAGTCACAATCCAAGTCTGGTGTCCTTCTGTTTCAGGATTTAGACAATGGCAGTGAATCCAGCCTCTTTTGATGAAGCGCATAGAATATACAGCCAATGTTGGAGACTCTCTGCCTCATTGTACACCCTTCTAGTTGATGGGACTGGGCATGCCCAGGGCTGGTAATGGTTGACATTTATGATTTGATAAATTTGATTAGGTCAGGCAATTATTTCATCTGTGGGCTAGTTTGCCTGACTTTGCTACATGTTCTTAAATGTAGGTGATAAAAATTTTTCACTGTTGACTGGGCTGAGTGTGCCTTTGCCAAATCCAAAATTGATGCCAAGATTGAAACCAAGTGGTTCTTTTTGTTTAGTTCTCAGTGTGAATTACTGTCATAGCTCAACTAAACTGGCCTACAAGAATATTTCAGCATGCAGTCAACTGTATTGCTCTAGGTCTGGGGTCACATGTGGGCCAACTCAGATAAGAATGGCATGTTACCTGGTCTAAAGCTCATTAATGATCCAGTTGCATATTTATAATGCTATGGTTTCATGATTGCTACAAGTGATCCAAGTGTTTTACTCCATATTTGCTTAATTTACATGAATCCTAATTAAAACTAGTTCGCCACTGTGGCATCTCTGGATAACTTTCTGGATTACTGGTCCAGTAATATAATTAGTAAACTACCTAAATAGGCATGGTGGCATAATTGTTAGTACTGTTGTCTCATAATGCCGGGCACCTATTCAGAGCCATCGGTGTGGAGTTTGCATGTTTTCCTCAAGACTGCGTGGGTTTCTGTTGAGTGCTCTGGTTTCATCCCACGATCCAAATGATGCGCAGGTAGGTGGATTGGCCATGGGAAACGTTGGGGTTACAGGGATTGGGTGGGGAATATTTGGGTGGGTCTGGGTGGAATGGGCTTCAGAGGGTTGGTGCAGACTCAATGGATTAATAGCCCTTTCTATAATTCTGTTACACCAATAAATATAACTGTTCATGAAAATTATATAGTCAGGTAATATGTGTTAAACTAATGGCAAAATTAGATTAAGATGGATGACTGGAATAAGTTTAAAAGTTTAAAATAGATCAAAGTACATATAAACAAGGCCATTGAGCCCATCAGATTTATACTCCTATCAAATTAATGGATTATATTCAATGTCCTTGGACAATTCCATGAGGCTTTGCTATTACGTTCATAAAAATGAGATAATCTTAAGAAGGAGTGAATGTCAGGCAAATGTTTTTCCATTGAAATGACAGCATGATTTTTGAATATTACCAGGAAAGTGAAACAAAACTTTGGATTAACACTAGCAATGTCACTTCAGTGGCTGGGGTGATGGGTAGGTTTGGGGAGTTTGGATTCCACAAAGGTTCTTGGAGACAGTCAACTGAAAATCCTGCTGACTTCTGTGTTGTCATCCAGCAGGGTAATTTCACTCAGCAGGTGTAGGTAATCCACACATCAGCTTTTGGAATATTGAAACTCATAACATCCTCACACTAAATAGAGCTGATTATCTTGCTCAGCAATAGGACTGGTATGGTGACAGTCACTGCCATTAAAAATGATGGTCTTCCAAACTGTACTCAGCCTCTGGACTTCTTCACTGCTCTCCAAGAGAAAGGGGTAAAGATATGAAAACAACAGTAACAGGTTAGTGATAGTCTGAATGCTTTGAAGGTCCAATGGTTAAATTTCTGACAAGAGAGAGACGGGAATCCATAATGTAGCAAGAACGCGACATGTGGGTGGAGGTGACGAAAACAAAGGCCAAACTTGGTCTGTTCTGATTTATAAAATGTCTTGTGACCTTCTGGTAGGTCTTTGTAATAGTGAGAAATTATTGAGGCTTACCTTGCAAGGTGCCAATGTGGTTTGTTTGCACCATAATACTGAGCTGCAGGACAAGCTGTGGCGCACTTTTAAGAAAGGTCTCCAGCAGACGTAGCATGTTTATGTCAGCGCTCTCAAACATCATTCTCCAGTAGAAGTGTCGGCGCTCATGTTCTTTGTGCCAACGGCTTTGAATTCCAAGATACATAGCTCTGAGATACCTAGTTAAAACACAGAAATCACGTTGAAGGCAACTTACTGGCTGCTAAGTTCACAGAATCCTCTCTATCACTCCAGTCCTGAACAAAGCTGATCTGCTCAGCTTTCAAGTGAATTTCTATAAATGGTATGTAAATAAGAGGGTTGGTTTAGAAGTTTGAAGCTGCTTTATTGAAGTAATTTCCAGACAGGGTTATATTTAGTCCACTGCTGCATTAGATAATTACTTAAAATAAAAAACAACAGGGAAAGATTTAACCTTGGAATTTCTACAGTTTTGATTGTTGTTAAATTAAGATGTTTATACATTTTGTCACAAAGAATCTAAAGGTAATACAAAACTTGGAAGATTAGAATCATCAGCCAAGATAATGCACCAGAAATTGTCAGGGCAGGACACCTAACAGTATTCACCATTCTTTAGACTTGGCCTTGGATATTTACTTGTTCCAAAGTTTTTGACTGGCAAATAACTGAAAAAGCAAGTAGACATTACTGTAGAGGGGAAACAGGAGATCTGAATTGAATGCATAGGTCGAGTGACTGCATATTTTCTTAACTAGTTAAATTGAAGGACTGAGAAGTAAACTGTGCAAGGACTGGGTGTGTAATCATGAAATGTGCTACTAAAGAAATAAAAAGGGGAAAAGAAAGATTGGGTTGAACAGAAAATAAAAGGCAAAGGAAAAGCATTCTTCTTTTCAAACAAATAAAGCCAAAGGAATGAAATTGTACACTGCTGTAGTTAACTTGCAGGCCAGAGATTTGATTGACACACACACACTGTAATTCTGTATCAATTTATGAGTAATATCTAGAAATTAACTCCAACAATGGGGTTAGTGTAAAATTGCATTAACAGTCAAGTGAACAAATCTGATCCTTGGAACAAGCTTTAAACATTCAGAAAATATACTGAAAAATTGTAGGTACCTTTCCTATCATTAGTGGTCATGATGTGCCTGCTCTGATTACCTGATTAAGGGAAGGTGGTGACATAGTGGTAGCGTCACTGAACTAGTAACCTGGGCTTCCACGTTAATACTCTCGGAACATGGGTTCAAATCTCATCAGAACTTCTGATAGAATTAAAATTAAATGGAATATAAAGTCAATCATAGTAACGGTGACTGTGGACCCATCATGGAACATTGTAAGATTCATCAAGTGCCCTACCTTGAGGAGAGGAAATCTGCCAACTTTATCAGATCTGGCCTATGAGGCCCAAAGCAATATGGTTGACTCTTATAGCTCCCTGAAATGGCTCAGCGAGCCACTGATTTTAAGGACAGTTACAGATGAGAAAGAAAATGTTAATCTTGCCATCACATCCTCTCAGTCCATGAAAGAATAAAGGATAAATAAATTTATGGAAGAAAACCCTATCAGGTCTAATGAGAAGAATTTCTTCCAGTTAATTGTATTAGTCTATTGCATGCTAGCATGGAGGCATTGACACTATTGACAGGGAGGAGAAAACTGCCAATGATTGGCACGGCACCTCCTCATCCAACAAAAAACACAAGCCATTTCAAAGCTTAGAGACTTAGCCATAAGGTGGAAATGTAGCTGCAGAGGAAGGAGAAGGCAGCCAACCCGAAGCTGTGAATTTGATTTCTCTACACAGCAATGTGACCCCTCTACAGAAAATCCACTGAATCCAAGATTGGGCTCTTCTGTTTTATGAAGACTCATTTAACCCGACAGGCATCATCTTTGATTTCTAGGGACTGCTGCTGACAACAATTTATGTTGATATGATGGATATTGTTGCAGAGATTTGAAAGATCACCAGATGTTAGGGCTCACTCACTCAGGAACCTCTGCTGCTCAAATCAGAAGTTAGTATACTACCATCATGAGGTGCTTCGTAAGGCACTCAATGTTAATATTTTGGAATCATATACAACATCGTCTCCAAGTATTTTACCCCCATCATTTATTTAATACATTTGGTGCATTTAATTACATTTATCGCTAAATCATCTCCCCACCTCAAGCCTTGGATCTCTAACTTTACTAATTCAAGAAAACTGATGGTTTCACAATTCTCTTAGAATGTATTGTTCTCTCAGACTTGGTAGACCGGTAGTTACTGGGTGGAAGACATTTGTTTTTGATTCTCTTCCTGAAATTCTGAGGTTCATTGATCCTTTTAAACTAGAAATACGTAATATCATGGATTTCCTTCATACAGGGTGCCTTCCCTACTACAACAGGCAATTGCATCTTTGTACTATTCACAATCTCCAAAAGAGCCAATTGTTTCATTGGAACTGCAAGCTTAAACTCATGGCTGGATGCTGTACACTCATGAAGTGGCCAGGTAATAAGAGTACCACCACGGAAACCTCCGAGGACAGCAGCTTCCATGGGAACAAATTAATCAGCAATTGCCTGAAGGAGGTATCAAGTTCAATTCATTACTAGATGCCAGTGGCATTTGAGCTACTCTCAGATACTCTGTATTCTGGGAATTTGTTACATTCTACAGATCATTCAAAATTTTCAAGAACAATATTTGCATGCATAATACGAATACAACTATCACAATTTGATATGAATCCAAACCATGTACTCTTAATGTTTGCTTCTTCAGTGTTTTCATTTGGCAATAGTATGCCAATTAATCTTTACTTCTCCTGGAACACCTTTCCTTCCATTCTTCTGTCATATCACAGCATTCAGGCTATTAAACGTGCTTGTTGTCAATTAACCAATGCAGCTTGATCTAGCTCATCTTTTAATTAACTTCTTACAACAGGGCTGAATCTGGCAGAATAAATATCGATTCTGACCTGAAGTGCAGATGTGGGCCTTTAAGTTGCTTTTTTTTAAAAATAAAATCTTCCTGTAAAGTAATTACTAGTTTAGTCTAACCTCCAATTGCTACAAGATCACGCACATCTAAAATATTGAATTGTGACTTTAAAAATGACAAGTCTATAAAACTGAATATAGATAAGCAAATTTTAAATTGCTTAGTTGTGCACTACAAATATCATCTAAATACTCAAACTGTATTTAACCACAGAAAATACCATCATCTACCTTTAAATATTGAAGATACATCTCTTAAATCTAAGTTGCTTATTTCAAATTGTTTGAATTGAAATAATAATTGGAATTTGAATGACCACTAACATTTTAAAACAAAAAAATTGTATGCCTTTCATTATTCTTAGCTATTGGCAGTTGTGCCTTCCACTAACACTGCATAATATTGCTATTTAAACTGTGACATGAAACCTTCAATTTTAAAATATAAATTTTGATGCCATGAGTGAATGACAATAGTTAACTGATGAGGAAAAAAATTAATCAAAAATTCATTGCACTCTCTTACAACCAAAATACAGACTCAGATCAATATTTTGCCTCAAATGTTCAGTTTCTTCATGTATTCCTTGTCATTATTCAAAGGAGGATGGATATTTTGACTGGGCCTCAAGCTATATGTTGAACAAAGGCAAAATATTCAACACTATCATCATTTTATTGCCTGCCATTGACCGGAAGTCAAACAGGTCCAGTTGTGTCAACATCGTGGTTAATATAGAGCAGAGGAGAGAGTTGGATACTCTGGCTTACCTGATCCCCTGAAGCCTAACAATCACTTACATTTCTCAATTCAGATGAATGATAGAATACTCATTATTTGTTCAACAGGAAGAATTTTTACACCATTCAGTACTAGGAGCGCATATGATCTATGATGCCTAAATCTGTTCCCACCATGCCATTAGTGGCGCTAAGGTTACAGTAGCTTTGGTGCACATAATATGCATATTGCTCTGTAATAATACACCAAGCTCATTGCTACAGCGTTTCTATTCAGTGGGGGTCTCTTTCACTAAGCAGTGCAAAAGCAAAATTATAGGAATATCATTGTTTCAAGGTCATGTACCCTTCTTACATAGAGGTACATTAGTACTTCTTGACCATAATCCAAGAAATCTCTACTGAATGATTGTAAGAACAGCATTCCTGCAAAGACTGCAGTGGTTCAAAGAGAAGGCCCATCACCATCTTCTTAGGACTATTCAAATGGATATTCTATTGATGTAGATTGTCAACATCCCAAGCCCAAGTATGAAATGATGTTTTACCCTGCTGCAACAGCACTAATAACAGAAATAGTCATTACCCTGAGTGGAGTTTGTAGGATTTGCAGCATACAATAAGGCTGTCAAGTGAGTAACAATCACTACAAAAGTAGTTAATAGTATGTAATATTCTATGGGAATGTTAAGGAACATCATGATGTGCCATTTAAATCCACATGCCCATTTTCCATTCTTTACTGAACAAAGAAAATAATGAATTCAATCTCTTCAACCAATGAATTCCATTGCCTTGATTAAAAATACTTACTTGCGTCTTGTATCACAACGCTCTCTTCTTGTCTTTTATTGCTAATTAGAAACACATTTTCTCCTGTTCAATTTCTGGAAGTGTTCACAATGAGAGTTTTTTAAACTGCAGTCACTTCGGGTGAGTCACAATTCTAAATAACACAGGATGCAGCATCTTCTGTGGTTTGCTGTTTCTTTGAATCAATTTCAGAAATGCAGTAAATTGTAGCCAACTGTCTACTGGAAATAATATTGATTACTGTAATTTTCTGAATAAGCCACAAGTAAATCATTTGCCTTCCCACCACATATAACATATGCTTAGGGTTTTGAAATACTACAGTCAGACTTACACTTTTATGAAAGTAGTGAGTAAACTTGACCAAGCTAAAAGAGGTGTTCCCATTCCCACTGTAGTTTGTCAGGCAGCTGATGTCCATGCAATTTATGAGATATGCAAGAACAGCAAATGGCCCGACAGTGTTTATTGATTTATAGTATGCAGAGTGTGATGTGCAGGCAAATTTCTCAGCAGTAAGGAGAGATCTTTCATATTAATTCAGAGATAGTAGGAACAGCAGATGCTGGATATCTAAGATAAAGAGGTAGAGATGGATGAACACAGCAGGCCAAGCAGCTTCAGAGGAGCAGGAAAGCTGATGTTTCGGGTCTAGACCCTTCTTCAGAAAACCTTTCTAGATCCAAAACATCAGCTTTCCTGCTCCTCTGATGCTGCTTGGCCTGCTGTGCTCATCCAGCTCTACACCTTGTTCTCTCTTGCATATTAATGTTTTGATTTGAAAATTACTAAGTGGCAGCATGGCAGAGAAAAGATTATGTTACGTGGCAGCATTCAGACATAAAAAGTGATAGAAGTTGCTGAAATCTATCGTAACAGAGCACAGGAGCAGAGGAAATATTAATGAGACAAACATTAGACTTAGTAATAAATGTAGCAGTTTTTTTTTTAATTTCTGAATGTGCTTCATTATGTTCTTACTTGTGTCTTAGAAACAAGAGAATTTGAAAGATACATTGAAAAGCATCATCATTTCTTAACAGAAATGCATTATTATTCTGAAGAGACGTACTCGACCAGCAACAAAACTCCCTAAATTCTAGATAGACTTTTCGGGAAAAATGCATTTAATATTCAGAAAATTAACAAATGCTAAATACAATTTTTTTTGTTTTGTTTTCCCATCTAACCAGTCGACAGAGAGCTTCTAGCCATCTGGGGATGTATCTATTTATAGTAATTAACATATAATTTTAAAAGGGATAAAGACAAATTACCCACAGTAGCAGCATAACAGTGTAATGTGATGCGGTGATCTGATACATAAAAAGCTATCACTACTTTTAATACTAGCAGCTGTTCTTCAGAAGGTAGTTGTGTTAGTGTTTGCTGCTAGAAATGAAATTCAACAGTTGAACAAGGTTTTGGATGGTGCCATGGACAATCGAAGGAATGTGGACAGAAATGTGTCTTAATATACCTTAAGTGGAGACATGGAAGGTGAAGTGGATCAAAATGATGAATTCATTCTTGCTTTTGCGTGTTCCATATAGTACTTTTTATGAACTCAAGATATCCCAAAGCACTCTACAGCCAATAAAATATTTTTGGAGTGGAGTCACTGTTGTAATGATATGAGGGATCCACTTGTGGATAGCAATTTTCCAAACACAGCAGTTGGATTAACAGCCCATTAAAGTATCTCATATGCATTTGCTTTGTGCTATTCCCCCAAAAGTGTCGTGCGATCATTAATATTCAGAATAAATCTTTGCTTACGTCAACTGGGAGATAGCCTTTCTAATGGCGCAGCTCTCCTTCAGTACTGCATAAAGCAAACTGAAACAGCTGTGGATGCTGTAGATCAGGAACAAAAACAGAAGCTGTTGGAAAAGCTCAGCAGGTCTGCCAGCATCAGTGAAAAAGAATCAGAGTTAGGGTTTCAGGTCTGGTGAGCCCTCCTCAGGTCGATCCTTCCTTTGATTCACCAGACCCGAAACGTTAACTCTGATTTTTCTCCAGAGATGTGGCTAGACTTGCTGAGCTTTTCCATCACCTTCTGTTTTTGTTCAGTACTGTACGTTTGTGTCACAGTGATTGAGTTCAGAGAGATGGTGGGGAGGGCTTACAATTACAACCTTTGGGTTTACAGGCAATTGAGATAGCATTGAACCAAAGTTAATACACATTACCCCCCAGAGAAGTGTCTCCATGGAAAATCACAACAATACTTAAGTTCTGCATTACCAAATGATAAGTAAAGCCCACTTCAGTGGGGCTATCTTCATATGTTAACTCGCACATCTACTTCCAAGTTACTGCACAACAAACATGGGAGAGAAAATGTAGCCATTATTTCACTTCTACTCTAATTTCAAGATATCTATTGACAGCGAACTTTGCCTGTGACATGTAAACTGCCAAACCTGGAGTGTATTACCTGACTGTGTGTGTGATAGTCTTGAGGCTGAGGTGATCCTGATTTCACAGAACCCAAGTGCTAAAACGAGTTTGTAGCTGCAGCTTTCCTTCACCTGATTTTCTACTTCTAAGTTTTAAAACTTTCATTTTGTCCAGTGCTACAAGTTTGAAGTTAGGTTGTAGGTAATTGTCTCTTAATGGGCTGTCTTGTCCTTTGAGAGGAAAGTGTAAAAGTCAGGATGTCAGCAGGCAGTGCATAATAGGAGTAATGACAGCGGGGCAGAACAAAAAAAACCTATAATTTGAAGCTTTTTAGTGGTTGGGTGCTGACTGAAGTTACATTTGGCTGGTGTATACCAGAGATGTCAAGGGCACTGCAGACTCTCCTGGATATTAATGATTAGTCCTTGACTCCTTTCAAACAGTGAACAAAAAGGTGGTTGAAAAGTGTCAAACATGCTGGCCCTGAAATTCTATTGTTTACACCATCTCCTTGCGGAAACTGACAATCACCTGCTAAAGTGATGCCGCAGGGCTTGTAGAACATCCACAGAAATTCACCATGGAAGATAGTGAAAATTTCATAAATTTTTGTAAATTACATTCTTGGTTGATGCAGCTCATTCATCTTTTCCTGAAATGGGAAATTGGTGGAGCTCTTTTCAAGGTGCAATAGCTCGGAAGAAAAACATTTAAATTCAAGAGCAGCAGTATCCACGTCTTACCCCATCAATGCTAAGCTCTCAGTCAGAACCAGAAATATCACACAAGAAGTTTAAATGAAACTGATCTTGGAATAAATTCCGGCAGCAGTACCAGGTCATGGTGGTGACGATGCCAAAGAGTAATGCCAGCCTCGTGACCCCGAAACCACAATTCCTTAGACTGGAACTTTCTGAATGCTGGGAAACCATTAAAAAGGAGATTTTAAATTAACATTCATTTTCATTAAATGTGGAGCATATTTTACAGAAACAGCAAGATGCAGTGCTCTCCCGCATGTAAGTTGTGAAAGGTGGCAGTAGGTTCCTTTCTGCTGAATTGGTGAGTTCAAGTCAAAAGATAAGTGAATATTTAAAGTACAAACAAATAAATCAGGTTCAGATTATACATTTTTCCGCATTTGTTTAGTAACTTGTTACATATTCAAAATGTCAACAGCCCTCAAGCTGTGATTGATTCCAAACAAGTCCTTAGTGGGTCCAGTCAAAATAGTACAATTTTATGCATTACTACCTGGTCCTGCTTTCTGCTGCAGCAATACACCAGTACGTGCAGCAGTTTAACGTGGAAGTGTCTAATGCACTCTGGAAAAGGAGCCTGACAGTAGGTTTAAGAAGAAAGTATTTAATGTCTTGGATAACATTTTGATCATTATCCATTCTTCTTTGACAATATATAATTATTACTAAGCATGTGTTCTTGTATAGACCACAGTGCTCTCTCAAACACAGTACATAGCTGCCTATTCAATGTGGATCAAGTGTCAATCTTCATGAATTGTTTCTGTAATGGAAATGTAACTGAGGAAATAAGAACCAAAAGGCACTTCCTACAGTAAGAGGACTGATTTGCTCTATTTATCTAACATCACAATGCAGTGATCAAAGAGTTGATGCTCAAATCTTTGTGAAACATACCATTCTGACATGCACTGTGAATGCTTTCATTTTATAACCTAAAATTATGAATTCAGTGAGCTGTATCTTTGTAGTAGTATTTCTTGGATGCAATCAAACAACTGACACTTATTTAGCACCTTTAATATTGGACGCCAATCGAGGAGATGTAACTAAGGAGGTGAGTTTTAAGGAAGGAGGAGAGGAGTAGAGAAAGGTGAGGGACTTGGAAAAGGAATTTTAGTGCATGGAGTCCAAGAAAAATCAAGGAGTTAAGAGAAGGGTGAAGCAAATAAGCCAGAGTCAGAGAAATGAAGATCACAAGGAGAATTGCAGGGCAAGAAAATGTTAGTGAAAGAGGAACTAACTTGAGGATGAAGACTTAGGATTGAGGTTTTCCAAATCAGCAAGGTCAATATGGACAGGTGTGATAACTATATGGGATTTGATGAAGAATAGGAAATGGGGAGCAGAGTTTTTATACTGAACATTACTGTTTGTGGAGAACAAGATACTAGTCAGGAGAACGTTGAAATAACTGAATGCGGAGATTACAAAGCAGGATGTGAATTTCAGTAAAAGTTATAGAAGTGGAAGCAGGGCATGTGTGTGTTGGGAAGAATGTGGGTTTGGGAAGCTCCATTTTTAGGTTGAATAGAACTAGGAATATAGGAATAGAGAAAGACTGAAGACCGATCTAGCATGGACTGAAATAAGTGCCAAGAAGTATGGAGTTTGAGTTTGTAGCAGGGCAGTCTCAAACTGGAATGAGAGAACACCATTGCAGTAAGATAGCATGTTCATTCCTCAATAAGAAGCAAGCGTTGCCCTCTAGGCCAGGGCACATTTATGGTTCATTCTTAATTGTCCTCAAGGTGGTGGTTATGGGCTTACCTCTTGAGTTGCTGTAGTCCACGGGGTGTAGGTATACCCGTAGTGTTGTTAAGTTGTAAATATAAACTTGTTGTGGGAAAGACGACCATGGGTTAGGAAAATACCAACACGTTTCAAAGAGTAGTTTGCAAGAGAAAGATGCTGTTGGAAGTAACAGGGACAATAAATAATGAAAGGGAGTCATTTACAATGTTAGGCACCATGTGGATGACAATAGCAAGTTGAGTATTCAGTAGATTTGTGGAAATTGAGAGAAGTGAATTTGAAGGGAATGAGGAGAGAAGCTCAACAAAAATGCAAGCTCAATACTACGTCAGCAGGGACGTCCAGGAGATTCATTTTCATGGGTAAGCAGACTTGGGAAGCAACTGAGATAGCTGATTGTCTTGATTTTAAACTGGAAAGATTTCATGAGCTCCTCCATCTTGTTGGAGATTAAGATGAAAGATCTGATGTGGAGATTAGGAAAACACAAGGCCAAAACTGTCCTGCATGGTTCTTTTCAGTTGCAAGGCAAAAGGAAAATCATTGACGAGGATGGGATGATCAACTTTATAGAAGATCGATAATGTACCCAGTCAGCCTCAGTCCTAATGAATATTAATAATGACTTTAATTGGATTGATAGGGTGATAGCCAGACTAGATGGATGCCATGTTTCCAAATTTGATACAGGCTAAATGGCAAGACTATTAGCTGTGCTGGAAATGAGGGGCAAAGCGTTTGAAATGCTGTGGCTCTTTAACAGAGCCATGGTGTTAGTATGCCATCTCTGGATTGCCCAACTAAGGAAGCATGGACAAGTTGACAAAGTGTTTCTGCAAAAGGAACAAATTATTATTAGAAGAATATAACATGGATTAACATGGATTCACAAGCATCTTACTTTTTGTACCCACACTCTTTTCCCCCTGCCAGGCAATAATCCTAACACGCCTTGAACAGCATGTGGAGGAGACGGGAATGGAGGTGAACATATATATGCAACACAAAGGGACAGAGGGCAGACAGAATGCCATTCAAAGTGTGAACATGGATGATGATGGTGACATTGAAAAGGAAAGGGACAAGACACAAGTGAGCTGCTGCCCATGGTGTAAGGGAAGCAAGAATGGGCATGGAATTGAAAAAGGAGATCGATTTAATGAGCAACATGAGCTTGGAGGAAAATTGCAAAGGAATGGTGCTCTAAACTAGAGAGTGGCTGGTGGGAGGAAGAGGGAGAAGAAACATTAGAAGCAACTACATAAATGGTCTTAATCTTGGAGATGGAAAAATACATCAAGCTTCCATATTGGTACTAGTGGGCAGATATAGTTTATACTGAGCTAAATGTAAGGAGAAAGTTAGATACAGAAAAACAACATGAAACATTTTAATCTGCGAGACAGATCCGAGATTAATAGGTTCCTTTGGCTGGTGTATAAAGCGCGGTATATGTCAGACATGTGGTGTGGCTCATCAGTGATAAAGCCTTGGGTTTAGAGAACTTTTAAGTGCTATTGAGATTGAGGAAGCTACCAACTGTATGGCTGGGGAAAAGAAAAGGACAGATCAAGCAAAGTCAAAAGAATTTAGTTAGAGTACAGAGTACTGGAGGTTGTTGAGGTGGAAGTTGCAATCACCAAGGACGAGCTCTCATTCAGTGTAGAAGCAGAGAGAGGAAAAGAAATATAAAAGACAAGAAAATAAATTCTGGGGCTTGAGAAGCATCAAGGATTTAACAAAAGAAGCACGAAAAATGATGCAGCAAGGCAGTATATAGAGAAATGTAGTTTTCTATAAAGCTGTTGAATAATTGAGCTATGGTTAAAATTTCAAGAGTTCATATCTCCCACTTCACTATGTGTACATGTCTACAAAATCCAGAAACTCAACCAATTTGTAAGGACTGCATCTAATATATTCTGGATTTAAGCCAACTTGACACATTTTCAGGATTTCTGTATATGAGATATTAACTCAAATTAAGCAATTTTAAAATTGCACTGCCAAAAAGCATTCTGCACTCAAATGCAATGCTATATTTTGCATTTGTTTTGTAGCATAACTGCTTTGCCCTGGTCAACAGTTTAGTGGAAAGGGGATCAAAGGACGAGAAGTTGGATTTTGTGGGTAGATGAAACTCAGGGGTGCATGTAGACAAGTAGTAGAGCATCTGAGCTGCTCTTATGTATTAACCTACAGTATGATTCATCTGCTGCCTGAGGCATTTTCATCTGGATCCCACCCTGCTCCAACTATGCTTTTTGACATTTTACTTGGCAGCCTTCCTCCAGATAGAGTCAAAGAGTCCCATAGCAGAGAGCCAGGCCCTTTGGCACAAACTGGTCCACACAGAACAAAATGTCCATCCATGCTAACCCTGTTACCCTGCATTTAGCCCATATCCTTCTAAGCTTTTCCTATCCATGTATTCGTCGAAATGCCTTTTAAATATCGTTAACATACCCATCTCAACCACTTCTGCTAGCAATTCACTCCACCTTACCACCTTCTGTGTAAAAAAGTTGCCCCTCAGGTCCAATGTATTCTTTCCCTCTTGACCTTAAATGGATGCCCTCAAGTCCTTGATTTCTCAACCCTGGAAAAAAGACTGAGTGCATTCACCCTATCCACACCCCTTATGATCTTATATACTATCACAGCATAGCCCGTCAGTCTGCTCCAGTCTAAAGAAAAAAGTCCCAGCTTGTCCAACTTCTCCCATTAACTCAGTCCCTTCAGTCCTGGAAACATCCTTGTAAATTTCTTCTGCACTCTTTCCAGTTTAATAACATCCTTCCTATAGTATAACCAGAACTGAACATAATGCTCCAAGCGCAGCTTCACCAACATCCTGTACACCTGCAACATAATTCCCCAACTCCCGTACTCAATGCCGTGACTGAAAGCGGCCAGTGTGCCAGAACCTTTCTTCACTGCCCTGTCTAACTGTGACTCCACTTTCAGAGAACTGTTCATCTGAACTCCAAGATCCGTCTGTTCCACTACACTCCTTAAGGCCCTCCCATTCACCATGAAACTCCTACCTTGATTTGACTTTCCAAAATGCAACACACTCCATTGGCTGTTTCTTGGCCCACCTCCCCAGCCAATCAAGATCCTGCTACAATTTCTGATAATCTTCCTCACGACCCACGATATCGCCTATTTTAGTGTCATCTTCAAACTTACAAATCATGCCTTGTACATTCTCATCCAAATCATTGATACAGATAACAAACAGTAATGGGCCCAGCACCCACCCAAGGCACACCACTAGTCACAGGTGTCCAGTTAGACAAGCATCCTCCCACTATTACTTCCTCCTTCCTACCATCAAGCCAATTGTGTATCCAATTTGCCAGCTCTCCCTGGTGTTCATGCAATCTAACCTTCCAGAGCAGCCTCCCATGTGGAACCTTATCAAAGGCTTTACTGAAATCCATATAGACTACATCTACCGTCCTGTCCTCATCAACTTTCCTGGTTACTTCAAAAGAACGCTAACAAATTTGTGAGGGATGATCTCGCAATCACAAAGCCATGCTGACTCAAACCCTGTCTTTCCAAATGCATGTATGTCTTATCCCTCAGAATCTTCTCTTGTAATTTACCTACCACAGATATTAAGCTTACTGGTCTATGATTCCCCGGTTTTTCTTTTCAGCCCTTCTTGAATAAGGAAACATCATTTGCTACCCTCTAGTCTTTGCGGGCCTCACCTGTAGCTAATGATGATGTAAATATATCAGCCAGGGCCCTGCAATTTCTTCTCTAGCCTCTTGCAAGGTTCTTGGAGGTAGGGTAAGGGCCAGGGCCAGGGCCAGGGCCAGGAGATTTACCCACTTTCACACATTCTTATACTTCCAACACCTCCTCTACTGTGATATGGACTGTCTCTAAAATATTCCTGCTAAGTTCCCCAAGTTGTGATGTCTTTCTCCAGGGTAAACACAGTGGAGAGATATTCATTGAAGACCTCACCCATCTCCTGTGATTCTACACATACATATCCACTTTGGTCCTTGAGGGGTCCTATCCTGCCTCTAATTAATCTTTTTCTTTTAATATGCTTAAAGAATCTCTTTGGATTCACCCTAATCTTCTCAGCCAAAGTTATCTTGTGCCCCCTTTTCATCCTCCTGATTGTCTTCTTCAGTAAACTCCTGTATCCCCTATATACCTCCAAGGATTTCCTTGATCCCATCTGACTGTACCTAAGCACCACCTCCTTTTACTTCTGGTCAAAGCCTCAATATCTCGTCACCCAGTGTTCCCCACTCCTGCCAAACTTGCCTTTTACCCTCACTGGAACCAATAGACCTTGAACTGTAGCTATCTCACTTTTAAAGGCCTCCCACTTGCCAGAGGTCCTTTTGCCTGCAAGCAAATTATTCCAAATCAAACCCTGCGAGCTCCTGTCTGTTTCCATCAAAATGCACCTAGTCCCCATTTAGAACTTGAACCTATGGACCAGTTTTATCCTTCTCCATAACTATTCTAAAACTAGTGGAATTATGGTCTCTGGTCCCAAAGTGCTCCCCCTCAGTCACTTCAGTCACCTGTGCTGTCCTATTCCCCAAGAGTAGGTCAAGTTTTGCCCCTTCATGAGTAGGATCCTCTATATACTGCTTGAGGAAACTTTCCTGAACACATTTAACAAATTCTGTCACATCTAAGCCCTTAACACTATGGCAGTCCAATCTATGTTAGTTAGGAAAATTAAAATCCCCCACTATGACAACTCTATTGTTCCCGTAAGTCTCCCCAATCTCACTGCATATTAGTTCCTCTAATTCCCATTGATTATTTGGGAGACTATAGTACAATTCCAATAACATCATCTCCTTCTTTCTTAGTTCCACCCACAAAGCCTCACTGGATGAAACCGAGTTATTTCATCTGACTACTGCTGTAGTACTCCCTTTAATCAAAAATGCAACTTCTCCCCTCTTTCCTCCACCTCAGTCCCAACTAAAGCACTTATTCCCTGGCACACTAAGCTGGTAGTCCTGTCTCTCCCTTAGCCATGTTTCTGTAATGGCTATAATATCCCAGTCCCATGTACCTATCCATGCCCTGAGTTCATTAGCCTTCTCTTTTGGCCCTCTTGCATTGAAATAGATGCAATTTAATCCAACAAGCATTCCTCACTCCCTGTTGTTTTCCAGCCTGATCTGTCTCTTCAACTTGCTATTTCTGATTACTGTACCTCCTTCTAGCCTTGCACTTGCCTCCCTGCTGTTGAGCATGCCAAACGCCTGCCAATCTAGTTTAAATTCTCCCTTGTAGCACTAGCAAATCTGCCCACCAGATATTGGTTCCCCCTCCAGTTCAAGAGGGGGAAGTTGCATCTGAACAGGTCACTTCTTCCCAGAAAAGAATTGCAATGATCCAGAAATCTGAATCCCTGACCCCTGCACCAATTCTTTAGCCACGCATTCATCTACCATTTCCACCCATTTTTACCCTCACTAGCACGTGACACAGGCAGTAATCTGGAGACTACCACTTGAGGTCATGATTTTTAATGGTTTTCCTAGCTCACTATAATCACTACAGAGGACCTCATGCCTTCTATCTATGTCATTTGTGCATGTTGGCCCAATGGCATATGACTTCTGGGTGCTCACCCTCCCCCTTGAGAACATTGTGTAACAGCTCCGAGACATCCTGGACCCTGGCATTTGGGAAGCAACGCATCATCCTGGATTCCTGTTTGTGGCCACAGAATCTCCTGTCTGTCCCCCTAACTGTCGAGTCTCCTGTTACTAATTTCCTATTTACTTTTGCCCTTTTCCACTGTCTCTCAGAGCCAGTCGTAGAGCCATTGATCTGGCTACTGCTGCTTTCCCCTGAATGGTCATCCCCTCAGCAGTATCCAAAACGGTAAACCTGTTTTTGAAGGGAATGACCATAGGGGATTCCTGCAATTTCTGCCAACCCCATTTACTTTTCTTGGTACAAATAATGGGCCTGGAATTTCTGAACTTCTGAAGGTAACTGCACTTTCCAGCCACTTTAGGCTTTATTGCTTTTTCTAGAATTAAAAAAAGTTCCTCTTAGCAAATGGGACTTTGAAGCAATGGCTGTTTTGCTGTAATAGAAGACATTTTCCACATTACTGTGGGAATTTTAACACTCCTCATGGGATTCACTGTTCAATTCCTCCATCACTTTCACAGACTGTGATGCAAGTCTACTCTCCTGAGCAGGCAAGGACATTTGCTGACAAATACACCTCCAGATGCCATAGGAACATTCTAGCCTACTTTTTGCCAGACCTCTCTCTGCAATAACAAATTCAAGTGCCTGCACAATGGCTTTGTTTCCTTAGGCACAGTGTGGCTTATAACATAAGGAAATTTGACCTGATTCAGGAGCCACAAATCTGTAAAAGTCACGACATGTCTAAGGAACTTTACTTAATTATTTCAGGAAGTTATTAATCAGAGTTACATGATACCATGGATAATGGGAACTGCAGATGCTGGAGAATTCCAAGATAATAAAATGTGAGGCTGGATGAACACAGCAGGCCAAGCAACATCTCAGGAGCACAAAAGCTGACGTTTCGGGCCTAGACCCTTCATCAGACAGGGGGATGGGGAGAAGGAACTGGAATAAATAGGGAGAGAGGGGGAGGCGGACCGAAGATGGAGAGTAAAGAAGATAGGTGGACAGAGTATAGGTGGGGAGGTAGGGAGAGGATAGGTCAGTCCAGGGAAGACGGACAGGTCAAGGAGGTAGGATGAGGTTAGTAGGTAGATGGGGGTGCGGCTTGGGGTGGGAGGAAGGGATGGGTGAGAGGAAGAACCGGTTAGGGAGGCAGAGACAGGCTGGACTGGTTTTGGGATGCAGTGGGTGGGGGGGAAGAGCTGGGCTGTTTGTGTGGTGCGGTGGGGGGAGGGGACGAACTGGGCTGGTTTAGGGATGCAGTAGGGGAAGGGGAGATTTTGAAACTGGTGAAGTCCACATTGATACCATATGGCTGCAGGGTTCCCAGGCGGAATATGAGTTGCTGTTCCTGCAACATTCGGGTGGCATCATTGTGGCAGTGCAGGAGGCCCATGATGGACATGTCATCTAGAGAATGGGAGGGGGAGTGGAAATGGTTTGCGACTGGGAGGTGCAGTTGTTTGTTGCGAACTGAGCGGAGGTGTTCTGCAAAGCGGTCTCCAAGCCTCCGCTTGGTTTCCCCAATGTAGAGGAAGCCACACTGGGTACAGTGGATGCAGTATACCACATTGGCAGACGTGCAGGTGAACCTCTGCTTAATGTGGAATGTCATCTTGGGGCCTGGGATAGGGGTGAGGGAGGAGGTGTGGGGGCAAGTGTAGCATTTCCTGCAGTTGCAGGGGAAGGTGCCGAAGGTCCCCTTCCCCTACTGCATCCCTAAACCAGCCCAGTTCGTCCCGTCTCCCCACCGCACCACACAACCAGCCCAGTTCTTCCCCTCCACCCACTGCATCCCAAAACCAGTCCAACCTGTCTCTGCCTCCCTAACCGGTTCTTCCTCTCACCCATCCCTTCCTCCCACCCCAAGCCGCACCCCCATCTACCTACTAACCTCATCCTACCTCCTTGACCTGTCCGTCTTCCCTGGACTGACCTATCCCCTCCCTACCTCCCCACCTATACTCTCTCCACCTATCTTCTTTTCTCTCCATCTTCGGTCCGCCTCCCCCTCTCTCCCTATTTATTCCAGTTCCCTCTCCCCATCCCCCTCTCTGATGAAGGGTCTAGGCCCGAAACGTCAGCTTTTGTGCTCCTGAGATGTTGCTTGGCCTGCTGTGTTCATCCAGCCTCACATTTTATTACATGATACCATGATCAGATCAGATCAAAACTTTGGTGCAGCTAAACTGAATTGTGAACAGTAGTGGATAATTAAACAACACCGCGGGAGAGACTTTGCAAACATCCTTCAATAAAGGCTGCAGGTCAGCGCAAACGACAAGGTTGACAAATCTGTGATAAGTTCCGAATGGTTGATCAATCTCCACCTCTTTGAGGTCATCTCCAGTCTTTGGCCAATTCAATTCCCTCACATGGTATCAAAAAAGACAGCTGAAGGTACTTTATATAGCAAAGGATCTGAACCATGGCAAATTCTCAGCAATAATACTGAAGATGTCTGCTCTAGAACTAGCCATGCTCCTAGTTGAGCTATTCAGTATAGCTATGACACTGGAATCTACTGAATAAGGCAAGCTTTAAAGATACATTTCTGAAGGGATTTGAACATCATTTGCACAGCTGACATTTCATGCTCAAGCTTTGTCCTTTGTGCTAGGTATAATGCTCAATAATGATGGTGTTATAGCTGTACTTGAACAGCTAATTCTGGAGTACAAGCCTTTAGTACTGTTGCCCAAGTACATACTGCCCACAGGAAACAGGGCAAAACTGTCAATTATCCCCCATCAGTATAGTCTCAATTACCAAATGATGGAAAGCATTTATCAACGGTGATATCAAATGAGATTTAGTCAGAAGTTGCTGGAAAAGCTCAGCAGGTCCTCAGATAATTTCTGAGAAAGGGTCACCAGACCCGATACGTTAACTCTGATTCTTTTCTTCAGAGATGCTGCCAGGCCTGCTGGGCTTTTCCAGCAACTTCTGCTTTAGTTCCTGATTTACAGCATCTGCAGTTCTTTCGGTTTTTATTGAGGTTTGGTCAGTAATAAGCTGCCCATCAGTGCTTAGTCTGGGTTACAGCAGGTTTAAGATGTCATTCAACTGCAGGCTAAATCTGGACAAAAGAAACAGTCAAGAGAGTGGTATCAAAATTGAAGTGAGTAGATAATAGGGGAAAACTTTCCACTGGTTACAGTCATACCAGTCACAAAAGGATGACAGCTTGGAACATGACCGCAGACATTATTTACAGTAGTGTCCTAGCTGCAATGAGACGTTTCCCTGCCAAGGTCTAAAGTCAAAGTTATTTGCTGATGATTGCTGCATTGAGCGCTACAATCACTCTTGACTTGCTAAGTAGTCTGTAACATTTAAGACTTCAAGAGGGTCAGAGGGCAAAGGTGAGTGCAGTGTTCATCACAAAGGAGAAGGTGCTGGGAAATTAAAAGGTCTCAAGATGGATAAAATTACCAAGATCTAATGAATTACACCCAGAGTTTTGAAGGATATAGGTGAGGAAATTGTAGACGCATTCCTGGTGATCTTTCAGGGATCACTAGAGTCAGGGAGGGTCCAAGAGAAGTAGAAAATGGCTAATGTGGCACTGCTGTTTAAGCATGGAGATAGAAGACAGGAAACTATAGGCTGGTTACCCTGACCTTAGTCACTGGTAAGATTTTAGGGTCCATTATTAAGGATGAGAGTCCAGAACACTTTGAAGTGCATGGTAAAATAGGGTTTAGTTAGTATGACTTTGTGAAGAGGAAGTCATTGCCTGACAAATCTGTTAAAATTCTTCGAGGAGGTGATGAGCAAATTAGATAAAGGACAGCCAGTGTACATGACCTACTTGGATTTTCAGAAGGCCTCTGACAAGACTACACAGGAGGCTGCTAAATAAGGGCCCATGATGTGAGGGACAAGGTACCAGCATGCATAGAGGATTAGCTGACTGGCAGAAGGCAGAGAGTAGGGATAAAAGGGGTCATTTTTAGGATGGCAATGCTGGACTAGGAGAGTTCTTCAGGGGTCAGTGTAGGAAACACAACTGTTCATTTAACAATCTGCACAAAGGAACTAAGAGCAGTGTTGCTAAACTTGCAGATGACACAAAATTACGTAAAGTTGAGGAAGTGGGGAAGCTACAACAGTGGAAAAAGAAGTGGCAGATGGAATACAATATTTAAAACTTTGAGGTTATGCACTTTGGTGGGAAGTACAGAGGTGTAGACTATTTTCAGAACGGGAAAAGGCTTTGAAAATCTGAAGCACAAAGGGACTTGCAAGTCCTAATTCAGGATTATCTTATGGTTAACTTGCAGGCTCAGTTGACATTTGCCTCCCAAATTCAAGAGGTCTAGAATACAACAGCAGAGATGTATTGCTGAGGCTGTAAAAGACTCTGGTCAGATCACATTTGGAATACTGAGAGCAGTTTTGGGCACTGTATCTAAGGAAGGCTATGCTGGCATTGCAGGGAGTCCAGAGGAAGTTTACAACAATGATCCTGGGATGAAAAGCTTGTAATATGAGCAGCAATTGAAAACTCTGGGTCTGTACTTGGAGTTTAGAATGGTGAGAGGGGATCTGATTGAAACTTAAAGAACATGGAGCGGCCTGGAAAGAGCGAACATGGAGACTACGTTTCCATTAGTAAGAGAGACTAGGACCCAGGGGACAGCCTCAGAGTAAAGGGTTGGCCTTGTAGAACTGAGACGAGGAGGGATTTCTTCAGCCAGAGATGGCAGTGAATCTGTGGAACTCATTGCCACAAGAGGGTGTGGAAGCCAAGTTTTTCAGTACATTTAGATAGCAAAAGATAGGTTCTTGTTTAGTAAGGTGATCAAGGGTTAAAGGGAGAAGGCAGGAGAATGGAGTTGAGAAATATAAATCAAAAATCAAGTGGCGGAGCAGATTTGATGGGCCGAATAGCCTAATTATGCTCTTATATCTTACAGTCTTGTCCACATATGTGCCAAGTAATGAACATCTCCAACAAGATAATCTGACCATCTCCCCAAAGCATTCTAAATGACATTACCAGCAGTGAATCCCTCTATACAAAAATCTTGAGGAGAAATGGTAACCATTGGCCAGAAACTTTGGACCAGCCAGATAAATACTGTGGCTGCAAACAGGTCAGACAAGACGTTCTGTGCTGTTACTCAGTTCTTGACTTTCCCCAAGCTCGTCCACCATCTATAATGGCAGAAATCAGGTGGTCATGGAAAATTCTTCCCTTGCTCCTAGATGAACATAGTTCTAACGTCAAAGTTGCACTCCATCCAGGACTAAGTAGCTTTCTTGATCAGCACCGTATCCATAATCATCTTCAATATTAACTTGAATGTTCCATCACCAATACACATTGATTTGAGCGCAAGCTATCTACAAGATGCAGGAACTCACCAAGGTGCTTTGATAGTACCTAAGCCTCTTCCATCTAGTAGAACAGGTTACGTCATCACACGGAAGGTAGTGGTGTTCCCAAGTCACACATCATTCAGAGTTGGAACTATATTGCCAGTTCTTGACAATCACTGGGTCAAAATCCTACAACCATCCTTAACAGGAGTAAAGAAAGGCTGGCATCAAATAGATTGCAGCAATTTAAAGAGCAGCGCACCACTTTCAAGGTCAGTTGGGGTTGGCCTTGCCAGTGATGCTTATATCCTACAAATAGGGGAAAAAAATGTAGGCAGTCAAAAATGTTCCACATAACTTTTAATTTGAACTAATAATCTCTAAAGGAATTGAAGGTAATTTATTGAACAAGTTAGGCAGTAGATAACGAGGATGGATCATGTGCATGTATTTGAATCAGAAGAAAGCAATTTGTTGTGTTCCACAAGGATGTGTGTTGGAAACAACTTTTTTTCTTATATTTATTAATGACTTAGATACCAAAGTGGATAATTATAAATGAAATAAAAACCAAAGGAAATGTAGTAAATCAGAAGTGTTCTGAGGAAGGGTCACTGGACCTGAAATGTTAACTCTGATTTTACTTCACAGATGCTCCCAGACCAGCTGAGATTTTTCAGCGACTTCTGTTTTAGTTTCAAAATTACGTATGAAAGTTTGCCATGGCACAAAGAATAGTGGCACATTAAGTAAAGTTAATGGAAGCATAAAGTTATGAATAGTGATTGATAAAGTAACTGTAAACTGCTAAATTGAGATAATTCATTTTATATCAAATGAAAAGACCAGGTACTGTGTAAGCAAATTGAAATAATTCTACAAAGGCTGGTATCCCATCACCAAGTCACCCTTTATTTAGACGCGGAGAGTCCTCAATACTGATCTAGCTCGGTACAAGCCAGCTCTGAGTGAGCAGAACATCTGACACTCCTGTTTATACCTGTCAGCCAGGGCTCCCTAATTGGACTAGATTAACAGCCTCGATCGGGGAATTCATTTTATGAGACCCATTTGGTTGACATTGTAACGATCACTACATCCCTTCCCCCTGATTCTGAGGAATAGATCAGTTCTTCTTTTTGTAGTTCTTTCTGGGGCATTTTAACATCGGGTCAGGTTCCTCCAACTCTGCCTGTCATACAGGCAGTATGAAATGCACAATATCTCACCTCTTGCACCCGGAGCATCTTGGAAGAAATTCACTCTTCTGTTTAGGGAGTAAAAGACATCAAGGAAGTGGCATCTACCATGTCCATCGCGGGTTCAGAGGTACCTTCAATGCTTGAACAGAGAGGGAGAACCTACAGGTTCTGGAACAGTTGGAAAGGCAGTTAAGGAGCCGAGCACATTTTGCTTCTCCATCGTTTGAGAGTTTGCAGCTTTCATATGGTCCAGGTACTTGTTCAGGACCTTTGCATCTACCCAAATTTTATATGTCACTGGACCTGACCATGCGTTGACCATGTCTCTTATCCATGCAGGGCCATCTTACACCAAACTCTGTCTCTGAAGTCAACTGTCTCCCTCACTTAGCCAAGTCTTGTGTCCAGCATTGACATTCCTGATGTCCTTTCACTCTCGCACCCCAGGTCTAGGAAGATCAGATTTAAGCTGGTGTTAAGTCTTCTCCCACTCGCAACAGTGGAACTATCCCCGTAATTGCATGAAGAGTGGTCCTAAAATCAAATAACAAGCATGACAATTTGGTACCTAATGAAGCTCTAAGTTATTCCTTTAAGTCTGCCTTCAAAGTTTGGGCTTCTTTCTGCCAGACTATTGGATGAAGAATGGTATGTATCATCCTTATAATGACGAATATGATTCAACTTTAACAAACACTGAAATGCTGGTAAACCTCGGCTTGTTATCAATGACCAATACTTCCGGGAGTCCGTGTAGTGCAAAAGACGCGCACAGTTTTTCTGTTGCCATTCCTGTGTTTGATGAATGAACTCTATGCTATTGAATGGGTGTCTACAATGACTAAGAACATTGAGCCCATGAAAGGACCTGCGCAGTTGATGTGTAACCGAGCCCAGAGTTTACCCTGCCATTCTCATGAATATGGGGGAGCTGCTGGCGATAATTTTCAACCTTATTGTCTCACCAACATCTTCATATGAGACACGAGATAATGGGAACTACAGATGCTGGAGAATTCCAAGATAATAAAATGTGAGGCTGGATGAACACAGCAGGCCAAGCAGATGATGAAGGGTCTAGGCCCGAAACGTCAGCTTTTGTGCTCCTGAGATGCTGCTTGGCCTGCTGTGTTCATCCAGCCTCACATTTTATTATCTTCATATGAGACACACCTGGTGGAGTTCAGCCAGTACCTGACAGCAACCTTTGCTTGTGACAATTGCTCTTGCTTCCCAAAATAAAATACTGTTCTTTGTGATCTTGTCTCCCCAGTTCCAAACAGTGCTCAGTTTTGGTTGTGACAGTCCTGTGGCCTTCCCCATTACCGGCAGCGATTTCAGTTTTGCTAGGACTGGATCTTTCTGCATCCAAAGTCTGATGTTGTGTAGAAAATTTACAGTCATTACAAACTCTTCCTGTGGCAGTACCACTGTTTATGTATCTGCTGATGGGAGGTGGCTCAATGCATCCACATTTTCTATTTGGCCTCCCGGATGGTGTTCCAACTTGGAATTATACACACTTAGTATTAGAGCTCACCGCTGAATTTGGCCTGAAGTTATGGGCGGCCTTGCCTTGTCCTCTAAGTAAACTTAGCTAGGGTTTGTGGCCCAAGTTTATTGCAAATTTACATCCTCAAAAAGGTACTGGTGGAACTTCCTGACTCCAAGTATGACTGCCAGACCTTCCTTCTCTATTTAGGTATATTTATACTCTATATTAGCCAAAGTCCTGGGTGCATATGCTATTAGGCATGCCTCTCCATTGGGAAACTTATGAGCTAGTACTAACAATGCTGTGCAGGGAGGAATTGCATATCAATACAGATCTTGCTTGGGATCATAGTGTGCTAATAACTGAGAGGATGATACCTGTTTCTTCACTTCCCTGAAAGCTTGGCTACATGACTATTTCCAAGGTTGATCTCTCTTTAAGCATTGATTTAAAGGTGCCAAGATGGAGGCCAGGTTATGAATGAAAGTTCTGTAACAATTCACCAGCCAAAAGAATGCCCTAAGCTCCAATATAGGCGTAGAAGGCAGGGCACCCTCAATTGCTCTCACTTTATCTTCCAATGGGTGCAATCAGGTTTTGCTGATTCTAGCTCAAGTTGGTCACCTGGTGCGGCTGGGACACACATGGCCCTTCCAAGGCTTATGCCGGATGGGGAGAAGCATCCAAGGCCTTTGGGTCCTTCTGCTCGGGATATGCCAAGTGAGGTTATGCAACTGCTTTTACTCAAACGGTGTTCTCCAAGTTCAGTCGGACTGCGGAAGGTGTCAATTTCTATCAGAGTATCCTGCAACTCGTATCCTCCACTTGCTGCATTTTCCTATGATAAAACTAGTTATGGTGCGTGTTTGAATCCGGTTATACTTCAGGTAGGAGGTGCTTTTGCATGGCTATAGCATTAATCCCACATACCAAACCGTCAGCATCTCATTAAGGGTTAAACAAAAGTCATATGACTCTGCCATCATCTTAACCTCAAACTCCCCAGTTCACAAATTGCTGGGTAAACCCAATAGTGTCTCAGAATTAGAGGCAGCTTAGGGTCAAAATATTCCTGAACTAAATCTGTCAACTCTTTAAAGGTTTCAATGTCTGGTGCCTCAGGGAAAGCTGGGCATCTAATAACGGAAAAAAAGCTGCAGGTCCACAAACTGTCAGGAGAATTACACAGAGCTTTTTATCTGCCACAGTGTCACTTGTTTGGAAAAAGTAACACTTTCTTTCCACATCCTGGGCCCAGTTTGAGAACAGGATTGAACAAATCAATCTTCCCAAATAATATAATTACATGATGCCAGAAATGCTTACCCCAACTCAAAAGACGACTGCTGCGAATGAATTTCTTCAGGAATGTACTTTCCTCTCATTGTCACTGAAATAACTTCAGAGAGGCTGTATCCCATCACCAAATCATGCTTTATATACATGGGACTGTCCTTCACACTGACCCAGCTCTCTCAGAGTCAGCTCTCAGAGTGAGCATAATCTCTGATACCCCTGTCAGCCAGGGCTCCCTGATTGGACGAGATTAACAGTCCCGATCAGGGGACGTCATATTCTATAAGGTCCTGGCTGACATCGTTACAATGACTTCATAAATGTGTTGTAGTACATAACTTAAACGTTGGGAAGAAGAGATTAGAAGGTAAAGTTTTTTGTCTCGCACTCCAGAACAAGCAAGCAAGATCCTGACTTGAAATCAGAAATATTATTTTGTATGGAATGTGGAGGGTGCAGATAAGTTGTGCCATAATTGAAATGGAGACACAGCTAGAACTGTTAACAATGTACTGAAAGCTGACATTCACCAGTCAATATCCACGTTGTGGTTCCTGAAGTCCAATGTGCCACGTGATCAACAAGGTCTTTTTAATTGGCAACCTCATGAAAAGGATCCTAGCCATCTCCTCACCGTGTCAGCTTAATGTGAAAACAGGGCATATTGTAACTATCTTGAGATAATGGATATCCTAATCAAAATCGTTGTTCACTGTACATTGCTAAAACTGTTGAAGGGATCTATGTTCTTTTGATGTAGCTTCTGAGCCTGAGTGGTGCCCTGCCTACTTTAGATTACCCTGGAAGGTAGTCACAGGTAATGCAGCTGTCTTACGCTGCTACTAAATCAAGAGTGGTTTTCTCCACTAACAGGATGTTGCTGCCAGGGCAAAAAGACATTTGGCCTACCACACAAATAAATAACGTGATAAGTGTTCTACTGTTGGTGTGATATCAGGTATGTAGGCTGTATGGCAGACTGCATAAAAACAACATGTTCCATTTGGCTATTCACAGTTGCTAGCATGCCATTCCTGCTCAACACTTACAGGCCTCAGAAAAGTACATCCACCACTAGATGTGAATCTGCTATTGCAAATCATTAAATAAATAATCCTGGTTACGCAAAGAATTACATCAGAAACAAATTTAAGATCGTCAGCTTGCCCACTGTATGATACATTTACACATGCTAGAAGCTGCATTAAACACTTACGATTCAGTTTTATGTAGAAACAGGAATAGGTCTACACATTGCACCTTTCTCAAAAAGCATTGGGTCATGGAGACAACCAAGCTCTGCTGCATCTTGATGGCAAAGTCCTGATCAATCACAATCAAACTGCCCTGGCCTGAGAATTTAGACTGACAGTTAACTGTTCTTGTTACACCTCCATTATGGTGCATCATTCTGTATAAAATTTCATCTCTGATTTCAAGTCTGGTTTTTGCATTCTAGTGCTGATGAGTGCAAGAGAAAAAAACATCAACTTCTAGTCTCATTTCAGCAATGCTTAAAACCAGAGTTCAGTTCACAGGGTGAAAACCTCACAAGTGAACATCTGAAGAATTTATTGATGCATGTACATGGATCATTTAAAGTTAGTAGGGGTAGAAAGAAAGTCACAAAACATGATTGAATTCTGAAGCTGAGGCTTGAATATGAAAGGAAGGAAGCTTGCTATTGTTAAACAACATCCTCGTCAGAGCACATCTGGAGTGCTTTGTACAGTTTTGGACATCCGATTATAGCAAGGATTATGAATCTGTGCTGCACTGGAATATTTCCAGGGCTCCATAATATAAACCAGGTCTTGATTTCCTGAAATCATATGGAATAGAAGGTCATATGATGATTTGATTGGGGCTTTAGGATTTTGAAAAGGATTTCAGACACAGAGACAGACAGAGGGACATTCCTGTCGATGAGAGAGAGGATAAAGACAAGGGGGCACAACCTTAAAATTAGAGCCAGGCCTTGCAGTGGAGATGCCAGAAATTGTATTTTGATGCAAAAGCTGGAAGAAAAATGGATCACTCTCTCACAAAATAGCAATAGACACTGTTGCAATTTATTTTAGATAGAAAGATTGATAGGTTTTGCTATGCAAGAGTAGAAAAGGACATGGAACTAAAACAGTTGGATGAAACAGATCACTTATAATCTTACTATACAGCAAGAATGTGAGTAACCTGCTCCTGTTCATATATTCCCCGGTAGCAGCCTCCTCTGTTGCTCTTGTTCATAATGGCCATCTGTTACTTTCTAATGGTTCTTGGGCAGGAAACTGATTGAGCTACAGCAGATGATAGCCTGGGCTTCAAAATCTCTGGGCTCTAATGCTATTGAGGAGAGGACCTCCTACCACCTTGGTCCATGCTTGCCTGATTTCCATTCCGCATTAAACACAAGATTATATTTATCATGCTTCACCACTTGTGAACTTATTACACCACTCACTGGTGTTTTATTGAAAAAGATTACTTATACATCAATGTCCTCAAATATTTTATGAAACATTCACAACAAC
The DNA here is from genome assembly GCF_030684315.1 of Stegostoma tigrinum. Lineage (NCBI taxonomy): Eukaryota > Metazoa > Chordata > Chondrichthyes > Orectolobiformes > Stegostomatidae > Stegostoma > Stegostoma tigrinum. Next base: position 27,024,013 of record NC_081372.1, read on the forward strand.
TGAAGTTGCACTAAGATGGCTGCAAGCACTTATCATTCATACTTTAAATTGAACATGTTTATAGATGAAATAAGTCTGTTAGAGGAATACAGTTTAAAATAACCTTCTAAAGTCCTCAGCCTGACTGCTATTGTAAGAGTATGAATGAATTGGACTACACTGAGGAATCCAACAGTACTTCCCTTATGTGAGACTATTAATCTTATGGGAAAATAAATCAATATGCAAGATGCCATTTAAAATGTTGGCACTTTGAAATATTCGAAGAGTAGATTACCACAACAGAAAATCTGGGACAAGTTAACCAGAAAGTGATTTTGCAGCACGTTGCACAAAAAAATACTGTGCTGGGTCTATGTTAACAGGCTTAAAGCTGCAAAACCATTTTTAGACTTCTACATTCAAGGAAGTTCACAGATGATTCCACTGTCAAGCATGGTGAAGTAATTTTAATGTATTGCATTAAGGAAGCAATTTGCAGCAGATGGTTAACTGGCAGTTTGAGAAGAACATGTGAAGTGTTCATAATTCTGTTTGATGTCTGCTGTGCATTGGAGTGAAGATGATAACACGTTTATTCATAGCATTGTCAATTTTAGAAACAGAAATAACTATTAATATAATGGTATTTGGTAGTACTTTTGCATGTTACAGCTTCTCCATTTATCTTATACAGTGGTATATTTACAAAAAATTGCAATTTATAAAGTACTTTTAACAAGGGAGTCAAAGTTGAACTGGACTTTCACTGGATTAGTAATCCATTATCAGATGCTACTGATTTTGGGATGGAGGTTCAAATCCCACCACAGCAGTTGCTGAAACATGAATTCAATAAAAATCAGGAATTGAAAAAAAGCTACTTAATGGTAACCACGTAACCGTTGTTGATTGTCATAACACACCCCATCTGTTTCATTAATGTTCATTCGGGAAGCAAATTTGCCAGCCTTGCCTTGTTTGTCTCCTCCATGTGACTCTCGACCCACAGCAATGTCGAATGACTCTTGACTGCTCACTGGAAAATTATGGATGGGTATTAAATGCTGCTAGCTTGTGAATACCCACATCCCATGAATGAATAAGAAAGCTTTCTTAAGGTATTTCACACTTAGATAAAAATGGAAATAAAGCAAATGTAGTAATATTAGCCAAAACTACAAGTCTCATCAAAGAGCTTCCAGAACCATTTAAAGGGACAAAAGAGAGGTTAAAACATATAAGATCTTGAGGGTTTTGACAGGGTAGATGTGGAAAGGATTCTTCCTGAGAAAGCAGCTAGAACTAGAGTCATGTTTAAAAAATCAGGTTTTCAAACAGAGATGAAGTTTTTATTTCTCTCTTCAGAGTGTCACGTCACGAGTCTTTGGAACTGTCTTCCTGTAAGGATAATGGAAGCGGAATCTTGAATTTTTAAGGCAGAGTTAGATAGATTAATAAAAACCAAAAGAGCAGCAGTTGCTGTAAATCAGTCACCAAAACAGAAGTTGCTGGAAAAGCTCAGCAGGTCTGGCAGCATCTGTGAAGAAAAACAAACAATCCGAGTTAACGTTGCGGGCCCAGTGACCCTTCCACATAACATTAACATTAACTCAGAATCTTTTCTTCTTCACAGGTGCTGCCAGACCTGCTGAGCTTGAACTGGCAACTTCTATTTTTGTAGATAGATTCTTGTTAAGCAAGAACGTGAAATGTTACCGGGCAAGCAGGGATGTGGGTTTGAAGTTACAATCAGATCAACTGTGAATCTATTGAACAGTGAAGCAGGCTCAAGTGGCTGAATGCACAAAATAGGAGTGGCCCTTCATAGGCAAGATGGATTGGCCAATGCTTCAGAGATGGAATTCCAGAACGCAGGGCTTAAGCAAGCAAATCACGACTGCCAAAACTGTGTAGAATGAAGTGAGAGATGTGTACCATTTGGAAGAATGTAGAGTTTGGAATTCTAGTTAAAGAAGTTGGAGTAGAGAGAGGCAGAGACAATGAAACTAACTTTAAAAAAGGAATTTTAAATTGGAAGGATTTAGATACTGGAATCTAATGCAGATCAGTGAGGGACGTTGGATGAACTGCACTAGGTGAGTGGGCGTAAGATGGAAGCAAAGATTTATTTTTATGAAAAATCACATTTATTAATTTTGCCTTGAAGATTTTAGTTGGAATCTCATTTTCTGAGCAAGTCAATGGGATAGTAAAATACTGTAAAAATCAGAACAAATTGAAGGGAAAGTTACAGCTGAAATTTTGATTTAACCTCTTCAAGGCTATTCAGAGCACAAACAAGTCTTTTACAGTAATTCACAAAGTGAAGTCTACAGTCCCACTCAGTGCCAGTAATCATAGTGAACAGTAATAAGAGGTTCTATTGTCAAACAGCAAGTTCAATATTTATGGTGTTCTATTGTATAACAAGTACTCGTTAGCAATTGATGAAGTCCCTGCAGAAGATAATTCCTGCATTATTTGAGCAATGCAGCAAATGTGTTGTTACTAGAATGTGTTCATGGCTTCAGTGAACCATTCTCTCTTCCACTGGTTCACTGCCAGATTAACTTGTCTTGGTCTATTGCACTGATATTAATTTTAAGTACTATTACAATTGCTAATCATGTTGTAGCGCACAGGTTTAGGGGCAAACAGTGGGATGATTGCTGCTGAATTAAGAGTGTCATGATCAAACTCAAATTTACACCACTGATTAGTGCAAGTAGTCCTTACAATTTAGCACAAACCATAGCTTTAAAATGCATTATCTTTCATGTTAGCACAGCCAGGCTATTTAGTTGCTGTATGGTTAAGTTGTACAGTGCAAGAACGTGTTCCCTAGAAATTATGGAAATAAAATTAAAATAGTTCTGAAATGCAAAAGGTAAAAGGTAAGTGTTATAATTTAATCCATAAATTATTATAGATTTCTTGATAATTCTCACTGCGTTTGTTTTTTTTATGTCAAATCAGTATGCACCTGAGTAAATTTTTCATTTAATTAAAATCAAAGGATGTCTGTGCAGAGGTGAAGCTTTCTGGTTTTATGCTGATTTAATCATTATGTTCAGACTTTGTTTTAATAGGGTATTTTCTGGCCAATATAGCCAGAATGTATAATGGAAAAGAATTATGATGTGCTGGAACAATGTTGCTTTTAGCATTTTAGAATTCAAAGCTTCAAATAATAAGATTGAATTATTAGATCTCTTTGAAATACTGTTTGGTGCTTTTATAGCCAGGAATGTTGTATCAGGAAACTGAATTTTGATTAAGCAATAGCTTTGTTTTGAAACAGTGCATTGATTGCTTTACAGGAGGTCTTGTGGGGTGGTATAATCCCTGATTCTGGGACAGAGGCTTCAGGTTCAATTCCCACTCCAGGTGTCGAGGAGACGATATCGCCAAGGAGGATGTGTTCATATTGTGGCCAAACAGGTTGAGCATCGCGTTGTGAGTGCTTTCAACCTACACCAGTGGCCTGGTCAGCCAAGTGATACAAAGAAATTGGAGCAGCTACCATCACCATCCATGGCTCCAAGTTACATGCAGATATTGCCACAGCAGTTCAGATTTGTGGGGCAATTGGTGGGGTGGGGTGTGGTGGGGGAGTTGGAAGAGTGTGTGGCAGGTAGGGGAGCTGTCTAGTTGAGTTGTTGGTCAGACTGTGTGTCAGATTGGTACTAACAGTATGAATCCCCTGTTTTCTCCAGGGTAGATCAGTACCTGCCTTCTGCACTGGGTTCGACCTATCTTCGACAGAGAACTGAAGCAGAATCATAGGATGCTTTAATTAGATGGCCAATTCCATTCACAGTTTCACATTCTCAGAATGCCTGAATGGCCTGATATGTATTTCCAAGTCAGGATGGTGTACGACTTGGAAGGGAACTTGGGTATGGTAGTGTTCCTGTGTAAACTAATGGGGAGGAAAGCGATGATACCTTGGCTTTACTGATGTCTCCATTAAATGATCATGGAGTTTTACTAGAGATTTTGAAAGAACAGATATATCTGTACTAGTTCCTGGAGGTCCTAATAATTGTATGTAACCAATGCAGTTTTCTAATTTGGTATCTCACAATGATCCTTCTTTTATCTGAGAACAATGCCTCTTCTATAAATGCTCTACAATGGTGCATCCTCTACAAAAGTGGTGCATCCCTTCCGACTAATCACTAGATTGGCCCAAGGTGAAATAAAAATTAAGGAGGATTGGTGGCAGCAATTTGCCTTAGTCATCTCCTACTCAGTATCACATTCTGGCAGAGGTGGCAAAGGCCACAAGGTGCCACAGTGGTCATCTGGAAAATACCACAAAAGCTATGCTTGAAAATGTGTAAAGTGAATCAATTAGCATTTCAAAGAGTAGATAATTTCAGTGCACCACAGTTAATTTTGGTCTGAAATGATTTTTTCCCCAGTAAATACTAATTGGGATCTCTGCATTGTTTTCATTTTGAAAAAAAGCATCATATGTAGAGAAAATTCTTGCCTTGTATTAAAAAAAATCCACACAAATGATAGACTTTTGCACAGCATCATTTTCTTTTTGCAGAAGCAAGCAATTTCTGTCTGAATGCACAGAGCAGCATCCCAGCATTCACCAGCTAATCCATTAGGATAACGACACAGAGTGCATGTTAATATTGCACAAGAGGAAACATGATGGCTCTGTGCCCATTCTGCTGAGTAAAATTGGTAGCTGTCAAATCCAACAAATTGGCTGTACTTTTCACACCTTTCAGCCAGTGCATCAAGGTCCTGTTCTAAAAACCAAACGTTCTCTTAGCAACGCTTTGGCTATTGACTTGGTTCACTGATTTTGCACTGAAGTAAAACACATTCACAATGGGCTAAATTCAACACTATTGGACAGGCTGCATGATTACTTAAGGACTACACTTTTCAATGTATGAACACAACCGTGAAGTACAGATAATCTATTCTATTTTTGGTCAATTATGAGCTGTGCATGATCTGTGCAAGGAATCACCAAGGACAGTCTAGGGCAATATTAATAGGGCTTAAGGCTCCACAATCATCACTTCAAATGAATTTATAGGACATATTGACCTCTGCCTTCATGAAACACATTATACTATGTCTCTGAGCAACGTACAACCACTATTATAAAACAAGCATCTATCTTATTGAGTGATATAAAGCAACACATTTGAGTGTTTTATTAGACAATCACACATGTCACAGTAATACTGAACGCCAAGAACTTTTAAACAAAACAGTAGATCTTTGCCACTACAAAACAGTGACCGTCATTTATACTTCTCGTGTGGTACAGGTGGCCATTTTCACCTTGGTGTTATGATAAAGTTCACACTCCAGCTTTAGAAACACATTAAAATTTATATATCCATACTTATTAAACATGACAAAGGGTACTTTATTTTTCTGCATAGAATTGCCTATACAGACTACAAGATTAAAAATAAAACTAATTTACTGGTGAGAACTAAGCACACAGATGTTTTAAATTAAACCAAGGAATACCAAAGGATTAAAGAAAAAAACAGGCATTTATATTTTACCTTTTGCAGTTTTGGGACATTCCATATTGTATCACAGCTAATGAAGTGTTTGTGAAGTTTAGCCACTGCTGCAATGTAGGAAATAGCACAAATTTGTACACAGCAAGTTTCATAAATAGCAACATAATGAACAGAAAATCTTATGTTAATTAACCTGATAATTGGGTTCAACAGAGTTCTGGGCGGCCCAAAATAAAATGTGATAAATACAAGACAGTCACTAATACATCCAGTAATGAACTCAGGTGAAGATATTTTTGACTCAGGGATTGGCAAGAATACAAAACTTGCTATGACATGAATTGCCAAGACTGTTAATATAGGTATACTTAATGGGAAGCTTGATAAGTATAAAGGTGGAGAAAAAATGTTAATAGGTTGAAACGTAGGTAGGGTAGTAGCTATGGAAACTATTGCTACATTCATGGTTCAAAATAAGATGTGAATTTAAAGTGATGTTGGTTGAAGGATAACTATTAGAACTGGCTAGCTCAGTTGGCTGGACAACTGATTAGTGATGCATTGATGTCAAAGGTATGGATTCAATTCTGGCTGAGTTCACGCTGACCAATCATTTTACCATGAAGACACTGCCTTCTCAACCTTGTCTGAAGCAGGCAACCCTCAGGTTTAAACTCATTGTTGTTCATCCCTATCTGAAGACAGAGCTGCCTATTAGCTTGAAAGCAGAGGAGAACTATTCTGCTGTCCTTTAAATAATACCATGGGATTGTTTACATTGACTGGAGAGTGTAAACTTGGTTGAATTTCTCACGTTGAAAGTCAGCATCTCCAATGATATAGCTCTCGCTTCAATACCATGCTGTAGTATCGTCTTTGATTATGTGCTCAATTCTCTGCAGTTACTTGAACTCCAGAAGATCTTTGAGCCCAGAGATGAGAGTGCTATCATTGAGTCAGGGCAAAAAATTTAGACTGAATACCTGAAATTTGAGCTTTGGACAAAAGTTTCTCTTCCTGCCATTTTATTAAAGATGTTGATTTTTAAAAATATCACTAAGATTGATACATTGGACTTCTCTGTCCTGATACCAATAGCCTGAAGAGGAGATTTAAGTTGAGACTTTTTGAATTGAAGTTTGTAAAGGGATTAAGGTGGTACACATGAAACTGAAGTCCACCAGAAAGCATCAAGGGTATGCCAAGTGGAAATGCTGAAAGTAAAATTTGAGGGCAAAAAGAGAAACAGCTGTAAAGAATAAAAGTGGCAAAAAGACAAAGATGATGGGCAGAATCTTAAAGAACTTAGCTTCATCCCTTTATGACCTGACTTAATGAATTGAGCTTGGCACAGTGTTGAGCTAGTTTCCTGTTTCCTTTTTCTTTGTGCTCACTTCTTTAACGAGGTGTCCTTTCAGTCCTCCCAATTCCACCAAGCTCTGACCAGTTCTTTTCATCCACTTCCATCTGAAACCATCCGTTTGGCCTCTGATCAAATTTGTTTTCTTTCATTGAGAGCCGTCAGCATGACACTGACCATTGCTTTTTAATTCATTCACAGGATGATGGCTGTTGCTGCCTTGGCCAGCATTTACTGCCCATCCCTAATTGCCCAGAGAGTAGTTAAAAGTTCATTGTATCACTGTGGGTCAGGAGCCATATGTAGGCCAGACTAGGCGAGGATGAGTTTCCTTCCCTAAAAGGACTTTAGTGAACAGATAGGCCTTTTCTACAATTAACAGTGGTTTCATAGTTATCTTTTACACCCTTAATTCCAGATTTTTTACTGAAACTGGGATCCTAGAACATTATCGGGGATGGTGGATTAATAATCTAGTAATAATATGCATCACCTCCCCTTCAATTTCTCTACTCCTGACATTTGCTGTAACGTGTCTCTCACTCTCTGCACTCTCTCTCAGGTGTCCCCCTAACATTATCAAACCACTTGACAAGGTGAGATGCTGCTGTTGTCTCTGCTCCTGCCTCAGTATGTCTGCTGCTAATACCCTCATTTCCTTCTTTGCAACTTTAGACTTGACTATTCTAATAAACCCCTGTTTAGCCACAATGCCCTAACTTCCATAAATGACATCCAAAGCTCTGCTGTCATGCCCGAACTCTCACAAAAACTATCTTTCACCGCTCGTTGGCTTGAGTTGGGTAAACATTTGAAAATTGTCATTCCTTTCTGCCAGATCTTTCCATTGCCTGGCCCCTCCCCAAATCTTTCATCTCCTCCACATCTACAACATTTGAGATACCGGCTTCTCTAATTTTAGTCTCTTGGACCATAAGATATAGCAGCAAATGTAGGTCATTCGGCCCATTGAATCTGCTCTACCATTCACTGAGATCATTGCTGAGCTTGTCATCCTCAATTTACTTTCCTATCTTTTGCTCATAACCTTTGATTCCCTTACTGATTAAAAATCTATCTCAACCTTGAATATACTTAATGACTCAGCCTCAACAGTCTTCTGCAGTTCCACAGTTTACTACCTTCAGGGAAAGTAATTCCTCCTTGTATAAATGGGTGACCCCTTGCTCAGATTATGCCCTCTGGCCCTAGACTCTCCCATAGGGGAGTCAACCTTTCTTATCCATCCTGTCAAGTCCCCTAAGAATCTTGCATGTTTCCATAAGTTGCCTCTCATTCTTCTAAACTACTAATGAATACGGCTCAATCTACTCAGCCACTCCACATAAGATGGTGCCTCCACACCCAGGATCAAATGAGTGATCCTTGGCTGGACTGACCCCGATGCCAATATGTCTTTTCCTTAGATAAAGGGTCAAATTTTGTTCAGAGTATTTCAACTGTGGTCAAACTGATACCTGTAAAGTGTTAGTGAAACCTCCCTATAGTATCAGGAAGATCCTTGGTGCATCTAACCTGTCTAGCCCCCTTAGAATTTTTTAGGTTTCTATGAGATCCCCTTATTCTTCTAAATTCCTGCGAATGCAATCCTAACTGACTCAATCTTTCCCTTTATGTCACTCTACCATCCCAGAAATCAATTTGGTAAATTGATTTGCTGCACTGTCTAAGTAAGAGCATCCTCCCTCAGATGAGTTGAATAAATACTTTACCTCAGTCTTCACAATAAACGGCTCTAATAGTATGCCAAAATTAATAAATAATCAAGGGGTAAAAGAAAGAGAGGAAATAAATAACAGTTACCACCCGACAATACGTGTGAGGGAAACACTTGGGGCTAAGACTGATAAGTCCCTGGAACGTGATAGGGTCATCTGAGGTCATTAAAAAAAGTAGCTACCAAGTTGGAGGATGCATTGGTAGTAATCTTGCAGCTGGGTGTGGCCGAACTGATGAGGTCTGATTCCTGTTGCTAATAAACTGGTGAAAAGGTAGACCTTCAAAATCCTGCAATCTAAACATCCTTCCCTCTAGTTCTCACAGCTCCCCATCCACCTCTTACAATTTAATTCCAACACGGTTCCCTTACCCTCACCAGTCTCCCTCATCCTGCAACGACCCTGTTACCTGCTTTGGCTCCCTTGGGATCACAGCATTTTGCAAGTCTCAATATGGGGTCACAGTGAGAGAAAAAAATATTTGGGAAGCATTTCCTTAAAACATATCAGTCTGACCAAGCTTTCATCTACACTAATACCTCTGACAAATCTCATTTAGTAATGCTTCTGTGATGCATCTTGGGACATAGCAGGGAGAAGAAGTCACTGATAGGTGTGGTCTATAGGGCATCAAATAATGACATCGTGGTGGGGCGGGCAATAAATATATTTACATGCGGGCAATAGCTAATGCATGTAAAAATGGTACAGCAGTTATCATGGGGGATTTTAATCGGCATATTGATTGGTCAAACCAGCTCGGTCATGGCAGCCTTGCGGAGGGGTTCATAGAATGCATCTGCGATAATTTCCTTGAACAATATGTAATGGAACTTACGAGGGAGCAAGCTATCCTAGATCTAGCCCTGTGTAATGAGACAGGAATAATTAATGATCCATAGTTAGGGATCCTCTCGGAAGGAGAGATCACAGTATGGTCAAATTTAAAATACAGATGGAGCGTGAGCAGATTAAATCCAGTACCAATGTCCTGTGCTTAAACAAAGGAGACTATGAAGGAATGAGGAAGGCGTTAGCTAAGGTAGCATGGGAGCAAAAACTTTATGGTGGGTCAATTGAGGAACAGTGGAGGATTTTCAAAACGATTTTTCGTAGTGCTCAGCGGAAGTAAATTCCAGTGATAAGGAAGAACTGTAGGAAAAGAGAGAGCCAGCCATGGATATCTAAGGAAATAAAGGAAAGATTGAAAAAAAACACATACAAAAAAGCAAAAAGAGTAGTGGGGAACTAGTAGACTGGGAAATCTTTAAAGGCCAAAAGAAAACCACAAAAAAAGTTATAAACAAAAGCAAGATAGATTATGAAAGTAAACTAGCTCAGAATATAAAAACAGGCAGCAAAAGTTTCTATCAATATGTAAATCGTAAAAGAGTGGCAAAAGTAAACATTGGTCCTTTAGAGGATGAGAAAGCGAATTTAATAACTGGGAATGAGGAAATAGCCGAGGCATTAAATCATTATTTTCTGTTGGTCTTTACAATAGAAGACAGAAATAACATGCCGAAAACTAATGGCAAGAAGGTTATAGCAGGTGAGGACCTAGAAACTATTATCACTAAGGAGGCAGTGCTGGGCAAGCTAATGGGGCTAAAGGTAGACAAGTCTCCTGGCCCTGATGAAATGCATCCCAAGGTACTAAGAGAGGTGATGGGGAAAATAGCAAGTGCACGAGGAATTATTTACCAAAATTCACTGGACTCTGGGCTGGTTCCCGCAGATCGGAAAACAGCCAATGTGATGCCACTGTTTAAAAAAGCAAGTGGACAAAAAGCAGGTAACTGTAGGCCAAGCAGCATCTCAGGAGCACAGATGCTGCTTGGCCTGCTGTGCTCATCCAGCTTCACACTTTATTATCTTGGATTCTCCGGCATCTGCAGTTCCCATTATCTCTGATAACTGCAGGCCAGTTGGCTTAACTTCGGTGGTGGGGAAAATGCTTGAATCTATCATGAAGGAAGAAATAGCAAGACATCTGGATATAATTTGTCCCATTGGGAACACCCAGCATAGTTTCTTGAAGGGTAGGTCATGTTTAACTAATTTGGTGGAATTGTTTGAGGATATTACTTGCATGGTGGACAATGGGGAACCTGTGGATGTGGTGTATCTGGATTTCCAGAAGGCATTTGACAAGGTGCCACACCGAAGGCTGCTACATAAGATAAAGTTGCATGGTATTACAGGTAATTTATTAGCATGGATAGAGGATTGGTTGACCAATAGAAAACAAAGAGTAGGGGTTAATGGGTGTTTTTCTGGTTGGTGGCCAGTGGCTAGTCGTGTGCCTCAGTGATCAGTGTTGGGACGCAATTGTTTATAATTTACATAGATGATTTGGAGTTGGGGACTAAGTGTGGTGTGTCAAAATTTGCAGATGACACTAAGGTGAGTGGTAGAGCAAAGTGTGCAGAAGACAATGAAAGTCTGCAGAGGGTTTATAGATAGTCTAAGTGAGTGGGCAAAGGTCTGGCAGATGGAGTATAATGTTGATAAGTGTGAGGTCATCCATTTTGGGAGGAATAGCAGCAAAATGGACTGTGTTTTAAATGGTAAAAAATTGCAGCACACTTGTGCAAAGGGGCTTGGAGTCCTTGTGCATGAATCGCTAAAAGTAGGATTGCAGGTACAGCAGGTAAATAAAAAGGCAAATGGAATTTTGTCTGTCATTGCTAGAGGGATGGAGTTTAAAAAACAGGGAGGCTATGCTGCAGCTGGATAGAGTCCTGGTGAGGACACACCTGGAATACTGTATGCAGTTTTGGTCTCCTTACTTGAGAACAGATATACCATCAGTAGAGGGGGTGCAGAGGAGATTCATTCGTTTGATTCCAGAGCTGAGAGGGTTGGATTATGAGGAGATACTGAGTAGACTGGGATTGTACTCATTGGAATTCAGAAGAATGAGGGGACATCTTATAGAAACATACAAGATTATGAAGGGAATAGGTAAGGCGGAGGCAGGGAGGTTGTTTCCGCTAGCAGGTAAAACTACGACTCGAGGGCATTGCCTCAAAATAAAGGGAAGCAGATGTCGGACTGAGATCGGGGGGACTTCTTCACCCAAAGGGTTGTGAATCTGTGGAATTCCCTGCCCAGTGAAGCAGTTAAAGCTACCTCGCTGAATGTTTTTAAGGCAAGGGTCGATACATTTTTGAACAGTAAATGAATTAAGGGTTATGGTGAGTGGGTGGGTGAGTGGAGCTGAGTCTCAAAAAGATCAGCCATGATCTTATGAAATGGCAGGGCAGGCTCGAGGGGCCTGATGGCTTACTCCTGCTCCTAGTTCTTACGTCCTTATTTTATAGCAAAGCTGATATAAATACAAGACGGTTTTGAGTCTCACACCAAACTGAGTGCTGCTAAAGAAACATACCATCTTGTCTTTCAAGAAAAGCTTTCTGTTCATACTGTCAGATGAGGCTGCACATTCAGGTCTAAAGCTAAGGCAGGAATACTAAAACCTGAGCTAGTGACATCAGATTGAGAAGTGATGGTAGAAATGTGAGTATTTAGTTGTGTCTGGCAGAAATTGTAGGCAATCACAACCAAACATGAATTTTACACTAAAAACAAAGTATCAAACTGTATCAAACTGAAAGCAGCGTTACTGAAGGCAACAAATGACAAGAGCAAAACCATGTATGAGTGGCACATCAAAAGTGGTATAGAAAAGGCTAACAAGGGTGCCTCAAGCAAATAAAATTCAGAGGTTAAGGGCATCAAACAAACAGCAAAGGCCAAAAATCTCCCTTCCTTACCTCAAGAAGTTTGCACAAGCCAGTGCTTTTACAAATGCAATATGTACAAGTATGCAGTTCCTATCACAAAACAGGAAAAATTCCATTCAGGAGAAATGAACACTGGGTCAGTCTGGAATAGACAAAGGTGAATGACAGTTTCATGTCCTGTAGAGTTTGGACGTGGTGGTACACAGAGGATAATTTAAACCAAGCACAGGTGTTTCGGGTCAGGGGAGAAGACAAAACCTAAAAAAAAAGTTAATTCAAACTGAAAGAATTGAGGATGCCGTAAATCAGAATCAGTAGGTCTGTCAGCATCTGTGGAGAGAAATCAGAGTTAACATTTCAGGTCTGGTGATCCTTCCTCAGGACTCTGAGTTCTGACGAAGCGTCACATGACCCACAATGTTAATTCTGATTCCTCTTCATAGATGCTGCCAGACCAGCTGTCCTTTTCCAGCAACATCTGCTTTTGTTTCTAAAAAAAATGTAAACTGATCAACGGTCCTATCACTGGTTTTAATGGCAGCAGAGTGGGTTGCCAATCATGAAATGGATCAATTGTGAAAAAAATCCTTCATGAGACTTGTGGGCCTCCATTTCTACATACTTCTTATTTTTAGCCCATATAAACCAGGTTATTGGGGCCCAGGAAATCTGTCAGGTAAAAGGAGATGAGGAAACATTGTCCATAGATTAAATTACATTTCCCTGTATTATTTTTGGGTTCAGTGGAGAAAACAATGTTTCCTCTTTAACTAACCAGCTGAATCTTGTAGTTGGAACACACTGTTGCATTCACCAACTCCACACCACATCTCTTCCTTCCTAGTGACCATGATCTGTACTGATTGATCATCATCAACCCCTTTATGTTTCCGTCCCTCTCTACCTGCTCACTGCTCCTTGGTTGCGGCTTTTGTGCTCCTTTCTTGTCTGACAGGGAGCCTGTCAATCAGGCCAGTTGAGAAACCTGATCCAATATTTAAAATAGGCATTGTAATTTAATTCTGTAGCTTCAGGAAATCCTTAATTCTGGGTTTCTCAACCAATACTCTTCCTTCAAATTGTGAGGCATGGTGGCTCATTGGTTAGCACTGCAGCTTCATAGCACCAGGGACCCAGGTTCGATTCCACCCTTGGTCAACTGCTTGTGTGGAGTTTGCACATTCTCCCCTTGTCCCCTTGTTTCCTCCCACAGTCCAAAGATGTGCTGGTTGTTGGGATTGGCCATAGTGTCTAGGATGGGATCTGTTTTGGAGGGTTAATACGGGCTGAATGGCCTGCTTCCACACTGTAGAGATTGGATGATTCTATGTAAATTAATAGAGCCTTTAACATTAAATATCATTCAGATCATTGACTTGCTGTGCATTATGATTTTAGTTTTAACTTCCCGAACTGGTAGTTTTCTTTTTAAAAGGTGATATTGAAATTTTTCTCGTTTTGCACAGGACCCAAATAGTTAACATTTTCTTCAAGGTTGATGGACCAGTGCCACATGAACAGCATGGATATTTACATTTTTGAAATTTGCCAATTTTAGGCAATGATTTTTAAATTGCACAACAGCTGTAGCTACACAACACATTGCCTTGAATGTCACAGCTGAGGATGGCATATTTTTACATGGAAACATAGTTAGAGATTCATTGGCATAATGCATGGCAGCCAGGAAATATAAGTGACAGAATGCTTGTCCTGAATGCCAGAACAATTCCATGGTTAATGAAATGCCTGGCAGACTGCAGGTGGAAAACTTGTATGAACTCAGTAATCAGCTTGCTGGTGAACATTTTATCGCAAGATTTAGAGATTAAATATTTGTTTCATTGTGAAATATAAACAAATTTAGAACATTATAGTCCTAATCTGACAGGCGAATGCTGAAGTGAGCACCAATAATGCCAGTTTTGGCAGGATGAGACCATAACTTTATTGACAGCCTGAGTTAGTCTCTCTGCAAGCAGTGGTGTTGTGGGATTATCATTGAGTTAGTAAACTAGAGCTTTAGGCTGAACCTTTCAGGATAAGAGTTCAAATCCGATCACAGCAGATGGTGGAATTTGGATTCAATAAAGACGTCTGGTAACTAAGTTATGATTGTTGTAAAATCTGGTTCATGAATATTCTGTATGAAAAGGAATTCCGCCACACTTTCCTCATCCGACCCCCAAGTGGTTCCTGACATGCAGCAATGTGGTGTACTCTTAACTACTCTGCGAAATGACCTGACAAGCCATTCAGATGTAGCAACACTGCTACAAGTCTAAAGCAAGGAATGAAAGTGACTAAGAAATCAGCATTTACCAAAGCATTTACCAGTGACAAAGGCAGCGGATGATCTACTTCAGCCTCTTCCTGGAGTTGGAATCTTAGGTGGCATTCTTCAGCAAATTCAATTCACTCCACATTATCAAGGACCAGCAGAAGCCACTGGATATTGGAAAGGCGATGGGTCCTGATGACAATCTGGCAAAAGTACTGAAGACTTGTGCATCAGACCCAACCACCCCCAAGCTAAGCTGTTTCAGTTCGGCAAATGCATGAGTATCTGGCCAACAATGTGGAAAATTGCCCAGCTATGTCCTGTGCACAAAAGGCAGGTCTTTAATCTGGCCAGTTACCACCTTAAAAGCCTACTCTTGATTGGCAAAGCAGAAGCATCATCAGCATTGCTCAACTGGCAGTTGCAAAAGAATAAGGTGTTCAGTTCTACTCTGTTTGGGTTGCAACAGGGCCACTCAGTTCTTTTTCAATAAGCTGAATGGGAAAGTGTTTTTTAACCTAACCTCTGCTAAAATGTAACACCAATATTAAGCTGTCCTTCAAAATTAAACAAAAGGACTGTGGATGTTGAAGATCTGAAACAAAAACAGAACTTGGAGAAAATCAGCAGGTCTGGAAGCACCTGTTGGCAGAAAGCAGAGTTAACTTTTCGGGTCCAATGTGACCTTCTCCAAAAAGGGTTTCTGAGTTTCTGCTTTTGTTTCAAATTGCCCTTCACTCCTTCAGTTGCTTCAAACACAAACACGTTCCATGCTGATCCTGTTGAAAAGGCTTACTGCTGCTTGAAGAGATAAGGTTTTGTTGTTTAGTGCAATCATCATTAACTGAACAGTACAAAATTCCACTTTGCAAAAACAGCATGTAAAGGTGAATTTTGTGAATATAGGTGGAACTGACAGCCAGGATGGGATGTGACAGATATTCCAGATTTACCAACCATATGTTTTGTCACAAGTTTCATTCTGGCTGTTTATGGGACAGCCTCATCTCTTCTCAAGTTCAAACAGCACAGACTATAAACTGATATGGCAGGAAACTCATTTTATCTTCCAGATCTGGTTGAACCATAGTGAACATCATTGGCAGCTGGATGGAAGACCGAAGCTTATTAAACATCATTGGTCCTACGTGCATCTGCCAAAGTCGCTTACCCTGGAATGCAAAGAGGAGCCTGGCTTTTTTCCACAACCGTAAATTGCTGTCTGAAAACTCTTTGCCTCCAGCCTCACCATCGCCAATTACCAGAAGCTCAAGCAATTCATTGTTACTGAGAATCAGGCTATCCAATCAGCTGCCTCTAGACTTCCCTTCCTTTTCCTTGCTCAACCGAAAACCTTCCTCTTCCAAACTTGCATCTCTCCTGCATTTCCTTCCCTTTTGCCCGCTCTAAACTCATCTAATCCTTGGGAATCCAAGGTACTCAGCATGAAGTAAGAGTGATGGATGAGTACAAGGTGTTGATAGCCTGACTCAGATACAGCAGGAAGCACACAAAATGTCTGCACTTTGTAGCAGTGAATATTGGATATGTCTAGCCTTTAGATCAATCTGAATAAAGTCTCCACACGGCTATTTCCATCAGAACTCCACAGTCTATATCACAGAATGTTGCTACCTCCTGAGAAGCTGTAGCTAGGCTTTCCCATTAGGAGTCTAAGTTACATCCAGACTTTGGGTGTCAATTTGTGTGCCACTTGCAGACAGTTCAAAGAGTCTTCTGAAATGTTTTCCTGCACATCAGTGCAAGTGGTAAGCCTCTTTCCCAACAGAGTGGCAGAGTGACAGTGATGTTATGACAACAAAAGCCATCAACTATTCAGCGTATTATTTTCTGCTTGTACACTCATGGAACGTGGGCATTGCTGGCTGGCCAGCATTTATTGCCCATCCCGAGTTGCTCTTGAGAAGGTGGTGGTGAGTCGTCTTCCTGAACTGCTGCAGTCCATGTGCTGTAGGACTCAGAAGCCTTACGAAGGGAGTCTCAGGATTTTGACCCAACAACACTGAAGGAGCAGCAAGGGAGTGGTTGGACTGAAGGGTCTGTTTCCATGCTACATACTCCATTTCCAAGTCAGGATGTGGAGGGGAGCTTGCTGGTGGTGGTGTTCTCACGATTTGTTGTCCTTGTCCTTCTAGATGGGAGTGGTCATGGATTTGGAAAGTGCAATTTAATGATTTTAGTGAATTTCTATAGAGCATCTTGTAGATAGTACATAGTGCAAATACTGAGTGTCAGTGGTTGTGAGAGTGGATGCAGTGCCAATCAAGCAGGCTGCTTTGAAATGGATCTTAAGAATTATTGGAGCCGCACTCATCCAGGCAAGTGGGGAGTTTTCCATCACACCCCTGGCTTGTGCCTTGTAGGGGATGGACAGGTTTTGAGGAGTTGGAAGGTGAGTTACTTGCTGCAGTATTCCTAGTCTCTGACCTGCTCTTGTAGCCACTGTGCTTATATAGTGAGTGCTGTTTAGTTTCTGGTAAATAATAATCCCCAGGATGTTGATTTTGTGTTTGAACATGGACTGCCTCAGCATCCAAGGAAATGTGAATGCTGCTGAGCATTGTGCAATTGTCAGTGAACATTTCCACTTCTGACTTCATGATGGAGGGAAGGTCATTGATGAAGCAGCTAAAGATAACTGGGCCTAGGACACTATCCTCATCAATTTCCAAAGAGATGTCCTGGAGCTGAGATGACTGACCTCCAACAGCCATAACCATCTTCCTGTGTGCCAGCTTGCCCTGATAGCCATTAATTCTAGTTTCGCTGAGGCTCCTTGCTGCCACACATAGTCAAGTTCAGCCTTGATATCAAGGTCTGTCACTTTCACCACATCTTTGGAATTCAACTCTCTTGTCCATGTTTGAACCAAGTCTGAATGAGGTCATGAGTTGAATGACCTTGGCAGAACACAAACTGGGTGTGGCCAAGCAGGTGTTGCTTCTTGGCACTGTTGGTGACACCTTCCATTACTTTACTGATCATCAGAGTTGGCTCATTGGGCAGTAATTGGCTGGTTTGGATTTGTTCTACTTTTTACCAGGGTAACTTTCTACATTGTCAGGTAGATACCATTGTTGTAATGGTACTGGAAAAACTTGCCTAGGAGACTGGCAATTTCCAGAGTGGAGGTCTTCAGTGCAATTGCTGGAATGTAGCCAGGACTCAAAAGCTTTGCGGTATCTATTGCCTTTAACTGTTTCTTGATATCACATGGCCTGAATTGAATTGGCTGAAGATTGGCATCTGTAATGCTGGGAACTATTCAAGGGGGCTGAGAGGGATTATTGCTTGACAGTGGCCGGAAAGAGAGCATGGCAGAGGCATGGGCCAGAAAGCTGGGCACAGGGCCTGGCAGAGGCAATGACAAGGGCCAGAAAGCCCAAAGCAGGACTGTGGCAGTGGAGTGTAAGGTTGGACTACCTTAAGATTTTTTAAAATCTTATTCTAAGTTAATGTGAAAGGTGCCATGTATGTATGGTGAAGGTACACACTTCACATTGTGCTTTTACATTATATACATACGACAATAATTGATTCAATTCAATGCAGGAAATTAGTGGAATACTTCAGACAAAAGAAAACAGAAAAACATCCAGAGACTTCAAAACAAAGGGTAACCAGCATGCATTTCAAAAGGGAAGGTCATGCTTGATCAACCAAACTAAATGTTTTGAAGTAAAAGCAGAAAGAAAAGCTAAGGCTGATAGTTAAGTGACAGAGAGAAAAAGAGATGCAAATCTACAGGGATATCAGACGTGCAAAAACTGGAGGAGTTTAATTATCCAAGTATTGATTGCGAAAATGTTACAGCTGAGGGTAAGCAAGGAGAAGAATTTTTAAAATATGTTCAGGAGAACAGATAACAGGATTTGGGAAAACTCCCAGCTTCACAAACCCATTCTGGAAACATCAACTTGGGAGCCACAGAGAGCAGGGTGGGCAGGTACTGGCTGGAGTTGAGCCAGCTGATCTTCGAAAGAATGCAACGGCAGAAACAGTAGCTGGCAGCTGTGGAGCCAGACACTTTCCTTATTGATGCTGTGGGCCTTTGACTCAGCTACAATGAAAACCAGCAAGTTCCTGCATCTCATACACCTCATAGCCTCCAAGCAACTCTCAAGGCCAGTAAAGATCCCAAGCCAAACAAGGTCCTTCATTTTCCCATATGCACCCCAAATAACCCCTAGGGCCCCAACACCCCCACCACCACTGGTCAAAGTATGCCATTCCATGCCCAGTCACCCACTTTAAATTATACATGAATAAGAATACCCATAACAACAGTTGTGTGTGGGTAAAGAGTGATTCTTTCAAAACTGTACAGTATGTTAAAAAAACTTCTTGTCGCTTTTTTAAAGTTTCACATTAAATCAACATTTGTTTTAGTACAAAAGCCAAATTGCTGGGAAAGCTCAGCAGGTCTGGCATCATCTGTGAAAGAAAAAAACAGAGTTAATGTTTTGGGACTGGTAATCGTTCTTCAGAACTGGTAATGGCTGGGAAAACGTCAATTTATATACAGTAAAAAAGGGGAGAGGAAATGGGGTAGGATAGAGCCTAAAGAGAGAGAAGAGCAATTGGACAGATAAAAAGTTGCTAACAATCAGGCTGGGAGGGTGACTAGTTGTTAATGGGGGCTATTAGTGTCTTACAACAGGTAGTGTGTAATGGCAGGCTATGTGGTAACAAGGCCTGGTGTGTGGGGTAGGGGGCTGGGACAAAGGAGAGTTTAGGCCCTAAAATTATTGAACTCAATATTGAGACCAGAGAGCTGGAAAATGAGGTGGTGTTGTTCCTCCAGCTTGTGTTGAGCTTTGCTAGAACACTGCAGCAAGCCACAGGCAGACATGTTGGTCAGGGAACAAAGTGGTGCATTAAAGTGGCAGGCAATGGGTAGTTCAGGGTGTTTTTTGTGAGCAGAATGTAGATGTTCTGCGAAGCAGTCACCTAGTCTATGCTTCGTTTCCCAAACTTAGAGCAGACCACATTGTGAGCAGCGAATGCAGTAGACTAGGTTCTGGGAAGTGCAGGTGAAGTGTTGCTTCACCTGGAAGGTATGTTTGGGTCCTTGGATACTGGGGAGAGAGGAGGTAAATGGGCAGGTGATGCACATTTGCCGGTTCCAGAGCAAGGTGCCGTTGGGCTGTGAAGAGGTGTTGGGGGTAAAGGAATTGTGGACCAGGGTGTCCTGGAGGAAACGGTCCCTGCAGAAGGCAGAAGGCATATAAGGGAGGGGAGGGGAATATGTGTCTGGTGGTGGCATCTTGCTGGAGGTGGCAGAAATGGTGCCTGATGATCTTCTGGATGTATGCTGGTAGGATGGTAGATAAGGGCAAGGAAGAACTCTATCGCTGTTGCGGGAGGGAAGAGAAGGGGTGAGGGTGGAAGTGCAGGAGATGAGTTGGACCTGGTTGAGGGCCCTGTTGACCATGGAACTGGACAATCCTTGGTTGAGGAAGAAGTTGGACATTTTGGAGGCCTCCTTGTCGAAGTTAGCCTCATCTGAACATATATGACAGAGACAGAGGAACTGAGAGAATGGGATGGACTCTTTACAGGAAGTGGGGTGGGAGAATGTATAGTCCAGGTAGCTGTGGGAATCTGTGGGTTTGAAGTGGATATTAGTGGCCAGTATATCCCTAGAAACAGAAATGTCGAGGAAGGGAAGGGAGGAGCCAGAAATAGACCAGGAGAAAGTGAGGGCAGGGTGGAAATTGGAGGTGAAATTGATGAAGTTTTCCAATTCTGGACAAGAGAGGGAAACAGCACCAATGATATCATTGATGTATCGGAGAAAGAGTTGTGGGTGGAGGCCGGAATAGGACTGGAACAAGGAATGTTCCATGTATGCCATGAAGAGACAGGCATAACTTGGGCCCATGTAGGTACCCAAGGCCACCCCTCTCACCTGAAGAAAGCGAGAGGAGGTAAAAGAGAAGTTGTTGGTGAGGACGAGAACTAGATTGGCCAAGCAGATGAGGGTATTGGTGGATGGGGAAGGTTCAGGTCTTTGCTCCAGGAAGAAGTGGATAGCCTGAAGAACTTCCTGATGGGAAATGGAAGTGTAAAGGGATTGCACGTCCATGGTAAAGAAACGGTGGCTGGAGCCGGCAAACTGGAGTTTTTGAAACTGGCATAAGGCATCAGAGGAATCATGGATGTATGTGGGTAGGGATTGGACCGGGGAGAGAAGACTGAGTCAAGGTAGGAAGAAATGAGCTCTGTGGGGCAGGCACAGGCTGAAACAATGGTCTGCCTGGACAGTCCTGTTTGTGGATGGTTGGGAGGAGATAGAAACGAGCTATGTGGGCCTGGGTGACTACCAACTTGGAAGCAGAGTAGGTGGGAGGTCACTGGATGAATTGAGATCAGTTACCGTAGTAGATGCAATGGCCTGATGTGTCATGGTGGGGTCATGGTCCAGGGGAACGTAGGAGGAGGTATCAGAGCTGCCATGCAGCCTCTGCAAGGTAGAGGTCAGTATGCCACACTACAACAACACCACCCTTATTGGGAGGCTTAAAAACAAAGTCAGGGTTAGACCTGAGTGCACAGAGTGCAGTCAGTTGGGAGGGAGATAGGTTGGATTTGATGAGGGGGACGGAGAAATTGAGGCGACTAATGTCACGTCGACAGTTCTCAAATGAACAGATCGAGAGTAGGTAGAAGGCCGGAGGGAGGGGTCCAGGTGGAGGGAGAGTGTTGGAGCTGGGCGAAGGGGTCTGCGGGATAGGGAGAGGACTCTTGTCCAAAGAAATGAGCATGGAGGTGAAGATGGTGGAAGAAGAGTTCAGCGTTATATCATGCCCAAAATTTGTTCAGCTGGGGACGCAGAGGAATAAAACTGCAGCCTTTACTGCATACAGAACGTTTAGCATCGGAGAGCAGAAGGTTAGGTGGGATGGTGACACCTGACAGGAGAGTCCAGACCTGAAATGTTAGTCTTCCTGCTCCTTTGATGCTGCTTGGCCTGCTGTGTTCATCCAGTTCTACACCTTGTTATCTTACAACTGGAAGTGGGGCTGGGGGAGGGGATGGAATCAGAGGGAAGGGGGAGGAGAGGAAGGCTCCAGAGGCCCATGGGTATTTTTGAGTTGTTGCGTCTTGCGGGCCTTGACGCCTGAAAGATAAAGAAAAAAGTTTCTTGTTCACACAACGAATGAGCCAGGGGATGAAGTGGGACTGCGGATTGGTGCAGGCCTGAGCCAGTGTGATGCGATGCTGTTGGAGAGAAAGGTTGAGGGTGTGCATGTGGTGCCACATGGCACTGAGTGTAGATCTCAGGATGTGACGCGAGCAGCTGTCTGTGGAACATTGAACATCACAGCAATATCAGAGATCTGGGAGAACTCAAAACATGAGGGATGAAACCTCAGTTGGCATCTAAGTGAGGTGAGTATGAGCTGGATGCGGTCACTGAGGAATGTGATATGGCTGTGGAAACAAGTTTCAGCAAATACTTGGTCATACACCAGGAGTGACAGTGAAATTAGTGTCAGTGGACACGATGAAAGATTGGAACGGAAATCCCATTGAAGAGAAGAGCAGAACTTCTTCAAGGTGTGCATGCCCGGAAAAAATGTGGGAGTGAGTTAAATACTAAATAAAAACTGAAAGAACTGGACATGCTGTCAATCAGGAAGAAAAACAAAGTTGCTGGTAAAGCTCAGCAGGTCTGGCAGCATCTGTGAAGGAAAGACAGAGTTAACGTTTCGGGTCCAGTGACCCAGAGACAGAAGTATTTTCAAGCTCAGAAGCTGTCTCTCTATTCTCACTTTAAACTTGAAGAAAATTAATTTACTTTTCCATCAGCAGTTTTCATAAATCTGGGGAGACAACTCAAACAATATTCTGACCAACATGAGGCTCATCAAGGTGAGTGGGCCATCAACTGTAGAATTGTACTCCAACGCAATGTGCAACCTCTGATCCAGCATATTCCAGACTCAACCACTACCATCAAGCCAGGAGATCAACCCTTGTTCAATGAAGAGTACAGGAGCAACATCTGGCATACTTAAAGAATGATGTGTCAACCTTGTGAAGCTATCAAACATGACTACCTACATGAGGAATAGCAGAAACAGCAACAGATAAACAGAGCTAAGCGATTCCACAACAAGCAGATCAAAGCTAAGCTCTTCACTCCTGCCACATCCAGTCGTGAATGGCAGTGGACAATTAGCTCACTGCAGGAGTCTGGCAGCGTACATGGAGAGATAAACAGACTTAAAATTCCGAATCCTGTAAGATTTTCCCTGAAAAGACTTACATTGGACTTGAAACATGAACTGTATTTCTCTTCCTGCAGATAGTCCAGATGCACTGAGTTTCTTTAGTACACTCTATGCTGGTTTCAGATTTCCAGCATGTACAGTATTTTGCCTTTATCATAGACATCCCCATCCAGAAACATTCATAACAATTTTCAGCCAGAAGTGCTGAGTGAGTGATGCTCCAGAGTTCCCTAGCATCACAGATTCCAGTCTTCAGCAAATTTTAGTAAACATTGGCCTAGCTAGTGACGTGCACATCCTGTGAACCTATTTTTTAAAAACATTACCTGTGAACTCTTGAATGAGCAAAACACAATTTGAGTTTTCGTTGGAACCCATTAGTTCCACAAATATGTACATTAGCCTTGAAGTAATGACATATTGATGGGATGGGTAAATGTAATTTCTAAACAATAATAATGCTATCTTTCATGAGTAAACCTGGACACAAAAAAAGGCAAGCATGGCAGCTGAATCCAGTTTATCCCAAATGGCACAAAATATATTGTCAAGCAGTTCTTATTGTATTTTCATCAATATGAAATTAATCTTTTGTCCTATGTGTATCCTGTAAACCTTTCCAGCAATACATCAATGTGAAGACAGAACTAGTACCTGCCACTTTATTTGCATTACGTGCATTCGTACATTACCGTTCACATGTCAAAGTATTTCAGAGAAAAATTGTGAGAGAAAAATTGACTTGTGAATACAATAGTTAGGAAAGTCAGCTGCACAACCCTACTTTACCATTCAATTAGATCACAACTGATCTGATCAGCAACAAAATGATAGAAGGTGACAGCAATATTGCCATCAAGTGACACTCGCACAGAAAAGTCCTGCTCATTGGCACAAATTTTGGGGTCTGCCAGGGCCACACAACTCCTGACCTCAGTATAGGCTTGGTCCAAACATGGACTGGAGTGAATTCCAGATGCGAGGTAAGTGTGACATCAAGGCTACATGTGACTGAGCATGAATCAAAAAATCCTAGCATAATTAGAGTTAATGGAAATCATGGACAAACTGATGGTTAAAAGGTATACTGAGCACAAAGAAAGATGCTCACGGTTATTGGAGATCAATCTTGGGAGATCTATGCAGGACTTCCTCAGGATAATGACCAAGGCCTAACCATCTTTAGTTGCTTCCATCATAATATTAGAAGTGATGAGGTTTGCTATGTTCAGCTCTTTATGCAACATCTCAGATATTGAAGCAGTTTGTCAACATGAAGCAGGCACGAGACAACATTCAGGCTTGAGATGATATGTGGTAACTTGTACTTGTGCTACACAAGTCCAGACAACGACCATCTCCAACTAGAATGAATCTTATATATAATGACATTATCATTGCCGAATACTCCACTAACAAACCTTTTGTTGGCGGGGGTGGGAGGGGGGTGCTGGGGGTGGGGGAGGGGGGGGGGGCGGGGGGGGGGGGGGGGAAGAGGGAGGGTCCCCATTGACCATAAACTGAACTACACAAGTCATAAATACGATGGCTACAATTCCTTTTGCTTTGATAATTGCAGCTCAATAACATGAGCAGTTTGACATTAAAGCAAAGCAGCCACTTGATTGACATCCCATTACAAAACCTAAAGCATTCACTTTCCTCCACAAATAATAAAGCAGCATGAATACATATCTACAAAATGCAAAGTGGCAATTCCTTGACTTCTATAACTGAGGATATGGAGCATACCAGATGCATGGGGACACCACAGCCCAGACTCCGCACCTAGGCACACACCTTCCTGACTTTGTACTATATTGCTGGTCGTTCACTGTCACTAGATCGAAATTATGAATATCCTTCAGAGCAGCACTACGGTTAGAAGTGCATCAGATGGACTGAAGTGGTAGGCTATCATCACCTACTTAAGAATAACTAGAGATGGGTAACAAAGGTGAGCTTTGCCAACAGCATGCACATGAAACAAAAAAAATCAATATGCCCTGCCATTTTATAAAATCCATGCACATGCATTCCTATCTTCCTTTCATTATCCACTTTCAGAACAGTACCATTAAATCTATTTTGCCTCTCCCGAAGGCTGATGCCAAATGTACCGCTCACTTTTCTTCATTAAATTCCATCTGTCACTTGTCTGTCTATTCTGCTAGCCCATATCCTATAACTGTTTCTGTCAATTAGCATCATCCTTATTGTCACCCAAACCTCATATATAGAAATAAAATATCCTAACTCTGGTCCTTGAGAAGCATCACTATACCCTATCTTCAAATTTAAAAGTTAACTATTTACTACAAATTGTTATTTATTTTCTTCAGTTAATTTTTAAAATCCAAGTTGACATCGATTCTCCTATCCCGTGTTAACCAATCTTTTATGTGGCACTTCAACACATTCTTAAAATCCATATTGACAACATTTATTACATTGCCTTCAGCAATCTTCACTGCTACTTTATCAACATTTTCAATTAGATTAGTAAAGCACAATCTGCCTGTTACAACTTCTTGCTGGTTATCCTTAACTAACTCAAATGGTTCCAACTACCTGTTGGCTTCTGATTGTTTCCAACACCTTTTATCCACCAATGATGTAAATAATCTGCTCTGTAACTGCAAGGACTGTCCGTTCACCATTCATTTTGTTGAGAAATACACCAAGATGAAATGTTGGAACCAACAGTGTGGAGCTGGAGGAACACAGCAGGCCAGGCAACAGAGGAGCAGGAAAGCTGATGTTCCAGGTCAGGACCCTTCCTACTCCTCTGATGCCACCTGGCCTGTTGTGTACCTTCAGCTCCAAACTGTGTTATCTTTGACTCCAGCATCAGCAGTTCTTACTATGTCAAACATTGATAGGCGAACTGACTTGATGAGCAAAATGGCCTAATTCTGCTCCTATATCTGTTGGCATATTGTCTTACTGGGGTTTCCCACTTGCCACTCCACATCATGTGGTATTTGTCCACTCTTCCCAAAATACAGGCAGATTAATCCCTTGCCTTTCATTGTCTCCATCCCACTTTCCATTAATAACCTGGGAAGCAAGCCATCTGGACAAAGTGACTGATCCACTCAAAACACAGCTGGCCTTTCCAGTATTGCTTCCACTCAATTTTCGCCCCAACAATTACTAACAAAGTACAAGCAGAAATGGCAAGTTGTTGCAAGGTATTCAATAAGTTGTTAGAGGGGAATTTAGGTTTTAGACTGTAAGAGATAAAGGATACATTCACATCAAAAGTAACTGAGAGGCCAGTGTCAGTAGCATCTTTGTAGGCACATGTTTAATAGGCAACAATGTTAAAGAAAAGATTCTAAGGTGGCCTTGGGAGGAGACAGTGCAGGACAGGCATTGATAAAAAGGAAGAGATAGCAACATCTGGGACAAGGTTGATTCACTAGCTTGGTGAAAGAGACCATAACACAGAAAGGACATTTGTTTTATTTGCTGTGTATGATGGAAGATTGGAGTGTCAGTAAGAGAATCCTAACAGTATAAAGATAATCAACTTTTGTGTATGCTCCAGAATTTTGATTCAGTGTCATAGCTGAGGCCTGTATTTCCTTGAGTCATTTAAAACAATGGAAAAAAACAGTCATCATTTGATTACTGAAAATTCAAGACAAACAAACTTTGTAGCCTTGCTCTGTGAGTCTAAACATATATCACCCTCTCAATTGTTAACAGGACCCACTCCATATCACTTGCTGGTGTGAGGTGCTGGGAGGGGGGAAAGATGATCTTTTGTACTATTTATGACTTTCTTCTGTATTTTCTTAGCAGGTTTCATGGTCCTCTTCACTTGCTCCCCAGATCTAGTTTAGTTGGCCTGGTTCTCATTTGAATTTAGCTGACATGCATCTCACATTCTCTTTTTCTTTGTTTCATCATATTCTCTAGAATTCACATCACCCAGGGAGACTGGGTTTGATTCTTCTAACATTGATCCTTGCTCAGAGTAACTTGCCTGTTTCCAAAACATGTCCTCACAATATTTCCTATAATGACTTTAATTCCAGGTTTTCCTCACTAGATGCCTTCTAATCCCATTAAAATCAGACCTCATTCATTTTGGACAATGCACTTTAGATTGTTCCATGCTTATGTATTACTCTTCTAAGCGTTATGGTGTATGATGATATTCTTACCCAAGAACTCCCCCCCCCCCCACTATGGCATGGGGCCAGATTTTCGGCAAATCAGATTGAAACAGGGAGTTCTTTAAAAATAGCGGCTGAGTTGCAATGGTAAGATTCTCACCTCCTTTCCCGGGCTGAGAGATTTTTGGGAATGCTTTTTAGCAGTTTAGGCTGGTTCAAATGGTATGCCCAAACTGGGCACTCCTCACTTGCCTGGTTCCAATACAGACATAGGCATGTTCTGCTCCTGTGCTATTTCAAGGGAGTTGAGGCAGGTTTTTAAAGGGCCATGGTTCATGACAACTCTGTGCCATGAAACATGATCTACATAAGGGGATGTTTATTGAAAGCTAAGTTCAAAAGGTTATTCTCATGCTCCCATGCCAAACTGTGGCTCTTACATGCACAGTGACCAACTATCCATTGAATGGAAGCAATGAACCCTTTGGCGACAGTTAGATATGTTTTTAAAAAATGCTTTAAGTGCCCTGCATTGGGCATCATTGCTTTGACTTAACTGGAAGATAAGAGCAACAGCAGAGACAAACCTTAAAGAGAGTTGGCACAACTGGGGAGGACCATGAAATGAGACCCAAACTCAGGAAAGTGTGACTGCCAATGAGCTGTGTAAAAAGAACAAGCAAATGCGGGTAGGTACCTCAGTCATTGCAACATCTAACAGGTTTGATATTCTTGCAGCTTTGTATGGATGAAGGTAGTGGATGACTTGGTACACGAGTAATCCCCTAAAAGCGTATTAGATATCTCCCCTCTCCAAAAAAGATGGCCTGTGATCATACCCACAGAACCCCTAATGGCACTCAAAACACACAACAGTATTCAGCAAATTTGCCTTGGAAAGTCAAAAATCCATCATGGGAAAACTTCATAATAGAAAAGTCACCCCTGTCTGTGGAGTTAACAAAATCTGTCAGATATTGCTCCATTCAGACACTTGCTGTTGGGGCAGCATGATGATTCAGTGGTGAGCTCTGCTGCCTCTCAGCCCCAGGGATTTGGGTTCGATTCCACCCTCGGGCGACTGTCTGCGTGGAGCTTGCACATTCTCCCCATGTCTGCATGGGTTTCCTCTGGGTAATCCAGTTTCCTCCCACAGTCCAAAGATGTGCAGGCTAGGTGGATTGGCCATGCTAAATTGCCTGTAATATCCAGGGATGTGTAGGCCAGGTGGATTAACCATGGAAAATGCAGGGTTAGAGGGATAGGGTGGGGGTGGGTTTGGGTGGGATGCTTTTCGGAGGGTTGGTGGGGAGGGATTTTATAATTGAACATATGAGCTGCCAATCATAGGAGAAAAATAAACCCCTGATAAAAGCAGCAGTGAGGACGAGAGAGGCAGCAATGTCAAGGGCAATGGGGCTGGAGAAAGTGTAGGAGAGAGAAGAGACAAGTGAGGCCATTAGGCCCAGTGCAGCAAGGCCGTGAGTTGGGGTTCAGTGGGGAATAGCCGTAAACAGCAATGCCATTTTCCTTCATTTTGGGGGGAGGAGGTATTTTCAGGAATTTCCACTGTGACAAAATATGTTCCAGCACAGTGAAATCTGGGCCTTTGCCTAAGAGTCAGTGCAATCTTTTCTGCCTGAATGGAAGACAGCTATCCCTTAGCAGAATGACAAATTCCGTAGTACGCAGCAGAAAAGCAACTTAAAACAGGAAATCACACAAGCCATCCTTTGCTAAGCTATGAACGATCCTTCACCTTTATGAAAAGGATTAAGATATCCAAACGCTATCTGTCAAAATTATTCCAAAAGAGAAAGTGTGTTTTGTTCTGATTTGAAATCACAGATTGCAAAAAGGTAACAAAACATTGATCAACAAATAGAAAATACAGGCCAGCCAAGCTTCACAGCAAGAGGCTTTTAGAACTCAAGCCCAAGGATATGTTACCACTGTTATACAGAATGTTGCTAAAATCTAATTGGAATACTGTGTTCAGTTTTTGACAACTAACCTTAGAAATACAGCAACAATTCATTCGTGTGATATCTGTGATGAATGAAATTAGGTACAAGACAAAAGATAAACATATAGATAAGACAAATTAAGGGGATGATTAAGAACTGAAGCAAATATAACAAAATGTCTTACTGCTGACCTTCCTAAAGTGAGAATTGGATTCTAAGAGGTATCACCAGTAGATATATTATAGTCTCGAGCGCTGAGGCAGCAATGGCTGCCATGGAGCTCTAATCACATTATCACAGCCGTGCTCCCACTTTAACAGGCCCACACTCTCAGTTTTTTCCTCCCTCAGCCCTTACATACCCTCTCTCAGCTCTTACTGCGTGGTCAGGACAGTTTTCAAGCCTCAAAATGGGGTTACATTGAGAAAAGATTTGTGAAGCACTTTATTAGCAGGTAGAAAAGAAACAACTCTTCACACTATGGATTCATACTAGCAGTAAAGTGGAGGCTGTAATTAAAATATCTGATTATATTTAATGGATGAAAATTGCAGAAAACTGACTGGCACACTGTATTGCAAATGAAAGAAATTGAAAGCCAATAGTAAACAAGAGATATTGTTAGTAGAGGCAAAAATGCTGGAGACAGTGTAAATCATTCCAACATGCATTACTCATATGGATTACAGAATAAAATATAATCCAAATAATCACTCTGTAGAACAGATCTTTAGCAGTACTAAAATAAGATATACTGTGGAATCTTGTTATTTTGTTCTCAAGTGATCAAGGTGGAAAGCTTCAACAGCATGTAAAATTATTTGTTGACATCTGTTTGTGACCATCCCAAAGCATGCTACATTGTCAGAGGCTGTGGAGATGCAAAGGTACTTTGTTAGTCTTTATGTTTCTTCACTTCGCAAGTCTACATGCAGCACAATTTAGTAAACAAAGATAGCTACGGCTTTGCTTTGGTGAAAGCTGCGTCTCACCGGATTGAGAAGGCCAACAGCAGATATTTTGTCTGCTTGAAGGGCAGGCCTATTAACTTCATCATCCACCATGTGGGGGTGAGGGTGGCACTTTACCTCAGTTTCCATTTTTAGGGAAGAACATTTGAGTAGACCCAACTTGCAGCTACTGGAAGAAATCTACACAGCCCTGTGGCAAGAAGCAGTTAGCAGAGTTAGCACTGATTATTGCTTGGATCAATGGCAGCCAAAATTTAGGTACATATTTCAAAAGGGTATAATTGCCGAGTTTTGAAGAAAAGATGGGAATTGGACTAATTGGACAGCTATTTAAAAAAAAAGGCACAAGCAAAGTGGTTTCCTTCAGTATTGTAAGATTCTGATTATTCTAGTGATATTTACATTTTCAATGGAGTGAACACTCTTTCAAGAGTGTAAAGGAGGTTGTTGTGGGGAGGGGTGCATTTTATGGAGCCCACAAACTGGGAAACATGGTGTGTAGATTGACAGAAGGGGGATGCAAAACATGGATTTCCCGACTGCAATTGAGATGCAAAGATAAAGTCAGCAGCACATCAAGCAGCATGTCACCTTGTGGCAAGTTTGTACTCGGAACATGATTGTGTGCCATGAATACTCACTAACGTGACAGTTTTTTGTAAAATCCTGTAAAATACAAAGTCAATACACAAGAATTTCATGGCGCATGGTTCACAATTGCTTATAAGCTAGAATGCACCAGTAAAGTTTCAGCAGTTGGAAGAACATTGGCTTTCCTCATTTAACTCAAGGTACAAGGTAGGGGAGCAGGGAGATGAATGGATGCTCAGGACTAGCACAAGAGTCAATCATGATAGATGCTGTGGAGGAAGATTTAGAGGTGTAGAACAATGATCCAGGGTTGATAGAAGTTGGAGTTAGACAGTCAAGACAAGAAAAATCAGGGGTCGAAATGGCACTATCAGTACTATCCAAAAGTGTGTCCATTTCAGAGTAATGGCTGGCAGAACTCCTAAAGAATTGCAATGTTTTAGTTGTTGTCTGCACAATGTCCTTTGCAATGCATAGATGGGAGATCCTGAAAATTCAGTCTGTTCCACAGAGTGAAATTAAAACACTAGACAGTAAAAACAATAATATGAACACTGGACATTGATGTGGATATTCAATAAAAAGTGAACAAAAACATGTTTTCTTTCACAATAAAGGAAGGATCTCCAACTTCCCAGTAACTGATGTGTATCAATCACAAGGTGTTTCAGTACATTTGACTCTGACTAAGTTGGTCTCAGACAATTATGATACACACATGAAGAAAATGAAAAGAAAGAATATAATGAGATATATTTACAAGTGAGATTTTAAATTTTGAAAAACTCAGAATTGAGTTGGAGATTACAGCATGAAAACAGACTCTTTGGTCCAACTCATCCATGCCAACCCGATATCCTGGATAAATCTAGTCCCACTTACCAGCTTGGCCCATATCGCTCCAAATCCTTTGTATTCATATACCCATCCAGAGGCCTTTTAAATGCTGTAATTTATCAGCCTCCACCACATCCTCTGGCAGTTCAATCCATACATGCACCACCCTCTGCATAAAGTAGATGCCCTTTAGGTCCCTTTAAAATCTTTCCCCTCTCATCTCAAACCTATGCCCTCTAGTTTTGGACGTTCGCACCCTGGGAAAAAGACCTTGCCTATTTACCCTATCCATGTCCTTCATGATTTTAAAAACCTCTACAAAAGTTAACCTTCAACTTCCGATGCTCCGGGAAAAATAGCTCCAGCCTATTCAGCCTCTCCCTATAGCTCAAACCCTCCAACCCAAGCAACATCCTCATAAATCTTTTCTGAAACCTTTCAAGTTTCACAACATCCTTACTATAGCTGGGAGACCAGAATTGCATGCAGTTTTCCAAATGTGGCCTATCCAATGTTCTGTATAGCCCTTGCCATTTTGTGCTCTGAAAAGATCATGGTAATGGCAATCAAGTTGGATAGGAGAGTTAGCCATGAAAGAAAGTCCCTGTTTGACAGGAAGCTCTTTATAACCCACCCCTGGCTGATACATTGGCAGCTGATGGTGGATTTCAGCAAAAGAAAACCTTCCCCTGCTGTGTGATCATGTGCTGCGTGCACACTGCTGCCATTTAGAAATTTAATTCTAATTGTGTGGGAAACAGCAAAAAAATAGAAATAGCAAACACCGTTGGCAAAATCCTGGCTAATGTCTCATCATACGTTGCACAAGACCTGGAATAAGCTCTATAAAATAGCACAAAAAGGCATGCATATTACAAGAAGCAGAAATGCAGGATTCACAACGATTTATGAAAATGGTAACAGATTCATTCAAAAAACACTGCATGGCAGCAGATATGTTTGCAAGGGTTTGGCAATTAATATATAAAATATGAAGATAGGGAATTTATGTAAGCTACCAGCCACGTGTTATTAACACTTGCTGTGTATTGTGGGAGCCCAAATACTGTTGCAGATTAATTGTCAGTATTAATCACAGATATAAGTAACGGTCCTTCTGCTTCCTTAATCTGCCAGTTGGAGAGCTAGCAACTCAGGGTTACTCTCTCAACCAACAGAGGACAGATGTTAAGTTGCATCCACAAATCGAAACAGATAAGATAATGAAACACAAATGGAAAACATGGCAGCCAAAAACACAGTACATGCCTACCACTGGAACGACACAATTGAATAAAATTAACTCACTTTTAATCTAGCTGGCAGTCTATCATTCACAGTGGGTAGGAAATAATGTGTTGAATATCCAATAGCTAAAGAATGGCTGATTTTTCAGCTTTCCATTACTTCTGCTGGGCAAGCACATATTATACAAACCACCTGATTTTCTTTTCCAAATGGTAAATAAAAAGGATGGTTGCTATTACAGGCATTTTGTGTTCTACAATCACATTGAAGCTTAGCCCCAGTGACATGACTTGGAGAAGGCCATTGCAAGTACCTTCAAGATCTCTGCAGCATTAAAAGTTTAGACAGATAGTAACTGCCAGGCTGACTGATAAGTGGCAAACTTTTTGAGCAATCTAACATAAACCAGTTGGTAGACATTAGTCAACATTTCCTGGCCAGAACAAGCCTCTCATGTAGTACCCATCTGCAAGACTCAGACAGCTCATTTCCTCAAGGTGCATCATCCGATTGGCGTAGCAACACCTATGATTGGGACCCCGCCAGTGACTTCAAAATTCCTACGGGAGATAAGGGCAACTGCTGTTGATATCAACGCAGCATTTGACCAAGTGTCATATCAAGAGGCCTTAGCAAAACTGAAGTCAATGAGGATTAGTGGTGGGGATCTATCTCCTGGCAGTAGTCATACCTAGCATAAAGGAAAATGGTTATGGTATTTGAAGGCTAATCATCTCATGATTAACCATGGCTCATTGCAGCAGATCCCAAGGTGGTGCCCTAGACCCAACTATCTTTGTTGATTCATCAATGGACTTTCCTCCATTGTAGGCTCAGAAGAGGGGATGTTTGCTGTTGCATACACAGTGTTCAGCACCATTCACATCTCTTCAGATACTGAACTTACATAGCCCTATGTAGCAATACCTGGCCAACGGTCAGGTTTGGGACGATAGTGTGGACAACAACATTTGCACCACACATCTCCAACAAAAGAGAACCCAACCTTTTCTTTATGTTCAAGGGCATTACAGTGCTCCAAAAAGGTCATCTGGAGGAGTATAATTTACAAAAGACTGCATTGGACTTGCCATAAAATAGCATGGTTAGGTCAGAGGCCATGAATTATGTAACACTACCTGTCTCCCTGTTACCAGTCCATCACCTGAAAAGGAACAAGTCAGCAATGTGGCATAATATTCTCTGCCTTCCTGGATGGGTGCAGGTCCAATCACACTCAAGAAGTTTGATATCATCCAGAAGAAAGCATCCTACCTGGCTGCTGTTCACTTCACAATCGATGTACACATTGTTGCCATTGTGCAATGTAGAAAGTGCAAAGCAGAAACTCATCAAGGCTCCTCTAACATCATCTTCCAAACCAACAATCTCTACGACATAGAAGGACAAGGACATCGGAATACTATTCATGAAAGGTCTCCTCCAGGATAAATATCACTCTGACTTCAAACTATACTGCTAGGAGCCTGGAACTCCCTTCCTAACAGCACTGTAGTGGTTCAAGGAAACAGCTCACCACAACTTTCTTCTGAAGAACTAGGGATGAGCAATAAATGCTGGCTTATAGAGAAATGCTCATATTCATGAATATACAGATGAATGGCTTTCTCTTTTTAGAATGCACTTTAACAGAAAATCGTTTGCACTGTACACTTCTGGTGAAGAATTTGGAAGCTTTGGAGAGAGTGCAGAGAAGGTTCACCAGGATGTTGTCCAACCTCAAGTGCACTGGCTATGAGTAAAGTTTAAAAAGACTCGGATTGTCTTCACTGAAAAGACGGTGGCTGGGAGGCAACCTGCTAGAGGTCTACAAAATCAGGAGAGGCATAGATAGAGTGGATAGTCAGAGGCATTTTCCCCCAAGATTGAAATTTCAATTACAAGGGGCGCAGGATCAAGGTGAAAGGGCAAAAGTTTAAAAGGAGATGTGCTAGGAAAGTTTCTCTCACAGAGAGTGATAGGTGCCTGGAATGCACTGCCAGAGTTGTTGATGGAAGCAGGAACATTGATGACATTTAAGAGGCATCTGGAAAGTTGCACGAAAAGGGAGGGAATAGAGGAATACAGACCGAATTAAGTCAGAAGGTTTTTTTTAGTTTAGTCAGGGCATGATGATTGGCATAGGCCTGGAGGGCTGAAGGGCCCATTCCTGTGCCTTACTTCTCTTTTGTTCTTTGCCCTTGTACAAATTTGGGAACAGCAATGGTACATAAAATTTAATCCTGATAAGTGTGAGGTGATGCATTTTGGGAAATCTAATAAGGTAAGGATATTCACAACGAATAGCAAGTCATTAGGGAATATGGAGGAACAAAGAGGACTTTGATGTGCAAGTCCAGAGATCCTTGAAGGTGCCAAAGGTACACTGGCTGGTGAAGGCGACAAACAGGATGCTTGCCTTCAATAGCTGGGGCATAGAATACAGGAGCAAGGAAGTATTGTTGTAACTTTATAAATCATTGTTTAGGCGACGGATGGAATAACTGTGTGTACTTCTGATTGCCACACAGTCAGGAGGGTGTAATTCCACTGGAGAGGGTGCGGAAGAGATTCACCAGGATGTTGGCTGGGGTGAAAAGTTTCAGGTATGAGGAGAGACTGGATGAGCTGTCTTTATTTTCCCTGGAGCATAGGAGGCTGAGGAGGCATCTGATTGAAGTGTTCAAAATTATGAGAGGCATAGACAATAGATTTGTGAGACACTTTTCCCCAAGGGAAAAGTTTAAATGAAGGAGTAAGTCGTTTAGTGCAGATCTGGGAAGAGCTTTTCTCCCCCCATCCAGAGAGTGGCAGCAATGTGCTGCCTGAGGGGGTGGTGGAGACCGATCCATCACAACATTTAAGCAGCATCTGGATGAACACTTAAAACGCCAGGGCATCATAAACTCTGGACCAAGTACAGGTGAATGGGATTAGTGTAGTTTGGTGTTTGTTGGTCAGCATAGATATGGTGGACCGAAGGGCCTGCTTCTATGCTGTCTGACTCTAAACAGTGCAGATTTTATTGTGGGGTAGTATTGATTAGTTACTTTACAAAAGATTGCTGTTGACTTGGGTCTTTATACCTGCAAATCTGAAGTCTACCCACTTGCACATGGGCATCCTTTGAAGATGGTAAAATGATTTTTTAATCATTAATGGAGGCTACAAACATCATGACAGGAACGTATTCTTATTTAAAGCAAATAAGTCCACCAGTTCAAGAACCCAGCAGTCAAAAAGTGGAGTTCACATTTTGTGTTAAAGGTTCTCATCAGAAAATAAGATATCACAAATAAAGGAGGTCTTCCCTGGACTTGCGCATAACATCAGCATGTTATATGTTAGAGAGCTAAATAAAAGGGTCAGGTTTTGTCGGGCCATCTGTTACACAGGTGATATTGATCCTCAGAGAGAGATATCACTGATGAGCATCAGATAGAAAATGCAAAGGCACATCAACCAATGCATGTTTTCTATTCTTTCACCACTGAGAATTGTATGGAGCAGCCAAGAATTCTGCCACCATCTGCTGTCATGGTGAATAGTTTGAAAATCATCATACTGGAACCAAAGCTCAAGGAACAACAAAACAAGAACTGTCACCACCTTAGATTTACACAACATTTTTAATGAAGAAAAATGTCCCAATGTAATTCACAGTTGAGGTATCAGACATGTACAACAAGCCAGGATAATTTTAGGAGGGATGCCTCCAAGCTTGGTCAATGTGATGAATTTTGAAGAGAGTCTTAAAATAGGAGAAAAAAGTGGAAAGGAGTTTGTTTAAAATTCAAGATAGTTTTGGATGGCTTAAAGCTCAGATCCCAAGAATTAGGAAAGGTTTGGTTCACAAAAACATTAGAGATGGTGGCAGGGTGATTTGAGGCGCTGGGGTGCAATGAGGACATTTATACAGCTGTTGGTGGTGACAGAATTAGGATCAAATAAGAATCTATGTAGACTTAAGGCATGACGTAGAATATAATAAGGTGATAACTTCCTATTTTAATCATACAGCGCACCTTAGTTTTGTGAAGCACTTGATTTGATGTCAAAATGCAGCATCTCTATCATGTGATAAAGTGGATATATGGCTGCAAATCTTGCTTCGAAAATGTTACCATCCCAGGAACATCAAGAGAAAAAAATACAGCACAGACATATACAATCACACAATTGACTCACCAACATATATCTGTAAAGTCTTATGCTTATGTTGTCATCATTTCCATTAAAAATTGCTTTCCCACATTTATATGGAAACATTGTGTAAATGTCACAGTGTAGTTTTTTTACTTTTTTTTTTAACTGGTTCTTTTACTGGTCCTAGCATTTCAAGACTTCTCCTGTAGGCAGGATGTAATCACATTATGACCAAATGACAAAAGCATTTTTATAAAAGTGGAAAATAAAAACCAAAATATCATGGAAAGTATTTGTTTGGAACATTCATCTGTACTATCCTGAAGTGTAATAACTTGTTTAAAACAATAAATAGTTTAGAAACTTCTCAAAATTTAAACATTTTTGTGCATAAAAATGTTTTCTCAAATTGCTTTCAAGCACACTGTAATTAATCCATCTGCATTATGTTTTTGATGAAGGAGAATGATTAGTACATGAAGGCAAAACTCAAACTGGTTAGGTTGGTATCAGATTCAGATGTTTTGGAAAATTATTCAAGTCTAACTGATCTGGACTTGATTATAGACGTTTAAATTGGACTTGAAATGAGCATGGAGGAATATTTGGGATTTCATTCAATAATAATCACATTGAAATTATTCAGTATCTCATTACTAAAAGCAAGCCATTACGCTGAATTACATAACTAGTGTTATTGAACAGCTAAGCAAGAGATTGGACTTGTACTTCCTAGAGAGCCAGGTGCATTATGCCTAACAGCCTCCCCTTGCATCGCGTGCGTCTATGAGTAGCAAAGTGCAGTACACTCTGGTGTGATCAATTGTAATCTAGTGCCTTTCCTAAATGCCCATTGTGCTTGCAAATTTGAACCGAGAAGTGGCAGGGGATGCATTCTGCATTATGGTCCTGGGCATCTATGGGAACTAAGCTAAGTGTCATGTTTTGCATTTTGATACAAATATTTGTTAAATATTTTACATAAATCACATTGTCCTGCAGTTTTGTATCACCAAAATGCATGTCTAGAATTATTTGCAATTTCTTTATAACCAAAGTAAAACATTATCAGTACTTAATCTGTTGCAAACTTATAGTATGACTTGATTATCATTTTTTTCCCATTCAAATCATCAATCCCTTCTCAGAGAAGGAAGGATGCTCCTGACTTTCTACACACAGGTCCCAGCTGACATCACCCAAGATGAGTTAACAGAAGCTGGCTGATAGTGTTAATTAAGTTGATTCAGGTCCAAAAACATTGACAAATCAAACATAAAATGGCTGGTGATGTGTGAAAACAAAGTTACACAGTATAATTGCATATGGGCTCATCATAACTTATGCATGTACAACCAACACCCCATCCATTAAATCACTGGACAAACACCAAATTTTCAAATGTCAATTGCAGCAGATACTGCCTTTAATGCAGAAAAGAATCCTAAGGTACTCCTCAACAGGTCAAATGTGAACACCGATGTAAAGCAAAAGCTATCATGAGGGGTAACAGGCAGTTTGGTCAGTGGTGGGGGCTTGGTGAAGAGATAGAGTAATAATAAATATATTTACCAACTTTTGAAAGTATCTGGCAGCACTGAAGGTTTGAAATTTATAACTTCCCTCAAGAAAATGAATTTTTGTTCTTGTACTGTGGGCACTCATTTTTTTTTAAACTTGAAAAATAGACTTACCAGAGAAGGGTTCAATTTACTTTAAATATCATTATATTCTGAAATAAAAACTTAACAGAGGTAATTTACTTCCACTGGGAATATAAGCAACCTTATTGATCTACAGATTGACATGTTTTACCACATGTAGCTACAGAGATCCTATTTCATTTTGAAGTGTCAAGTAGGCAGTACCCAGTCTGTCAGAACAAAAGAAAGATTGGTATGTTTTGAATTTGAAAAAAAGTGTGTTTTAGATGGGGGGTGGCAGTGTTGGAGAAGTATTTTAATATTACCAGAAAAGCAATTGGGCAACAACAAAATTAATTTGGATGATGTTTGTGTGATTACGCTCCTATGAAAAGTCCTAGAACATACTACAATTTCAAATGGGTAAAACCAATTGTTGAGGTGTAAAATCAACTGTCTAATCATTACCAGAATTTTTTTTGTCTAGCGGTGAAAGTTATGAAATATATCACTGTTCCTTCAATATCACTAGATCAAAATCCTGGAATTCCTTCCCTAATGGCATTGTGGGTCAATGGAGAGCAGGTGGATTGAAGCAGTTCAAGAAGACAGCTCACCACCATCTTCTCAAGGGCAACTAGAAATGGGCAAGAAAGGCTGGCCAGCCAGCGACACCAACATCCCACAAATGAGTAGGAAAAAAAATAGAAGTTACACAGAGATTGAAAATGACAATATAAAGAATGGGGCAAGTGCAATGGGTTATTATGGCAACATACACTGGAATTTGCCTTTTATCTAGAAATGGAGCAAGCAAACAACCAATAATACTGCAGTCTGGGTAAAGTTGAAGCAATGAGCGAGTGTGAATTTCACCTCATGTCGTTTATCAGAATTTAATATCCATCAAGTGAATGGACTCTTCCTCTAAATTATTCACATAAAAACGATTTTGCAACTGAATGGTCAGTTGGAGACAATCTATTTAGAACTGCACCAGTTATAGTACATCACTTGCCCATGGAAGCAGGAAGGTTATTTTTACACCTATGTCAGGTTATCTTGTGCTCAACCATTTCACAATGAACTATTGTTTTTGTCAGGAGATGGTTTCAGGCAGTCTGTTTACTCAGTCTTGATGGTACCGGTTAGCATAATTTCCAGAGTTTATTTGATCTTGCTTTGAGCAGGAGTTCAGGCAACCTCTTTCTTTCTGTGGAATGTGATCAGACTAATGGTACACCTTGAGGGATGGCAGAATTTGAACCTGGGACTCTTGGCTCAGCTGGTAGGAACACAACCACTGCATCACAAGAGCTCCAGCAGCAAGGTGTTTTTAATCTGCTATATTTGATACAAACTAAGATGATCACTTGGTCCATAAAACAATCTTAATGCAGATTTTCCTCCTGAAACTAATTACATTCCCACCCACACCTAAACTCATCAAGTAACTCATAACGTGAATAAATTATTCCTGAACTTAAAGGGACACCATGTTCATGACAACTTTGTTTTAAAGTTAATGTCACAGATTGTAACCATACAAGCAAGCAATACAATGATCAATCTTGATGTGATGCATTTTACCACATTTGTCTTTACAAACAAATGGAAAGAGTAACAAAACAGTTTCTATGATGATGCCATTGCAAATGTAGGCAATAATAATGCTTTGTCAGCATGACAATTCAGTCCTCTCCCAACACTTGTTTCTTCTTGACAGCTAATTATATAGAAAAATCTGAACCTATTCAACTGGGCCAACTATCTCAATTTCCGTTTAATAACTAGTTTGGATTATTGTTGAATAGGAAGTCCAACAATCATGCGTATTATAGATGTTTGAAAATGGTGTTTATTAGTCCCAGATCCTTTGCTGCAGAAGCCTGTTAAAGCAAAATAGAATACTGCTGATGTTGGAAATCCAAAATAAAATTCAGACATGCTCGAAAAAAAATAAGGTTTTGCAGCATCTGTGGACTTAGCTCTAAAGATGAATCTGTTTAGACTCAAAATATTAATTCTTTCTCTTTCCACAGATGCTGCCAGACCTGATGAAATTTTCCAGCATTATTTTGTTCCTGAAAATTCTTTAAGGATTTATTGAAATCCCATTTCTGGATCTCCCTTCCCTTGACCTTTCAAGCACCTTCACAGTACTTGCATAACAAATGTCTTCATGTTGACTCTAATTATCTTCCCCAACACTTTAATTCTGTTAGACATAGTAGGATGCTGGAGTCTGAGATAACAAGTTGTGGGACTGGATGAACAACGTGGGCCTGGTAGCAGAGGAACAGGAAAGCTGACATTGAGTCTGGACCCTTCTTCAGAAATGGGGCTTTGAAATAAATGGAGAGACGGGGAGGGATTGATATGAGATGGATAGAGGAGCAGATAGGTGGAGAGAAGACAGACAGATCAAGCAAGCAGGGATGAAGCCAGTAAAAGTAATTGTAGGTAGGGAGTTGGGATGGGGGTTGGTCAGTGAGGAGGCCTCCTCCAGTGCTACAACAATACCACCTGAAGGCTGGAGGAACAGCACCTCATATTCCGTCTGGGAACCCTGCAGCCCAACGGTCTTAATGTGGACTTTACCAGCTTCAAAACTTTCCCACCCCCGACCTCATCACAAGACCAGCCCATCTCGTCCCCACCTCCTTGACCTGTCCGTCTTCCCTCCCACCTACCCACCCCTCCCTCCTCACTGACCAACCCACATCCCAACTCCCTACCTACGCTCACCTTTACTGGCTTCATCCTCGCATCCTTGACCTGTCCATCTTTTCTCCACCTATCTGCTCAATTATCCATCTTTTACCGTTGCCTCCCCCCCCCGTCTATTTAATTCAGAGCCCCCTTCCCCATTTCTGAAGAGGAGTCCAGACCGAAACGTCAGCTTTCCTGCTCCTCTGATGCTGCCTGGCCTGCTGTGTTCATCCAATTCCATACCTTGTTGCCTTAATTCTGTTCTCTGGATGCCAATCTTTCAGCCACAGGAAACAGTTCATGCCTGAATTTCTATCCAAACCCACCATAATTTAAATACCTCTTCGCTCTTCAAAAGAGCGCAGTTTGAATATTACTGTTCCCCAGAGGAGAAAAAAGTGGATAAATTCTGGGAGCTGCATAACATCAGCTCCAAAATCATGTGATACCACTGGGGGGAGTTTTCTTCTGGCAGGCCTGGTGTTAGTGTCCACCTCCTTAGCACAGTCTGATTTACATGGGTAAAACTTTTACTATGGCCACGTTATGCTGCATTGGCATTTTCCAAGCAACAAGTTGATTCCTGTGGCTGAAGGAGGCCATCATTTAAGTGGAGGCTGTCCCCCAGGGTTGCCTGAGGTAAATATGTGGGTGCATGAGTGTTGGAAATGTGTGCCTGTACGCGTGAGGTGTGTTTGAAATGTATGGGTATGCAGGGGTGTGTGTGTCTCAATGGTGTACATGTGAGACAGTGGGATGGGAGTGTGCATGCATGCATGCATGTGTATGTATGTTTCATACCATTATCCCTTGACATTCAAGGACATTGCTAATGCTGACATTACTGAGTTCCCAGCTTCTGCTGGGGTTGGATAAGGTCACCAAGGTTAAAAGCTTAATTGGAGTAGTCATGCAAATACTGTGTCTATAAGAACCGTCACAAGGGTCTCCTGTGCTGAGTGTCTCATCTTCGAATTCTAATTAATTCCACCAGTTACAAGCCTCATGTAAGCAGCATGATGGAATACTCTTTACATGCTCAGCTAGGCACAATTCTAGCAAATGTTAAGAAGTCCAACAACATCCATATGAAGTAGTCCACTCGACTACCACCCAGCAACTAACTTAAATATTCACTGTCTCAGGCACTGACAGTGTGGCGGCTCTGAACACCATTTATAAAATTCTCTGGAACAATTTGCCAATGCTTCTTTGACAGCACTTTTTTTTAAAGTTTTGTGACTGTTAGCTCTTAGCAGGATCAATGTAGAAGGTAATAAAATGTGAGGCTGGATGAACACAGCAGGCCAAGCAGCATCTCAGGAGCACAAAAGCTGACGTTTCGGGCCTAGACCCTTCATCAGAGAGGGTCTAGGCCCGAAACGTCAGCTTTTGTGCTCCTGAGATGCTGCTTGGCCTGCTGTGTTCATCCAGCCTCACATTTTATTATCTTGGAATCTCCAGCATCTGCAGTTCCCATTATCTCTCAATGTAGAAGGTGCTACCTCCAAGATCCACTCCACATTACCCTCAACCTGACTTGGAAATATATCACTTTTCCTTCATTGCCATTCAGTTAAATTCTAGTACTCTTATGTAATAGCACTGTGGCTGTACTTTTTACATGTAAACTTCAGGAAACTCAGTGGTTGCTCACAATCACTACTGCATGAGAATTTAAGATGGCAACAAATGCTTGATCCTACCATGATGCCCATAATCTGTGCATGAACAAATAAAAATTGTAAGTATTCATTTTAAATGGGACTTTAATAACGTATAAATTACTTCAGTCACAGGGACGTTACTGTGAGCTCATTCTTTAAAAAGCCATCCCCCACTCAAATAGTTTCCATGAGCTGAAAAGCTGAAAAATATTTCAAGAAATGATTATTTTATACAGGAAAGAAATAGATGATGTTTATATAACGTCTTATTATATTTCTTAAAGCCGTTTCAAAGTGGTGCATGTCAAATAAGCAGACCGCATTTCAAAATTATTTGTGTTGAAACTAAACTCAAGCAACTTACGCAAAGCAAGATTGCATGAGCAGCAATATGATTGCAGTCCAGGCAATCTGTTTTGGGTGGTTTTAGTTAAGAATGTTAGCTAGGAATTCTTCCCGTACACTAACCTCTCTTTAAAATCTTTATTATCTGCCTCAACACACTGGTTATCTACGTCATTGCTCATGACCTATCAATGCCTTACCTATGCTGAAAAATGAGCATTGACTTAGATGTATTTTGTCTTCTAAAATATCTCCACAATAGCGGGTTATATATGACAGGTGATAATATTGTCAATGAGTGCTGGCTTCGCAGTTGCATTGGGCCAGACACTTTGCTAACTATGAATAAACTCCTTATTGTGCAGAATGTGTGCCAACAACTGCTTTTCCTGGCTACAGCACTTCCTGATTTGATAGCACTTTCAATAATGCACTAATATAGTACTTACGAACATTCACACATATGTAAACTGATTGTTCTCCACTTCAAAAAAGCTAATCCAGAAAGAACGTGCATTTATTTGCCATCTTTCGTGATTCTCTCAAGTACTTCACAGCATGTGTTAGCCAATCTGCAAACAGAAACAGCAAAGTGCTAAGAGATGAGGCAATCTATCTCAGTGTTGTTAATGGAGGGGCGAGGAAGGTGGGCTGGGGTGAAGAGAGAAAATAATTGGCCACGTTATATGGATGTTTTTATTTAAAAATGCCCAAAACCTGGGAAATAAAGAAATCAGTTTCCTTAAAAATAAGTCCATAATTAACTGCACTGCTGGAATTCCAATGTGATTTTAAAATATAAGCTGTCTCATATAGATGATCTTAAATGTCCAGCTTCTCCATTTACTTTATTAGTGGTGGTGCAATTAAAATTATGGTATCTAGTTGCTTTCAGCGCAGGGCAATGGAAGCATAAAATACTCACCAAGTACTGACCAGCGTCCATT
Source organism: Stegostoma tigrinum (assembly GCF_030684315.1). Lineage (NCBI taxonomy): Eukaryota > Metazoa > Chordata > Chondrichthyes > Orectolobiformes > Stegostomatidae > Stegostoma > Stegostoma tigrinum. The sequence continues at coordinate 27,068,099 of NC_081372.1, forward strand.
TTATAAATTAGCACTTCCTGTGGATGCCATTGAAGAGGTTACCAAACCTCAGATTGCAATATTATGAAGGGGACAAAAGGTTATTGGGGATATGCAGAAATGTAGAATTGAGGTTAAAATCATCAGGGGTGATCTTGTTGAATGATGAAACTGGCTTAAAAGGTCAAGTGGCCTACTCTTGTTCCTTGTTCATATTTTCTTAACTGATTGGAGTAAAGATTAATGAGGCACTGGGCTAGGAGTCACTGGTAAATCAGACAATCATAAAATCCCTACAGCGTGGAAACAGGCCCTTCGGCCCAACAAGTCCACACAGACACACAGAGCATCCCCCCCAGACCAATCCCCCATAACCCACCTAATCTACACATCCCTGAATACTATGGGCAATTTAGCATGGCCAACCCATCTACCCTGCACATCTTTGGACTGTGGGAGGAAACCAGAGCACCCAAAGGACACCCACGCAGACACAGGGAGAATGCGCAAACTCCACACAGACAGTCGCCTGAGGGTGGAATCAAACCCAGGTCCCAGGCACTGTAAGGCAGCAGTGCTAATTACTGAGCTACCGTGCCACCGTGCAAGTTCTTTTCTTGTATTTCCAAGCAATTGAGCTGATATTATACTTGGACAAATAATGTTTGTGTTTGTATACTCCTTAGCAGGGATGTTAGGATATAATAACCAAATTAAAATCAACCCTATTGTTATGATTGCACAGGATTCTTAATATCCCTTGTTATTTTTATAAGTTCCAGGATTTTAAGTGTTTTGGAGACATAATTTCATCCATGTTCCACAAAGATCACTATAAGGGGTTTGTTAATATACAGTAAACATTATGTAATATACAAATAACAATCTGGCAAGACGTTATTGCAGTTTACCCAATGTGGACATGGGCTCCTTATCCAAATTCTGCCACAGGAAACAAAAGAAAACTTGCCATTTCAGTGACTGGATTCACTGGTTCATGTTAAGCTTTCTTGGCTGAACCAGAGTCAGAATAATAGCTAAAAACAGATTACTTTTAAAAGACCACAGTCATCAGTGCAGAAATCTGATCAGCCTTTCTGAGAGCAAAATCAAGAAAAGCAACTGGACCAGATGAAGTCCCCAGCCGTGCTCTCAGACTCTGCATGGACCAGTTGGTGGGAGTACTAACAGACATCTTTAACCTCTCCTTACTCCAATCTAAGGTTGTCACCGACTTCAAGAAGGCCACTATCATCCCAGGGCCAAGAAAAATCAAGCAGTATACCTTAAAACTACTGCCCAGCAGCTCTGACATCCGTCATTATGAAGTGCTTCAAGAGGTTAGTAATGGCACACTTCAAACACCAGTCTCCCAGACTGCCTTGATCCATTACAACTTGCCTACAGTTGCAACAGATCCACAGCAGACACCATCTCCCTGTCCCTACACTCATCCCTGGAACATCTGGATAACAAGGATACCTATGTTGGAATTTTTTTATTGACTTTAGTTCTGCCTTCAGCACAATAATTCCAACCAAACTCATCTCCAAACTTAGACCTAGGACTCTGCTACACATCGCTCCCCTGCACCCCACCCCCCCTCCCCACCACTCCCACCCACCCAAATAACTGGGCTTCCTGACACACAGATTACAATCAGAAAAGACAAGCGATAGCACCTCCGCCACAATAATCCTCAGTATCAGTGCCCGACAAGGCTGTACACTCAGTCCCTTACTACACTCTTTATACACTCATGACTGAAATTTCAGTGCCTTGAGAGTGCAGCCCACTTCATCATGAAAACCAGCCTTCTCTCTATGGACTCCGTCTACACTTCTGCTGCCTTGGGAAAGCAGCCAACATAATTAAAGATCTCACCCATCCTCTTCCATCGTGCAGAAGATACAAAAGTTTGAAAACAAACTTGATGAATTTTGGGATAACAAGGTGTATAGCTGGATGAACACAGCAGGCCAAGCAGCATCAGAGGAGCAGGAAAGCTGACATTTCGGGCCTAGACCCTTCTGCAGAAATGAGGGGGGGGGGGTGAACGGGGCTCTGAAATAAATAGGAACATGGGGGAGGCAGATAGAAGATGAATAGAGAAGATAGGTGGAGTGGAGACAGACTGGCCAAAGAGGCGGGGGTGGAGCCAGTCAAGGTGAGTGTAGGTGAGGCAGTAGGGAAGAGATAGGCCAGTCCAGGGAGGGCGGACAGGTCAAGGGGGCGGGATGAGGCTAGCAGATAGGAGATGGGGGTGGGGCTTGAGATGGGAGGAGGGGGCAGTGGGAGGAAGGACAGGGTAAGGATGCGGGGACGAGTTGGGCTGGTTTTGGGATGCAGTAGAGGGTGGGGAGATTTTGAGGCTTGTGAAGCCCACATTGATACCATTGGGCTGGAGGGTTTCCTAGCAGAATATGAGTTGCTGTTCCTGCAACCTTCAGTAGCATTTTTGTGGCACTGCAGGAGGCCCAGGATGGATATGTCGTCTGAGGAATGAGGAAAAGTGGGTGGTAGGTGGTGTATTCTAGGTAGCTGCAATCCCAACACCACCATAAAACCAGCAGACAAGGGAGGCACAGTTGTAGTATGGCGCACTGACATCTACATCACTAAGGCCGCTCCACACTCCCCTCCAGCCCCACCACACCCGCAAGAAGTGCTATACATTCCCCTACAACTCCCTCACCCACATCCCAGGCCCCAAGATGACTTTCCACATCAAGCAGATGTTCACCTGCACATCTACCAATGTGGTATACTGCATCCGCTGTACCTGTTGTGGCCTCTTCTACATCGGGGAAACCAAGCGGAGGTTTGGGGACCGCTTTGCGGAACACCTATGCTCAGTTCGCACTCAACAAGTGCACCTCCCAGCTGTGAACCATTTCAACTACCCTTCCCATCCCTGGACTGACCTATCTCCTCCCTACCTCCCCACCTACACTCACCTTTACTGGCTCCATCCCCGTCTCTTTGACCTCTCTGTCTCCCCTCCACCTATCTTCTCCTCTATCTATCTTATATCCGCCTCCCCCTCTCTCCCTATTTATTTCAGAGCCCCTTTCCCCTCCCACATTTCTGAAGAAGGGTCGAGGCTCGAAACGTCAGCCTTCTTGGTCCTCTGATGCTGCTTGGCCTGCTGTGATCATCCAGCTCTACAGCTTGTTATCTCAGATTCTCTAGCATCTGCAGTTCCTACTATCTCTTCAAGAATTTCGAACAGCCTTCTCATTTACTAATATTGACCTTTCTGCATCTTCTCTGCAGCTTTAACACTATATTGTGCTTTCTGTTCTATTACCCTGTTGTATTTTTGTAAAGTATGATTTATCTGGGTAGCGTGCAAAATGATACTTTTCACTGTATCTTGGTACATGTAGCAATAACAAATCAAAAACAGAAAAATAGTATGATTACTGGCAATATCATGGATCGCCATTAAGAAATCTAAAGTTGGCAAATTATGGAAAAAAAGGTTTCCAAAAGAAATCAAAGCTAGGCAGTTGTCTTCTCTTTTACTCTATATTATGTCTACAGCATGCAAAGTGGCTTTCAGAAACTCCATTCATACTTTTCCTAGGCTAGTGATTCTAACTGCATGATGCACGCAGGCACATTCTGAGAAAGATGTGTTTAACTTTCTTGGAAGAGGTGAGTGAAGCCAGAAATGCAGGCTGATGAGCATTTTAAAACAATCCAGGGAATCAAGAGGACATATGTGGTATACGGCAACATGAGTGAGAGTGAGAAAGGAGTCGGAAAGATGACAATGTTCCAGGTGAATCTTAGACTCACAGTCATACAGCACTGAAACAGACCCTTCAATCTAACCAGCCCATGCCAAACATGATCCCAAGCTAAACTAGTCCCAACTGCTTGCTCCTGGCACATATTCCTCCAAAACTTTCCGATTCACATATGTATTTAAGAGTCTGTTAAACGTTGCAACTGTACCCGCTTCCACCTCTTCTTCAGGAAGTTCATTCCAGACATGAACCACCCTCTGTAAAATAAATTGACCCTCATGTATTTTTTAAAATCGCTCCCCATCAGCTTAAAAAATGTGCCCCCAAATCTTGAAATGCCCCCATCCTGGGGAAAATACACTTTCCAATAACCCTGTCTATACTCATGATTTTGGAAACTTCTATAAAGGTTGCCTCTCAACCTCCTGCGCCCCAACAAAAAAGTTCCAGCCTATCCAACCTTTCTTTATAACTCAAACCTTCCATGCCTGACAACATCCTGGTAAATCTCTTTTGAATCTTCTCCAGCTTAATAATATCCTTCCTACAGCCGGGCGACCACAACAAGACTCATTACTCCAGAAGAGGCCTCACCAATATCCTGTACAACCTAAACATGACTTCCCAACTCCAGTACTCAAATTACTAAGCAATGAAGGCAAGCGTATCAAACACCTCTTTAACCACCTTGTCTATATGTGACACAAACTTCGAAAAACTATGCATCTAAACTCCTAGGTCTCTGTGCTACAACACTACTCAAGGCCCTACCAATAATCTTGATAGAATCTCTCAGAATGTAAATGTTCTTGAGCCTGCTTTTTTAGAACTTGCAAGCCAGTTATCTACCACATCAGACAGTGTCTCCAAAGTGGTCGAAGTGGCCCAAAATGGTAAGTCCCATCATGAGCACAGCTCTTTCTACTTCTGTGGGATGCAGGAATGGAGTTGGTTTGGGCTGCTCACATGCACAATTGAAGAAAATAGTTGGCCTTTTGAATAGTTGGTTGTTTCCACTGAATATTCCATATTGGCAAGCCCTCTGCGTGAAATTTGGAGGGCATACGACAGACCAGCTGAGAGCAGGTCTGTTCTCAGTGTGTACGTTTTTGATTGCTAAGGTACTACTGTGGATATGTCTCTGGGCAACTTGTGGGTGGGGAGCAGGTTAGCAGTATAGAAGACTGCGTAAAATTTGGATGACCCCTTTGGAAGTTTTAGAAGATCTCAAAGATTGACGAAACGTTTTTATGAATAAATGATTTTGTCAGTGGAGTAAAGTTATTCTTTTCTCCTGTCAACATGGGTACTCACAGCTATGAGGTGAATTGGCATGGTATTGAAGTGGGAGGGGAGATAGAAGGGCTGGTGGGTAGAAGTAGGCACTAAGTTAGCTTAGATGTATGAGGAGCCATAGCGACTGACGGATTTAGGGTGGCATCGCAAGTATGTGAAGGTGAAGGGAAGGGAGGTAGGTTGAGGGCCGGGGGAATATTTTATATTTTATTCTTTTATTATAACTTTTGGCCATGGTGCTGAAGTGCTAAAGCAGGATTTCCTCAGTCCACCTTGGGAACTGAAAGCTTTTTTAGCCCTTCCCACATGTACCCAACTTCCAAACAACCTACAACACCACCCACCAACCCATCAACTCCTCCAGCCTGAGGATGAGGAGTGTGGGCTGCTATTTTTAAAGGCCGAGTTCACGGATCTGTGATTTATCCCACTTCAGTGCGCTTGACCTAGCAATGACTCTCACCTTTCAAAACTACTTTCTAACTTGCAACCATCTTCCGAGTTGACGTATGTAGTCAACTCTACCAGTGATTTTACACTGTCCATCAGCGAGTCTTGACCCTTGTGTTCCCAATACATCAGGTCACCTGAACACAGATCGCTCAGGCTTTCCAGTACTCAAAAACCTTTGGACTCTCCTCACTGCTCCTTCAATTGTTTTGGTGCCCCTTACTGCAATGACTAATGAAAACTCTCCACCGCAAATACGAAGTCTGAGACTAAGCTGCAGTTTTTTTTTAAAAAGACTTCATTTCTTGCCCACAAAGTCACATGTATCCAGGTGCTGCATGCAGAGAACTCATCCCCAATGTAACTGAAATCTGATGGAGACTGCAGCTCCATGGCAACAAAAGAATCTATCCCCAGTGATACATGGGAGAAAAATTGAGCTGTAATGTCACTTAGTCTTTACAAACAAAGCAAAACTAAATAAGTACTATGGAATCATACAATACTAATTGCTTCAAAACGATGATATACTTCAGCATTGAGTAGAGTAATTTGATGGTATGCTGAGAAGTTTGCTAAGATAGTAGTAACTTTCTTTCAATCAAGATAAGGACATCAGTTTACAATAGGTCCATCCAGCTCTCAGAATCTTTGAAAGGTGAACTAAAAAAAAAGACAGATTTAGAACTTAGAGGCTTTATGGTCAATGAAATTAGTGACGTTGTAGGTAAAACGCGTATCATTTAATGATCTGCCAATTGTACAACTGCGCATTTGCCCTAGATACTTCATTCATGCACTGCGCATTACTCATCGAAACTCTTTGGTAACCTATGCATGCAAAGGCTATTTATTCATAAATAGCAAAAACATTATTCACAATAACAAGTCAAGTAGGAGGTAAATTAGAGATAGTGGTGGCAAGCAATCATGTATAAAAATGCATGTGTTCCAGATTTGATTGCATTAATTTTCTTTTCTTTAGTCAAAAATCAAATGGCCTATTGATATGTGTTTGATATATATTTAATATTCTAATCCAGAAAGCCAACTGGGGAGGGTAGAACTGGAGCAGCTTTTGCACATTTTAAGCATTGAATGTTACAAATTTACATTCACCTCCTAACGCAAAGAGTTTTAAGTATGTGAATATTTAGAAGTTTTTAAAATCAATCTGTTCTGGCACGTTATGACACACCTCTGGAGGAAAAGGGAAATAAGACCAGATTTGCTTGCCCAGAGTGAGGAATGCTACCACTGTAACACAAGGCCCTTTCTATGACTATTTATTGCAGCCTCAAGTGATGCCCAATTAATATGCACCATCTACAAGCAATTAACATACATAAGCATTTAATTATCTAGCTTGGCTCAGCAACGACCGACACACACACATACACACACACACAAACACACACACAATTCATCCATGCCTGAAACTGGCCAAGTCCAGCAGAATTAGGAGCAGACTGACAAAATCAAGACTTGAGGAATATTAAGGTTTACAGGTGTGTACAGAGGTATTGGTGAAGATTACTAGATAAACTTGTTCATTTGTTATTCTGATGAGAATCAGCATTCTCCTGGCATAAAGTCAAAGCTTCTACCATATAACACCTGGTGTGCAGTTTGCTTTAAAATTCAGGGTAACCTCATGCTGCTGAACCCTTTTCCTTACAATCTGGGTGTACAAGGACAAGTGGTGGCTCATGGTATTGTCACTCTACTGGTGATCAGAACCACAGGCTATTGTTCTGCAGATGGGTTCAAATTCCCCCCACCTGCCCCACTCCATTTGGAATGAAAGAAAATATGGAAATGTTAGCCAAATTGCACTCACATAACCATTGTCAATTGTCGTAAAAACCCATCTGGTTCACTAATATTCTTTAGGGAAGCAAGTCCACTGTCCTCACCTAGTCTGGTCTATATGTGACTCTAAACTCTCAGCATTAGAGATGGGCAATAAATGCTGACCTAGCCAGTGATGCCCACATCCTGTGAAAGAATTTTTTAAAAATTACAGGTGCTGCATGCTTTAATGTTGTTTCTGATTTGAAGATGACTAATGGTGATTGTAGCAGAAAGGAAAGGGCTTTTAACAGCATGTATATGTATACAATTCAAGAAGCAGAAAACAATTTTAAGATTAAATTCAGAAGTAACTAAAAAAAAGTTCTGTGAAATCCATTTTGAAATGTAGAGATTAAATCAATTTAACTAGTTGTTTTGACAATTGATGCAACAGGCAAGTCGTAAGCCTCTTCCACAATAGAATTGCGACAAAATTATCCTACATGTTTCCGAACTCATAACAAGCTCTCAAAGAATATCATTGAAGTGATTATTTTTCCAATGACTGACCCATTTATAGCACATTGAGAAAAAATGGATGAAGAACTGATATCTTAGCCCCACTATTATCTGGAACATCTGTGCTCTGCAAATATGAAAAGGGTCCTGCTTGATGGAATGTTATCTCAAGACTGTATTAATCCATAAAACCACAAGAAGCTAACATAAATCATAATTGAATTTCAGTTATTTCATCTTGACTCTGTATCTTTAGAAGGTGTTTGAATAACAGAGGAAGGTCTAAATTATGGCCTACTTAAATGTCACACCCAGATAAAAGTACCACATCGGTAAGCATTGATATGTTTTTTTAAAATAATAGATAGTTGATGAGTTGATAACTAAGTTGTATAGCTCTTAGCCAACTTAATGGGAACTAACTATCGTCACATCTCAAAGCCATCTTACCTGATATCTTTGAATGCATACGTTTCTCAGGATATACAAGGGGACATTTTGTGATTTGGAGGCAAAATATAGATTTAGGTCCCAAGACCACTTAATGGCTACTGCAGCATTATTATAGTGCAGTCTCCATATCAAAACCTGATTTAATAAAGTAATCTGGAATCCCAAGGTGGAATAATCAAAGTTAAATCTATTGAATATGCTGTTGGTTGACCTCCTTTATATCATCCTGGTTACCTTGTGTACAGTTACTTGGAGGGGAAATCAGGCATATGTCAGAGAGTAGCTTCTTACCAGGGAGCACCCAATGCTTTATCAACATCTGCTGAAGAATGTCGTGGTGTGCACAATGCAGATGGCATAAAAATAACTGAGAACTTCTGGAAGATATAATGCAATTCAACAATTAAAAGTACAAGCTGTCTATATACAAATGATACACTGAATTGTACAGTGTCTGATTTGTGCCAGTCTTTATGACAAAGTAGCAAATATGAAAAAAGCAAGTCTGTGTCATCACTGCGGATACCTACTGAGGTAACAGAATGAAAAACTTCACTTGTCCACATCTGCCTATCCAAAAATGCAAAGTTGATTCCAAAATAGTTTCCCAGCTTCCTAGTCACTGCTAATGGTCTGTAAAGAGTATGCCCTCCACATTGTAATAGTTTTGCCAAAAAGTAAGAAGTGGACTATAGATGAGAGAGAAAATAAGAATTATGATTGAGCTTGAAGACAAAGTGAGAGAAGATAATATATGCAGTCAGAGTACTTGTGCAATGCCATGTTGGATCAACTAGCCTTAGTTAGGATATTCTGAGGACGGGCAATCACAGTCAAAATACCACTCTGTTGTTGATATCAAACTCCACATTACCAACTGGGAAATTTAACTCTGTCTCCTAAAGAAATTCAGCATGATACCTGAAATTGACACATTCCCTGTCGTGCAGAGCAGTCAAAAATGTTAAATCAAAACATCCAGCTTCACAAAAGGGAGTGGGAGGTGCGGCTCTGAGATTTAAATGCTCAGCAATACAGCTGCTGGGAAAGGCCAAGCATGTAATGTAAGTGTGAGGCTAGGATGGCAATTATTCAAGTAGTTAGCGTGCCAGGTGGGTACAGTGCCAGGTAAGTGATAGAGTGCTTAGCATAGATTGAGGGTAGCGGTAGTTATGTTAGCACCAATGGTGGAGTTAAATTAGTTTTTAATCATCTAATCTTTTCCTCAGTAACTCTCCAAATTCTTCATCTTTAATGGTTTATTTTGGAAGAGTCCAGACCTAGGGGAACTTATCAGAATCTTTAATTTACCAGGCAATTACCTTACAGTCAGGTGCAAATGGAATTCCACATGTTTTGGACATATTTCCAATTTGTTCTGCTCTAATAACTATCTGGCCATTGGAATATTCAAGCACCTTGTGTCCACTGTACATCTATCATACACTATTTGATGAAAAAGCAAGAGAGAATAGTAAAGATGGCCATTGATGTAGAGCTCTAAATATAGAATGGTCCTTTGACTGAACTTATCAGCTTTTAGAACATTGCCATTAAGGAAATGGTCAGGCTGAGTTAAGCATCACAAATACGCTCCCCTCTATTTCAAAGCTATGCCATAGGAAATATGCTAATACATGTATATAAACAAAGCAGTATTTCAAATGCATGTACACATATGTTATGATACACTAAATCAAGTTGTGTTGTTTTCACTTGTATATTGACATAATCTGGGCATTTGACAATAAATCTGGAGAATAGAGTTATGGGGCACAGCAGATAGTGATCATTGCAGTAGTTTCCTCACTCCGGAGATTACTTCAGGTTGGTAGCACTATCACCCATGAATGATGCCTTATTTAGTAGCTGATTAGTAATGAATCAACACATTATGGTCCAATAGTATGGAAGTTTGGTATTTGGTGACATAGTCTGTTGAGGGATTGATTAGTTCCACCATTTCATGATGACAAACATGGACCAGTGAGTCTTCCTGGTGTCCTGGCCAACATTCTATCTCCAACCAAAAAGGACCAAAAATAATCATTAACTGCGCCATTTTCTGATGTGATATTGGAGGGACTTGAATGCATTCAAATAGGTCGAGTGACTGCACTTCAAAAGCACTGCATCATGTGGCATTGTAAGTGAGAAAACATGACATATGGTTATTTAAAAGCAAGTTTGTCTTTACAGAAAGTAACACTGAGACAAAGAGTTACAATTCCTCCCCAGATCAATTGTACGAAGGAAGTGTGATCAACACACACACATTCAAGCTCTGAGCAATACAAAGGAAGAAGGTTCCATTAGCTGTTTAGATGTTGGCATGCTCACTTCTTTCTACAGTGAATTGTTATATGATTTCACAGTCAGGTTTATTCCTGATTCTTTTCCTTCTGTCATTAGGTACAATTATTAATACTCCCTTCTGGATTCAAGAATTCCCAACGTAGACAAACTAGACAATGTTCCATTTGGAAAAAGTCCCACTCTCGAATGCTATCTTTTCAACTGCTTCTATTTCCCATTACAAGAAGCTAAACTCGGCATTTTCCAATTTCACCATGTTTAAATAGAGTTGACCTTCCAACTCTAATTACCACCACAATGACTATCTACTTCTGCCTTTTCAGAATGCCCTGCTTTGACTCATGCACTGTAAGCATATTCAGCCCAGCCTGAGCTTAAGCTCAGCCTGAATGCGGTTGCCCAATTCTCACCCTGGGTCAAATCCCCCTCAGCGCTCACAACCGTGTGATTGTTACATATTTTGTGAAGGCTAATCTGTCTTTAAAACACTTACAGATCTTACAAGATGTCTCCCAAAAGCCACAGGACAGTTCCTGTTGATTCACTGCAGCCATAAACAGCAGGCATTTGGATTTGTTATTTCAGCAATCATAAAGGGACAGATTTTGAATTCAGTTCATATTTGGATAATACATTGAGCCCTTCTAAAGGTGTAAGAAATCAAAGCTTGTACAAAAGCTTAAGACCGGAAGGAAACAAAAAACTGACAGGGAATTCCAACATAATCAACTTTTCTTTATTGAACCATGGTTCATCATAAGTCAATAAGATATAGGAGCAGAATTAGGTCATTAGGCCCATTGAGTCTGCTCCACCATTCAATCATGGACAATATGTTTCTCAACCCCATTCTCCTACCTTCTCCCCATGGCCCTCGATCCCTTTATTGACCAAGAATCTCTGTCTGTCGCAAGTACACTCAATGACTTAGCCTCCACAGCCCTCTGCAGCAAAGTGCTCCACAGATGAATCACCTTCTGGCGGAAGAATTTCCTCCTCATCCCAATTGTAAAGGTTCATCCCTTCACTCTGAGGCTATGCCCTCAGGGCCTCAGAAGAAACATCTTCTCCATGTATACTCTGTCCAGGCCTCTCAATATTCTGTAAGTTTCAGTCAGATTCCGTACCCCACCTCTCCCCAACCCCCACTCACCAACACTCCTCATCCTTCTAAACTCCATCAAGTACAGACCCAGAGACCTCAATTGCTCCTCATATGACAAGGTCTTCATCCCCAGGACTATTCCTATGAACCTCCTCTGTACCCCTTCCAAGACTAGAACATCCTTCTTTAGATATGAGGTCCATAACTGCTCAATATTCCAAATGCAGTCTGACCAGAGCCTTATACAGCCTCAGCAGTACATCCCTGCTCTTGTATTCTAGCCCTCTTGAAATGAGTGCTAACACTGCATTTGCCTTCCTAATTGCCAGGTGAACCTGCATATTAAGCTTAAGAGAATCCTGACTAGTCCCTTTGTGCTTCTGGCTGCCAAAGGCTTTTCCTACTTAGAAAAGTCTATGCCTCTATTCTTCCTACCAGAGTGCATAAGCTCACACTTTTCAACTTTGTGGGGAATACTTCTTCTTTGCCCACTCTCCTAGCCTGCTCAAATCCTTCTGCAGCCTCCCTGCTTTCTCAACATCACCTGACTATCTAGCTATCGTTGTGCCATCTACAGACTTAACAACAATGCCCTCAGTTCCTTCGGCCAGATTGTTATTGTATAACATGAATTGTTGTGGTCCCAGTCACCAACTGCCAACCTGAAAGAGACTTCTTTATCTGAACTCTCTACCTTCTCCCTGTCAGTGCCTTGTCCCCATTCACCATGAGCTCCTATCTTATTTCACAGCCTCCTGTGCAGTACCTGGCAAAGGCCTTCTGGAAATTAAAACAAATCACACCTACTGGCTCTCTGTGGTCCAACTTGCTCATTACCTCCTCAAAGGCTTCTAATAAACCTACCAGACAAGACCTCCCCTTGACAAAGCTGCGCTGACTCAGCACTATTTTACCATAAACTTCCTAGTATCTACAATCTCATCCTTAATAACATAGTCTTTACCAATCTTATCAAACCAAGGTCAGACTAACCAGCCTATAATTCCCTGCCTTTTGCCTCCCTCCCATCTAAAGCAGGGGTATTATATCAGCCATTTTCCAGTCCTCTGGGATACTCCCTGATTCCAGTGATTCGCAAAAGATCACCAATGACTTCACAGTCTCCTCAACTATCTCCTTCAGAATTCTGGGGTATAATCCACCTGGTCCGAGGGGTTTATCCACATCAAACCTTTTAGCTTCCCAGCACCTTCTTAATGATGGCCATTACACTCATCTCTACAAAGCGATTTTCTTCAACTTCTGGTATACTACTGGGTGTCTTCCTTTGAGAAATCTGATGCAAAGCACCTATTCAGTTCCTCTGCCAAATTTTTGCTCCCTGTTATTACTGCTGTAGCTTCATTTTTCAGTGGTCCAGTGTCCACTCTTACTTCTCACTTACTTTTTAGATATCTAAAAAAATCTCTTGCAATCTTCTTTTATATTATGAGCTAACTTGCTCTTATATTTCATCATCTTCCACACCTCTCCCCACTATTATCATTTTAGTTATCCTCTGCTGATTTTTAAAGGCTTCGCAATCCTCTGACTTCCTATTAATCATCACCATATTGTCTGTTTGAGTGAGCTGTACCACAGGGTGCTCCAAAAAACAAAAACACCATCTTGTAGACATTCCACAATTTTGTTTATTTGAGATTCACTACCAACCTCATTTTCCTAGTCCTCCTACTAATTAAAGTCTCCCATGATTATTGTAATAGTGCCTTTCGATCTAGATTATTTTCTTCTCCATATCCTAACTATTGCAAGGAGGCCTGTACATAACTCCCATCAGGGTCTTTTTTTCCTTTGCAATTTCTCAATTCCACTCACACAGATACTATGTCTTCCGACTCTATATCACTTCTTGCTATCATTTAGTTTCATTTCTTATGAAGAAGGCAACGCCACTCCCTCTGTCCATCTGCTTGTCCTTCCGATAGAACACATTCTTGGACATTTACTTTCCAGCTCCAATCCTCTTGCAGCCACATCTGTGATACTTATAACATCATATCTGCCAACTGCAAACTGCACGACATCACCTTGTCTCATATACTGTGTGCATTTAAGTACAACTCCCTCAGTCCTGCTTTGGCTGATCCCTTCTCATAGGTCTCCCCATATCTGCTGTTAGGATAGAGTATGGAAAGGGTCAGGAATCTATTACTTGCTCTGGAAACATTTATAAGCTCTGCAAAGCACTCCTCTACCTTTAACTTTTTCCATAATTTTCCATACAATGGAACTCCTCCCCCACCTATCCATTGCCCTAATTATGTGATACACTAGGGATCAGCTCCTCGCTCATGTCTTTGTAGTTACCTTTACTCAACTGAAACACTGCTACATCTGATTCCACCTTCTCCCTCACCAAGGGGGAGGTGATGGCCTAATGGTGTTTTTGCTAAACTGTTAATCTTGACATCCAGGTAACATCTGGGGACCCAGGTTCAAATCCCATTATAGTAGAAGGTGGAATTTGAATTCAATAACTATCTGGAATTAAGAATCTAATGACAACCATGAATCCATTGTTAATTGTTGGAAAAACCCATCTGGTTCACTGATGTCCTTTTGGGATAGAAACTGTCATGCTTACCTGGTCTGACCTACATATGATTCCAGACCCACAGCAACGTGGTTGACTCTGAACCGGCCGCTGGGATGGGCAATAAATGCTGCCTAGCCAGTGATGTCCCTCATCCCATGAATGAGTAATAAAGAAAGCTTGCAGGATAAATTCTCTCATTATCATCACTGCCCCCAAACTGTTCCTTTACTTTAATCAAGTATGCTTCATTACCCATCACCAGATCCAGAATTGTCTGTTCCCTAGCACAATTATTAGCATGATTTCAGTGAAGCCGGTCCCATTGGAACAGCTCTCTCTTCCCCAGTTCGAGTGCTCATGACCCCTACATTTCAAATCCATTTCTCCCATTCCAATCTTTAAGTCACATGTTTACCTTACTAATCTTGTTCATCCTGTGTCAATCAGCTCAGTGAGCAATTCAGAGATTATTATGCTTTTGGTTCTATTTAATTTAGACCTTAGCTGCTCATATTCCCTCAGGAGAACCTCTTTCCACTTTCTACCTATATCTCTGGTACATATATGGACACAACAATTGGATCTTCTCCCTCCCATTCCAAGTTCCTTCACAGCCCAGGTGAGATGTCCTGAACCCAAGCAGCACAAGGACTGTCAGATAACAAGGTGTAGAGCTGGATGAACACAGCAGGTCAAGCAGCACCAGAGGAGCTGGAAAGCTGACGTTACGAGTCTGGACCCTTCTTCATAAATGGGGGAGGGTAAGGGGTTTCTGAAATAAAGAGAGAGAGCAGGAGGTGGATGGAAGATGGATAAGGAGAAAATAGGTGGACAGGAGGCAGACAGGACAAAGATGCGGGAATGGAGCCAAAAAAGTTGAGAGTAGGTGGGGAATTAGGGTGGGGATAGGTCAGGTCAAAGAGGCGGGTTGAGGCTGATAAGTAGGAGGTGGGGGTGTGGCTTGAGGTGGGAGGAGTGGATAGGTGGGAGGAAGGACGGACAGGTTAGGGAGGTGGGGACAAGCTGGGCTGATTTTGGGATGCAGTCGGTGGAGGGAAGATTTTGAAGCTTGTGAATTCCACATTGATCCCACTGGGCTGCAGGGTTCCCTAGCGAAACATGAAGTGCTGTTCCTGCAACTTTTGGGTGGCATCGTTGTGGCACTGGAGGCGGCTCAGGATGGATATGTCATCCAAGGAGTGGGAGGAGTGTTCCACAAAGCTGTGCAGGACTCTCAATCCTGGCCACAGAGGAGAGTATGTCTTTTCCCATGATTATACTATCTCTGATTAAAACTCCACTCGAAAGGCTCCATGTGCCTTGGTGCTAAGGTCAGTTTGCTCATCCTCCCTACAACCCATGCTCCCATCCACACAGGGGGCAGGAATCTCAAACCTGTTAGACAAGCTTGAGGTTGGAGGCTCCTTCAGCACTACTTCCCTCGCTTCTGGTAACACCCTCCTGTCCCTGACCACTGACCAAAATCAAGGTAGTTCATCCTCCTGAAATGTAGTAACCAGGTAACTCTTCCTTCTCCCTGATGGGACACAGAACGTAGAGGTCAGAGTCCAGCTCATCATCTGAGCCAGAATTCCTCAAGGAACCAACAATTGCTGCAGATGTGGTCACTATGAACTGTAATGATGTCCACCAGCTCCCACGTCATGCAGTTAAAACACATCACCTGGCCTGACATCTCTATTCTAATTCCTTAGTTCTTCATGTGTTTTTTTTTTAAGAAACATTTCCTACTGGTCTTTTAGTTTGTAACCTGTAAATAGTTCCCATGTTTACCTTCAGAGTCAAATCAGTAGTCATCACCAACTAATGAAATTATGGTTTACTTATTACGTCACTCTTGCACAGGCTTCAATTTATCCTTTCTAAAAAAGAAAATATTACAAACTATGAGTTAAAAAATGCAAGCAAAAACCATAACCTCTTCCCCTCTGCATCCAAATCCCACATTGCTCCAAGTACCCAAAACTTTATACTCACTTGGGCTATGTCTCACTCAGGATGTGATTTCTCCTTTCTGACCACGTACAGCATCAAACTCAACACAGCAGTCATTTTATGGCTTGATCTGTATAAGACAGGCCGAAAGACACCATCAAGTAGAAAAACTTAGAGACACCATGAGAGAAAGTGTTCTCAACATGGAACCAAAGGGAAGCAAACCACTAAAGAACTGCTGTTCTGAGTGAAGCTACCAAGGGCCACAAGCCGTAATGAAACCAAAGGGAGGCCTCAATCTTCCCCAGAACCTGTTCTGCTTCGTCTGCCTGTGGGCGAAATCTGCATCTATTCAACTTCCGAAGCCTTCACAGCCGAACTGCATCTTAAAAGTTTTTTAGATAAGAAATAAATCCCTTAAAACCAGGCTTGCAATGAGAACAGACTGATCTAATTTTCACTTTAAGATGCCAATTTCATCGCACTTGTTTTTAATATTTGTACTGATACATAGACTAACAACACATTTTATTTCATTTATCATATAACCATTGCTGACATTCAAAATTATTTAAGGCTAAAGTTTGGCTGTTGGTTATTTGTAAGTTGGAACATGCAAAGAAACTAAAAGTTTCAAAATAACAAACACAAGTTCCAAGTTCTTGTCTTATTCTACACACACGCCTGGGGTTCTGATATTTTGTTCACCAATGCTGGCTCCTAGATCCCAAAGCTTCAAATTTGAAACTTACTTTCATGTCTAAATCTCTTAATTGCCTTGCAATTGCTAAAACTTGAAGCTTCCCTCCCACCAAATATGCAATCCTCCAAATTTAGGCTCTTATGCATTTGCCCCTCCTTTTGCTTCCAATAAGGGGGACTGTGTCCTGAGCTATCCAGGCACATTCTCAGAAATTCATGCTTGTGTTCTGCACTTGAAAATCATCCCTTTGGTTGGCGTCCCACCATAGTAATTGTGCACAATCATTGAAGCAACCTGGCACGTTTCCCCACCTTAAGTCATACTATAATGATCTTATGATGTGGAGATGCCCATGTTGGTCTGAGGATGGGTAAAGTCAGAAGTCACATGACACCATGTTATAGTCCAACAGGTTGGACTACAATTGGTGTCATGTGATCTTAGACCATAAGACACAGGAGCAGAAGTAGGCAATGCAGCCTATGAAGTCTGCTCTGCTATTCAACAAGATCATGGTTGATCATATAATCCTGAACTAAACTTTCCACTTTTTTTGTATAAACCTAAATTTCCTAAATAACTAAAATTCTGTCTTCCTCACCCTTGAATATACTCAACACAGCCTTCTATAGCCCTCTGTGATAAAGAATTCCACAGATTCAGCTCTCTCACAGGGGGATAAGAATCCACTGATCTAAGTCTTAAAAGAGTAACCTCTTATTCTCATATTATGTCTCTTGTCCTAGACTTAACCACAAGGGGAAACAATTATTTCCAATTGGCCCTTCAAGTCCCCAAAGAATCTCATATATTTCAATAAGGTTACGTCTCATTCATCTAAACTTCAAGTACAGGCCCAAGCTATTGTTCTCTCTTCATAAGACAATTCCTCCATTCCAGTATCAGTCAAATGAACATTCTCTGGGCTGCCTCCGGTGCCAGTATTTCTTTCCTTAGGTGATGGGGGAAAAACTGTTCAGTATTTCCAGCTGTGATCTGACTAGTGCCTTGTATGGTTTTAGCAAGACTTCCCTCTCTACTTTCATACTCCATTCCCCTTAAAGAAAAAGGAACATACACCATTTGCTTTGAGGAAGGGTCACTGGACCCAAAACATTAACTCTTTCTTCACAGATACTGCCAGACCTGCTGAACTTTGCCAACAACTTTGTTTTTATACCATTTGATTTTCCTTTCACCCAAGTCTGTAATTAGGGTCTCACTTGGAGACATTTCGAAGCAGGGTAGCCTGACAGTGGCACTGTATGGTCTATGAATTTCAGTTAGTAAAGCACTGGGCTTTAGTCTACAACTGGGAACACAGCATAGGTGGCTACAAGGACATTGTCCCAGTTATTTTAAAATTTCTGACAGCATCCAGAGCTCATTGTTTACCCAACCAACACACACTGCATGCTAGCTCATGCCTTCATTCCATCTGCATAGGTGCATACCCAGTATCCATCAGGGGAAGACCTCAGGAGCCATGTGGGTATATGAAAAAATAAACTTCTTGCTATCTTATATCGCTCTCACACTCGATAGGAAAGAAAACTTCCAACCTTAAATCCATCAAAATCTTTTAAATCTCAAGAGGTAGTCGCTCATAAAAACAAACTTCTATTCAGTGTCCACAAAGACATTCAGCCATTTAATAGCCTCTTTAAGCGATTAAATTGTAAACACAGAACTCCCTGTTGAGATAATTGTAGATTTTCAAATTCAGACAAGCATTCATAATGACAAAATGATAGCCCTTGGGCAAGCGTCAAACAGCTCTGTTAAAACTATACTACCGGATGCTACATTTTTTCTAATCAACATCTGACAAAGCAGTCAGCAGAATGATTTTTCAGCTCTGACAGCTGCAGCCAGTTTTTTTTTTCCCATCCAAACTTTAAAACAACAAGAAATCTTTTAAAAAACCTTCAGATCATGCTAACTGCATCAAAATGTGTCTCCGACAATGTGGGCTATGGCTGACAGAACAGCCAAAATGGGGTCTACTTGAACTCAGCATTGTGGGTACAATCTATGTTGCAGCTACCAACTTCAGATTTCTCTCAGTGCAAATCCTTGAGACAAATCTACTGATGATTACTCCTAATTCCTTCACCAACTTCTTCAATTAAACTATAACCATGCTTCTGCAGCAATTCCTTTGAAGGTACAGTGACGCACATGGCATATAGCTCTGAGAACTTATATGTGTTAGACTGAATTAATTCCAGGTTTTCTGCCTCTTTTCAGAGGACAGAACTTCAGTGCAATCTAAATTTACTTGTGCATACTGGTATGACATCTATGCAGGTGTCCTTTTAAATAAGGGTTTAACATTTTAAACGTAGCAGGATATTATTCAGTACTCAAACTTGAACTCTGCTCATAGAAATTTCAAATCATAAAAGTTAGTTGCACTTGGCATATTTCTGATAAAGTGTTGTATAAATTAATGGTTTTTGCAGCGGTTTAAACGAAAATGTAAATGGCCGATTAAATAACTGTTAAACCTAGTGATTACTGTAAGTAATGTTACTGTATGATGGCTTAACCTGGTACTTTATAAAGGTTTAACCTGCCTCTATCAAATTCCTCTCCCTACTAATCCAACAGAAGAGTTAACCCATTTGGTCTAATAGGTTAATGACTCAATTAAAATTCCAGAGAGGGGGAAATGTGATACGAGAACATTCCTGTAATTTCCAGTTTTATAAATTCCAATTTGCAGTTCAAACCTACAGAGTATACAAACAGCAGAGTTAGCTCATTAGATCTGCTACCTTCCATAATCCTACTTGAAGCTAGAAGGATTTCACAAACTTAAGGTGAAGTGTAATCGTGCAGCAGGATTTAAATCAACACTTTGTGACAGACGTTATGCCAAAATGTAAATTCTCCTTGCATTTCTTCCATATTGATATTCGTCTTTTAATCCAAGGTGTACCAATTATATTTTACTTTGAAATGAACAGTTTGCCATTGGATCAATTTAAATTACATTTCAGACTTTTTGACTCAAGCCTTCTTGTCTAGAGAGAAAACTACTAAATATCTTTCTACGTTAGAGACTAGAACGGTAACAAATCAGATAACTGAACAATGTCCTAATTGGGAAGATTTTGGTTATGGGTAAACACTAGAACGTAGAACAGTACCATACAGTACAGGCCCTTTGTCCCATAATGCTGTGCCGAGCTATTATCCTACTCCAAGATCAAACTACCCAGCATACCAAGATAATAAAATGTGAGGCTGGATGAACACAGCAGGCCAAGCAGCATCTCAGGAGCACAAAAGCTGACGTTTCGGGCCTAGACCCTTCATCAGAGAGGGGGATGGGGGGAGGGAACTGGAATAAATAGGGAGAGAGGGGGAGGCGGACCGAAGATGGAGAGTAAAGAAGATAGGTGGAGAGGGTGTAGGTGGGGAGGTAGGGAGGGGATAGGTCAGTCCAGGGAAGACGGACAGGTCAAGGAGGTGGGATGAGGTTGGTAGGTAGCTGGGGGTGCGGCTTGGGGTGGGAGGAAGGGATGGGTGAGAGGAAGAACCGGTTAGGGAGGCAGAGACAGGTTGGACTGGTTTTGGGATGCAGTGGGTGGGGGGGAAGAGCTGGGCTGGTTGTGTGGTGCAGTGGGGGGAGGGGATGAACTGGGCTGGTTTAGGGATGCAGTGGGGGAGGGGGAGATTTTGAAACTGGTGAAGTCCACATTGATACCATATGGCTGCAGGGTTCCCAGGCGGAATATGAGTTGCTGTTCCTGCAACCTTCGGGTGGCATCATTGTGGCAGTGCAGGAGGCCCATGATGGACATGTCATCAAGAGAATGGGAGGGGGAGTGGAAATGGTTCGCGACTGGGAGGTGCAGTTGTTTGTTGCGAACTGAGCGGAGGTGTTCTGCAAAGCGGTCCCCAAGCCTCCGCTTGGTTTCCCCCAGCATACCCTATGTTTTACGATCTTCCAGGTGCCTATCCAAGAGTTGCTTAAATGTTCCTAATGGACCTGACTCTACCACCACCTGACAGTGCATTTCATGCACCTACCACTCTGTGTAAAGAACATACGTCTGATATCTCCCCTATATCTTCCTCCAATCACCTTAAAATTATGGCCCCTTGTAATAGTCATTTCCACTCTGGGAAAAAGTCTCTTGGTATCCACTCTATCTAATGCTTCTCATCATCTTGTACAGCTCTATCAAATCACCTCTCATCAACCATTCCTCATTAGACTTGCCCTCCATTCCAGGCAGCATCCTGGTAAATGTCTCTGTTAAAGCTTCCCTATCTTTCCTGTAATGAGGTGATGGGAACTGGACACAATATTCCAAGTGTGGTCTAACCAGGGTTTAATAGAGCTGCAGCATAATCTTGCAGCTCTTAAACTCAATTCCCCTGCCAATGAAAGCCAAACCGTAGTATATTATCAAGATATATCCATCCATGGTATACACTTTTGACCTGGTCATTGATCAAGATCTGGGCGAAGGCAGCTGCAGAATTAAGTATGCACCAAGGAAGCTCAAGATTGCAGTACTGCTTGATTAGCTCAAAAAGAACTGCAAAGGAGGAAACAATGCTATTCACAATTGCATTTCCTCATTGTTTTATTCGTTCATCTGACGTGGGCGTTACTGGCTGGGCCAGTGTTTACTGCCCATCCCTAGTTGTTCTTAAGGAGTTGGCGTTGAGCTGCCTCCTTGAACTGCTGCAGTTCATTAGCTGTTCACCCACAATGCCCTTAGGGAAATAATTCAAGGATTTTGACACAACGACAGAGAAAGAACAGCAATATATTTCCTAGTCAGGATTGGAAGTAGCTTGGTATTCCCATGTGTCGACTGCCCTAATCTTTCTCGATAGAGATGTGGTTGTACGTTTGGCAAGTGCTGTCTAAGGGTCTTTGATGTATTTCTACAGTGCAACTTGTAGATAGTACACACTGCTGCTATACCAGTGGTGCAGGGAGTGGATATGTGGTTGTGGTGCTAATCAAGTAGGCTGCTTTGTCCTGAATAGTGTTAACCTGGAGTGTTGTTGGAGCTACACCCATCCAGGCAAATGGGGATTATTTCTGTAATTGAAGCATTATGGCAAGACAGCACTGTGGCTTTTGGCTTCATTACCATGGGGTTCCTACTGCCTAATTTTTTTGCTACTATACTAATAAGGTAAAGTGACAACGACAATGCCATAAGCTCTTTTGATGTATTAGTACTATGTAGCACTGAAATCTGGAGTTGGGATCTACCCTGTCTGCAGAAAGACATGGTACTGGAAACTGTCAGCTGTGAGTCACAGTCCCTTTGTTTCCACACCATCTGGAGTGGAATTCCCTTCTAATGCCAGGCCAAGTTTAAAACAGTATTGTGGTGACTTAATGTCACTTGGCATATTTCCTCCATCAAACAGTTAAATTGGAGAACAATTCCCCTGTTTGTAAGCGTATTCGTGCAAACACTCCACTGAGCAACAAAAATCAACTTTGAGTCAAGCCGTATAAACATGGTGTAGCATGGTTAAAACTATCCTGCAAATACTGGGCTTAAGTTTGTACATATAATATAAATGCTTTCTTCAGGATGGATACATAGACTCAAAATGAATTATGTTGGGGGAAGGTGTAGAAACTATGTTCAGACAAATCACATACTGTTTTCCCCCACAGCTCAATGGAGAGTCTTCCAGCAGCAGATAAGGGGGCCAAAGGGGAGACTCCATGCACCAATAATGGGACTCAGTGGGCAAAAATTTTCAAATGCAGCCAGCAGCAATCTCAGAGAGGGGTTTCCTGAATGCCCTGATGGTTTTATTGGCTTCAAGGGTTTCTAATTTCTGTTTTGCACACAGACAAATGACAGCACCTCTACTCACACTTGCCAACTGCTGCAGTTGTACCGCTCTCCCAGAGTTGTTGCTGAGTCTCTGGAACTGCCGGTCTTCAGGTTGTATGCGGAGCCCAAACGCTAACATTGACAGTGTGGAGGTGACTACTGGCAAGCTGCCTCCAGGAAGATTGGGTGTAGGACCTGATGCTGATAAAGATGGGGTCGGGATCTCCATAACTAGGGGTTAGTTGACTAAATTGGATGGATGGCTCATTTGCGATGCAAAGTGATGCCAACAAATTGGATTCAATTCCCAGATTGACTGAGGCCACAGCCATCTCAACCTCAGCCCTTACTGGAAAGGTGGTGACCTTCTGGTTAAACTGCCACCAGTTGTCACTCTCTAATGAGTGAGCAGCCTTTTACTTCTCTGGGATTATGGGAACTTTACCTTTACAAATGGGATGGACACCAATATCTCAGCAGCCAGGAAGAGAGCCTATGGATTCTTGGAATTCCAGGAGACATTTGATAAGGTGCCAGATCAACATTTATTGTGGAAAATACTCATGCTATAGGGATAACATATTACAAATTACAGCTGGCAGCTGGCACATAACAGGAGAATACAAAAATGGATCTTTGTCTAATTGGCATAATGTGATAAGTAGAGTCCTGCAGACATTCGCGCTGGGGCCTCAATCTTATATAATTTGCCTGAGTTACTTAGCTGAGGTGAATGTAGGGATGCTAGCTGAACTCCCTCGTGACAACAAGATAGGCAGGAAAGTATTTACCTTCTTGGGACGTTGGTATCATCTTGATTTGTCCTATGTTGCACCATATTCTGACGACTGGGGTTAGCACACAGATGAAGGACTACCAGTTATCTGTATTGTCTATACTTTATTAAACCTCTACTGATGTAATTCAATAGTTCTTAACATTCTTTCACTGCGATCATGCACTGGAGTTATAATTTTCTTTGTCCCTCATGATAACCTTCCATGGCTTCCTTTACCAGCAACCATTTCCAAATATATATTCCTCTCCTGCTGGTTCTAATACACATGTTATCTCAAACGTCAAGTGGTAATCTTGATTTTGTCATCTGTAAGATTCTTTGTTGACACAAATCCTTCTACACATCAGCTCAGTTATGACAAACCCTCAATCAACTTCACTGAATTGACTCTTACATTTTACATTACCAGTTACAATTGAAACTTGTTTTCTAGAAACCCTTCAAATACAATTTTTATCATGTACTATTCTTCTTTACATCCTGTGATTATCCAATGTTGGAGAGAAATGTTGCAGCCATAAGACGTTTATTTGTCTCAGTCTGTCTTAAGCTGCTTGCACTCTCACCTTTTACTTAAAAGGATATTGGTTCAAATTTACTTGCAAGGCTTCAGCACATAATCCAGGTTGATATTTTTGAGATAGCAAACATCAGAACAGCTGTTTCCATATAGTATGTTAAAATTCTCTGCTTATTTGAATATTTATCAGTGTTCCGGCCAGCCACAAAAGATTAATTGCTTAGTTCTCTCATTTGCTATTTGTAGGACGTGTGTTGCAGAAAATTGGTTGCTTAGTTTTTATTTCCTACAACAGTTACAATACTTGACAAATATTTCAATGGCAGGGGTGTCCAGATGGCAGAAGTTCAATTTTTATGCTGTGTCTTATTTTCTTTCCTTGTTAAATGAAATGCTACAGTGCATCTTAAATTACTTGATAAAATTGTTGCCTGGACAGCTTATTATAATTCCAATACAACATTCTCTATCCAATGATAATTTAATACAATAAACTGGAAGGTGGTCTTCTGTCATCAACTAATATACTGTTTGCAACACACACATAAATGTACAGATATCAATGATTAGGTCTCCACATCTTTCAGATCAATAGCAGTAAAAGGAAAGCCTGGTGAATGAATCTTCAGTCGTAAATGTCACCGCACAGGGTGAGACAGTTTGACCCAGCCTGTGTATCCTTGTGGTTTTCTACATGAGTCACCAATCTAATCCTATTTTCCTCCTTGCACCACATGTCTTTTACTGATCCTATTCAAACTACCATCTAACCTTTTCTGGAAAGAATTCATGGATACCGCTTTATCAATTAGTAGCACAGAATTCACACTCCACCCACACGGAGTAAAAATTGATTTCAAAACTGTCTGCCATTTCCGTTTTTTCCAAATCTTTCCTATAATATGACTCTGTAAAACTGCACACTGTTCTGTCTAGCAAGTCCACCTTGATTTTCTTGTTATACAATATAAAGCATCACTAAACACTTACTGAACTCAGCAAATTTCCTTAGCTTTCCAGCTCAAACCAAATTATTCTTAATAATTACAATTATTCAATCAATCCAGATTTTACTATAAAATTCCCATGATAAATCTTGATTGAAGATCTAAATAACTCAACTCTTTTTGAATACTTAATAGCATGAAAGTAGTGCAATTATGGTACACAAGAGGCTGCTTATTGTGCACATTTTCAATGAATATTGCTGGGCTTCAATTATCAGATGGCAAAGGGCAATGGAATAGTCAACAGCTGCACAGAATCCTGAACAGCAACTTAGATTTGAAAAAAGCAGCTAAAGATGATATTTGAGTATTATGTATTTACTAGCAGATCTTCAATGCCTTTGCTTTAAGATTGAGAATTTACTGAAGGAGTGTAATTAGCAGCGGGATGGAAATAGGTGTGACTTGTACAGGAAGTACAAGCTATACAGCAAAGCAAGACGGACTCGCATTTATATTTTTCATGTAGACAACTCAAAAAATGCTTTATCGTTAACCGTTTTAAGTGTTGTCACTGTTGTAATGTAGAAAAAGCATCAGTTAAATAACGCCCAGCAAAATATCACAAGAAACAATGTGACAGTAACCAGGTAATCTATTTGTACGTGATCTTGAATGACGGATAATTTATTGGCCAGGACGGAGGATAACTCCCCTGGTCTTTGCAATAGTGCTGTGGGCTCTTTTACATCCCCTTGTGCAGGTGGATGGGCCTCAGTTTAACAAGTTCTCCGAAAGATGACACTTCTAACACTCCCCCAGTATTGCACTTGAATTTCACTGCTGATGATATTAGTTATCAGATCTTCAGTGGCATTTCTGCCGTTGAAATGTCTGGTAAATTGTGACTTGAGCCTCAATTATTTCGAAGAACTATGTCTGTACTGTTTTAAGAAAAACAGATAACACACAAATCTGTCTTTTGGTTTATCAGAGGGTTAACATTCACTTTAATCACTGGATGAGTGCGTTGACTATGTCATTCTCTCAAGGAAGTGAGAAGGTTCAAACATTGTCTTTCTCAGGACTCATTATCCTATCACAGACAAACCTTCTCTCCCACAACAGATTTACTGGATCTTCATACAAGTGCAGGCCAGATTGTTGAGCTGTGTTTGCATCATATTTATTAACAGGCTGCATCTGTTGGTAAAGCTACAGAGCAACATGCTCAGTATTGTACAGGTTCTAACCTAACCGAGTACCAGCACATGACTACTGAGGTCACAGTTACCTCACAGCTTACGTGAGAGGTTAAGATACATCTTCAAACTCCATCTCTACACTTGCACAAATTTCCTGACTATAAATATGGTTCCGGCCAAAGTGGGAGATAATATTGCCATTTTTTTTCTCATATTTTCGAGGATCCTAATGTGTTTCTCTCCCATTCCTCAAGATAACTGCTCAACCTCATTTTACTCACTTCCTGCAGCATTCCTCTCTGTGCCAAGTCCTTCTTTCTGGCTTCAGTTGTCTTTCATGCAATCAGTTCTACCTATGATCCTAAATGCTTGCTTCTCTGTTCCACATCTTTTGTTTGTGCCTTTTGTTAAAATTGCCCCACTTCTGTTAACTCAACACATTTACTCTCTCTGCAATCAGACTCTTCCCTCAAGGATTGAGAATATAAAATAAATATGGATTTTGCTACAATTCACTATCAAAAGCAAACGTGCACTTTAAACACCATTTGGTAGCGCTATCACAAAAAGGTGGAGGATGCACTTTATCATTTAGTAGGAAACATAAGATTTTGTATGGTCTTTTGCAATTATTGCCAAAATGAAATTGTACTTGAATGTAGAAACTACGTATCTCAGTGATACACACTGCAAGAATTTTATTGGCATATCATTAGTAACAGAGTAAAACTGACATTTTATATTGATAGAGGGATTTTAACTCCTGCACCCAAAAGTAACCTGACCGAATCCAGTAATGTGGACTTTTCCTGATCATATAATAAAGTGTGAATATTACGCTGTAGTAAGCACTGGCTGTTTCACCAGTTAAAAACAGAAAACAATGGAAATGCTCAGCAGCAACTCAACATTTCAGGAGACTGGCTTGCTGGCCATTTTTATCATAGTCCATTTTCATTTTACATTTCCAGAATCCTTGATATTTTGCAATTGTTTCAATAGTTTATTGTGGTATTCTGCAAGTCTTGAATTATGCATCCAGTATGTTGGTACATCATACACCATATTTTTCAAATACTCCAGTTTAAGGTCTTAATAAACGTCTTACCGAGTTTCTCAAGCAATGTCGCTTCAATGAGGAAACAATGATCAAAAGGGTCAGGAGCACAAGCAGATATCTTTATACTGTGACACTCCAACATGCTGTGCCAATATGACACCTTCTAAATAAGTTATTATGCATCTCAACATCCAATCCAGTGTCTAAAAGGTCACATTTGAAATATTGCAAACAAATTTTACACAGATTGGTGAGCTTACACAGGCACCTGGGCCTAATGCCCCTCTTGTTTTTTTCCATAGAGACTGTAATTGATATAGATAAACCATGGTCATTTATAACATCTGTATCTTAAATCTGTTTTTGTTGATTTATTTGAAGACTTTCACTTGGCACAGAAAGAGATCATAGCTTGCAGATTGAGTGCTTGGCTTATTATGAGTGAAATCAGCCTGTCTGCTTTCATAACTGTTCCACATATAAACTCAGTGACAAATTCAACATTATGTATGTCAGATCGCAACCCGTTTTTCTGAAGAATCAAATGCACATCCCACACATAGTGAGCTAAACTTCCAACATTTCAGCTTTTTTTTCCCTCTGTTGATAGCTTGGGGCCAAATGGCTACAAAGATTCCATTCCCATCTTCTGCCTCCTGTAAACACTTGGTTAAACATAACTTACAACAGCAGCACCTACTTGCAGAGAGATACATGAGATTTATCTGCTTTATCTCTGTATTTGGGGAGAAGAAAAATAATAGTTTGTTTTGCTACTAAAAGTAGGACGTTCCTTACGCCAAAAGCTTACTAAGCATTATGGTCTTCAGGAGTTTCTTCAAAAATCCTGCTAAAAAAAACAAGGCTAAAATTACTATTGAGGCATGTAGCACAATTGATAGCATCTCTGCCTCCAAGCCAGAAGATTTGGATGCGGATTAGACCGTGATGTTGAGGGTCTTCCAAAGAATTACTATTGTTGATGCGTGTTTATAACATTCATTTTCCTCATTCTAATAGAGGGGTGAACCTGTTCACTTTAAATATGTTAACACAAATGGCAAAAAAAATTACCCAAATGTTTTATGTCTTTATCATCAAATGCCAACAAGTATAACTTCTGTAGTATCTTTAATTGCTGAATGAATGCAGTTTCTAGCCCAAAGGTTATTGCAGCCAATACTCCAGTGGCATGGTGCAGTGGGCTTCTTCCACGGCAACTTCCGCTGCTTTCTGCAGTGGTAGAGAGTGTAATATATCCTTGCTAAACCCAGGAGCTGTAAATGGAACTAAGATGGACTTTGTCTAATTTTCATTTATTTCTTATCTATGACTTTTATTATTAACATAGTATGATATGTCAATTTAAAAACTTTACATAGATTTTTTTGTAAAAATTACAAATGACAATAATTTACTTTTTTATTCTCTTCAGAAATGACAAGCGATTGGAAAAGTAAAATATTACTACTAAAGCAAGTTTACAACAGATGTACAAAATGGCATAGATATTGCTCAGAAAAATAACAGGGCATTAAATGTACATTGGATTATTGTTGTAGAAAAACCCCAATTCACATTCCCTCAAAGGCCTTTGAAAAAAGTTGATCTCTCTCTCGACCAATTAAGAAATTGCTGAATTAAATTTCTTTAAAAGTTAGCACTGCTATTCTGTGGCAAATGGATTGTTTTCATTAGTGATTCATATTCCTGCCATCTACTCTTGGAAGTACACAAATAGAATGGATTAAACAGCAAGAGTTTCAATACTACATGCAGCAAATTGCTGCAAGATTTTGTCTAGAAACTAGATGTTTGTATTTTTCATTTAACACTTCTCAGTCCAATCTTTCTATTGTTAATTTGGCAAGAAGTCATTGTATTTTTAAATGTCATTTGTTCTTGCATTTCTTGATCCCATTATTCGACCAAGGCCCCAGATGCCCCTTGACTTCATCTCAAAGTTAACAATTTGCACTTCAAACTATTTAGCAAACAAAAGTAATTGATGCTGAAGGGCAATGGAAGACAATTCCCAGGAAACCAAAATCCAACATGACACATCATTCCTGAAAATTCTGAGCCACCACTGTCGTTGTAGCTATGATTTTAAAAAAATACATTGACAACTACAGCTTGGCAACAGAAAAAAAAACTAAAGTTAATTCAGAACACCTAGGTTCAATAATCCAACTGTCCATTTCAAGCAAAAAAAAGACTTGTTAATTTCTTGAGTCAAAATGACGACTTTGCGTATGAGTCATGATCTTCGTGGAGATTGGTAATTTCTCTAAAAGGAATTCCTGTGAGTCTTAACAGAAGGGAAACTGCTGGACAGCATTTCACTTCTTAAAGCTTTTCCTGTAATAAACCAACTAAAATCAACAAAATTCAAATATTAAAAGGTGAAGGCTATTTCAATTTAAAAGTAAATTTCATTTTCAACAGTGTTATGGCTTTGTGAGGAGCGGTCACAGCTCCCCTATTCTTCGCCCAGTTAGTTGCAACAACTTATTTTGAATTCATTTCATTTCAGTATGTTGCTATAACACTTCAATTTATCTTAGTTTTCATTATCAGAACTAAGGAGGGCCAAGTCCAAGGTTTTTTCACGTGACAGAATGGAGTATTTTTTCCCCACTTACTGTCCCAATGAAAGAAAAACCAAACGACAAACACAGATAAATATAAGGAATGAATTTACAAAGAAGGGAGAGGGATGTCTGGAAGAGACAGGAAGGTACAGGCAAATATTGTTTCAGATCCTAAGTGTCCCTTGGGTTGAGAGAATGAAATGACCTGAATGCCATTGTTTAGAATTGTACTATTTCTTTAGCAGTGGTAAAATTTACAGATCCCACCATTTTAAGGGAGATTGCCCATCTACAATGTATGCAGGTCCAGCCACAAACTCAAATCCCATGAGTGAATTTTTTAAAAAAAAATCTCAATTCTCAGTGAAATGTAACCTAGAGGCAGAGGGAGAAAGGGATGGAAGGACAGAGAGATGGAGGGAGAGAGGGAGGGAGGGAGGGGAGTCTGGAAAAGAAATATTGCTGCATATACAAGTTGGATAGATGTAAGTAACGTTTCATCTCTTGATATGTGTAGTTAGACAAGAGTGAGTTATTCACGGGATGCAAATTTCTTGACACAGCAGTTAAATTTCGACACTCCTTGATTTGAATGGTATTACCAAACCAAAGCAATTTTATATAGTCCATATCAGATGCCAAAGCATGACATCTGATCACAACAGCCATTTTAAAAAATCATTTTTAGCCCATGAAAATCACAAGTATTAGAATCAAGTGATGAAAATTGAATATTCATTGTCAATTTTCACAACAGCCATAACAATATTCAAGACAATGACACACCTCATGCAGTTAGAAACACTCACATTACTTTCCACATAAATATGAAGCTACTTGCAATTTTATTGTGGTCCTCACACTGTAGTCACTAGAAGCTGTATTCTATATAAAGTCCCCAGACATGTTTGTTCCCCTCCTAGGTATGGCATGGGCAAGAAAGTTGGTAAAATATAGCAGAAAAAAAAAATCAGTATCTCAACATTGAGAAAATATGTTTTGCTTTTATCCATAACTTTTAAATGGGGACTGGAATCTCACATTTGAAAGGCAACTATCTTATTACCATGAATTTGCACTCCATTATTAACCCAGTTGGCCTTATTTACACATCACCTCTAATTCCTGTCCCCTTCCCTGAGAAACTAGATGGTGGAAATTAGGAATATGCGAGTCAGACCAGCAACTAGATGGTGGTAGCCTTGCTGAATACTTGTTCCAGCCTCCACTCAACTGCTGCTTCACAACAATGTTCTTGCCTGCTCCATAGCCACCACCCTCCTCAACACTTTAACCACGCTAATCTGTACTGGCAAAGAGCCAGCATTCCATCATCACGCCTGCTCACAGACCAATTCACAAATCATTTCATCTCTCTGCACTTTATTTGGAGCTCGAGGATACCTACGATTTGAATGCTTCTGTCAGCTCATTTTGTACTGAACAACACAGCGCGGGAATCGTATGGCTTTTAGTTGACTTCTTCGCACTCACTCACTCACTATGTACTTACTTGGAGGCTGTCAACCTCCTGTTTTTTTTTCAACACAGAGACAGGCAGGCAGTCTGTTACTGCGGGAGTACTTAGTAGTTGAGATGGCGAACATTCAGTGTAGGGCACTAGGCTCCAGCAACATCATATCTGCAGCATGTGCTGATGTGGCAAACATGTGCTTCAAGCAAATAGCCTTGTCTGAATATCAAAGAGGACCAGACCTTATTAGGACCAAAGAGAAACATATGCAGTCAACAATGTCACCTCAGTCAGTCAAGAAGCTCCTCCAGTTCCAGTCCAGATGGTGGCCATGGTAAGTCAGGAGCTTTATCCCAGAAAAATCCAGGAATTTGTACTTTTGCAGTCCAGGGATTTTGTCACAGTCAGTCCTGAAGGTCAAGTGCAACCAGTCCAGGATGTCCAGGCCCATCAGTCAGGGTGCTGAGGACACAGTCTGGGAGTGGGCCAATTGTTCTTGGAATGAGACGAAAAGAGTGATTGACTATGCTGGAAGTGGATGACAGTGATATTAGGGGCACTGCAGGAGCATGAGAGGTGGTGGCCAGTGAGTGAGTAGGAAGTGTTGAGGGCAAGAAAAGTTAGTAGCTTGGAAGGATGGGGTGGCTGAGAGCTGTAGAATGGACATGATACATGCAATAGCATGTGTTCTCATCCACGAGCCCTGACAAAGTGTGTGTAGTGCTAGAGTTAGAGTGAGATAGCACAGAAAAGATGCCCTTCCAGAACACAGAAGAGCATAAACCTTGTTCCTGCACTGTTGTGTTCCTTATAACCCTGTAACTGCACTGACTCAGGCAGTGCCTGTGTTTCCAGGCTGACTGTGTCTGATGGTGTGGCTTCATTTAGCAGTCTTCTGAAAAGGATTGCCCTCATCTTCACCATCCCATCTACCAGCACCTTCCAGATCCCTATTCATGGAGGACTCTTTGCTTTTGGGAGCGTGCCCTGAGAGATTATGAAAGAGTGCCACCATGCAAGGGGCAACTCCTGAACTGCAAAATCTGAGGCAAACGGCAGATGGGCCTGTCTTCTTCCCTGGCCACAGGACCGCACAAAAAGATGCCAAACAGCCATCTTGCATAAGTGATGATGGAATTTCCAGAGTGTGGAAACAGGCCATTCAGCCCAACAAGTCCACATAGACTTTCCAAAGAACATCCCACCCAGATCCATCCCCTTACCCTATCTTGCATTTCCCATGACTAATGTACCTAACCTATATATCCCTGCAAACTATGGATAACTTAGCATGGCCATGTGGTGAAGGGTGGAAGATTGTAGAAGATAAGCATTGCAAGCCCCAATGTACTGTGTGCAATGAACCTCACTCAACCAAACACTTACTGAAAAGACTGTGATTATAACCAAGGTGTATGACTATGAATACTCTCTCATTCAGGTTTCAAGAGTTCTGAAAGGACTGAAACCCCCAGAGAAAGTTCTCTAATGCATTCCTGAGACAGCTTTGCTCAATTTTCTTGTTTTTTCCAATTACCTGTTTCTGAACTGACACTCAGAACCCATACGCTGATCCAACCCCAATGTAATTAGCTTTTTTATTTATCCTTTGCTTCCTAGCCTGTTCATCCTCATAAACCGATCACATGGGCGTTTCTTGGAACCTAATGATGTAACAGTTGGGAAATCAACCCACTTTCAACATACTTCCCATGCTTTTTTGTTCTTGAAGGGGCTTCACACAAAAGCAAATACATTGGTGGGTTGTAACAGCAAAATACCAAGAATCAAGTGCACGAGAGAACTGAGCAAAGACAAAACAGCAATTACGAAAGATAAACCAATGAAGATTTAGTATCTCATTACTGTTAAAACTTGGTATAGCACCAAATGATTAGAAATTGTTGCAGAATTGGAGAAACCAGATAGAAAGTGGATGGAAATGAATATTAATTATAACCAGTTATCAACTGCTAGCTCAGATAAATAGATATGCTGCTTAGGCAATAGATTGTCGGTGGAAATTAACATGACCAGCAGAATCACTCAGGAACTAAAGAACTGCTGGTTAAAATCAGGGCATCATCTACTTAAATCACATTCTGTACTCCTGCTAAGCACAAGATATAATGATAGAGTTGTTCACTAATTGCATCAATTTCTTTT
This sequence comes from Stegostoma tigrinum, assembly GCF_030684315.1. Lineage (NCBI taxonomy): Eukaryota > Metazoa > Chordata > Chondrichthyes > Orectolobiformes > Stegostomatidae > Stegostoma > Stegostoma tigrinum. The sequence goes on from NC_081372.1 coordinate 27,101,581, forward strand.
CATCCATAAATGTAGCCACTGCATTTGTGATTCCTTGCTACTAATCACTTACAAAAGATATTTACTAAGAGAGGTCTGAGACAAAGAGACTGTGGAATCTCACTGGTAATATTCTCCCAAGCAGGTGATGACTTCTGTACCATTACTGTCTGGATTTTATCATTCAACTAATAATGCAACTATCGTTAGAAAAAAATTCATTGATTTTCAGTATTCATTTTTCTAAGTCACTGGAAAATAAAACAGAACAAGATCAATTGAAGAAAAGGACAAGTACAGATAATTAATACATGAAAAACAAATAGATTGAGAGAATCAGGTTAGTTGACATGGAAGTTATGGTAATTATTAAGTCGCTAGAAACTACAACTGGAAGCAAATAAATGCTTGGGTTTTCACAATATCTATTTATGAATTGTAACCTCATAATATCTAAAGCTAGAGACAAAACTGTAGATGGTATACTTTAGATGAGCTGCAGGTAATAAGCTATGGCAGGAAGGATCTAGTGCATCCATGCCTCTTGTTAGAACAGTCCAAAACTAATCCAACTGCTGTGTTCTCTCAGGTTTTCTATATTCTCCCTCTTCAAGATGGAATGAGGATTTAATCTAAAAACAATAGGACGGCTTCTGTTTCAACCACTTCCATGCTCCAGCAATGATCTAAATTAATAAATTAATTTTTGGCTCATGAAAAGCTGTCTCACTTATCTATACTAAATTGCATTCCTAACTCAAAACCATGTTCCTAAAGATTTAGGACCCTTTTCATTGTTTGCCAAAACTTCTACTTATGTATCATCTGAACACTTGAAATATTGTATTCTATTCAATCAAGTCAAAGTTATTTATGCACACATGACAAAAACTGGAGCACCACAAACCTCAGGGACACACATTCCAAGATTTCCAAGTCCATACAATATCTACTAACCTAATCTGTACTTCATTGTTTGAATACTCATGTTCTGTACTATATTTTGTTGTGGGTTTGTCTTTACATTTATATCTATTAAACTATATTTATATTTTCTGCTTGCATTAGTATTTCATGTGAATTGTCCTCAAGAGTACACGGAAAAAGGCTTCAACACAATATAATTTGCTTCAGTAAAAACCCTTATTTCTCATCTTTCAACCAACATTCTATTGATGCTCTTACATTTCTTCTACCATTTAACCAAGTATTTTAACTGCCCTCTTGAAACATATTCAAACACCTTCTGATAAACTATATACACTACAGCTACTGCATCACATTTAACTGATGGCTTTGTGGGGGACAAAAAAAGTCAATTTTTAAGTCTTTGAGAAGGGTTACAAGAATGTTAAGGATGCACCATGTCAGAAGGAGTGGGTATTTTGTTGAAGAATACACTGAGGGGAACATTTGGATATAGACTGTCAAAGGAAGACAAAGCAAACAATAAATCTGCAATAGATCAGAAAGAAAATACATAATATTATGAGAAATACACAAACGCAAAACAGAATTGCGAGAATGATCATATGTAACGAACAGAGATAATGGGGACTGCAGATGCTGGAGAATCCAAGACAACAAAGTGTGGAGCTGGCTGAACACAGCAGGCCAAGCAGCATCTCAGGAGCACAAAAGCTGACGTTTCGGGCCTAGACCCAATACAATAATACAACCTCTCTGATGAAGAGTCTAGGCCCGAAACGTCAGCTTTTGTGCTCCTGAGATGCTGCTTGGCCTGCTGTGTTCAGCCAGCTCCACACTTTGTTATATGTAATGAACAGCTGAGAGAGCCAGGAGTATTAGAATAATCTCATGACTTTAACTGAACTAAAAAGGAAAAGGCAAAAAGAAAGGAAATACGTGGATGGGAGAAAAATAATCCAATGAAAACTGAAGTTATTTGGGAAATAAATGGAATACTGAGGACCAGAACAAGTAATTTAAAAATGCAATTTGGATAGAAATACTGCTCGGTGGTAGACAGGTAACAAATTCTTCACATCAATTTTCATAATATTCAAAAAACCTTTATGTGAAACAGATGCTTTAGGAATAAAACATGAACCCCAACATGGCACTCTTGGCAGAACAATATAAAAAATGGATACCCATAAGTATGTGAATTGGAGTACAAGTGCTTGGTGAAAGCTTTTCGTCAGCAGTTACTGGAATGCCAATGAAGCACTAAAATACATCTCATATTTGAAAAGAAGATTCAAACTGCATAATATAACTCATTATTTGGTGCAATTTTAGAAATCCAAGCCTCACACAAAAATTGGAGCACATTTTTGCCAACCCAACAGGTAGGAAAAGGTGATTGGCTACAGAAGCACCAAAAAAATAAGTCTTTTGCCCCATTTCCACCTGAAACGCTTTACTTCTATTTGAAGATGAAGACTGACATTTATGGTAAAAGCATAATCAAAATCCTACACCATAACTTGGATTAAGACTGGATTTTAAATGGGGCAGTCAAATTCTTCCCTGAGGGCAACCCATTGAACAAAACTTCACAGATTTGTTTTCACAACAGATCTATAATAAAAACAAAAGTACAGCAGGTGCTAGAGATAGGAAACTAAAATAAAAGGAAAGTGCTGGAGAAACTCTGCAGGCCTGGCAGTATCTGCAGAGACAGAAACAAACTTAATGCTTGATTGGCTCTTCTGCAGAATTCAGATCTAAAATACTGCTTCCAGTGAATATGAGCGCGCTCAGCTGCAAGCATTCAGCTCATAAGGATCTATGCCTGTTATGCATCATCAACGGACAAAGAATTGGACAGATTGTAGGTTAATTGTTTCTGATTTAGTTTTGTTGCACTCACCCTGATTAAACACTCTGCTATTCATGGATATCATTTTTATTTCATTGCTTTGGAGGGTGGAACAGTGAGGAAGAGGAAGACGAGCAGCAGCTGCTTCTTCAAGGTTAGAATGAGCAGCTGGCAGATGTATTAAAGCACAGCTGAAAGCCTAACCCATCTCTCAGGCTGGGTAGGTTGCCAGTTTCCTGCACAAATCTCTAACCTGGAAAGAGGAGGCTGAATGTCCCCAGGCAGGCTGTTCTCGTGGCTCCTGATCGAATTGGACCCACATTCTGCACTTTGGCGTTAGCTGCTAAAGGCACCATCGTTGTCTTTAATGTTTACAACTGTCTCATCCAGGCTGCCTCTGGGAAATGTCACCCACGTCTACTAATTTGCAGTTCACCCAGTAGTCATCTCAAAGAGATCATCTTAGGGGAGGGGGGTGAAGGGCCATTGCCCTATATTTTAGAGCCCTGTGAAATGCAGAATTTGATTCTCCCTTGCCATTCTTGTAAGATCAAGTGCATCTTGCAGCATATCATATTGCTGGGCGGATTGAGTGTCTGAGATCTTGCTGACATCTCATTGCTCTTGCCCTCTTTTCTTGCGGTTGCCAGAAAGAACCAGAAGAAATGAAATACATCACCCCTTAAGATTTGCATTCTGCTTTAAGTAAACCTTTGGAGGGCTCAAAAACTGCACTTGAAAAAAGTGGGCAAGTTTCCCATCCAGCAACTAATTAGGTACAAAACCAGTCTAACAGATTTAATAGAATCCCAGGAGTTCAAACACCTCAGGCAATTTTTTTTGTTGTAGTAAGCGTATTCCTCTGAAATTCCATTTCAACTGCTGTATCTTCACAAATACAATGTGCAAACAATTAATTTAAGAATTCAGTTACATTGCAGCACAACAGTGTAAATAAAAATAAGAATGTGCACTCCCATTAGGATCATTCACATTCCCGGTCACATCACAAAGTGCTTCACTATTCAAAACATACTTCACCGGCTGAAGTCATTTATTGTAATACAGAAAATGCAGCAACCAACTTGCACACAGAAAAGACCAGATACTCATTACTCTTTGATACTCGCTAAGCAATCAATATTAGCCTAGAGAGCAGGATTGCTCCAGTGCTTTTCTTCAAAACATTGCCATGGCATTTATTACTTCCACTTAAGACAACAGATGGACCTCAGTTTATGCTTCTCATCTGAAAGATGAGATCTCTGGCTGGAATCGTGGAATTTCGACAGCAAAGAAAGCCATTCACCCCATGGTCTCTATGCTTGCTCCCGAAAGAAGCTATTGTACTGCGCTGTAGCGTTCTATGTTCTATGATGTACTGCTCCCTCCCCAGCTTTCAGGTACATCCCTCATGTCCAGATATTTAGAGTATTCAGAAAACTTAGAAAAATTTATAGCACAGAAGACCACTCTGCCCATCATATCTGCACCAGCTGGAAAGTAAGTCACACAGCCAAACCCTATTCTCCAGCAGCTTGAATGTCAGTCTAGAATGGTCAATGTTTTAACTAGTGAGATAAGTGCTTCCAATGGAGCCATATCAGACATTCCATATCAGTGAATTTAGTACAGAAACAGGGACAAACAGTACTCAATCACTTTAAATGAATAAATATTAATCATTCCCTGCACGCACAGGTATTGACATCTACCTGCTTCATAACTGCAGTGGGGTATATTAGCCCAAAGTGCAATGGAAAGTGAGTTTAATGATGCCTGATCTGCCATGGCTCAGAATGATTTTTCTCATGTGCTAGAATACACTGGCACAAGTAGTTCATCAGTCCGTTCGTTTACTGATGATTAAAGTGTTAAGAAAGAAACAATTGGTGTTTGTAGCAAAGGTAATGCAATAACTATGGCAAGGCAGGGTGTAGTTGGCATCAGGAACAGGAGAGGGGAAGTTTTAATTTACACAAAGACTGGCCATTTCAGTCACAAACTCACCTTCTCAATCTTTCTTAGCTCCATAGAATTATCAATAAAAATACTGGAGCTTAGGACAGAGGTATTTCAGATTTATTATAAGGTAATGATTACTACCATAATTAGTAATCTCTTAGCTAAAGTCCTATGGGGAGGTTGGGAGACTGATCATATAGAATTAAATTCCACATCATATTTGCATACAACGTATCCAAGTCCAAAAGAAAAATTTTAAAGTTAGACAAAGCTAATTACACAGTTTTATGGTGAGAGTTGGCTAAGGTTGATCAGGTAAATAGACTAAAATGGTGGCAAATAAACAACATTTTAGAAAGTTGTCCCGTAATGACAGGCTGAATAAATTGGGCCTATATTTTCTCAAGTTAGATGAATGGGAAGTAACCTCACTGAAAAACAAGATCCTGAAGGGGCTTAGCAGTATATACTCTTTCCCAGTTGTGTGTCCATAACATCTGGCACAGCATCAGGATAAAAATTCATCATTCAGTGCTAATATTAAAGAAAAATCTCTTCATTGAGTTGTGAATTTTTGGAACGCTCTGCACCAAAGCACTGTGGATGCACCATAAAGGCAGAAATTAATAGACTTTTAATCTCTGTGAGAATTAAAGGATATGGAGAACAGGCTGTTAAGTGGAATTGAGACAGAATATCAGTCAAGATTATATTGAATCAGCAGCAGACTCAAAAGACCGTACGTTTAATCTGTTTTTTTTAAATCAGCTGGCTTTTCAGGTCGATTTCATGTGGAAAGGCATCTTGTGCCCACAGAATATAGCATATTATTTTAAATTTTATAAAATTGTCTCAAACCATTTGAGTTTTGTTTTAAAACATCAACATTAGCAATTAGTATATGTTTCAATTGATTAATGTTTCCCTTATTTTTCTAGCTTGCTAATTTTATTAATCTGAGAGTACTACTAGAATGGTTACTTTTCATAGTAAGAGTGCCTTATTTAATAGATATTTCAGATAATTCAGAAGTGGTACATGATGACATTGCTATGATAATTGCCCGATTCATTTCCTGATACAACTGAATGAAATCAATGAAATGTATCCTTGGGTCTTAGCTGTTCTTTCTCCAGCCCACTTCAGGCCCACAACCATCAATGCCCCCACAAACACATCGTACACCGCATATGGAACACAGTCAGTTAAAACAACTGAAATTGCAATAATTCCTTCAACTGTAAGTGGGAAATTACCTATGTGGGCATAAGACAGAAAATTACAATTATAAATGTTATATTCCCCATAATACAATTGGTGAGGAAAGCTATTTCGAAGTGGGCAGCAGGACAAGAGTCATTGATGGGAGCAACTAAAAAATGCTATGATTTGATAACTAAATTTACAGATAAAACAATATTAATGTAGGCACTGCCTCCAGGAAATTAAATAAATGGAGGCAAGTCCACAGTGGGGAGGAATTTGCAAGGAGCTACCAATGTTGCTTTAATTGGTCTTTACCTGTTCCTTATTATGTAAAAATATTCATACTGCCAGAAACATCTTCCACAAATGATCTTTTTTCCAGAAATAGTTCTACAAACATTTTTAAAAACTTCATGCTTCCCTGCATTGATTTGCCATTTAATGACAAGTGAAATTGGTATTTTTCAAATGTAATTAAAGGCAAGATTTGTCTCTGCCGCTAAAAATTAGGATTGAAATACATTTACGTTTCATTAAATAGATCAAGAATTATAGACACTGAAGGGCTATGAGTTAAGCTCCAACAAATGAAGACACACTAAAAATCCAATTTATACCTTTTAATACCATTTTTTGCAACATGTTGTAACTGGGTTTCAAAAATTAGGTAGCTCAGTGGTCAGTACTGCTGCCTCACAGTGCTGGGACCCGGGTCGATTCCGCCCTCAGGCAACTGTCTGTATGGTGTTTGCACATTCTACCCACGTCTGAATGGGTTTCCAGTGGGTGCTCTGGTTTCTTCCCACAGTCCAAAGATGTTCAGGTTAAGTGGCTTGATCATGGGAAATGCAGGTTTAGAAGGAAAGGGTAGGGGAATGGGCCTGGTTAGAATGCTCTTCACTGAGTCATTCTGGGTTTATTGGGCCGAATGGCCTGTTTCCAAAAGGGAGGGATTGTATGAATCTTTTGTTTTTAGAAAAATGGAAAAGCTCACTTACAAAGTGTGCAGCTGAATGGACAGATTCTTTCAGCAACCCATGGAGGTTATTTTTGAAATTGAATTGACACAGCTGCTCAGTATTATTTGTGGAACATTGGTATTTCAGTTCTTGTTCAAACCACTGCATTGTACAATATTCGTCTCAAGCTCTCTTTCTTGCTGCCTAGCAATCTTGGCCAGATTGGGGCTTGACAGGGTCTAGAAAATAGCTACCATGCCACTAGTTTTCATGACTTGAGTTCTGATCATTTTTTCATCCCATTTCACAATGCTATTATCCAATTTTCATAATCCAAGGTACCAATGATACACTGCTCAGCATTCTGCACAAGTGATGAGAATCTGAAATGTTTCACATTGTAAAAAGACTTTACTGTTTGCCAGGTTTTGTCAAATTTGAACATTTCACACATCAGACTGCATCTGCCATTCATTTGTGAATGTTGCCAAACTATACTTCAGGAGATTAGAGATAGAAGTGGGTGGAGTTTGTACAGTTCCTGAACCTGCTTCCCTAGTCTTCCATCTGGCTGATCTTTTATCTCACATCCATTTTCCTACCCTATCCTGGTAATCTAATCCAGCCAAAATCAATTGGTCTAACTGGAATGTATTGGTGGAGTATTCCCTGTTCAACTGACTAAAGAAATACAAAAAAAATTGCTAAAATAACAAAAACATACTGGAGTAACTCAACAGGTCCAGTAGCACCCGGGGAGAGAGAAAATCAGTTTCAACATTTCCAAGTCCAATTTGCTTATTCTTTGGACAGAAGAGGTGGAAAAGTGATGATTCATATGCTATTGGAAAAGAGGGAGAAAAAGTAAGTGGAACAGAGGCAAAAGGTGCCCAGAGGATAATAGTGCTAATAGTAGTAGAGGAGTGACATAAACGAAGAGTAGGTGTTATTAGCAGAAAATGCTATCAGCATCAGACAAGATCTTATTTACTGAAGATCTTTACAGTGTAAAATGTTTGAACTTGGAATCTTATTCTAAGAATACACCATGTCAAGAGGATCCTGAAATAGGAACATTCTCTGGTCAAACAGCAGTGCACAGATTCATGGCCTGAAACTCTATGTTTTGAGGTACAGTAGTCTCAAAACAATGAGTGTTCTTGAGTGGATTCTTCCACTTTGACAGATCAGTATTCAGTAAGCAGACGAGTTATTTTCTGTTTAGATTGATGTTGTCTTGTATGCAACGTTACCCCACATCTTGATTTGTGGATTTGATGTGGTTATTATTTGAAGTCACTGTTGGGAAAGCTGGGAGAAAGGTTGGGTTTGTGATATGCTTGCCTGTCCTGTGGAGACGTCACTGCTCTCCTCAAATGTTGAAATTGAATGGTTAATGCCAGAGGCTTTTCCATTTGAATCTGTTCAGATTGGTTTGGTTTTATCCCACCGTGTAATGGCGGGCAGCTTGCAAGCTCTGAGATTGTCTTTGTCTTTGTGTCTTGGTTTGTCATATTCCATGGTCCAAGCTGTCATGCTCACCTGCCTGTAGAATAGTACCTTTTAGGGATGCAGAAATCCTCTATGAAAACGTCATAACTGACCCAGAAAAGCTGAGCTGTAACAGGTATTCTGTTAATGCCAGGTATGCCTGCAAGAACTTGGTGTTAGGATTTTCTCTCACCTCTTATTGTTAAATACAAATCACTGAGCAACACCTCAATTTTTCCATTATTAATTCTGACACCTATTCTCTGTAGAACCATTATATACTTTGCTAGCTCTTAACTTATTTTTTTCTATTCTGCCCATTTTTTGACTTGCCACCCACCTTTTGTGCAATTATAAGCTTTTTCTTTAAATTTGGTCTAAATCTTTAATTGTTTTGGTTAACCATGGATGGTGGACTCCTGCCTTGAAATTTGACCACCTTGTTGGAATGCACCCATTCTGTGTAGCACCTATCTTGTGTATTCTGAAAGATTCTGAAATGGCTGCCATTGTAACTGTTTTGACCCATCTTTTAACTCAATTTTTCAGTTCACTTTAGCCAGCTCTGCTTTCATGCTTCACTATAGCTCTTATCTCAGTAAAACAGTCTTTCACCCACATGACATGAGCTCACAAACTGAATGAATCATAGATGCTTGAATTTTACAATCTTTTTTTCTTGGATTTGTAACAGTTCTAGGGATTGCAGCAAACAAATTCTTATGAGGCTCCTCTGTAAAATGTCTCCCAATTTGAATATTGACTCTATTGCTTGGATTGAAGTTGAGTACTCAAACTGGATTCCATTTCAGGGGCCACAGAGTACCTTAAAATTGAAGAAGAGAATGGAATGATGGCCTTTTCTCTTAACGGATGATGCTTTACTTGGGCTTGGATAATATGGCTGCAAATGTAAAGCAAGGCCTGTTGCACTTGTGTGAATCCCAAAGTTGCCCTCATGTTCAGGGTAGTTTCCTGCAGCTAGCTGCTTTCCAAAGGAGCTGTTATAAAATTATGCTATTGGCAAAAAATGCTGTAAGTAGATGTGACAGAAAACAGTAGTGCGTTCTGGAAGTAACCTGTCACATTAAAGTTCAAAGGAGCTTGACAGACATCAATGTAACAATACCTACACTGAAATGAGTCTTTGAGTCTTCTTTCATGGGATGTGGATGTTGCTGCTGAGGGCTAATTTCAGACAGCAGTTAAGGGTGAATCACTGGTAGAGGTGTGGGGGGTGGGTGCAGAGTCACGTGCAGATCACATCAGATAAGGAGAGCAAATTTCTTTCTAAAACTATTTTGGGATAATCTGGCTGAAGTTGATTGATAGTTTCCTGTGGGAGTCAAATTCAGCAATGGCACATTTTCTTAGACAGGTCGAAATAAGAGACTGAGGAGGTAGTAAGAACTGGTGATGCTGGAATCAAAGATAACACAGAGTGGAGCTGGAGGAAAACAGCAGGCCAGGCAGCAGAGGAGTAAGAAAATTCACGTTGTGGGTCAGGACCCTTCTTCAGAAATGTCCCAACTTTCCTGTTCCTCTGATGTTGCCTGGCCTGTGTTCCTCCAGCTCCACACTTATCTCTAGATAAAAGATTGTAGCTGTATGTATATTCAGTGTCAGCGTAAGCATGTGCTTTTTTTCAAGAATTAGATTTATTGTCACATGCACTCAAGTATAGGGATACACAAGTAAAGTGAAAAGTGTACAAGGTTGCCATTACCAGGGCCATCTTAGGTACAAAGATACCTAGGCACAAAATCTTAGGCATAAATTAGAAAAATAAAGGAACAATGTAAAAGTTCAGCATTAAAGTCTTTCTAAAGCAACTGAGTCCACACTGAGCTTCATCTCAAGCCCAGGAGTCTGTGCTGGGTTTCTTTGAGGCTGAAGGTCTGCTCTGAGCTTCACCTTGAGCTCAGGCATTTGTGCTGGGCTTCCTGGAGGCCGGAATCCAGTTCTTATTCTAATTCATAGCTCCTAGTTTAGCTTTGCATCTAAGGGTAGAACCCTTAATTGTCAGATTGCCATTATCACAGTGCTGCTTACACAGGTTTTCTAGGCTTCTACAAACTTATACCATTATTCTTGTATCTGGAGGATGCCTTGTGACAGGACACCTCTGAAATGCAAAAATCCAGGGCACACAGATAAAAGAAAAGGCAGTTTACTGATATGGTGGTCTTCAGGCCCTAAGCTACTTGGTTCCACTTCCCCTATTTCAGCCCTTCTATTCTTGTGTAGGCTAGTGGCAAAATGGTGCCAGGAACGGCCCAGGCAAGGAAATTCAAGGCCACCTCTCCCTTAACTGATAGCACCTGTCAGGACAGCAACATGGGAATATCTACCCTCTGACACTTTGTTTCAAGTACACTGGGATCCTGCTGCCTTATTTTCTTCACAACAATAAATAAATTATGACCACAAGTGTTTGCAGCTGGAAGTAATTTATTGTCTCTTCCACAATAACAGATTGAAATAGTTTTACAATAAACTGCAGTCATTGCCTGCTTTAACTATAGCAAGCCTTGAAGTTTTTCTAATTTAACCGAGGAGGCTTTATGAGTGTGATGAGGTTCGTAGTGTTTACTTCCTAACTGCTTTAGGTAAATACTGTGGGAAACAAGTGGGATAGTAAAAACTGTCTTTATTTAGTGGAACATGCAGCATTTTATAATCAGAAATCAATTGAGACCTTGTATGGCTCCAAAGTGAAATAATCACAGTGGATGACAGCTGCCTTAAAAAGATAATAGTATTCCCCAACAAAAGGGATTTGGAACTGAAGACTAACCAGCTACAGGTTTCTGCCCCCAGCAAACTGGCAACTTTACTGCTGATGTGTTCCAAGCAATGAAAATTGCTGCCAGGTCAATTAAACAAGCTCACAATGTACAAACCTGATCCAACATTACAAAGTCACACAGTCAGTGTACCTAGTAGCAAAGGTATTTCTGTATATAACCAATGAAGTTGGTAGATGAATCATTTGGCAGATCAATAAATTGACTTGGGAAAAGCCTGCTCTATTTACCGTGAAGGTTTCAGGTCAAGTCCAGGATCCGGACTGGCTTCAACTGGGCTAAGCATAAAATGAAAAATGAGTTGCACTACTTTAATGATTTATCAAGCATCTAAAGGCAAATTTATTACTGTAATATTGTACTATATAAAACCAATGTGAGCTACCTGAACAAAACAAGATCTGAGATAAAGCTTATATTCATAATACAACATTTTAGACAAAACAGTGCTGACTCCATATGCAGTTGTTTCCAACTAAATGAGCCAACAGTGCTTAGAGATTAGATAAGTCCAACCTGCCTTCTTTCTCTGATTTCCTAGAGAATGCCAACTTCCCTGGAATAGATATATCAAGTTGCATCTTGCTAATTCTCCATTTGGCCAGCGTATTCATTCTAAAATATTCCTTGATTAAAAACTCTATAATAATGTGCCGCCACATCTACTTTGCATCATCCTCCAATCCTGTGCCCCAATCTATGAATACTTTTACTCAACAGGTTCCAGCACGCAGTATTAATAGAGAGTATCCTTACCCATTATCAAGCTTGAAGCACTGAAGCATTTACAGGAACCAAAATGTAATCAGTATGCAAATCTATACAAGGTTTTGCAATTTGAATCCTTTGGTCATTTTCCTCTTTTCCTCTGACAAGCTGTTGGAACATCTTTGCTCTCTTTAGGAAGACAGCTTCCATCCAAAAGAAAATGAGAAAAGGAGTTAAAGATGCTGCAGGGCCAGCAGCTGGGCTAAATTGAAGTAGAGCAACAATAACTCTTGCAACAGATGGTACACCAGGAGCCAAGCCTGGTTGTAATCGAGCAAAGAGTGCATCCAGGCTGCTATTCCTCAGGCTATTAGCTTGATGCAGAATGACAGTCATAATTATGTTGTTCTGGGTATACTCAAAAATACAAAATGGAAAAAAATTTAGTAGATCATACGATTTTTCACTCTTAAAATACACTCAAGTTTTGCATATTTAGAATCAATTGATTTTATGAAACTATGTTCATTCTTGCTGAATTGGAACCAGTTGATTCTATGTAACTAGAGATCCGACCCAAATTATTACTTTCAAATTAACTTTACAGTACATCTAGCGCCATAAAAATTTATGTTTCAAATATAAAAAGGAGTTGGAGGCATTGATCAACTTTCTGCTCGAATATTCTCCAAATGTGACACAAAAATGGATATGACTTCAGTATCATGAAATATCCATGAAAGGCACTTAGCAGCATGCTTTCATCTGTTTCTCTTCAGTGCTGTGGAACATACCTCAAATAGGATGAAACAATGCCCATTACTGTGGGGGAGAGCTAATGTCACTAGGCTAATACCCAAAACTGTGGTGGACAGCTTATGTCACCGGAGTAGCACTCAATATCTTAGGACCTTGGGTTCAAATTCCACAATGGTAGAAATGAATAATTATTTATGAATTAATAATGACAATTAATATTTGACAGCTGTCCAGTAATGATGCCAAAAAACTATCGATTGTTCTAGGCCAGTGTGAACTGGCCTACATGTTTGAACACGGTTTGTTGCCTTCCCATATTGGCTAGCACACCGCTCAGTTCAATTAGGGATGGACAACACAAGCTGGCCTCACCATCATATTTACAACTAATAAAAGATGTAAACAAAGTCCTTTTTTCTTTGGTACAGACATAGTAAATGAAAAAAAATCAAAAGGGAGAGAAATAGCAGTTTGAAAAGATTCAGGCAAATGATGAGCTAGTGCTGCTTATCATTTTAGTGATGATCAGAGGTATACTGTAAAGGTTGGTAATTGGCTGTTGGATTCAACTTGCTTTTTATGTACTTGACTATTGCCAGGTAGATGCCAAGTCAGTTTTGTAGCTGTACTGGAATAGCTTCACTAGGGGCATGAGAAATTCTGGAGCACAGCTCATCAGTATTATTGCCAGAAGGCTGCCAGAGCCCATAGCCTTTACAGAATCCAATGTCTACGGCCATTTCTTGATATCACATAGGGTGAATTAATTGGCATGTGATGCAAGAAACCTCAAGGAGGAAAAGATAGATTGTCCACTTGGTACTTCTGGCTGAAGATTGTTGAGAATGCTTCAGCCTTATCTTTTGCATTAATCTATAGAGTATATTTATTTGGTCTCCTCCAGACAGTTTAATTGTCCACCACCATTCGCGATTGAACAAGAAAGGACTGCACAGCTTAGATCTGATTTGGTAGTTGTTAAATCACTTGCTATTCTTGCTGTTTGGCACCCAAGTATTCCTGTGTTATAACCTCATTTTTTAGTTGACATTTCATTTTTGTATGCCTAACCATGAGTTTTCAGGTTATGTTCAAGTACAATTCTAGTCCCATTGATGGCCCAAAGTATCTCATGGATTTCTAGTCTTGTATCTTTAGTTCTGTTTGAAATACAACTCATTTAATACAAATGGTCATGCCTCTTGTGAAGATGGAACATTAACCACTGCACAACCTTGTGGGGACATTCTTACTGATACTGTCATGCGGCCGGCAAATTGTGGGCGATAAGAGAGAAGTTTTCCCTTGTTAATTCTTTCATCATCTGCCACAGACCCATTCAAACAGTTACATCTTTTCTGACTCAACCAGCTCAGTCAGTAGTGCTGCTGCCGAGATACACTTGGTGATCAACATTGAAATCCCTCACTCTTAGTGCTTTTCTAAATGGTATTCAACATGCAGGAGGATGACTGATTCATCAGCTGAGGGGGCTGTGGTCATTGGTAACCAACAGGAGGTTTCCTTGTCCATGTTTGACCTGATGCCATGAGACTTCAATGTTGAGGATTTTCTTGGCAACTCTGTTTTGATTGTATACCACAGTGCTGCCACCTCTGCTGGATCTGTCTGACCTGTGAGATAGAACATACCCAAGAATAGTGATGGTGGTGTCCGAGATATTGTCTCCGGTACAATTCCATGATTAGGATTGCATCAGGCTGTTGTTTGACTAGTCTGCGAGACAGCTCTCCCAACTTTGGTACAAGTCCTTAGATGTTAAGAGATTGTTGCAGAGTCAAAAGAGCTTAGATCCCCACACACCAGGCTGTTTCATCCCATGGGCTGCTACGACAAACAACACATTTTGAACCACCAGTGGTCTCCATTAGTAGTAAGTTTTTTCTTTCTCTCAGGCTGACTTTTACCCATTTCTTTGTCTGCCCAACCATTTTTGCCTCTCTCTGGGCTCCATCTCCATCTATTGTTCACTCCTTCCTCCAACTCCTCTCCACTCAATCCTATCTTCGTCACATATGCCAACTTTTTCCCAGCTACGATCAGTTCTGAAGAAGGATCGCTGGACCCAAAACATTAACTCAGTTTTTTCTCCACAGATGCTGCCAAACCTGAAATTTTCCAGCAATTTAATGTATTTCTTTCTTAGACAACCATCATCATTTTTGGTGCTAAGGTCAAGACCACGTGGTCTGACTATTTTTATTGAGTTCTGGAATTTGAGGACCAGGATTAAAATATTTTTCCAATACACAAAGTGGTAAGCAAGAAAAAGAATTATTGCCTTTGTATTCAAAGAATACAAATTTCAGAAATGTACATTAATTTGTTTTTATCTCAAGAATAGAATAGTCCAAGTATTAAGACTGGAAATAGCAGAGGCCTGACTGAGAATTTCGCCAATTATAAAGCTAAAACACAAATTGAGAATTCAGCTGATTGTTAACAACGAGGTTGAGAGATCTGACTCTCGGCAAGGAAAGGGGATCACAACTTGGAGATGCAAAAGGTGGTGGCATCAAATGAGGGGTATTTACTATTCCAGATGCCGAGATTACATAAGCTCTAATCAATTCAGTGCTTGATGTCAGACGGTCAAAAAGCAGTATTCCTGGAATCTGGAGTAGTGGTGATGTCTTGCCTCTAGACTAGACAGTTCTAATGCATTCCTGGTCACGCCTCCACGTTCTATTTTCTGTGAACTTAAGCTCATCTAACTACTTTCCATATCCTAATTCACAAAGTCCCATTCATCCTTTGTTTTATCAGGAGTTAGAGCAGGTTGCTAAGCAATTCTTAAGCTTCAAAAAAAATCTTTGTATTTTGAATTCTGGCCTTTGATAGGCTAAATTTTTTTGATATTTCAGCAGTGAGGACCATGCCTTTAGCTTCGTGGGCCCTTTGCTTTAGAATTCCCTCCCCAAACTTCTTTACTATGTTCTCTTCCTTGAAGGCATTTCTATTTCTTTGAAATAGCTTTTGGTCACATGTCCTGATATTGCATTATGTAGCTCAGTGTCATATTTGGTTTTATGTTGGCTCTGTAAAGCATTTTAGGAGTTTTGAATATGTTAAAGACAACTGTGAATAAATTACGCACTTGAATGGTGGAAGAGTTGGTCAAAACCAAACATCTGAAGACTGAAGAAAACAAAACCGGGTGTTATTATATCAAGAGATCAAGAACAGACTTAAGGAGGAGTGGATGAAATAACAAGTGAGGCAAGCATTTTCCCAGTGCATAGCAATTGGATATATTAACTTGGTAATAAGATTAGTGATATTCAAAGAAATGCATTTGAAGAGATTTATGTAATTTTAATTCCATCAAAACTAATTGCTTGCAGATGGATTGGTGATGTAAAAAATTGGAAATTGGAAATGTTGTTAAATGAGTGTTAATGAGGGCTGAACAGTCAAATATATATATATTCAATTTGTAAAACAAAGTCAATGATATCTCTGCATTGGGTGTCAGAGGTAAGGGTAGAGGGTGCGATGGAACCCTCTAGTTGAAGGGGAAGTAAGAATGGTAAGACTAGAGTGTAAATAAGCATCAGAAAAATAAGAGAAGTAAAGAGCAATATAAAGAGTAGAGAACCAGTCAATGGTGATCATTATGGCCTCAAGCCATCAGCTGGAAACAAAGTGCAAAGGTGGCTCTTGTATCATAAACAGCATCATGGAAAAAGAAACACAGACATTCAGTACATCAGGGGCAGAACAAAAATGGGAGAAGAGGCTATAGATAGTAAACTGGGCAGAAAGAAACGGAAATGATG
Organism: Stegostoma tigrinum; assembly: GCF_030684315.1. NCBI lineage: Eukaryota > Metazoa > Chordata > Chondrichthyes > Orectolobiformes > Stegostomatidae > Stegostoma > Stegostoma tigrinum. The sequence goes on from NC_081372.1 coordinate 27,118,040, forward strand.
ATCTTGTTAATACACATTCAAGACTGGAAGAAACTGTACTTGTTGACAAACAGGAGTTGAATGGCAGAGTTAAATGTGCAGCACAAGGTCTAATACAGGTAGAGAATTTGAAGATGAGAGAACTGGGCGAGTGCAGGTGTAGGAAAAGATCAGCGGCAGTGAAGATTTCCTTGATGCAAAGATTTTGACAAACAGGTTGCTGGCAGAAATGACAAGGATGGTGGCAGACAAGAAGCTTGATGGAAGGGTGAGGAGAAAAATGACAGTGGGCTAAGCAGGGAGATTGAGATTGGACTAGAAAGTAGCAGTCAAATCTTGTCCTATATGAAAATGAACAAGGATTGAAACTGCTTTATTCACCAGAGGTCTTGTACCATAATGAAATGTTACAACAGAATATGAATTTGAAATATTATGTCATTCTATATTTAGATAATAAAAAAAACTAAGACTGAGAATACATTTCATCATACTTCATATATATACATACCCCATATTAAAAGTAAAGCAGGATGGCATTTTTCATCATTTATTAGTGTCGTCAAATACAGCACATCTAATGGGAACAGCAAATGACAGCCTGCTATGACATGCGAATGCAACACAGTTAGATTGATTAACAAGCTAACCTCTTCCTTACACTGAAGCTCTAATGTAATTTTAGAAATGTGTATGGTGAAGTGGTCTCATTGCAAGCAAACATTATTAATTTAGCAGTTATCTTGAAAGAACATTAAAAGTTTTCCAAATATAAAAGCTATCTAAAGTATGGATTGTGAATATACACAACTAATGCAAAAAGAAGATCTTTATGAACAGCTCTCTATTGTATTGCATATTCTCTCAAATCTCTCAAACGTATTGCCTCTGCCAAAGCAATTTAACTTATCTCAATGATAAATCACAATATTCCCTTCGAGCAGATCAGGAAAGTCTTAAGTGAAAATCTATCCATTTCTCAAGAGAAAGAATATAACTTAGTTTAAATTTTATAGAGGGTGATAGAAAGTAACATTACTTGAAAAAATTATTTTTACAAAAAAATTTGGAAGTAACTGTTAATGACAAGCTTCATTTTTAGACCAATATTAACTCAAATATTTAAATGGATAACTAAATCATCGCCAATAACATGTATTTATTGTGCATTTATCTGTCTGAATATAATAACACTAACAGCATTGACAAAATAATGGAACCAGAAATTTCAATAATATGATGAAAATAAATCTCCAATAAATGGATCAACTCATTTGAAAAAAAGCATTTGTACAATAAAGTAACAATTAAAGTTCATAACAATGTATGAGGAAAACTGTTCACCAGGCGAAAGGAGGAAGTTGACTCTTAGCTGTACAGCCGAATTCAGCTACAGAGTTGGCTTCACAAGCCATAAACCTTTCACATGAACTGTTACACAACTGTCAATCAAGTTATCTTTAGACCAATCTTGTAGAACCCTCACTTCTGGATTGAACCTCACAAAAGCAATTACAATGGTCCTTCTTGTACCTTTGACAACTACAAGACCATGCAGGATTCTTTAATGAAAAGATTCACCATCACTTCAATGAACCCCAATAAGCTCTAACCATCTGGTCAACCAGGAGAACAAAAAGTATGAAGCTGGATGAACACAACAGGCCAAGCAGCATCTCAGGAGCACAAAAGCTGACGTTTCAGGCCTAGACCCTTCATCAGAGAGGTCTAGGCCCGAAACGTCAGCTTTTGTGCCCCTGAGATGCTGCTTGGCCTGCTGTGTTTATCCAGCTTCACACTTTGTTATCTTGGATTCTCCAGCATCTGCAGTTCCCATTATCTCTGGTCAACCAGGGATGTGTTTTTTTTAAAAAGTAAAAATAAAAGTTTAACATCAACCTAGATATCCTAAACTCTCAAGATACACAATAAATTGTTTTGCTTTCAACCAAAATGCAATCTTATCCAAAGCCTGGCAAAGTAACTTCCAGAATATTTTGCACTGTTGTGAACCCTGCCTGCAAAATATTGTTTAAAATGTTAATTTTCTGCACTGACTAGTTTAAGCAGAAGTAAACAGAAGGATAATTACCAATTCTGATATCAAATTATGGCTCTCAAAAAATTTAACTAGCTTTCCAGATGAAAAGTCATTGTGATACAAATCTTGACACAAAAAAAGTGAGCAAGTTATTTATTTAATAGCAATCCCAGAATTGGATGACAATCACAGAATAAACAGCCTTAACTGATACAATGTATTAGTAAAATGCTTTTTTAACTACCAGCATATTTAACAATTGAAAGGCTGCTAGAAAGTAGCATGTATAAATGCTCCATTCTTAATCAAGTTGTACTAATAGTTGATGCTTTATGCATTGCTGGGGATCAAGCTACTCACATAGCATCACATTGTCAGTATGCCATTGTAATACTGTTCCATTGACCTTACAGATTAGAGAAATCCCAGGTATACTGGAGGTTGTCACCTTTCCTTGTCTGGAGATCAAGAGATTTTCATTCAAAAGCACAAGTAAATGAAGGGCTGGATCCATTCGGTTAAGTCTTTCAATTGTGTGTTCCTGGCAGCCATTGCCCATCAATGTGTACATTATGAAATTCTACATAGCTACTCATTTTGTTATGAAGTGGTCACCACCTTACACTACTGGCTCCATAATTTTGCCCTCAAGCCTTCTTATATTGAGCTCTTTGTTTCACACAATACAATATTAGGATGGTCACATTTTGACACACAATGTAAGCATTTAGTGATGTTAAGAAATCACTGACTGCACTGCAACCCATACTTAGTGGCCAATTAACAATCACATTTGACCCAAGCATAACTGAAAAAATATTCTAAAAATTGAAATGTGTACATAAAGAGTTTATAATTGACCTCAAGGATGTAACGCAATATTCGATGACTAGTGACGGAAAGATAACTTTGCCAGGGTTATAGCACATAACCAACTTTCTTCAATCTCTGGAACTTTTAGTATAGATTCCCATTCTGAATGGAGTTACAGGCCACCTGCAAGTAGTAGTATAAAATTCTAGCAGTGGGGGACTAGAGAAAACAGGAGGATAATGTGTGAGAGAACCAGAATTTAGCGGCCTAATCAGATCAAAAGGATATGGAAACTCAGCCACATAACAGTGCGTGGGTCAGCCTTCCTATGCCTGTTCAGTTTTGGGAGCATGTCTGGGACAGTCCAATTACTATGTAACTTCACCCAATTATTCTTCTAGGACTCAGCAACACATACACCAGTTATTATCCCTTCTGACGGGCCCAAAAAGATTGCCTTTAAATTGTAATCAATTTAAAAAGGGATTAATTGCTTTTACATGCATGGCCATTTTGCCCTTTAGGGATAATAAAGCACAAATAATTGTTTTTGATCCTCAGCAGAAAGCTGTTGTTAGGATTTTGTTCTTAACCTTTCAATGTCTTATGCCTGTAGAGGCATGGGACACCCATGCTAAGTAAATTACCACCTCATGACTTGGATATTTTCTATTTGTTAAAGGGTAGCATTTATTGTCACCCCCGAACAGCTCTTATAAAGATAGTGATGAGCTGCCTTCTTGAACCAAAAAGGTCTTGAAGTTCAAGGTAGTCTTAAACCAATGTCCCCTTACATTTGCAGTTTAATTTGAAAAAGTCATCCTCACATTCTACTTTTTCTTCAAAATTCAGTTCTCTGAAAGAATTAGCCACATTGCTCTTAACTGCAATGTCTTTACATCAAATACTGCAACAACTTTGGTCGACTTATTCCAGGTTTCAGTCTCCAGTATTCCTGATTTTTAATATTCAACTGTGGATATAACTGGATTAACTTCAAACAAGTGACATGAAAAGATTTCTTACATTAATATTTAAAACCTACTGCTAACAAGGGAATCAGTTTGCCTGCTAAGTTGGGAGGTCATGTTATGGTTGTACAGGACATTGGTTTGTCCATTTTGAATATTGCGTGCAATTCTGGTTTCCCTCCAAAAGGAAGGATGTTGTGAGACTTGAAAGGGTTCAAAAAAGATTTACAAGAATGTTGCCAGGTTGGAGGGTTTGAGCTTTAGGGAGAGGCTGAATTGGCTGCAGTTATTTTCCCTAGAGCGTCAGATGATGAGGGGTAACCTCAGATTTTATAAATCATGAGGGGCATGGGTAGGGTAAACAGGCAAGGTCTTTTCCCCAGGGTGGTGGGCAGGAGGGAGTCTAGAAGTAGGGGGCATAGGTTTTAAGTTGGGGGGGGGGGGGAAGATATAAAAAGGACCTAAGGGACAACTTTTTCATGCGGGGTTTTTTTTGGGGGGGGGGGTGGGGTTTGCTGCTGTGTATGAAATGAACTGCCAGAGGAAGTGGAGGAGGCTGGTATGATTACAATATTTAAAAGGCATCTGGACGGGTAGAGGAATAAGAGGGGTTGAGAGAGATATGGGCCAAATGCGGAAATGGGACTAGATTTATATAGCACACCTGGTGGGCATGGCTGAGTTGGACTGAAGGGTCTGTTTCCATGCTGCATATCTCTATGATTCTACTGGTATAGGACAGAGGAGGGGAATTTTGGGCTGCTTCCTGGATTGGGACACAAGGCAGAGAATCTAAATTGACCAGGGAGGCCAAATATTATCTTCCTGGCAGTTGGATGAAACTGAGTTATTAAATTCAAGGAAATTCAAATTTCCCAGATATTTATGCTGGGACTAATTAATCATGATCTCTGATAGTAATGTTACAGGATTTCTTTTAAAAAAATGATTCATGGGATGTGGACAATACCGCCTTAGCTAACATTTATTATCTGTACCAAAGCCAAAAATTGCTGGAATAGCTCAGCAGCTCTGACAGCATCTGTGGAGGGTAAGAAGTGTTAACGTTTTGGGTTGAGTGACCCTTCATCAGAAGTGCCAGATCTGAGGAAGGGTTAACTCTGACTACTCTCCACAGATGCTGCCAGATCTGCTGAGCTTTTCCAGCAATTTTTGGTTTTGTTTCTGACTTCCAGCATTCTCAGTTCTTTTAGTTTTTAATCTATTATCTGTATCTTCTATTTGGAAGAAGGGTCACTGGACCAGAAACATTAACTCAGATTTCTCTCCACAGATGCTGCCAGTCTTGCTTTTTCAACCAACTTCTCTGTTTTTGTTGGTTATGTGTGCTTTGTTATCCTTGGTGGTGCTAAGCTATCTTCTTAAACCATGCAGCCCATGAGCTGTAGGCGGACACACAAGCTCTACTGGAGAGAAATCAAGGATTTTGAACTAATGACAGTAAAGGAACAACAGCATATTCTCAAATCAGGATGATCAGTGGCTTGGTGGTGTTTATATGTATCTGCTGTTCACGTCCTGCTAGATGGAAATAGTCATGTGTTTGGGAGATGTTGAAGGATCTTTAGTAGATTTCTGCAGTGCATCTCGTCAATGGTATACACTGCCGCTACTGAGTTATGGAGAGAGTGAAGTTTGTGGCTATTGAGGAATGACAGAGGCGGTTCAGGGACAAGCAGAGCCACAGCCAGAACAACAAGGAGAGGCTGCTGAGGGGCAAGCAGCAGACAATACTGACAACTAGGAGCCAGTGTGATACTATGCATTGGTGTAAATCAGCTATCTGCAGTCATCTCAGAGTCAAGGACGGAAATTACTTCCAAGAGCTGCATCCACTAGGGCAGGGTGGTAGTCCAAATTCAGCAGTGTTACAATTAACAGCAACATCTTCACCAGAGGCTCTTTTGCAGGGTTCTACAGGGGCCACACATGTAATATGCAAATCAGTGGCACAGAAGTGCAGTTGGGAGGTGACATGTCCTCTCCAAAGGGGCAAAATGATATTGTAAGACTCAACACTTAGCCAGTGAATCAGGCAGGTAAGAAATGTGAGATTTGCTGTCTTTGCAGAGTTTCCACAAGTAAAGGGGCAACTGTATGCACATATGATGTTGAGAGCGCCCGGGATCTGTCAACAGCATTCAGCAACAGGAAGAGGTTTCACTATCTGAATATGCAACTGATATGTAATCACAAAAACAAGTCCTTCTGGTATGTACACATTACCCAGGGAGCTCTCAACATCTACATCCTCATCCAGCTACAGATGCTGTAATGTGTTTATGCTATCTCGAGGTCTATAGGGCTGGCTCATTGGTGACTGGACAGACCCGGAGAAACTCTGGCTAATGCTAAATGCAGACCCTGTAAAGTGCTACTGAGGAGACATATGAAACTATCCATGCCTCAACAATGGGACAAGGCAGCAAACAATGGGTCAATATTCACCAGAAAGTGTATCCAGGATCATTGTGATTTGCTGTACAACCTTGTTCAGAAAAAGGGAGATGATTTTACACAGAAGGATATGGAGGATCCAGTGGTCACCTGTGAAGAAAAGAAAAAGGATAGAGATGCTGCTACTGATGAGTGGATGTTGCAGATGCAGCAGACAGGCCCATGACAATCTTATCATCACCAGGCCAACTGAAGAACTGGCACATCTGTTAGCACTGTGGGCTATAACGCTCTGTTGGGAGGGAGGCTGGCGTTCTGTAGTGGGTTTTGTAATTTTTGTTTAATGTCATTGGTGTCACGTTTTGGTGGTCGTCATAAAATGATATGTTTTCACACGAACTGCTGGATATTGGAATTCTTTAGGCAGGTCAATGAGAATGAAACACATCCTACTTGTGGAAAAACAAGAAAAACTTGCTGCTGAAACAACATTGCAGTGACAGTGCAGTGGGAGTGCAGCACTACCTGCCTAACACTGTTTTCCTGGGACCTCTGGCACCTGGAAGGAAAATGCTGTACGCCCTTGATACAAGCAAGTCCTTATACGTGTTGCATTGTGCAGTTTTAAATTTGGCATTGATAAAGTCATCTCACTGACACATTCTCCAATGGGGGCGCTGCCTTGTAAATAATATCATGCAGACACCAGAAAGATCTGCATTGACTTTGCTGCGGATGCTGCTCAGACACCAACTTCAGATAATTAGATGAACTAACTACTGGGCTACCAGATGCATTCTGAAACTGCAACCTTTACAAATAATACCCAAACTTTAATCAGTATCCGTAGACTGGACTACTGAGAACCTGACACGACACGATAAATGGAACATCCACAGTCTGCCAACATCTACAACTGGTTGCAAATGAAAGGCAACGCTTGTAAATTACATGTAAGCCTGTGACAACAAGCAAAGTTAAAATGCAACTCACATGAATAAAGTGACATTAGGCAGTTACAGGTGAGTTTCAAATATATAGCAATTAGACATGAGTGCTGCTTTGTTCCCTTACTATTATATAATCTCTCTTTAGCTGTTAATATGCCTGGGTGCAGCACATTCTTACTTTCCCTCACCATAAGATTTGCCGAGCTCCTTGCACATGTATTAATTAGCTGGCCAATGTGTGACTGCATGAGAATGGCCACCCTACAGGCATGTTAACAAGGCTGGCTGCTGAACCTCCATTATAGACTGAAAGATTCTGAGCAAGGCTACCATGTCATTTTTCACTCCCACAATTGTCATCATCATCGATAATCACTCACTAACAGTATGATTGACTAGCCAGGAAATTCCGTGTCAATGGTCATGTGTTCTGTGGGTCCTTGTGTGGCTGTGTTCAATCCGCGAGCAGTCTCCCTGACTACACATTTGCAGGTATTTCCAGGAGATGAAAGTGCTTCTTGATCTCCATTTGGTTGTCATTCCTTCCTCTGGTTCCTTTTCTGAATTTTCTCAATGCCATTAATATCATGGCAGACCAGGCATATCAATGGCAATTACAACTAAATTACAGACAGTTTCTCTGCCCACTGGTGGGCCTGAGAGATTCAGCTCCTGGTTGTTATTATCCCTAAATTTTTGGCCTTGCTCAAAGTCATTGTTACATTCTGGTTTTAGCAGGGAAGTGATTGCAGCATTTCTCTCGATCAATGTCAAATGGGCAATGCGAAAGAAACTGAAACAATTCACCATAATGGAATATAGCCACCACATGTGTGGAAACAGCAAGTGACATCATGTAGCAGTGACGGGATAGGTGAGAGGAAGTGTCTGCACATGGGGCAATGACATTACTGCATCCTTTGCATGTTTCTCCCCCTCCTAGACTTGGGGAGGGGATGTTGAAGAAGTGCCTGCATTGCGAGCAATGCAAAGACAGTAATGGGAACACTGGGAAAGGCTGGGAGGTGGCAGCAGGGCAAGGTGGGGGCTGTTAGTAGAGAAGAAAAGGAATGTGTTATTCTACTGTGCTGGCTTTCTGATTTTACATCCTGCAGCACCATCGTCAGCCAGGCAGCTGCTTCCCATCACTTAAAAATTACGTCAGTTTTCTTTCTGCCCTTTGCAGTGCATAGGGGTGGTATTCGTGGGGAAATCAGTCTAAAAACAAAATCAGGATTTTCAGCACATAATTAGACATTTCAAATCTCAAATGCTACACTTAATTTCCCGGCATCTTTTTTTTTTAACCTCTTCATTAAGAGAGGGGGAAGTAATCTTTTATGACAATTTTATCATGTGAAAATTGCATAACAGTCATTTCACATATAATTTGCATCTGTAAATCAAAAACAGCTCATTGATATGCACAGTGTTCAATATTTATAGCACGTTTAGCAACAAGATTATCCAATCCAACCATTGCTAATAAATGGCAAGTGCAATCCACATTATGACTTAAATTTAAAACCAATTTAAGGTTTTTTCAAAGACAGATAATCCCGAAGATTAAGAGTTGAAGAGAGTGTAGTAGAATGTACAGAACTCCCCCTTAGGTTGATTACTGTAGCTCCACTAACAGGATGTTCTGAGCTACACTGTGAATCTCTCAGTCTTATCAGGATACCTAAGACCCAAGATTTTCTCATGTCATTCATCCAAGGGATATTAATCATTCCAGTTTTGCTCCACACCCACAGACCCTAGCTTTGCTTAGCAAGTTCTGAAGACTGGCTCGATTGAAAAGGGAAGAGATAGACCAATAGCTACTGCAAACAACTGCACTGAAACCACCACACATACTCGTTATGAAAAGTCGATGGCAAATCTATGATACACTAGCATTTAACTGACTCAAAAGTGATTCAATTCAGAATGAAACACAGGTCCCAATTAAGTGTACTTCAAAGAAAACTGTGCTCAATGATGAAAATTCATCGTGTATAGCAAAGAGCAGAGTATGTTCAGGCTGTTTAGGTCACAAAAGTGGATGCAAGTATATTTGGATTATAAAGGATACTGTTGAATAAAGGTAATGGCTCTGAAAAGGCCACTGTCAGAGACTGCATTGAGGCCCACCCAATTTGATTATGTTATATGAGCTTTGGTTGGGATAAAGCAGGATGTTTAGGATTTGATGTAGTGCAGGCATACCCAAAGGTCTCCTCAGAGATATCTGTTCAGATATGTTAGTGACACAGGTCTGCGATAGGTGGGACTTGGTCTTTTCATCCAGCGGTAGGGACACTATCATAATATCACAAGGACCTATCTGGTCCTTTAACAGCTACTCACACAGGCAGCTGAGTACTTAAGCAAATAAGTAGTCAACAACATCATATGGAAAGACCACAAGAATGACAGCACTCTAAAAGGGCCTGTTGGCTTCACACCTGGCAGGAGCAGAAGCAGCAGTGTGGATTTTCTGAAATACTAATTCCACCTGTCTGTTAGAGATTCCATCAGGAAACAAGGATCTGAATAAGTGCATAAAAACAAAGAAATGTTGGAGAAGTTCCGGCAGTATTTGTTAAGAAAGAAACAGAGTTAAGATTAGATTAGATTCCTCACCGTATGGAAATAGGCCCTTCAGCCCAACAAGTCCACACTGCCCCTTGCAGCATCCCAACCAATCCCATCTCCCCATAACACACATCCCTGAACACTACGGGCAATTTAGCATGGCCAATCCACCTAGCCTTCACATCTTCGCACTGTGGGAGGAAACGCACGCAGACACAGGGAGAACATGCAAACTCCGCACAGACAGTGCCCGAGGCTGGAATCGAACCCAGGTCCCTAGCGCTGTGAGGCTGCATTGCTAACCACTGAGCCACCGTGCTACCCCTAAGTACGACTCTAGTATGACTCTTCTTCAGAACAGAAGAGGAGTTTTCTCCTTTCTCTATATATGCTGCCAGAGCTGAATTTCTCATGTATTCTCAATGTTTTTTTTCAGATTTCCAGCATCTGCAGTATTTTATCTGTAGGAGCATTCCTGTTTCAAGATTTGGCGAGAAAGCGAAAGCATCAGCACTGTTAAGAGAAAAATTCCTATTAGTCCAGGGAAAAACATTTCTAAATACTTAGTTAGAAAGTCATGGAAAAGAATGCACGTTGTGCTTTAGACCATGAAATGCATAAAATCAATCACCTAGCCTGCAAAAAGAAAGCAGAAAACTTCCATCTTGTTGAAAGAGAGTGAAATTCCATTTTGATCACAAAAATGCAGGAAAAACCCCAATAAGCATTACAGATACAATACATACAGCATTATTATCTAACAGAATTAAAAGTTTAAAAAGAACAAAAGGAATCCATCATTGCAATTTTGAAAAGTTCAAAAGCTTTAAGACAAGAGAACTAAAACAGCATTGTTATTTAGTAAAATAATAATCTTCAAGCGGAAGAAAATAAAGCAGCATTCATGAACATTAACACCTTTAAAACAGCACAAAGAGAATAAATATGGCATTAGGAAGACATAGCAGGAGAAATAACACACCTAGTAGATTTAATCTGAGATGGGCTAAAAGTAAAATTGTTGAATCTGTTGGAGAAAACGGTTCCTAAGATATGGAACGGATTCAAAATTAAATAATATATCACAAGCTGATCCAACAAATATCTTGTATTAATTAGGACCTAAGATGATGTCGTAAATCGCTAAACAATATAAAATGGCACAGAAAGTCTTGATGAAATTCTACAAGCTTTCCACAATTATTTTAATCTGTCAACAAATTCTTGAAAGGGCAAGATTTAACACAAGAGTTCAGCATCTAGGGGAATATGCAGACAATTTTAATAATGGCCTCTTGAGATGAGTGCAGAACTGAGGTTGTGGAGCATTGAAATCAAAAACAGATGAAATTACTATTCATCAGTAATTCCAATTTTTACTGTTCATGAAAATCTGACTTTAAAGTAACCCACTCAGATTGTAGTAGAAGCTGGAATCCCAGGAAGAGTCACAGAAAAATCCTGGGAGATTGACAACTTAAAAAGCAACAGAATTCTTTTAGTTTTTAAGTGATAAACATAAGGTCATACAAACAAAAAACCAAACAAGCCTCCAGCATAAATGATAGCCAGCTTGAAACAATGAAAAAGGTAAAGAACTGTAGATGCTGGAAATCAGAAACAATAACAGAAATTGCTAGAGAAACTCAGCAGCTCTGGCAGCATCTGTGGTGACAAAGCAGAGTCAACATTTCAGATCCAGTAATGCTTCTTCACAGCAAAATACAAAATAATGCCACATCTGTAAAACAATAGATCACTTCCACGAGACATGCAGTTTCTCAGCAGCAAAAAGTCAAATGTCGAATCATATATAAAAATTGCTAAAGTGATAGAACTCAGATCTGGAATTCTGTCCTGGGTCAACTGAAATTTAAGACTAAGATCAACAATATTTTTTATCTGGAAAGTGCATCAAGGGGCAGAGATCAAAGACAAGTAAATAGAGTTAGTGGAAAGAGCAGCCATTATTTAGTCAAATGGTGAAATAAATTCAAGGGGTTGAATGGCTTACTCCTGTCGCGAGCTTCTTAGTAGTTGAATTAAATGAAACGTATGACAGGTGAAAGACAGATCCAAATGACTTTATAATGCTGATAAGATTGCACAGCTAGTTTATTCAATATAAGACAGGGTTGGGAGCGTTTCTTGCCAAGCCTAAATATCACTTCAAACATAAGAATACCGTTGCTGTATTACAAATTTTGAACAGAACAGAACTTTATCAACTTCAAATTATGGAAATTTAAGTTATGTCATGAATCTTACACATATGTCTACACAGAATTAAACATTTAAATATGTAAACTCTCACAATTGGTTAAATGTTTCACGGATCAATTAAGAGAAGGCAGATTGCATGCCCTGTAGTTGGACAAAGAACTTCTGGAAATGTACTGAGACAAAAAAAAATTAAAGTAAATGGACATAACCCACCCTGTAAGAGGCCATCTCACATGAACTGGACTTCACAGCAGATAGAATGCAGCTCCAACCCACTGTGCAACCAGTTTAAAAATCTGGCCACTCTAATCAGACTCCCTCCACTCCCCTCACTGTTATGAGGGAGGGCAATTGAGGATCTAGACAAAAGTCAGGCAACCTGGCTTTATAATATAAGAAGAGACAAGGAGAGCTCATCTGGCAGACACAAGGAGAGTCAGTATGTAGCATGACTCAGATCTTGGCAGCTGCAATTTACACTCCACAGTGATCATGCCAGATCAGTAACAAGTTTAACGTCAGCACTGTACTCTCTCTTAGTTCACTGGTATAGATAAATAAAACAAACTTAATTCTCCAGCACAGAAGATGCGTTGGATTTTCCAACGAGCTCTCTTCATTAGCAAGCTTCCCTGCTGGCAATACCAGATCAATGAATGTGCCCCGTCATTTTGAAACAACTACAATGACCTCAGTAGTTTCTAACCAACAACTTCTCAGTGTGAAGTTTTAAATCAAAAAAAAGGTAATGAAGTATGGAAAAATGTCTGACAATGTAAAGAAAGCTGGACTTTTCCACCCAGGGTTGGATTCAGAGGTCAAGACATGTTCTAAACCCATTCCCAGCTGGTGGAGGAGAATCATTGCTTGTCAAGGGGACACTCTGTACATTGGTCAGTGGAGGCAAGTTCACTGGCTAATTAGTGACAGTGGGCAGACTATCACAGCTAATGGACCAAGGACTTTCATTGTGAGGAGCAGCCAGCTGTAATGGCAGATAAGTAAGGGAACATGCACCCAAGGTGAAGAGGTTTTCTCACCAACTTTCTTTAACTAAAAACAAATGGCTTTTGCAGCATGGTCACCACAGGGGATCCACAACATAGCCTCTGGCTACTGCAGCGCACACAGTGGGAAAAATGGCCACCCTCCCCACCTGCAGGAACTTGGAAACTGATTGGTAAATCCCAGTTAGCCTCGTTTGCCCTCAGTTAGGCTCTTGGTGCAGGTGAGCAGCCAGCCATAACCCTACTTCTGCAAAATGGACTGGAAAAAGGATGATACTGGGAGCTTATTGATCATAATACAAGTTTAACAGCTCAACTGATAGTAAAACCATTCATTTCTGGCTTCTAATTACATAGTCTCAGCAATAACAAAAGGTAGAAAGTGCTATCCTGCACTTAGAAAGTTTAAGATAGCATTTATACAGCAGCTTTCACAATGTCAGAAGTTTGAAGAGTTAACATCCACAGAGGTCAAGTTCAAAAACAGGAAAGCAGTGTTACTGGTGTAGCAGGGTATTATTTATGTGCAGCAAGATGCGTAAAGCATTCATGGCTTAAATGATCAGTTCAATAATTCTAATGGGTTGGTTTGCTAGAAGATAAATATTGATCAGGCCAAGGGAGAGCAACCATATCCTTCTTTAAAATGTTGAATTTTTTGTAACCACATGACACAACATACAAGCCTCAAGTTTACTATCTCACAAAAGACATCCTAAACAAATGCTCATATTCTAACTTAGTGTTCATAATTCCGTACGATTACAAACTGCTATTCAACCAAAACTTCTGTGTTCACTAAACAGAAGGGAGCTCTTCGAGGATTTAGTACACAGAAACTGCAGATCACCTTGAAGAGAAGCAGGTTGCTTTTAAATGAAACTATGGGCACCCTGCTATTTCACAGAACATTACATAGAACATAGAACATAGAACATTACAGCACAGTACAGGCCCTTCGGCCCTTGATGTTGTGCCGGCCTGTCATACCAATCTGAAGCCCATCTAACCTACACTATTCCATGTATGTCCATATGCTTGTCCAATGACGACTTAAATGTACTTAAAGTTGGCAAATCTACTACCGTTGCAGGAAAAGCGTTCCATTCCCTTACTACTCTGAGTAAAGAAATTACCTCTGACATCTGTCCTAAATCTTTCACCCCTCAATTTAAAGCTATGCCCCCTCATGCTCGCCATCACCATCCTAGGAAAAAGGATCTCCCTATCCACCCTACCTAACCCTCTGATTATTTTATATGTCTCAATTAAGTCACCTCTCAACCTTCTTCCCTCTAATGAAAACAGCCTCAAGTCCCTCAGCCTTTCCTCATAAGACCTTCCCTCCATACCAGGCAACATCCTAGTAAATCTCCTCTGCACCCTTTCCAAAGCTTCCACATCCTTCTTATAATGCGGTGACCAGAACTGTACACAATACTCCAAGTGCGGCCGCACCAGAGTTTTGTACAGCTTCACCATAATCTCATGGTTCTGGAACTCGATCCCTCTATTAATAAAAGCTAAGACACTGTATGCCTTCTTAACAGCCCTGTCAACCTGGGTGGCAACTTTCAAGGATCTGTGTACATGGACACCGAGATCTCTCTGCTCATCTACACTACCAAGAATCTTACCATTAGCCCAGTACTTTGCCTTCCGGTTACTCCTACCAAAGTGCAAAACCTCACACTTGTCTGCATTAAACTCCATTTTCCACCTCTCAGCCCAGCCCTGCAGCTTATCTATATCTCTCTGTAACCTACAACATCCTTCGTCACTATCCACAACTCCACTGACCTTAGCGTTGTCTGTAAATTTACTAACCCATCCTTCTACGCCCTCATCCAGGTCGTTTATAAAAATGACGAACAGCAGTGGACCCAACATCGACCCTTGCGGTACACCACTAGTAACTGGTCTCCAGGATGAACATTTCCCATCAACCACCACTCTCTGTCTTCTTTCAGCAAGCCAATTTCCGATCCAAACTGCTATATCTCCCACAATCCCATTCCTCCGCATTTTGTGCAATAATCTACCGTGGGGAACCTTATCGAATGCCTTGCTGAAATCCATACACACCACATCAACCGGTTTACTCTCATCTACCTGTTTGGTCACCTTCTCAAAGAACTCAATAAGGTTTGTGAGGCACGACCTACCCTTCACAAAACTGTGCTGACTATCCCTAATCAAATTATTCTTTTCTAGATGATTATAAATCCTATCTCTTATAACCTTTTCCAACACTTTATCAACAGCTGATGTAAGGCTCATTGGTCTATAATTACCAGGGTTGTCTCTACTCCCCTTCTTGAACAGGGGAACCACATTTGCTATCCTCCAGTAATCTGGCACTATTCCTGTAGACAATGACGAGTTAAAGATCAATGGCAAATGCTCAGCAATCTCCTCCCTGGCTTCCCAGAGGATCCTGGGATAAATCCCATCCAGCCCAGGGGACTTATCTATTTTCACCCTCTGTAGGATTTCTAATACCTCTTCCTTGTGAACCTCAATCCCACCTAGTCTAGTAGCCTGTATTTCAGTATTCTCCTCGACAACATTGTCGTTTTCTAGAGTGAATACTGTCGAAAAATATCATTTAGTGCTTCCCCTATCTCCTCTGACTCCACACACAACTTCGCACTACTATCCTTGATTGGCCCTAATCTTACTCTTGTCATTCTTTTATTCCTTAAATACCCATAGAAAGCATTTGGGTTTACCCTGATCCTATCCGCCAACAAGTTCTTATGTCTCCTCCTGGCTCTTCTGAGCTCTCTCTTTAGGCCTTTCCTGGTTACGTCATAGCCCTCAAGCACCCTAACTGAGCCTTCACATCTCATCCTAACATAAGCCTTCTTCTTCCTCTTGACCAGAGATTCCACTTCCTTCATAAACCACGGCTCCCGTGCTCTACAGCTTCCTCCCTGCCTGACAGGTACATACTTATCTAGGACACACAGGAGCTTTTCCTTGAATAAGCTCCACATTTCTAATGTGCCCATCCCCTGCTGATTCCTTCCCCATCCTATGCTCCCTAAATCTTGCCTAATCTCATCGTAATTGCCTTTCCCCCAGCTATAATTCTTGCCCGGTGGTATACACCTATCCCTTTCATCATTAAAGTAAACATAACAGAATTGTGATTGCTATCACCAAAGTGCTCACCTACTTCCAAATCTAACACCTGGCTGGGCTCATTACCCAGTACCAAATCTAATGTGGCTTCGCCCCTTATTGGCCTGGCTACATACTGTGTCAGGAAGCCCTCCTGCACACACTGGACAAAAACTGACCCATCTATAGTACTTGAACTATAGTGTTCCCAGTCAATATTTGGAAAGTTGAAGTCCCCCATGACAACTACCCTGTCTCTCTCACTCCTATCGAGAATCATCTTTGCTATCCTTTCCTCTACATCTCTGGAACTATTCGGAGGCCTATAGAAAACTCCCAACAGGGTGACCTCTCCTTTCCTGTTTCTAACCTTTCACCCTTGAAGGCTGTCAAAAAGCAGCTCAGATAGAACTGGCAGCTCACGAGACAATTAAATGGGACAAACACCATTAATTTAGCTTGTGCCCTCACCATCACCATTGTGTAATTATTACACCTGCTTTTAATGCCACCATCTCAATTTTTCATCAAGGTAGGATAACTAAAAAATTAAAAATCACTCAAATGAAGAAATTATCTTTTAAATTGAAAATACTTTTCTCAAAAGGTAGACTTCAAGGTGAACACTATTCACTAATTCTCAAAGGGAAGGAGCCTCAAGTCACAATTATATCCTTACAATTAACATTGAAAGCTCAGGACCAATTGTCAGTAAGAGGTTTCTGCAGAATTATGACTTGGAACAGAGGGAATGGCCACTATTAGAGTACAAGAGAAGAATAGCAACATGAATTGCCAATATGCTTCCACTATTATTACCAACTCTAAAGAGAGTTAGCAATTAGAAATGACAAAATGCAATAGTTTTTAAGCACTGCCACTTCTGCAATGTTCATATACTGACAAGGGACTTGTGTCTATATTCCAGACAGCACTAAGCAAAACAAAACATGCATATAGCTCACCAGTGACAGCTGAGAAAAAAAACAGCTGTTATTTGTCCATTTTCTTTAGAAAAACAGTATAGATTTTTGTCAGTATCTCTCCCTTTCCCCTCAACTTCCCCACATCACCCCACCAACCTCACAAATTAGACTGAACAAGGCAGACTCATCACTATCTGTCACAATGACAGGGCAATTAAAATCAGATGGTATCCAAAGCGACCATGATTTAATCAGTAGCTGACAAAAGTGGCCACAACATCCACAATCAGAACCCAGTCTTCCAGGCTCCTTTATTTTGTACAGATAATATCAATAATCACCCAGTAATGTGTAGATATATTCAGGATTCATTACAACAGCAAAGGCACATCTGTTCCCTGAAAATGATGCCATCAAAACTGAACTTAATAGCTCCGAGCCACAAGTGGGTTTCTCCAGGAGTCTCAAAACCATCAATACCAGCTATTCTGAACTCCCTAACTAACTGGATTTGTTTGAATTTTGCTGCTCATTTTAATTGATAGAAGGATGATAGTTAAAGGTAACAGAGGCAACTTATGACTCCAGGATTGCAGTTCATGCCTTTAATGTACAAGCCAAATTTATCAACCTTTTGCACTCTTTGATCTGCTCATTCAAAGAAGCAAATCTCTAGATTTCCATTCCCCTACCAGTAGACTTGAAGGTACAGTGTGGCTGCCTCCCATCATCCTACCCACGCCAACCTATCTGAAATTTTGAGCAATGGCTGAGATACAGGTGGCCACCTACCTGAGAGTTTAGTGAACATCCTAGGTCGTCAGTTAAGAGCCACTTAAGGGCCTCTTCCTATCCCAGCTGTTACTGTACCTGTGGTGTGGGCGGTCTATGCAGGACTTTCTGCATAGGCAGATTTAGTTGCATTAGTCATTGTCAGTGAAAGGGACTGGGGGTGGAACACTCTCACAGGGCTCTTGGACTCACCACAAGTAGGCCGTTCCAGAACAATCCACTCCTTCCAGTAGGAATTTCTTCAGGCAGAGGGTGGTGAATCTGTGGAACTCATTGCTGCAGAAGGCTATGGAGACCAAGTCACTGAATTTATTTAAGACCTGATACATAGGCTCTTCATTACTAAAGGGATCAAAGGTTATGGGGAGGTGGAGGAGGGTAGAATTGAGCCATATCAGCCATGATCAAATGGCTGAGTAGACTTGATGGGCTAAATGGTCTAATTCTGCTCCTATATCTTATAGATTTTAAACATTCTGCCCAATCTCTTGAACCAAGCCTCTCAACCCACCTCATGGTGACACCCCAACCCCGGACATCCTTGGGCTCCTTGACATGGCGGGACAGCCTATAAGTAGCGACCAACTTTCCCGGCTGGTAACTTTAAGGATGAACTTGCTGCTGAGAATGACATGGAAGTCCAGCTTAAAGCAAGTAACACAGCTCTCGATGTTAAATAGCTCCAACACACTCAGTGGGATCAAAGGTAGGTTCCACTATTTACTAACTTTTTGTCAGGTGGGCAGAGACTGCAGTGCCCTGTAAAATTCAGCATTTTGAACCACTTATTTGAACAGCTCCCACTGCTGATCAGGCAACCCGTTTGTTAACTTATCAATTAAATAGATTTGGTCCTCCTTTTATCACCAATATACATTCCTTTATTTCAGACCCGCAATGTTACAATATCATTTTTTTCTAGTCCTCCATTGAATCTAACAAGATTGTGATCACACATTTCCAACTTATCTCCTGTTATATCAGTTCTGTGTTTCACTCATTTCCTGGGATTAAGAATCTTTTCCTTGCTGGATTCAAACACACTGATCTTTAAGAAAATTTTCCATTTTAACCACATGCGTTACTTTTATTTCTGTCTATCCACATATGGCTAGTAATAAGCAAACGAGTAGCTGCTTGTATCTGTTCATCATTCCAAACAGTTAGCGTATCCCCATTTTAGCTCTACTTTTTGTGGTCTTTGACTTATAACTGAGATTAATAATGATAATAACATTTCTCTTCCTACTTCTTGACTCAAGCCAAACAAATTCTTAACCACGTTGCAAACACCAGTCATCTGTTTTTCATAAAGTCATAGAAATTACAATACAGAAGGAGGGCATTTGACCAATTAAGTCTATACCTGACACTAGCTACCTAGTTAGTCCCATTCTCCAGCTCGATTTCTGTAGACCTCCAAATTCACCACTTTTAAATGCATAAAGCTCTTTTTTAAAACTTTGGAATCCACCTCCACTACTCTCCCTAAGCACATTCCAAATCTAACAACTCTGACATTTCTCCAAATCTCATTCATAGTCCTGTTGCTGACAATCTTGAAACTGTGACCCCCTAGTTACTGACACACCAACTTGTGGAAAAAGAATATCCTTCTATTTCAAGACGCTTTTGACCAAATTTGTCACTAAAGACCACTGTATAACCTAAAGCGATATTTAAAAAAAGAGGAAATTTGGAGATGGTTAGGAAATAGACTTAAAGAGGAAAGGAAGCAACAGGTACTTTTTTAGGCAGGGGAAAAAGGATAGAGGCTCAGAGAACAACTGAAAAGAAAAATACCTGAGTTCTAATTGTTAACAGTCCTTTAGATGTGTACTCCTTGAGATTTTCTCTTTAATTCAAGGCAAAATGGTGGAATAAAAGGGCTCATGTAAACTGTTTTAAGTTTCATCCAATATTAGATTGTGTTGGTTATTTGGTTTGGTTATTGGCAGCTAAAGCAGGGTTCAGGTGGAGCTGCTGGGAAGATTTCATAGGCAAGTAAAAATTTACACTGCATAGCAAAATGGTCTCTTTTCTATGCAGCATAAATTGCTGCTCTCCTTGAAATTTGAGAAATCTTATGTCTGTCCTGACAAGTGCAAGACATAAAGCTTCAACAGCACCTTTTCAGTAATGCTTCAGTTCTGTATTACCAAATGAAAATTAGCCATTTTAAAACTTCCTAAAGCACAAAAATACACAATGTTAGATGAATGAAATATTTGCAGTTTTTTTTCTATTATCAGTCTTTTTTTAAAATTCACTCATGCGCTATGGGCATCGCTGACTTGGCCAGCATTTATTGTTCGTCCCTAGTTGCCCCTGAGAAGGTGGTGGTGAGCTGCCTTTTTGCACCACTGTGGCCCATGTACTGTAGGTAAACCCATAATGGCATTAGGGAGGGAATTTCAGGATTTTGACCCAGCAACACTGAAGAACTATAATATGCTTTCAAGTCAGGATGATAAGTGATTTACAGGGGAATTTGCAGCTAATGGCGTTTTGATATATCTGCTGCCCTTGTCCTTCTGGGTCGAAGAGGCTATTGGCTTGAAAGGTGCCATGTAAGGAGTCTTGGTGAATTTCTGCAGTACATCTTGTAGATGATATACACTGGTGCTACTGAACATCAGTGGTGGAGGGAATAAATTTTTGTGGATGTGGTGCCAATCAGGCTTTGTCTTGGATGATGTCAAGCTTGAGTGTTGTTGGAGCTGCACCCATCCAGGCAAGTGGGGAATATTGTTTCACACTTCTGACTTGTGTGTTGTACATGGTGGCCAAGCTTTGGGGAGTCAGGAGAGCAGTTACTCATTGAGGTATTCATAGCTTCTGACCTGCCCTTGTAGCTACAGAGTTTATGTGGTGACTCTAATCAGTTTCTGATCAACAATAACCCCTAGATGTTGACAGTGGTGGATTCAGTGATGGCAACGCCATTGAATGTCAAAGGGTTATGGTTAGATTCACTGTTATTGGAGATAGTCATTGCCTGTCATTTGTTTGGCATAGTCCAAGTCTGGATATTGTTCCAAGTCTTGTTGCATTTGAACATCAACTGCTTCTGCTTGAGGAATACTGAAATGGTATTTTGCATTGTGCAATCATTCTCAACCGAAGACGGTTCAGCCTAGGGTACTACCCAGAGGAACTTCGGCAGGGACATTCTGAAACTGATACTACTGGCCTCCAACAACGACAATCATTTTCCTATGTGCCAGGAAGGACTCTAATCATTGGAGAATTTGCCCCAACTCTAATTGATTCCTGCTTTGCCAGGTCTCCTTAATGTCGCACTTGGTCAACTGCAGCCTTGATGTCAAGGGTTGTCACTCTTGCCTCATCTCGGGAACTCGGCTCTTTTGTCCATATTTCAAATCAAAGCGGTAATGAGGTTAGGAGCTGAGTAGCCCTAGCAGAACCCAAACTGGGCATCAGCATGAACAAGTGATGTTTGATAGCACAGTTCATGACACTGTGCATTGTTTTACTTATGATTGAGAGTAGACAGGTGGAGTAGTAATTGGCTGGGTTGGATTTGTCCTGCTTTCTAAGTACAGAACATTTGTGGATAACTTTCCACATTGTTGATAAATGCCAGTGTTTTAACTGTGCTGGAACAGCTTGGCTAGGGAGCAGTAAATTCTAGAGCACAAGTCTTTAACATTGTTGCCAGAATGTTATCAGGGCCCATAGCTTTTTGGTATTCAGCATCTCCATTCATTTCTAGCTATCACGTGGAGTGAATTGAATCGGCTGAAGATTGGCATCTGTGATGAGGGGTATCTTTGGAACAGACTGAAATGGATCATCCATTCAGCAGTTTTAGCTGAAGATTCTTGAGAATTCTTCAGTCTCATATTTTGCACTGCTGTGGTGAGCTCTCTTATTGTATACAATAAGGGTATTTGTGGAGCTGCCCCTTTCAGTGAAGTGATTGACTGTTCACCACCATTCACAACTGGATGCGATAGGATTGAAGAGCTTCGATCTGATCCATAGGTAATGGGATCGCTTAGCATTATTGTTTGCTGTTTATACTTTTTGGCACACAAGTAGCCCTGTTTTGTAACTTCACCACCGTGACACCTCATTTTAGAGGCACCTGGTGCTGTTCCTGACATGCCCTCCTGAATTCTTCATTGAACTGGTGTTGATCCCTTTGCTTGATGGGAGTGGTAAAGTGAGGAATATGCCAGGCCATGAGGTTGCAGATTGTATTGGTGCCGATGGCCCACAGTGCCTCACAGATGGCTAGTCCTGGGTTGCTTGGTACAAATGCCAACTCCTGAAAATACTGTTGCTCACCTCCACCTAGCCCCAAAAAACAGTTTGCCTGTACTCCCTGCTGTCTGTCTCTTAACCAATCTTAGAGTCATATTGCTATTGTCCCTTTGCTATTATGGGCTATAATTCTTTCAGCCAATGTATGATATGGTACATCGTTATTCATAATTCACTGTCAAACTTTACTTCATTATTTGTCAAAAAATGAATATTGTTTTGAATGGCTGGTGAGTAGACAATGCTAAACAGAGTTCAAACTGTTTATATTCTGTTTACATTCTGTGGACATTACAGTCCAGTATAGGCCAGATGAGCTGAATTTGCTATTTCTGTGTTGTACTTGGTATTTAAGTGTGTCTTAGATATTTTTGATGCCAAAGCTGCCATGTAATTGCAAATTCAATGCTCTAACGGCCATCAGTTATTCACTTATTAATGCAGAACAGATATCAAATTAAGTATCAAACAGAATAAAACAGCTTAAGAAATAAATGTGTATTTGTCTTGAACAAGCTGAAAACTGAACCAAAAGGAGGTTCATGGGTGGCCAGTGTCCATGGTTTAACTTGATCTTTTGTTGAAGTTAGTTGAGCATTTGTTTCAGTAGTGGAACTCAGGAGGAACACAGTAAGTAATATCAATATAGCCACATCATTTAAATCATGCAAAATAAAACCTGAAAAGTGTGCCAACTACAAATAGATTATGGCATCAGCAACCTATCATTTTGATCATTTATGAAGTGCTCTTCTTAATTGATTTTACAAAGCTACACTGCACATTCAATTACACCCATTTAATGAATGTCAGAATTATCAAAAGGTGCTTCTTTCCTTCTGCTGTACCCATCTATTTTCAAAAGAATCAGCTCTCTAGTATCAAATCATTCAGATAAAAGTCATTAACACAGCAAGCAAAGTGAATTATGGTGGGGAAGTGGAGCATGATGTGCTTCATTGAAATAAAAGCCATTGCAACTTTAACCATAATCCCTTGGAACATGATTTAATCAGCAATCAATTCACCTCAAGCACTTGGCACAATTTCATTCTGTAGAAAGAAAAATAAAGTGAATCAAAATCTACTTTCATAAATTGCTAATTTGGAAGGGTAAATGCAAATAATTAAGATAATATTTGTACACTATTTAAAAGCAGGTGAGATATTGAATCTGGCCCTGTTTTAACATTCATGGAGAATGCTTAGTGTCAAGAAACACCAATAAATAAGAAGGAACAAATTCTGATTGATCACATTACCACTGGGTTTGTTCATTTTTAAAACAAGAATGACAACTACTTTGAGTTTTATGCATAAGTTCTACACAAGATAGAAATCAAAGAACTTGTCAAAAAGCAATGCAGCAATACTGTTCTTTGGATCTCAGAGGAAAATATTGGCTCAAACTTATTTTGCAGTACATTGGGTTGGATTTTCAAATGGTGCAGACGCTCATAAATGTGTGAATAGCCACACAGATTTTTTTTTGCCAGTTCTTCTTCATCATTTCCAACCTCCTGTCATTGGATTTGAGTTGCCCTAACTTGTGTACAAAGTACGCACCAGCCCCTACCTAGATTGTCTTCCATTTTGAAATGGCAGACCCAATCACTTTCTCCTAATACAGTTTTAACTTGGTGATGCAGGGTTTTAGAAGCCCATTAAAGTATGCTAGGCTTGACAGTGTGTAAAAATATAACAAACCCGCTGAAAAGTCTGGAATATTCTGGAAAGCAAATGTAAAGCAGTTTCACATCTTCAGCTGTCGCTATTAGTTGCTGCATTGTAACCTAGGTCTATTTTTAGAACAGTGATTTATCACAGAGAACTGTTTTTTTACATTGTCCAGCCTAATTATTCACCTATATTGTAGTATTTTCTTAATTAAGAAATGACCATAATGCAGGGAGAATGTATTAAGTATCTTTCCAGGTTTTGATTTCATCTCTATGATTTTAAAAAACTGATTTTGACACTTTGAAAACAAATCTAATCAATTGGCCCTTTAAGTTTATTATCAGCACTCTACTTTGTAATTGAATTGAACACCTTCTATTCTTTCCTTCCCAGAGGGTGCTCTATTGTTTGGAGAGCTGTGGCCATTGTCAGTCATGATGTGGAGGCGCCATTGTTAGTGTTTCATTTTGGTCCAAGTGCTAATTGATTCATGCACAGGAGCTATTTGAAATGAATGAGTTTATAACTTCTTGCCCCATTGATGAGGTTGCTGGTTTATTGATACAAGTTAAGAGGATTACAAATATTGCATAGATATTCTTTCACATGGCAGAGATTTTTCCCCTAGAACAATGATATTGAGACTTTTATTAGCTGGCAAGTTTACTCTCCCTTCAAAGAATCTGAAATATTTGTCATTGATTTTGAACGTAATCTGAGTACTGTGCAGTGTATGCTAGATTAGTAGCTATGTCATATGTGTCAGGAACATAGAGGCGATGTGGGGGCACAGGAAATAAAAGGTGGTGTAGGTGATCTGAGGGGCATATGGTTTGGCAGGATGATTGTGTGACGTGGTGAAGACATGTTTGGGGGTCCTTTAAACATTACTTGGAGCTGGCTAACTGTGTTGGAGAAACAAGATTTCTAATTATTCTTCTCTCAATCTCTAGCAGAGCTTTCACACTGCACTGTGAATGTGACCCTGCTATGAGAGGTAAAATAAAAAACTGTCAGAGTATGCAGGTCAGAGATGCGGCCCATTATATGCACAGTTATATTATCTTCACCTATTTTACGATATGCATTCTGTGTACTAATCTAGCAATTACATTATCATTTTATTAGCTTCAGATTCTTAAACTATACATTTTGGTGCCACTTTCAATACTGTGCTCTTAAACCACACAACAATTAGTTCTTCTGTATTACATATCGAACTTTGAAAATAAACCCATAACAAATCATGGCACAGCTTGAAAGAGATAATGGGAACTGCAGATGCTGGAGATTCCAAGATAATAAAATGTGAGGCTGGATGAACACAGCAGGCCAAGCAGCATCTCAGGAGCACAAAAGCTGACGTTTCGGGCCTAGACCCTTCATCAGAGAGGGGGATGGGGGGAGGGAACTGGAATAAATAGGGAGAGAGGGAGAGGCAGACCGAAGATGGAGAGTAAAGAAGATAGGTGGAGAGAGTGTAGGTGGGGAGGTAGGGATGGGATAGGTCAGTCCAGGGAAGACGGACAGGTCAAGGAGGTGGGATGAGGTTAGTAGGTAGCTGGGGGTGCGGCTTGGGGTGGGAGGAAGGGATGGGTGAGAGGAAGAACCGGTTAGGGAGGCAGAGACAGGTTGGACTGGTTTTGGGATGCAGTGGGTGGGGGGGAAGAGCTGGGCTGGTTGTGTGGTGCAGTGGGGGGAGGGGATGAACTGGGCTGGTTTAGGGATGCAGTAGGGGAAGGGGAGATTTTGAAACTGGTGAAGTCCACATTGATACCATATGGCTGCAGGGTTCCCAGGCGGAATATGAGTTGCTGTTCCTGCAACCTTCGGGTGGCATTATTGTGGCAGTGCAGGAGGCCCATGATGGACATGTCATCAAGAGAATGGGAGGGGGAGTGGAAATGGTTTGCGACTGGGAGGTGCAGTTGTTTGTTGCGAACTGAGCGGAGGTGTTCTGCAAAGCGGTCCCCAAGCCTCCGCTTGGTTTAAAGGCCTGTTTCAAATGAAGTCAAATGTTTTTTAGTGAATTGTGAAGTGAAGTAACATTTTGCAGTGACTTCAGCTAAATTCTCTACACTTACTCCTAATATCACTATTATACAGCCACGTCCCAGTGGCAACAAGATGGTCACCATTAATGTATCTAGGTGAAAATAAAATTATTTGGCCCACTAATGCTCAACTACCAAGCAGTTTCATTAAACTAATACTATAAAGTAATGATTTTTACAAATGTGTTTAATTGAATAAAACATCAACACTATAAAAACACAATTTGATTTTCCATTAAGGCTTTTTCAGATTACACTCATTCAAAATACAGAATCAAGTCTTTGCCTTAAAATATGAACCATTGTTAATATTTTGACTAGCTATTTTATAATTTATACCTTTATAAATAGCAAACTTTTACTTATTTTAGTCAGCTATTTAAGATATCATCTTATGAATGTCAGTAATTTTCGCAATAACAGGCTTAACATTATATGTTTATTTTGAATTGGATGGATGAGCAGAAGGCAGAAATGTTCATACAATTTGACATGAGGGAATGTTCAAAGTTCAATTCTAGGAAATAGTGCCTAGTTTATAAGCTCTTAGATTTCCCAGCTAGTTCACCCAAAATTTCACCACATGATTTGATTTGTGTTACACAATTATCAAGTGGTCTTCTAACTACTGCTGTGCTAGACTTGCTGCCTCCTCATTTATCTCAGAAATTATCAATGAAACAGAGGCAGCCATTTCTGTTCAGTCAAAAAGTCAATATCGGGTTATCTGAAGAACAATTCTTTAGCAATATCTGGCAGACATTGGCCCTCAAGATCACATGGCATGCAAGATTCAAACCAAAATGATATATGAAACTGCCTTGGGATTACATTCCTCAAAACATCTGTTCTTTTTGTGATTCTAGTTTCAAGTTGCAGGGACAAATCACATCAACAATTCTATTGAAAAAGAAACAATTACTTCAGTAACCTTACTCTCTTTTGAAAAAACCCATCATTTATAATATTGAAAATTAAGAACTGTTGTTGGTATTGCGTGCTAACATATTTTTCAAAATCTTAAAGTTGAAGACAGAAGTTGTATATAGAGGGATGGGTCATCCTTGCCAGTGAATGCTGAAAACAAATACATTCAAAAGAAAATCTGTAATTTTACTTGCTGACATGAATGCTAATTAGTAGATTCACAAATGTGTAACAAATTATATGAAAAAATCTGCATGTTTACTCAGGTTAAGTTGTTTGGTTGTATAGCCTTGTATGGATTGGATTTTTCTGCCATGGTGGATTTGTATTTAAGATGACAGCCTCTTTAAAATTACCGAGTCCAACTCATGTGAACAGGTACATCCTGAGGTCAAATCATGTTAGGCACAGCCATATCATTCATTTTCAAAATAAAAGCACATTTGTAAATAAAACATCTCTAAGTGCAATAGCTAAGGTAGGTAATACTTAAGCGGGGGAAAGGTTAAATTGTTATAAATCTACTCACATGACAGAGAAATACTATGCATATATAGCAGAGCTGTGCTTGTTTGCTGGTAATATCCAAATTCAGCACAGGGTGAGGAAGAACAGAAACAAAGTGACATTGTTGTGGGCAATTTTTTTTTAAAAAGGCTGTGGTTTGGGTCACTGTCCTGCTGTGTTCTTGTGGTTCACATTGCTCTGGATGAAAGTACTGAAACCTTCAACGGTATCATAAAAACTGGGACCTACTCCAGCTATTCTATTTGTTGTAGCCAATAATCTTACACGTTCACCCACGATCTTGTTTCTTATCTTGACCTCTTGTTTAATTGAATTCAACTGTGCTAAACTTTGGAATGAAAACAGTGATTGAAGCCTAGCTCAGGGATAAGCAGGACACCATCAGACTACTTAATTTCACTCCAGAAACACTGCCTGCTTCCCTCTCATATCACCTTCAATGAGTGCACTTGTCATCTATGCTTCATTTCAATTAAAACAAACTGTCACTCTTTTGTACAGGACTGAATACACCACCAGATTTAGGCTGAAATGAAGCGTTCTTCTCTTTTTAATCTCAATGTCAATAATCTTGAGCATTGCAAACGTTAGCTTCAGTCCAAAACATATTCCAGAAATTTAATTATTTTTATTCAAAAATCAATTAGATGATAAATGTTAAAAGGCACTGCCATTTTTGATCACTGTTAAAAATACTATCTACATGTGATTACAGAATCATAGAACCCTTGCAGTGTGGAATCATGCCATTGGCCCCTCAAGTCAGCACTGACCCTCAAAAGAGCATCACCCCCCCCCGCCCAATATTATTTCCTGTACTCCTGCATTTGCCATGGTTAATCCACCTAACCAACATATCCCTGGGTACTAGGCCATACTGAATTGCCATATCTGCCTACCCTTCACGTCTTTGGGCTGTGGGAGGAAACCCACGCACACATAGGGAGAATGTGCAAACTCCATACAGGCAGTTGCTTAAGGGTGCAATATTACCTACGTGCCTGGCACTGAGACACAGCAATACCAACCACTGAGCCACCCCTGATGGATACATGTTTCTCTTGAAACATTTTCAGACTAATAATGCTGTTCATCTGTCTCACAATATTTGTTCTTGATTGCTCTCAGCTAGGACTCAGCATCAACTCTTGCCCTTTTTAAAAAGCCCTGTTCTGACAAGTCACTGTGTAGATCGCAGTCAAAGAAAGCTGACTCAGCTGCTGCTAGGCATATTTTCTTTGCTGTTACTTAAACAAAATCTAAATTTTAAGAGGCACATTTACTGAAGAAACAGAACAAATCAGCATTATTCTGCAGAATAATGATGCCCTGTATCTAGTACTGTTAAACTTCTCACTTCATCAAGTAACATAGCACAGATCTTTTACTTTGCTGTATTAATAGATTACTATTTTTATGATAATATTTGTGGTCAATTCCAAATAGGTTACCTGCATTAATAATGCTCATGTTTTTTCAAATTGCTCAATTTCATGCAGTACAGTTCATAGTTTAAACGGTTTCAAAGATAGTAGGAACTGCAGATGCTGGAGAATCTGAGATAACAAGGTGTAGAGTTGGAAGAACACAGCAGGCAAAGCAGCATCAGAGGAGCAGAAAAGCTGACATTTCAGGCCTAAACCCTTCTTCAAAAAAAAATTCTGAAGGAGGGTCTAGGCCCAAAACATCAGTCTTCCTGCTCCTCTGATGCTGCTTGATCTGCTGTGTTCATCCAGCTCTACACCTTGTTATCATAGTTTAAACAGGCTGCTTTTGCAAGATTTAAATGATTCTACAAAAATCAATCCCATATTTTACATCATGCAATAATACACACAATTGATGCCCAAGGTGTAGGAACACAATTATTGCAAGCTTTTTTGGAAAATTGTTATTATATCTAGCTACTCTCACAGATAACCATTGAGCTTTTGTCTGGAATTTCATTATAGAAGTAATTCTGGACAATTACAACAATGAAATCTCACTGTTACAACATTAGGTAATTTGGTAGATATTCTCTCAGGTCCAGCACTCTTGCAAATTGATATACTTTAAGGGGTGTAGCCTAACAATGAAGTACCTAACTATGGAGCAATGTAACCATGGGATTAACACAGAGGTCTCAAAGAATTGAACTGAACACATCATGCTATTTATTCAAATATGAAACTGCAATACTTTAGGTGGTGGATGAAAAAACAGATGTGGAACGAGTAAGATGAATCCAGATTTTTAAAAAAGGATTTTTAATTTACAGCGAGTGAGCATTTAAATCAACTGTTACTGAATGGCTTTAATTAGGTCAGTTCAACTTATGGCTGTTACAATTCAAAAAATTAACACCAATTTCCACTGTGAACTATGCAACTGTTCACCTGCATGTTAGCCAGTGTTTTGGATTTTTTTTAATAACTGTATATCCCAGTGCATAAGCCTATATTTACTTATAGGTAACTGGAAGTGTACTGAACAGCTAGTGCCATTTGTCCACTGCTGATCCCAGGTACCAGGCCAAAAATGGGAGCTTGCAAAGATGCTGCATGTTTTTAAAATCAACCACTAAAATAGGACACGTATCATGTCAAAACAGATGCTGATATTACACTCATCTGCAAAAGAAATAGCCAGAATGAAAATTCTGCCTTATAAATAACATGCCAATTTATAGAACTGCCTTTTGATTTCTTCATTTATTGGAGTTGAATGTCAACTATTTCACTTTTTCCTTCTGAGTTTGAAACAGACATGCAGCATCTGGAAGAAAGGAGGGTGGAAATGAAAACTATCATTCTAAATCAAAGCATGAATTCAAGGCTTCAACATCATTCTGAATCCTTGCTCATTTTGAGTTATAAGTAGAATTCTTTCAGTGCCCCAGATATGTAATTATGGATATACCACACAACTATGATTAATCAACAAAATAAAAATTCAGGAGGAAACTTCTTCATCTACAGCCAAAGATATCACATTCAGCATTTTGAAAATGTTTTTCTTCTTCATTGTTGGCTTAATGTAACACTTACATAAAATAAAGATTATTTTATTAACCCCATGGGTTTAGGGGAATATACACTTCCTTGATGCTCCTTTATTCTGAACTGCAAGTTACTAGTTGGAAAACTATTGCATTTAAAGCATATTCAGGAGAAATTAGGAATAGGCAATAAATGCGCCGATTGCCTACTCACTCAAAAAGCCGGCTGCATCTACATTTGACGGAAGAATTAAAAAAAACTTGTACGTACTGTACTTTCCAGTGTAAAAAT
Source organism: Stegostoma tigrinum (assembly GCF_030684315.1). Lineage (NCBI taxonomy): Eukaryota > Metazoa > Chordata > Chondrichthyes > Orectolobiformes > Stegostomatidae > Stegostoma > Stegostoma tigrinum. The sequence goes on from NC_081372.1 coordinate 27,148,617, forward strand.
GCAGCTACTAATAAAACAATTCAAAGTGATTTTCATCTTTCAACACTGATTCAGCAGAATTGTATTTGCAATGAAACACTTTGTTTATTTTTTCTGGTCTTATTAGAAATCTTTGCCCTGTTGCCTACCTGACCTAATTCTTGTAACTGAGATGCACAAACTGTTACCCTCCAACAACAAGTTACCTCTGAGTGGAGCAAGAAATAGCTTCCTAGTTGAGAAGTGACTGGTGATGGCTCTTCCAGTGATAGAACTGTCATTGTCAAAAGCACACCCTTAGCCCAGCCATTCACAAAAAAAAATTACTTTCAGAGAATGGAAATCAATTGTCTTGCTATTGCAAAAAAGAAAACCATATGACAGTCCTGGAACAAAAACAAAATCAGTACCCTGGAGCAATTGGATATACAGAGACGGAGCACACACATTGACACATTGCAATATCTACCACTGTCATTTAAGTTTCAAACTTTATCTCCTTTAAATATAAAGGAAGAATTAGAATCTTCATTTCCTCCTCATTCCCAGTGTCCTACAAATTCTTAAATAACACTGATTTTTATTGCTTTTATTTGAAACATTGTTTTTGTTTTTTTAAAAAAATTGCCTTATTATAGGGTTGGATAATTGTCCATTTTCCATTCCTATTAACGCGGTTAGTTTAGGCTGTGCGTGCATTGCAAATTAATGTTTTCTTTAAAAAGTACAGTTGTATTTTGTGTTGATTGTGCAGAATAATTACAACCCAAGTATGGTAATTCAAGCTAATAATAACAACATCTAACAGAACTATTTTTGAGTAGTCCTAGTACAAGACACCCACACAAGTAGAAGGTGACACTCAATTTCTAAACTACCACCATATCTCTGTTCTTCTGAAATTAGAAAGATGAAATAGAATGGGATATTAAAACTATATGTAACCAAAATCCTATTTTAAAAAATGCAAACCAATAGCCAGTTCCTCCTTCAGCTTGAATTCGCCCTCAGTGAAAGCTCCTGTCCATATGTTCCCTTAGTACAGGTGCCAAAGGCTAATATTTGCTATCCTCTTGGTTCCTCAATTCACACACTTCATACCACAAATTAGACTGGACCATAAGGATTTCTTTATCAAGTGTTCCACTTTCTGTAAAACAGATTAACAAAAGAACATTTAAAAAGGTTGTTGCTCATTGATTCACTTCTCTAAAAACTATTGATGCTTTAGCCCAATTTTCAGAGAGGATGATAATTTTAGAAGTGGCTAAAGTTTTTCCTTTCAAAAATTAATCATAGCGTGAACCACTTACTGTGAATAATTTTGTTCATAGATAACATTAACTACCTGATGATCTTGACATATTTTGCATTTTTCTAAAACTTTTTTTTAAGATACCTCCTCAGAGTCTTTTCCTGTGTAAAGAGCACATTTTAAAAAAAAATTTCTTTGATTTAATTGTGGACCAAAATGAGGAAATGGCTGCTTTAAGCCAAGGATTCTGAAAGGAGTAATTACACTTTTAAAAATCGATGGTGGAGAGGTGCCAGTGTTGGACTGGGGTGGACAAAGTCATATGTCACATGACTTCAGGTTATAGGCCACAGGTTTATTTGAAATCATGAACTTTTGGAGCACTGCTCCTTCGTCACTTCACCTGATTTGAAATCACAATCTTCGGAGCGTAGATCCTTTGTCAGGTGATTTCAAATAAACTTGTTGGACTATAACATGGTGTCATGTGACTTCTGACTTTTTAAAAGACAAGTTACTCGAGTTCATTGTGACCTGAGTTTACACTGGTTCAAGAAACAGGGAAGATGTTTGAGACTCAAAAGCACATGGATGGTGGGTGGGTATTTAGAGCAAGCCTTGCCCAGAAAAACCGCTGAATGGTTTTACAGTTAGGACTAATTGTCAGGGCCAGGAGTCATCGGCATATCTACTCTCTGATTGGTTCATGGATAGATGGGCAGTTTGTGTGTGAACATTACACAGGCAGAAGGTCTCAAGGCTACAGACAGCATCTCTCTTCTTTGTCTGCAATGAAGTAACCAAGAACTGAAAGTTAACTAACTTCTCCCAACTAACTTCTCCCACTTTTGCTAGAAGCTATTGCCTTTAGCCAGTGACTGAAAGGTTGAACAATTAATGTGTCAACCAATCTAGGGCTTCAGCAAAGAACTGAATGGATTTGAAAATAAGATGATCAGCAATCAGAAGGACAAGAAAGAAGCAAAAGAGACACCTCCTCCAATCCAGTGGACTGCTGCTATTGAACTGTGTTCCCCAATATTTTACCCTTCACCCTGAACACCTATGTTTCTCTGACTGTGTTGTGTGTGTGGGGAGTGGTTTAAGGGATTAGAATTTCATTTTGTAGAGAAGTGATTTATTATAGTAGTTCATGTTAAATACGGAATCCTGGTCAGTGTTCTATTAACCTGAGTCCGAGACAGGTAAATTGGCGATTTTTATGATTTGATGAAATCTAACTTTTGTGGTAACCCTGGAGGTCACTGGGCTTCAGTACCAGTGCACTGTTTCAAATGGGCGTAGCCATTGTGCTCGGCTTCCAAGCTTCCATTTTCACCTCTTAAAAAAATTGGAATATCCATTATACTAAAAACTGCAAGTTGTAGCCATCATTGTCTAATGCCCATATAGAACTTCTAATCTGGTAAAACTGCATCTGAATTAAGCCAAAATAGGCAAACATCTGTTCTGTCAAGGGATGGAATGTTAGGCAAGATGAATTTTAGGAAGACCAGGATCATAAGTCAGAATCTTTAATCAGCATGTTATCAAATTCCAATTCAATTAAGTTTATACATTAATTAAAAGAACAAATAAACTGGTGTTTGCACTTTAAATCTTTCAAAAGGATTCCTTGCTAGGCAATTAATTCCATAAATACTGAGGGCAAATTCAAGGAGATTTTAGTCACAAATTAGGGTTCCTTAAAGATCAAAATGATTTCCAATTTAGTCAACATTCTGCCACCAGGATATCTTCTAAATTAAAATTTATATTTCAACTTTAAAGTTTGGTAATTTAACATGTTTCAGCCAATATACTGTACAGCACAACTTGATTCCAAGAATGGCTTTATCTCTGCTTTAAAACCATGCCACTTTAGCAGAACATTCCACTGTATTGATGTGGATTTCCCATTCCCTCACCATACACTTCTACTAACGAGACTGTTAGCCCACCACTATAGAGCCATACTGAATGGAATCTGGGAGAGTTTATCCAAGTTCCTTTTGTTCTTCAGTCCTCAGTCAATACTGGATATTAATTTGCAGGAGGCAAGTGTGATAACGCAATGCACTACTTAAATCATGCTTGAGCATACAATGCAGCAGTCAAATGGGTACATTGTGTTTTGAGGCATTAATTAAATTTTAAATACCGTAGGGACATGAGGATACAGTAAAGTTTCCTGAACATACAAATGGCCTGCATATTCAGCCACTATAAAAATTGAATTTTAAGATTGAGATATCATTGACTTGTTAGGTACAGCATGTTCCCGAACGACTTGTATTTTTATATTTGCACTTCGAGCTCACCTAATAACAGAAAAGTGTTTTTATAATTGTAAAGAAAACTGACTTTGCCAATCAGTTCGATTTTTAAATATGACTACGATGGTTAGTCAGTACACACGTGAGAGATTTTAAATTGCATCCTTGAACCAATCCGACACAGACTTAAAATATGATATTACACAAAACCGTTCTATCTAAAACTAAACATTAGCTCAAGGAAATATATACCCAGCTCTTCCAGTCAGCGCATTGCCACTGAAGGCAAATAAAAGCTTTATTCGTCCTCCCACCCAGATTTCAGCTGGATATTGACTCGAGAGCTACACAAAAGATGGGCAAACAGAAGGAACGGGGAGGCCACGTATTTCTGCTGTTACCAGCTCATGCAACGCCCCCTAAAGAGGCAGCACGTTGGTATTGTCATGGTAAGTTTCTTTTCAATTTTCAAAGAAAGTTATTTTTAAACTACTTGTAATGTTGTACCCTTTGTGATGATTAAATACACAATTTACAAGTTGCTTTTGTTTTACAATCAAAAATTTCAAGGAAGCTGACTCTTAAGCACGAGCAGTGGTTGTGAATCACATTGGAGTTTTGGTGGGGTGGAGTATCCTCTTTTTCAATTTGAAAGAACATTTAAAATTGTACTTTTTGTTCCATGTCTTACTTGTGATGGTATTATTAACAGACAACTATACTGGAAGTTTCGTTCTTCCCATCTAGTCAAAGATGAGTATCTGACAATTATTTAGCAATGTCTCAAACTATAAAGAATTACTGAGGCCCATAATTTCAGAAGCCATTATTTTAGAGTCTAGGATGAGAATAAGGTAAGTGTATGTAAAGGTATAATTGGTTTCTGTCAAGTTTTGTCAGTTAACACCACTGTAAACAAAGTAGCCTGCAATAAATATTACTGCAAACTGGCAAATGAAATCAAGTGACATTATATTGATTACCGCACACAAGGATTGGTATCACTTTTACGTTAATCTCAAAGCATTGTCTCCATTCTGTTTATGAGGAATAAACATCTCTATCATACAGTTTCCTGTTAAAGTTTATCCATAAAGGAGTAACCAACCAAATAAAGTCTGGGTTACAATGTATTACAGTTCTCCACAAGGTCCTGATTTACCGCAGTCATGTTAAACTCCCAGTTTCTAAGCTATGGGGAGGGGAGGTAGGGTTTAAAATAATAATGCAGAACTAAAAGTCAGTTACAACTGACACACAAGTATTTGTAATAAAGCACGTGGAGGAAACGTAATGGACCTTCATGCCTTCCCTGGTCCTGTCCTGCTCTCAATGGTTTTTTTTTTAAATTGCTACTTGCGCCGTGTTTAAAGCAGAAATGTATGTACTAAGTCAACAAGTACCAATGTGTTGAATCAGCAATCGTACTGTAAAATTAAAAACTATTTCTCAAGTCTATCATTCAGTTTCTCTATTGACAATCCCAGACTTTTGTTGATACAGAATAAATTTGCATTGTTCCAATGTTCAGTCAAACTTAATTGCCGCGCTGGATGGGGAGAAGAAACAGTCGTCAGAGGACAAATGCCGTTTGTATATTTCCACGCATAAACTCCGGTAAACACGGTCAAAGCGGATTCACGACTATAACTGGGCAGAGCAAACACTCCTTCTTTCAGTACTGATCTATCTTGGTTGCAAAATGAAACTCATCTATAATTGTTATTCCTCCGGCTTATAAATTGGTTTACTGTAATCATAATTAATTTAAACGCATTACTCCAATTATTCATCTATATAATGGTTAAAAAGCCATCAAATTTGGATTCAAAACAGCAGAACTGAAAGGCAGAAATTCACGTCCCAAAGTGGAGGTCTAATTTTACCTCCAAAAAGGGGAGTTGCAATAGATAGCTGTCACTCTTCAATTGTTTCTTTGATTACATAAAATGCCCACACGGTGTCTGCTTGAATAGGTTCACGCACACATTAGAAAGATCCCAGTTTCTTTTTTGAAAGGAGGGGAGGGGGGGTACTGAACTGTTTGAGATTGAAAGCAACGAACATACAGTTAGTTGAATGTGGCAGTTTTACCTCCAGACCTGTCCAAGCTGCAGGATGTGGACGAGAGACTGCAGGAACCACATGCACAGGCGGCAGCAGGTCGAGGTGCAGGTAGTCCGGCGCTGCCCCGCGTCGCTCTCCTTGGTGCTGAAATGATCGGCTGCTTCATCGCGGCCAGTTCCTCCTCCTGCCGCCGCTGCTGCTGCCCGGGCTCGGGCGCAGCTCCCACCACCACTGTTGGTGTAATCGTAGACAAACCACCTGAAACTCAGCACCTGCACCACCAGGGACGGCACCACCACGAAGATGAGCGTCAGCCCGAACCACCAGTAGTCGCCTTGGAAGTAATAGTCCACGGCCAGCCACACATCTGTCGCTCCATCCGAGAAGAAGACGAGCAAGGCGCCTAGGATCCAGCAGCAGTCCGCCAAGGAGTACTCTTCCCGCTGGCGAGGTACCGAGTTGACACAGGAGCTGTGGCAGCAGCCGGGGCCCGGCTCACAACAATGGGAGGAGGAGGACGAGGCGGCGGCGGGGGCCAGGGCCCCGGCAGGCGAGGACAGCAAGCCCCTCTCCCCGCACTCACTCTCCGCTGGGCGTTGACCTAAATTCTGCAACGAGACGGACGCCGTCCCACCCATGCCGTCCGACTTTGCAGCCATGTTGAACAAGCAACCCCCCCCCTCCCCACGCACACACTCACACAAAAAAGACTGGCACTCGCTTCCGCAGAAGCCGAGCCTTTTCTTTCAGAGAAAAAAATTCCTCCTGCTAGAGGGAGGGGAAAATAAAACTTCCGGCGGCTGCGGGTGGGGCTGGGCTATGGAGAGAGAGAGAGAGAGAGAGATTCAGGCTGCCAGTCCCGCTCCTCCCCCTGCTCTGGCGGCACAGCCACTGGTTCTGACCCTCCCACTGGAGCCCAGCTCGATTAACGTGGCTACATCACCGAGTCTGCACAGGCGCTTCACCCTTTTGTTTCACAGAGACACAGAGGCAACAATTCAACAGGCAGACCCCACTCCCCCTTCCCCAGACCCAGCTCTGCTACCTGTGCACCGTGAATTAGACAGGATTAAAACCCAGGCTGTTTTCAGTCCAGCCCATATTTTCACCTTCTCTCACCTGCCCATCTAATACGCCCATTACAGCATGTTTCTCTTTCAAAAAAAATACTTTGCTCGCACTGGGGTAATCTTACTTACTGCGGTAAGTAGAATTTCTAGACACGTTAGCTCCAGTACTTATTACGGTGGCCGTAAAACTATTAAATAGCTTGACTTTAATTCTGTCACTCCAGCACCCTCACATTGCTTGGGGATATAGTTCACCAATCTCACTGGTGCAAACTGTCCCTCATAGTTACAATCGCGGTTCTGGATACGATTCAATACCAATATGAAGCCAGTTAGTTAAGGGTAATCCTTTATTTCCCGGTGGGGTCATGTTTTTAGTGAACCTTCCTGTCGACAACCTAATGTATAACCCCCCAAAAAATGGGCACGGTGATCAAAATTCCTGATTTCTGGAAACTCCACGCTGAATCTTACTTGTATATCTCTATCCATTCCACCACTCTAATGCGAACTAAACCGTTTATTGGTTCGGTTCACAAGCACCTGGACCAATATCCAGATGCACCCCTGTCTTTTCTCCTGTTCTGGTTTCCGAAGGTTGGGTCATGAACTTCCACTGGATTGTTGTGTGCTTGTGAGAAAACCGTTGTAGTGGTTGCAGTTGCTTCCTGATGGATAGCTGACCCAGAGACTCTCCCATTCTCACCACCTGCCATCAGGTGTATTGGAAAGGCTGAGCTGACAATCAACCTTCCATTGACAACAAGCCTGGCATGAGATGTGAACGCAGAGCTCCTTGGCCTGAAGTAGGTATGCTGATACTGCAACACAATATCTCTTTTACCAGTGCCTAGAACCACCGAAAGCAGGTCTGCACAGTTTAGGGCTTACATGCACCCCATTGTGGCTGGTTCAAGAGAATTTGTGCTGAGAAAGAGCGAGGAGTGATGCAATAGAAGTTGCACCAGAGGTCTTAATGGCTGTAACAGAAAGGAGAGATTTTGTGTAAACACAGCAGATATGCTGCAATGTTTACTGAAGCATGAGCAGCAGCCACCTAAAATCTAATTTCTGCAGTAGAAGCTCAGACTCAAGGAATGTAAATATCAGCTTAGACCTCTTGTCATCATCCTTAGGGATTACAGTTTGCAATGAGACTTGCAGGGAATCATAGCCACATAGTAATCTGTTCTTCAGCAGATTTGTAGCTTTTTCAATCCACTATCTTGGCAATGGGGCAGTGACTTCACGGAATGTGATTTTGATGTCTTCTCTAAGGAAAACAATAGTCATTGCCCATCTCTGCCAATCAAACAGTGCCATTGTTGTTGCTTGTCAGCTAGTTAAACCACATGATTGACACTCGTGGAAAGATGATGCAATCTTTCTAGGTTCATAGCATTTTGACATCATTCCTCAAGGCCATCTTCAGTCTGCTCCACTGAAGGTCATCCTACCTGCCATGCTGCAACGCTGAGGGTAACACATTATGTGAAAACTAAGAAGGGAAAGGTAAATGAAAGGCAAGAACTAATGGAAAGCACAATTATGATTAGCTGGCTTTTGTTTGCAATATGGGATGATTTTCTTTAAGAAATTGGTTTGGAATGTTTATTTTTCATTGGTCACAATGAAAAGTAAAGGTCAATCAGACATTGTAATGTTCAGTAATGGAGGGAACATTACCTGCAAGACTGTCGATCAGTGAGGCATTGGGATTACCTTTAGTTGTATTGCACATGTTGCTTCAGAATGTTCATGCAAAAAGGAGTTATTTTTCTTGTCATCTCCTTCTTCTTCTTCTTCCTCCTCCTCCTCCTCCTGCCCTTCCTGTTCATCATTTGTGCACCAGAGAGTTGGTCATAAGGGATGTTACTTCACAGTAGTGAGTCTGAACAGCATACGAAAGACAAGTATGAATTTGAACACTTCCTTTGCTGCATTCTCCAGGGCTCTTGCAAAGTGTCCCAGTAAAATCATTGGGCTGAATTTTACCAAAAATCGGCTAAGCGTAATTTTCATGGAGTTTTTCTGAGGCTTTGTCTCAATGTGTTCTGGTAAGTTATTGTCAAATTCTCTATTGTTCACCTCATTATGCATGTACAATGCTCTTATAACTTTGCACTCACACTATCCTGTGTTCACCAGCACTAGACATACTCACTGCTGGGACCTTTTGGGAATTGTACCACTGGTTCCATATTTAAAGTTCAACTGTGCATAAAGTCAAATACTGCAATCCAGAAATTGTTTTTCACAGCACATGTAGTGGGTGGGAAATTAAGAAGAAAAGCATCTGTGTGGCATGGATAATTCTTCATGTAAAATAGGATGTCAAAATTTCAACCTATTGCCCCTTTATGTCATATCGGTCTGGTGGATTGTTATAGTAACTGCAGCTGCAGCAGTGAAGCTGCAGGGGCTATCTGCTGTAAGCACCATTTCATGTTAGAACCCTGCCTGAAGAAGGTCCAGTCATTTCCCAATAACCGGCTTGGTATCACAGCTTGTCATTGTTCAACCTGGGAGCATCACGTGTTGGAAAGCCTCCAAGCAGCTGATAGCATTAACTTTCTTTGAACAACAGGAAAAGCAAAAAAAAAACAGAAATGTTGCATTTTCTTCTAGAAATAAACATAGGTTGCTTGCCATTTGAATAATAATCAGTGAATAATTACCGCACCCAGATCACATTTATTGAACTTGGTGTCAATTAAAACCTGTCTATCTTTATTCATCTGATCTTGCACTGCTCTAACATTACTAGGATGGTGTTCCTGCTGCTCAATGTCCCTGTGTTCATCCTCAGAAAACTGACGCCACTCTCTGTCAGCTCTTCAGCATCACACCCCCTCTTTCCTGGGTCTAATTTTGCAGAGCACAAGATGCTAGAATTATGAGGCGTACTCTTTCCTGACTGTTCAGCAAGGCATCCCCAAGCCAACCCATACATCAGAATATCATTTTCAAGAGGTCTATCATCTGCTCCATATTGACTCCGGTGAAAGAATGAACAGCATTGTATGTACACACAAACCCAATCAGGGGTTACACAAATGAGTCAGATGCTGTAGATGCAGCAGAAAGGCCTTATGACCTAGATGCTATCCTTAAAGGCATCCGGCCTTTGTAATGAGGCAGAAACATTTTATTGTTATCAATATATAGGCATCATACCACCTTCAAGGTTATCTGGTATCATGCTCTGAGGTGTGGTAGAATGATAACTGATGACAGTTATTAAATAGCAGCTTGTTCTATTGATGACATCTGCCACATTTTGATATTGCGTGTCAATGGGCCATTCGTACAGTGTTTAGTATCCTGCACTGATTGGAGCCAGTGAAGGTGTCAAAGCCACTGCCTGGACTGCAGAAATGGCCTTTCCACATAGAAACAACATGAAGCAGTGTGATCTGCACAAATATTATTAGTAATGGGCCTTTAATGCATCTGCGTGTTGAGGACTGAGAGATCCCACATAGGACCCCAGTGCATCTTTTGGAATCAGCCAATCACATTAAAAAAAACCTAGTACAACTGTCACCTTGATGGCTGCTTCCCCAAATGCTTCAACAAATGCTTCCCCATTTTGGTTTTTGAGTTCTGCTCCAGCAGAAGGCATAGTGTGCCTCGGACATTCTCAGTCTCTGCCCCTTCACTTGCTTGGAAACAATGGCATCAAGGACAATAGATTCTGAGCATCCTGTACCGTCTCCATATCTTGAGATATTCAGTTGTGACTCTTTCATGAGAAGGCTATTTGGCAGCCATTGGATGTTGGTCTTAGTTCTAGGCTTGCTGATGTATTTGTTCGTCCCTCATTCTGTATGTTTTCAATGCACTATACCCTAATGCAGCCTACGGATTGACTTTGTGAATTATGGCCCACAGGTAACCATTCTAAGATTGCCTGCAATTTCTTCTGCTTCACAAAAATGTTAATGATCAACTTGCAAATCATTTGGTCAAGACTGCTTGTGTCCATTACGTGTATTCAATTGGGATAGCATGTCAAATGGGATAGTCAGAAACAAAAACAGAAATTGCTGGAAAAAGTCAGCAGATCTGGCAGCTTCTGTGGAGAGAAAACAGAATTAACGTTTTGGGTCCAGTGACCCTTCCTCAGAACAGCTGTATGTGCCGTTCACATTGAAGTGGAAATTCCACTGACTCAATAACATGCTTTAGAGAAGAATGATCTGTGGCCTGTTAAGCCGTCTAGTCTGTGCACAAGTCTAGTTCCACATTAATGTAATTTAATATGAACTGCCCTCTGAAAGTGGCCTAACAAGTCACTCTGTTATTGCTCCCTTCTTAGGATAATTAAGGATGCCCTGTAATGCTGGGCTTTTCAGACATCCATTAATCAATGATTATTTCTTTGTAAACATATCAGTTTCAAGTGAGCACCACTGACTAATTGAGGCACTTAACTCCACATGGGCATCCATTGCTTGTAGACACTATCACTAGTTTTGAGTATTTCAGTTATTTCCCACTGTGTTGCTAATGTAACAATCATTGACTAATGAGATAATTATGTAGCATTCTAATTTTTTCTGGAGAATAATCTATTATTGATAAGTAGGTACTGCTAAACTTAAATAAATATTTGTTACCTCTCATATGCTAAATTATTACCTTGTAACTAAATGAGTTATCTGCAAATTATACTAATGGAACAAGGGCTCAAATCAATTCAAGTTAACGTGTCAACGAGAAAGAGCTAGTTAGAGATTCATATTTGCTGAAAGACACATATAAACATGAAAACTAAAGATTGTTTTAATAGCAAATTCCATTTGTTCTTCCATCATTCTCTATTGATAAAAAGAAGTGTCTCTCCCAGCAAACCAACAGGATAAAGAAAATTTGGATTCTGAGCTTACACAGCAGAAGCATGAAGTCAGTAATGATATTCTAAATGAGTGCATTTTGTTTTGCAGGGGAAATATACCATGCATCATTGAAGTAACAAGTGAGCTTTATCAAGCGAAGTAAGTTTCACAGAAGGATGGAAGGAAAAGATAATGGACCATTACTACGTTTAATTATTTTACCATAGATTTGCTGCTAGAAGCAATACTAAGGCAACATACAGACTTTGTGTCTTTTGTTTATGTTTCTCATCCTGCTGAAAAAAGATCAACAGTAAAGAAGTGGAAATTGATAGGATTGGAAACATTTCATAGACAATTAAAAGCCATTCTGATTACTAACTCCATGAGTTATGATATTAAAATTAATATTTGTTGGCTTGGTTAAATAACATATGAGCAATCTGTTTAAAAACACTGATTCAGCTGCAGTATCGTGCCTAGTTCTTGACACCAAACATTAAAATGGATGTATATGTATGAGAGAAGATGCAAGAAAGATCCACAAGAGTGATTAAAGGGAATGAAGAGCTTCAATCACACAGAGTTCCACTCCATTGAGGAGAGATTAAGAAGAAAATTTGATAGAAGTGCTCAAAATCTTGAGGGGCCTGGACTACGTGAATAAGAAAAATCTATTTTGGTAGGTGGAAGAATCAAGAACCATAAGAGAAATAATTGAAGTGATCAGCAAAAGAAACAACAACAGCGTGAGAAAAATGGTTTTTATATTAGAACCTGAAGTGCACTGCCTGTGAGTGTTCAATCAAGGCCCTCTATAGGCAATTGGATCATCTAAAAAGTTAAAAAAAGAGAATGGGGGAAAAGTACAAGCGAATGAGATTAGGTGAGTTGCTTTTATAGAGTGCTGACATGTGCATGATGGCCTCAATTGCCTACTTCTGTCCTCCAACTCTTCCTTCCTTCAGTTCACATTGCTACATTTTTTTATTGCAAGTAACCACAGGTCACACAGGATTTTTACTATTATCTCAAGAGAGATCACTTCTCCACGTTTTAAAAATAAACATTTTTTAGTTTTTTAGTATTACAGATGCACATAGATTTGATGCCTTTCCTGTTCACAAATACTTAGATGCTTTGATTTGGCGTGCGCAAGGCTGTGTGGGTATAGGCAAATATGCCCAATAACTGTTGACAGCCATTGATGCTGGCAAAGCCCAGATCACTGTCTTTGCTTCATGGGAAAAATAAATGAAGTCATTTGATTGAGGGAGGAATCACCCATTCTCGACCTATTAGCAGAAAGTTGCACAAAATGACAATGTCATCAGTTGCAGCTAGAAATGATCCTAAGGCATAAACTTTAGAATCATAGACACCTCCTGAATCACAGGCAGCTTAGTGAGGGGACCTGGAGTTTGGCTGTATTTGGTGCTACAAAAGGTGACATTGCTCTGTAACAATGGACCTCAGAGTTTAAATACCAGGTGGGAAAACACAACAGCACTTCATCAGAAGCTGCACTGATGATGTACCCAGCAGGGTAATGAAATATCTATGAAACGACGAACTAGCTCAGCAAGCGAACCAAGCCCAGCATCCATAATCCAAGCTACAAATCTACTCAAGAACCTTTATAGCTCTGTAACAACTTCCCAGTGAAACAGAGGTCACATTTATACTGCTACTCCCTTAAATACGAGTATAATATTCTAATCTTTTAAAATATATTGGGAGGGGAATTGTTGCACCTCCTTCTCTGTCACTCCCTACTGCCTTACACATGTTGCTGGAGGAAATTGACACAGAACCTTCTGGACAGAGATTGGCTACCAAAGTAAAATGCCACAATTTCTGGAGCAGCCAAAATAGCCATAAATATGAATTAGCAGTACAAAATAATGATGCGAGCCTCAACTAAAGATTGTTTTAAATATTCAGCTTCCAACTTTCTTCCAGGTTGTGGATGGGTTTCAGAATCAGATGAACAGACCATAAAAGGTGTGGGGCTCTTATTTACATGTAATTATTAGGTGCATGTTAGTTTCATACAGGCAGGCTAGATAATTAATTACGCTTGTCTACAAATGGGGTCTGCGGCACAGCAGACTCAAAAGGTAGTCTTGTACAATCTGGAAGCCTAGAGTCAGCAACATATTTCTGTTTATAGGTATACGGTTGCTGTCCTGCCTAAAGATCAATCATGAGTTTCAAATGCGGAGTGAAAAGTATTGGAGTTTTATTAAAATTTAAATTAATCAACATTCTCACTGCTGACATTGAACGACAAGGTGGGGCTGTAAAAAAATATAAACAATTTGCAGTTCAACTTTTTCCTACTGATTCTTTTTTAAATGCAAGGTTATAATTTCACCTCATTTATTTTTCTTTTCAGGTGCATCCACAATGTATTTCAGATTAAATGTCTCCATCAAAATGTTTTACTTATACTCAATATTTGCCTCTTTTGGTCCCAGTGTTGCATAGAAAACATGTGTTTTGAGCTATAAAGAAATAAATGAAAGCTGAGCTTCCAACTTGGAGTGATAAAGTAAACCACAATGTGAACACTTACAAGTTGGTCTCAAAAATGGAAATTGTTGACATTTGTACAAATGTACTGTCAGCTGCATTTACAAACTCATATGGGTGTGTTTTGTATAAATATTTTCTTTAGTATTATTTATCTCTAATCCACGTACAGTTATCCACTTTATCAGTGCTGAACTGGTGGCCTTAAATTGAAGATCCTTCCTGCAGTCTCTTCTGTATAGAGATCTATGTATCTTCTAAGGTCGATAGCTGTCAGCTGATCTGAATTGATTGTAGTATCCTTTGATGTTAATTTGATGTTAAAAGGGAAAAATAATGCTTTTTTTGGATATGGAATTCAAAATTATATGTTTGCACAATGGTTATTTACTCTCAATAATAACAAGTATTTATTCCATCTAGTTGGGCATAATCCAGGCAACACCCCATTTTGATCACTAGACAGTGTAGCTTTAAATTAACTTCAGTCTGGCAAATTGTCAGGAACTGTAATTTGTTTCAGCACTTCAAGATGTTTCAAAAATTCTGAGTTTCTGATTTTAATAGTGAGACAACCACAAAGTTCGTATTGATTTTCGTTGTCCTTACTTCATGTGAAAGGAGAGAGAAGGCCCCCGAAATGGGTCAGTGGTCTCAAAACCTTCTTTTCCACTAATCAAAAAATTATTGAAGAGGTCCGTCATTGGATTGCTACAAGATCCACCTCTTTGAAGTGACACATATCTTTTGATTTGAAAATTTACATCTTCTGACATAAATACTATCCTAAGTGGCAATGCAGGCGCCTATCAGTTCGATGGATGATGGGACAGAAGAGTTAACTGCTGGATTTTTTTGTGGGCCTGAGAAGCAGGAGTGTGCATTGGATTCCACGAAAAAAATAGTCCACTGTTCTCCTGAGATTTTTATACTCAGTAATCACAAGCTCTTATTCCTAGATAACAAGGTGTAGACCTGGATGAACACAGCAAGCCAAGCAGCATCAGAGGAGCAGGAAAGCTGAAGTTTCGGGTCTGGACCCTTCAGAAAAACTTATCTCAGATTCTCCAGCATCAGTAGCTCCTACTATCTCTTAATCACAGAAATGGCTTTGCTGGTCATTGCCCATTTCAGATCTAAAGAGCTCAGTCTGAACCAGGATATTTGTTTGACCCCTAATAGTGCACAGGCAAAATTGTGGGGGCTTCTTCACCACCAGAATGAGCAGCCAGCCTATGTTACTTACCAGTCAGTAACTTTAAAAGTCAAAATTGACTTTATTGATAAACATAAAGAAATGCAGATGCTGGAAAGCTGAAACAAAAGAAATGTGCTGGAGAAACACAGCATGTCGGATAGCATTGGTTGAGAAAAAAAGCAGAATTAACATTTTTGATCTAGTTAACGTTCATCAGAAGTTTCTGTGACCTGCTATGTTTCTCAAGCACGCTCTGTTTTTGACTTCATTGATATTAAGTCAGAGTAGAATCAATCTGTCTGTGAACACCTCAGTTAAAGTGAAGTATTGGCATTTTACCATGTCTGGAAAATTGTAACAAAGTACAAGTCAGACATCAGTGAGGGAGAGTGAGGCACAATTATTGTAAGCCTTCAAAGGAACATTAAAAGACAATATAAAATAGGAAGTACAAATCTCAGCTGGTACAGGAGCAAAGGGACTTGAGTGTTTATGAGCCCAGAACAATGAAAGTGGCAAGACAGGAGAGAGGGCAGTAAGTAAAGCAAACAAGATCCTTGGCTTTATTAATAGAGCCATAGAACTCAAGATGTGATCGTGAACTTGTACAGGAAACTTAGACCATAAGACTATAAGACATAGGAGTGGAAGTAAGGCCATTTGGCCCATCGAGTCCACTCCACCATTTAATCATGGCTGATGGGCATTTCAACTCCACTTTGCTGCACTCTCCCCATAGCCTTTAATTCCTTGTGAGATCAAGAATTTGTCAATCTCTGCCTTGAAGACATTTAACATCCCGGCCTCCACTGCGCTCCGTGGCAATGAATTCCGCAGGCCCACCACTCTCTGGCTGAAGAAATGTCTCCTCATTTCCATTCTAAATTGACCCCCTCTAATTCTAAGGCTGTGCCCACTGGCCCTAGTCTCCGTGCCTAACAGAAACAACTTCCCAGCGTCCACCCTTTCTAAGCCATGCATTATCTTGTAAGTTTCTATTAGATCTCCCCTCAAACTTCTAAACTCGAATGAATACAATCCCAGGATCCTCAGCCGTTCATCGTATGTTAGGCCTTGTTAGACCTCAGCTGGAGGATTTTGTACATTTCTGGGCACCACATTACAGGAAGGATATAATGCACTGGTGAGAGTTCAGAAGCAGTCTACAAGAGTGTTTCCAGAAATGAAGTACTTCAGTTATGCGTACAGACCGAAGAAGTTGGGATTGCTCTCCTGGGAGAGAAGAAGGCTAAAAGGCTCAGCAATGAAGGTTTTCAAAATCATAATCAGTCTGAATAAAGTAGTTAGGGAGAAACTGTTTCCTCTTGTAAAAGAACAAGAACAAGAGGGCATAGAATTAAAGTAATCTGCAAAAGAAGCAAGGTGAAGTGAGAAAAAACTTTATTGGACAGCCAATAGTTAGAGAATGGAATACACTGCCTACAAATGTGGTGGAGGCAGGTTCAATTGAGGCATCCAAAAGAACATTATTTTTATCTAAATAATCATACAATGAGCAAGGGTATAGGGAAAATATAGGTGATTGGCACCATGTCATGATGCTCACTTAATGAGTCAGTGCGGGCACAATGGGCTGAATGGCTTCCTTCTGCACCCTAACATTTCTGTGTTTCTGTGAACATTCGCTTTCCAGGCAAGTAACTGATATAATGGTCGAAAGTTAGGAAGTGAAGCAGATTTGATACTTCCATTTCTTTCTGCCCTGACCATTCTGACTTCTGTAAGTGCGCAGGAGCTTTTGATGCATGTTGAACAACACCAACAATAAGCCGATTTGATTTTGTACCTTTAATGTAATAATATATTACTGATATCTCTCTCTAATGAGCCAGCAGCCCTGTGGTTCTCTGGGACTATGCTGTCGTTACATAACATAAATTTCTTGGGAAGTTGTAACACAAAATGTGACACGGTAGAACATAGAGCGTTACAGCACAGTACAGGCCCTTTGGCCCTCGATGTTGTGCCAACCTGTGAAACCAATCTACATGATCCTTGCAGAGATGTCCTGAAGCTAAGAATGACAGTCATTAAACAACCACAACCATTTTCCTTTGTGCAGGTGTAACTCTAACCAGAGGACAACTTTCCCCTGATTCCCATTGATTACAATTTTGCTAGGGTTTTTGAAGCCGCACCCAGTCACATGTAACCTTAATGTCAATGGCTGTCACTGTCAGCCCGCCCTCTGAAATTCACATTTGAACCAAGGCTGTAACGATGTCAGCAACTGAGTGGTCTTTGCGAAATTCTGAGCAGTTTTGCAAAACAAATGCAGCCTGGTAGTGCTGTTAATGAGAAATTCCATCACTTTACTGATGAGTGAGAGTAGATCGATGGGGCAGTAGTTGGCTTTAGTCCTATTATCAGTGTGTTGTGACAGCCCATCACCTTTACAGTAGCCATTTTCTCCAGATGTTTCTTGATATCAAGTTGAGTGAATGGAATTGGCTGACATCTGGCATTGTGATACTGGGGATCTCGGGAGGAACATGAGATGGATCACCCACTCTGCATTTCTGACTGAAGATTAATACAAATGCTTCAGCCTAATTTTTTGCACTGATGTTCTGGGGTCCACTATCTTTGAGGACTGGGACATTTGTGGAGATTCCTCCTCCAGTGAGTTATTTAACTGTACACCATCATTCACGACAGGATGTGGCAGGACTGCAGGGCTGAGATGTGATCTATTGGTTGTGAAATTACTTTGTCTCATCTCTGACTTGCTTCTTATACTGTTTGGCACACAAATAACCCAACACATCATTTGGGGTCATGCCACATAAGATAATATAGAGGCAGATGGTCAAAAGGTTTGTTTTTAATTTGCATCAAGGAGAAAAAAAGAAACAGAGAGATATACAGGAGTAATTCCAGGGACTAAGGCTCCATCACCGCAAGCCAGATCATTTGTGGAACAATTAAAGGTAATGGTGCTCAAAGTGTCCAGTATGAGATGAGGACAGATATCTCAGAGATAATGGGAACTGCAGATACTGGAGAATCCAAGATAATAAAATTGTGAGGCTGGATGAACACAGCAGGCCAAGCACAAAAGCTGATGTTTTGGGCCTAGACCCTTCATCAGAAAAGGGGGATGGGGAGAGAATTCGGAAATAAATAGGGAGAGAGGGGGAGGCGGACTGAAGATGGATAGAGGAGAAGATGGGTGGAGGGGAGAGTATGGGTGCAGATGCAGGGAGGGGATAGGTCAGTCCGGGGAGGACAGACAGTTCAAGGGGGTGGGATGGGGTTAGTAAGTAGGAAATGGAGGTGCGGCTTGGGGTGGGAGGAAGGGATGGGTGAGAGGAAGAACAGGTTAGGGAGTCAGAGACAGGCTGGGCTGGTTTTGGGATGCAGTGGGGGAGGGGATGAGCTGGGCTGGTTGTGTGATGCATTGGGCGGAGGGGACGAACTGGGCTGGTTTTGGGATGCGTTGGGGGAAGGGGAGATTTTGAAGCTGGTGAAGTCCACATTGATACCATTGGGCTGCAGGGTACCCATAGGCACAGATGATGTACAATGGGTGAGTTCTGAGAATGTGTTTTGAAGAAGAGTGATACTGACATGAAATGGTATCTCTGGGCTGAATTTGACTAGGCATTGGATAAGGTCATTTTTAGTGAGATCCATGGTGGGATTTTTTTTTGCAAGGCCTAACAGGTTTACTCACTCAACCTTCCCAAGCTTATTTTATTATCTGTGTCCCAAAACCTGATGGCACTCCATACACGCTATTCCCCCACTCACTCTAGATCAAGTACTCACCATTGCCAGGCAGTAGTGCCATCTTCAAAACATAGCTGTGAATCTGGTCAAAACGGACATTCTGGAATTGCCCTTCACCATGGATGTAGTGAGACAGCAACCACAAGCCAATGCTTCTCAGGGCATATAGGTAGCACAACTGACAAATCATTACACATTCAAGTGAACATCCCTGTGTCTATCACCAAAGCACATAGTTTTCTCATCCTTCGCCTCATCCTATCTAGCAACACTAACTTTGTACTGTGCCACCCTTCTTCCCTCCAAAGCCCAGGGTTGCCCAGCTTTGCCTCACTGTTTTATTGGGAACAATCATGTAGGAAAGAGTCTTCAAATTATTCAAAATATCCACTTTCATTCAGCCAAAGCAGAAGCCAACAAACAAAAAAAATAGCTGTATTCACCTCTTGAAGCAGAAATAGATGGCTGACCTTTTGAGGAACGACAAATTTTCAGTCAACAAGTGATCACAACGCTCAACTAACATCTAATGGAACCTAGGAACAATTAAGTCCTATCTGGCTTGCAGTGCTTGATGCTGCTTGCTATCTTATGCAGAAGTTGATGTTTTTCCTGCTCAATGTCCTCATGTATCTCTCTGAAGACTTCTGCAGCCCTCTCATTTCCTAAATAAATCTCTGTCTTAAATATGCAACTAGTTGTTCTGAGATTATGTCCTCTGGTCTTAGACTCTCCCACAAGGGGAAACAACCGTTCTGTATCTACATTGTCAAGTCTTCTAAGAATGTAGCATCATTTCAATAAGGTCACCTCTCATTCTTCTATACTCCAACAAGTACAGGTCCAATCTCCTTAACATCTCCTTATAAGACATTCCCTTCAAACCTACTATCCACCTAGTGAACCTTCTTTGGTCTGCCTCCAATGCCTGTATATCTTTCCTTAGATAAGGGGCCCAAAACAGTTCATGGTATTCCAGCTATGGTCTGACTAGCATGTATAATTTTGGAAAAACTTCTCTGCTATTGTACTCTATTCCCTTTAAAATAAAAGTCAGCATTACATTTGCCTGTCGTTCACTCCCTGAACTTAAATGCTGTTTATGGATGACGACTCCCAAATCACTCTGTTGTGCAGCTCTCAGCAATCTTTCTCTATTGAAATAACATTTAGCACCTCTAATCCTGTCAAGAAAGTGTAAGATCTTACATTTTCTCCATATTATATCCCATCTGCCAAATTTTTTTTGCACATTGGTTAAATTTGTCTACATCCCTCTGAAAATTCTTTGTGTCATCCTCACCAGTTACCTTCTCAACTATTTTTGGGCAACCAGCAAACTTGGTTATTGTACATTCACTTTTTTCACTCAAGTCATTAATAAATAATTGTGGTCTCAGCTCTGAATCCCGTGGCACACCATTAGTTAAAGGTTATCATCCTGAAAATGCTCCCCTCTCTGTATTTGTCTTCTATTCATTGGTCAACACTCTATCCATGCTAATATGCTACTTCAACACCGTGGGCTCTTGTCTTATTAAGTCATTTATTAGGTGTTACATTTGTCAAATGTCTTCTGAAAATCCCAAATATATTGCATTCACTGTTTCTCCTTTATCTATTCTGCTTGTTACCATAAAAGGATTAATGTATTTTGGTCCAAAATGGATAACTTCATACTTGCTAACATTGAACTTGATTTGCTGAAGTTTTGCCCATTCATTTAGTCTATCAGTATCTGCTCCCTCCTACACTGTCTACAATGCCACCAGCAAATGTGGATTGAATCTGGCTCATGGCTCCTTACTAAATCTAATATTGCTTGTTCCCTTGTTACATCCCAGACACACTCCAGAAATTCAATCTTTCTGACTGGTGCTGGTCTAACTCTCTCAATCTACGTTAAAATTAAAATTCTCCATTAATACTACATTGGCTGTGCTTCATACTTACCTGATTTGTGCATTTATACAATCTAGCACTTTACAATTCAACTAGGGGTCTGTACACAACATTTTTTAGAGTTTTAGATCCTTCACAGTTCTTCAGTTCCGCCTCCACAGTCTCCATTGAATGTTTCCCCATAAATCAAACACCTGAGATTAAACACAAATCCATAAACCCTGGCTCAGGAGGCCAATGCTTATCCATTTATATCCACAGTATCCATGTCCTACAATGTACTATCATTCCTTCTTATATGTTGAATCTCACTCTCACAATTTTTGTCCCCTCTGAGTCCCAGTTTGCTGCCTCCAAGCCCCAGGATTGAGTGTTTGCCAGCTTCCCTAACACAGCAGTTCCATCTCACTGCCGCCACCACCCGCACCCCCCCCCCCACCCACCACACCCACCACCGATAAACCTCCTTGACTTTCATTGTGCAGACTCCCAGGACAGACCATGACCCCAGTAACCTGGCTGTCTCATATGGACAGCTCCAACCAATTGCCAGAGCCCTGACTGATCTCTCTGCAGATCCCCAAATGATTTATTATAAATTATCTGACTGTTTCCACTGGATCTTCAGAACTGACCATAGCCCATTGTCTACAGTGCAGTGATACAGACTCCCTGACCTTGACCACCACAAGCGGGCAATCTCCTTAACTGAGACTAGATCATAGAATCCTTACAGTGTGGAAACAGCCCTTCGGCCCAACTAGGCCCCACCAACCCTCAGAATATCCCACCCAGACCCATCCCCCTATAACCCACCTAATCTACACATTCCTGAACCCTACGGGCGATTTAGCATGGCCAAACCACCTAGCCTGCACATCTTTGGACTGTGGGAGGAAACTGGAGCACCCAGAGGAAACCCACGTAGACACAAGGAGAATGTGCAAACTCCACATGGACAGTCACCTGCAGGTGGTATTGAACCCAGGTCCCTGGTGCTGTGAAGCAGCAGTGCTAATCACTGAGCCACCGTGCCATCCATGACTGACTTTACTACGCCTCCCTGATTTGGTGGAAGCCCCCTTGATTCACTAAGGAATACTCCCCTTAGACCTTGAGAAACAGCCATTTGGCGGAAGCACATGCAGTGCGTTTGCTGCATAGGCTGCTGTCACATGAGGCAGAGTTGAGATTGATGTAGCATGTGCAGGTGTGCTGTTCAGCAATATGTCCACTCCCTTGACTGATTACTGCTGACAACTATGATAAGCTTCCTGGCATTGTGTATGCAGCCAGCGTGAAGGGAAGACAGAAGTATTATGAGCTTTTAAGCTCTGGCTGAGGAGGTAAGTTGCAAAAAAGCACACAAGACAAGGCAGTGGTGCTGTGAGCCTTAATATAGGCACAAAGTGAATGAGTGCAAAAACGGCATGAGAAATGCATATGGTTGAATCCATGAGCTGGGTGCCCTAATCTGTGCACTAAATGTCTTTGCAGAACATTGCAATGAAAAATGTCAGAGCACTTGGTGGTGCCACATTGAAGTATAGAACCATGATATCAGAGGATTGGAGATGTGCCATGATGATGTGGTGAGGCTGGTACACATCAGATAGTAACGTTTGTGGATGTTGAGTGCATGCATTTGCTGCCCATGGTGTGTGGCCTATGACATTGATGCCAGCTATCTAATGTGAGGTTCCAGAGGAGCAAGCAGTGAACTCGAGTCATTAGGTAGCCATTCATTCATATTGAAAATGGTTATGGCCTAGTTTCTAACCAACAGATTGGAGATTGGGAATCTGCATTTTAAGAAGGTGAGATTAGGAAATAATGATAAGTTAATACATACAAATACACACAATTAGGCCTTTTGCCACTCAGGAGCAAGAATCTTGTCTCACTGCTCAATTCTTGTTTGGAAAATTAGAAATTTGCTTTCAATGTCAAGAGTTCTTCTCTGACTATCTCATGAGTTTTCCTTAACTTTCTCACCAATACCTACATTGCTTAGTAGCAGCGGCGTATACTATCTACAAGACGCACTGCAGAAATTTGCCAAAGATCCTCAGACTGCACCTTTTAAAACCCACAACCATTTCTGGAAGAACAAGGGCAGCAGATTTAGGGGAACACCACTACCTTCAAATTTCCCTTCAAGCCACTCACCATCCTGACTTGGACATATATTGCCAATCCTTCATTGTCGCTGGGTCAAAATCCTACAATTCCCTCCCTAATGGTATTGTGGGTCAACCCACAGCAAGTGGACCATAGTGGTTCAAGAAGGTACTCCCACCTTCTCAAGGACAATTACGAATGGGCAATAAATGGTCAGCCAGCAATACTCACATCCCACAAATTAATGATAATTTAAGAAAAACATTGCCTGTAAAGATTACATCTTCTGTCTCCACAGATGCTGGCAGATCTGCTCAGTTTCTCCAGCAGTTTGTTTTTATTTCTGAGATATAGTGTTTTTTAGGAAGAATTAGCCTCCTTTGTTAAAACAAGTTTAAACAGTTAAACGCTATTTTTATTTTATTGAGAACAACTTTTTGAGTTTAAGCTTATTCTTGCTGACAAATGCCATATGGAGTAAGTACTTTCTATGTACAGTTGCAATATTAAGTGTTTGATGAAGTAACCTGCCATGTGTCAACTGTCTCACCAGAAACTGTGGTTGGTTATTAACAGAAATATGTAGTTGTTAAAAAAAACTCTCAAACTCTGATAGGGCTATATAGAAAAGATGAAAGAATAGAGTGTCAGATAAATATGTCTTTCTATAGCAGCGTTTATGGTATTTACCTTGTTTAGAGCAAATGTTGAATGATAGACCAAGCTCTGCGTAATAAGCGTACTTCAATAGCCAAGTACAGTTGAAAAGATAAAGTATGAATTCTTCCTAATTACAACATCTTTATATGCAAGGTCATTAATTACAAAACATAACTGAATATAAATAAGATTAAACTATGAAATAAGGACTTTTGTTTACACTTCTGCCAATAAGTTATGTTTTGTGGTCTCATAACTTGCAATAAATTCAAAAAATTGCAAGCACAACTGCATGGCTTTAATACTGATTAAGAATATATTCATGTGAATATATTTTGCCAAAAGCATTAACAGAAGCTTTAGTTTATTAATTTTTATTGAGGCAAAAATGTTATTCTTTCTTTACCCTAGTATTATCAAAAAAATCATAGGACTGCAGGCCCTGAATTTCTTTAATGAGGTTTACATTTGTTGTTACGCATTTGAAGGAAGTTTAACAATTAATGCAGGCTTGGCTCTTTCATTTCTCTCTCAAATTACTTCATTGCACGCCTTGCCAATATTTTTATTACACTTGAACAGGATTATAAATACTCAACTGGCATCTCTGCCTGGAAGGCAGCAAGGTATGGCATGAAGCCAAAGCAGAAAAACGTTAAAAACATTCAGACCTTTAACCTGACCTGGACAGCATTGAAGGCACTGTAAACAGATTCCTGGACATGGGCCTCACTAAGCGACAAATAAAAAAAAATCAATGAATTGCACTCCCTACAATAGTTGATACTCACACCATGCCATCTTCCTCATCCCTATAACTACAGTCTAGTGTTGTAATAAACGTGTCATTCGCACAGAAATATGTAATGCAATGCAACACTTCCCTATTTTATGAATCGCTCACCTTGGCATTAGCAAAACTTTTACTTCTAAGCTTGTTCAATCTTCTTTGATTTGTATCACCTTCTGGGTGAAAAAGATTTTCCTCAAAATCCATCAAACCTCCTGTCTTTTACTTTTCAAATAATGCCCTTCTAATTGAGCTTTCAACTGATGGGAACAGCTACTTTGTATTCACCCTCACCACGCCCTCATAATCTTATACATCTCTATCAAGTCCCCCCTCCCTCCAATCTCTTCTGCTCCAAATAAAACAACTCAAGCTCAAATAGCTTCTCTGCATAGCTCAAATGCACCATCTCAGGCAACATTCTGGCGAATCTCCTTTGCACTCCTTCCAGTGCAATCGCATCCTTCCTATAGTGTGATGACCAGAACTACACACAGTACTCCAGCTGGGGTCTAACCAAAAGTTCTGTACAACTACAGCATGATCACCCTCCTTTTATAATCTATGCCATGACTGATAAAGGCAAGCATCTTGTATGCCTTGACTACGCTATTAACTTATTCCCCCAACTTCAGGGATCTGTGGACAAATACCCCAAGATCCCTTATCTCCTCAAAGTTTCTTAGTGTTCTACCATTCATTGAGTATTTCCTTGACTTCTTCTTTCTCTCAAAGTGCATCTCTTCACTTTTATCAGTGTTAAATTCCATCTGCCACTGATCTGTCCATTTAACTTCCCTCCTCACTGTCAATCACCCAGTCAATCTTCCCGTTCTCTGCAAACATCCTTAGCCCCCCGATATTCTCTGTTGCATCATTTATGAATATCACTCAGAACAAGGGAAAGTCAGCACTGATCTCTGCACCATGCCACTGCATACCGGGCTCTAGTCAGCTACATAGCCTTCCACCACTCTGTCACAATGCCCATTTTGATCCAACTTGCCAAGTTAGCATCAGTTCCACGAGAATTTACCTTCTTTATCAGTTTCTCATGTCGGACTCTGTCAAAGGGTTGCTGAAACCCATAAACTACATCAACTGCCCTAACTTCATTCTATTTGCTCACCTGCTCAAAAAATCCCATCAGATTTGTTAGGCATGACATCTTTCTGACTATCATAGCCATACTAACTATTCCTGATCAAACCTTGCTTCTATAAATGGAGATTAATTTTCTCCTTCACTAGTGTCTCCAAAACTTTGTTTATCACTGATGTTGGATTCACTAGTCCATGGTTTCCTGGTTTCTCTGACACCCATCTTATTAAAATGGAGCCACGTTAACCATCCTCCAGTACCCTGGTACCTCTCTTGTGGCCAGAGATGATTTAGAAGTGTGGGTCAGGATCCCTATAATTTCCTCTGCAGCAGGTGGGATATAACTCATCCAGACCTGGGGATTTGTTCATGCCAAAACCTTCAATTCCTCCCTTCTTCTTATATCAACCTGCTCAAGAACTTCACAGTCTATCCTCCCAAATTCTGTGCTTGCACCCTCCTTCTCCCAAGTAAACACAAGTGTGACATACTCATTTAACACTCTGCAAATGTCTTCTAACTTCACATATAGATTGCCCCATCGGTTCTTAATAGGCTCTATACCTTCCCTGGTTACTTTCTTCCCCTTGATATACTTGTAGATTATCTTGGGATTCTCCTAATCTTGGCCACCAGCAATTTCTCATTCCACTTTTTGCTCTCCAAATTGCTTTTAAATTGCTCCCTGCCCTTTTTATACTCCTCTAAGTCCTTTGTTGTTTTGTTCACTTTATACCTGTTTTACATGTCTCTCTCTTCCTTTTTATCTAGTCCTGAATATTCTGAGACATTCAAGGTTCTTTAGGTTTATTGTTCTTACGTTACACCCCAACTGGAACATGTTGGGCCTGTATTTTTCTTTTGAACATCTCTGCATGTTCTGATGTACATTTAAGTAGACGATTCCAGTCTATTTTACTCAGAACCTGCCTTATTCTAATAAAATCTGCCTTACCCCAATCCAAAATCCTCTTTGCAGACCATCTTCCTCCTTTTCCATTACAAACTTAAGAAGTATGTCGGTGTGGTCATTAGCACTAAAATGCACTCCAGTGCCACCTTGAATGCCGGTTTGGCTTCATTCCACAGAATTAGGGCCAGGACTTCACTGTCCCTTGTAGGGCCACCTACATCTTGACATACAAAGCTCTACTGTATATGTTTCAAGAGTTCTGCCTCATCTACACCTTTTATCTATGATTATCTCAAATAGCATTGGGGTAATTGAAATCTGTTCATATAATTTACCTATTAACATTTTTACATGCCTTGAATTGACTATATATCTGCTTGCCAATTGCCCACTGGCTGTTTTTGGACTTATAATACACTCATAACAATGTGACTGCCCCATTTTTATTCCAAAGTTTTACCCACAAAGCCTCATTTCACAACCCTCCCGAGATATCATCTCTCCTTACTGCAGTAACTATCTTGCTACCTAATAATGTGATACCATCTCCACTTTTTCAACCTTCACTGTCCTACCTGAAGATCCTGAACCCTGGAATTTTAAGTTGTCAGTATTGTCCTTTCCTCAACCACGTCTCTGTGACAGCAATGACATCACAATTCCACGTGTAAATCCATACCCCGCTTAACTCATCTGTC
The DNA here is from genome assembly GCF_030684315.1 of Stegostoma tigrinum. Taxonomy (NCBI): domain Eukaryota; kingdom Metazoa; phylum Chordata; class Chondrichthyes; order Orectolobiformes; family Stegostomatidae; genus Stegostoma; species Stegostoma tigrinum. The sequence continues at coordinate 27,175,776 of NC_081372.1, forward strand.
TGTTAACAAAGCTCCCAGAATCTTGGTGAGATTCTTGCTAGGCAGCAACAAGTTATCTATTTTGAGAGATTGTTGCTTGTTAACAACTTTATTAATGGCAGACCTCACTTTATTAAAAGGCAGTTTTCTAACTCACCATCTGCCACGAGTATGGAAGACTGAGCTGGTACCAGGCAATTTCAACTCATTCCTGGCTGGGAAGAGACTCTGTGTTGGCTACCACTCAACAGCAGATCAGGCAGGCACCATGGATACAGGCAACACTCACTAATGCCCATGGACATTGCAACCCAACATATGCCAGCCTCTAAGAATGCTCATAGCACATTTCCAATCCACTTACAGTATGCTTCTGCAGTTTAATGCTGCTTGTCAGGAGAAAAGAGCAATGATGATTGTAATGTTGGAGCAAAGACACTGCGCTCAGCAACATTCCCACCCAGCTCATGGATGGACTTGGCTGCATTTCTAGGCTGCTCACTTTTTCTCTTCATTCCCACCACCTGGATGCTCACAATATCCCTGTCTTGCCTTGATTTGCCCTTTTTCCCCTCATCTCGAAATACCAGACTCACAGTACTGCTGTATTGTCCTGCCATTTGGTGCAGACACAAAACGAGGAAGCTTGTCATTGTTGTCAGCAATCCTCAGTCAAATCAACAGACATAGCCTTTGGTTGGGGGAGCCTGACACACTAAGTTGATGGCAGCTTCCTTTACCGGTCCAGGGCCTCAGACACAGCCAGTGGTCAAAGCTAGGATCCACCACTCATTAGGGGTGAAGAGCCAAATGCTAGGCAGCCCACCATTTGTTTTACCTCATCATGCCTGCAGGATATTGTTTTCTTTCTCAAATGAGAAACAGGCCAATATCAAAGGAGATGAAAGTTGGTGGCACAGCTACTACTCTCAGTACAGATGAGGATGTGTCCTGAGCAAATGACTAGCCAGGCAAGGGCATGCACAGTTAGTAGGTCAGGAGATGGGGTGAGTGAATGTAGGTCAGAGAAGAGTTTGCAGGCAATGGTGAAAGTGATAGACTATGATCCTTGGTGAGAGATTGATACATTGGCAGAGATAGAGTGAGTGCAAGCTAACAACGAGAAAATAGTGACACTTATGCAGGTGCAGCAGAGAATGTCATTAAACATTTCTGTGCATTCTTCCAAATTGCTGATACTACACCTATGCAGGTGGCAACCTTGGATAGGGCCTGGTGCCATAGCCTCCTCTGCTGGTCTTGGGGCAGAAAATGTCCTGCCTCTGTACCACCCTGTTCACCAGAACCTTCAAGTGCTTGACTGGAAAGGGAAGTCATGTCCAAGCCAAATGGTAGGAACTGTGAAGGACAGCACTAGACTGTCTAATTGATGAACAATTTAAGATGGTGGAAAAACCTAGTATGTTGATCCATTCTTGGACATTCTGGCAGTGTCAGGTTTTTCCATGTAGGATGGAGGCTAGAATTGGACAGGAAGAGTGCCATAGGAGTGGCATAGTAGTTAATGAGGCACATCTTCTAAGATGTGTTGAAAGTTCTCACGAGACCTTATGATGAGAAACCTTCCAAAGGACCTTGACATAACCAACACAGCCAAGAAACTAAGGTTCAGCCCTTTGATCTCTTTGAAAGGTAAAGCCATGGGTTGGTGGAAGGTGCTCAGATTTTCACTAAACATTGTGAAGATAACATATCTTGTTCATTGACACAGAAAATGCATAGTTCCAGATATCTGGGTGAAGCACGAGACAGCTACAAACTTTCACTCCCTTCTCTATCTCCTTATCCAATAGGGCTGAGGCTTATTCATTCTTAGGTACTGTTCTTCTTTTCTGCAAAGTGACCACAACAGCAGATGACATAGGATGAAGGAAGATTGTAATTATGCTGTTGAAGAGATTCATGGGGGAATAAGTAATTTGAAAATCTCCTAAGAAAGCAAGTTTTGTCAGATCTTTAGCTAAGTACCTGCTGCTACTATGCCAGTAAAACATGTAAGTTTACAACAGTCTGCTCAGGAACACCACTCAGAGATATGGTTCTTAACCATTCCAGGAGGCAACTGCCTTGAGATAAGTTCTATTATATTCCCATTACCTCTTTGTACAACAAGACGAGCCATATAGGCCAAATAGCTCCCATACTTCTGATCCTCAGGAATCGTTTGAAAGAACACCAGAACTGATGTTAGAAAGTTAGAAAGGCATGGCCAGACACCTTGAGGAAGCTTTAAATTAGCAAAATGTGAAGGGATGTTATTGTTTGTAATTGGCCAATACTATATTAACGTAGAATATACTAATTTTGTGCTTTGCCATTCATGGACACTGTAGCTTTACAGGAAAGGAGCATTCAGTGGAAGTTCATAGTGACGTCAATTGTTGACAAAGTCAAATTTGGCCAAAATAGATCAATGTGGTAGCATTTAGTACTGGTTCAATTGCCTAATTTTCTACTTGCTTTTGATAAAGGAGATTGGGCTGTTATACTGAGCCAGTCATGAACTCAACATTAACCTTACAATTTTCTCTTCACAGATGCCACTAGACCTGCTGGGTTTTTCCAGCATTTTTTTTTACCTTCAAAGAATACTTCATCCTTTTGCAGCCAGAAGAAAGAAATAAAAGTACGTCAATTTATATAGCACCTGCAAGCTCTCAGGACTTCTCAAGCCACTTAACAGCATTTCACAGTTTTCCAGCATCAGGCAGTGCCACTTGCATTTGCAGACAGTCATTTATAACACATTTGAAAAGAACATTATAGCTCTCAACACAGGAAAGGGTTTGCTCCTTCCACACATTTGCAAATATTAAACCACTAGTTGACATTCACTTTATCAAGCTTTGACTCTTAATTCTGTTCTATACCTCACACAATATCCATCATCAAGACTGATTAGTTCCACCTCTGTAATACTGTCTGCCTCTGTTTCACTTCAGCTCCTTCACTGTTGAAAAATACACATGCCTTTATTCCCACCAGAATTGAGTAATTTTCTTTTTGCTGGTCTCTAATATTCCTCTCTCTATAAATGTTGATTTCTCCAACACTCTGCCACAAATACGATGTAACATAATAGGTCCTAATCACTAGCACAGATCCACACAATTGTGTCATATATTAATTTCAAAATCTTCAGTTCTCTTAAATCCATGCATTACCTTATCTCACACTGTTTCTGCAATTTCCTCAAGTCCTATGTCTTTCCAGAAATGGCTAAAAATGTTCAGTTTTCTTACTGTTGTTCCTTTATTATCAGTACAGCCTAAGTCCCCGTCTTTGGCTTTTCTTCCCCACCCCCGAATCATGCCAACATGTGTTCTTTACTTGCAAGCTATCCTTCAGCGACAGTGCCAGTATAGCTGGACTTAGACATAATGAAACTATTTCTGGTGAAGAAAAATTTCTGATATGCTTTTCATTTAGCACACAATTAAAACTTCTTTTTAGGTTTGGGTTTCAGCCGGCCCCTAGCTTGTTCTATTGTCTGACTACAACTCACTAGGCCATGAGAGGATTATCCATGTACATGCTTATAGAAGCTTAGCGGGACAATTCACCTTGCTCCATTGCTCCTCCACTCCCAACACCTCCCCATGTCTTTACGGCACCTATCCATGCAATCACAGAAGATGTAATACCTGTCCATTTACTTCCTTCCCCTCACAATCGAAGGCCTCAGGCACACCTTCAGGTGAAACTGCAATTTACCTGCACTTCACTCAATCGAGCCTATTGTATTTGCTGGTCACATTGTGGTCCCCTCTATATTTGGGAGATGAAATGCAGACTGGGTGTTCACTTTGTAGAATATCTATGTTTTGTCTACAAAATTGACCATGAGCTTTCTCTTGCCTGCCCCTTCAACACACCACAGGTTTTCGTGGAGAACATCTCTGTCTCAAGCTTGCTACAGTGCTTCAGTGAAGCTCAATTTAAGCTAGAAGAACAGCATCTCATTTTCCCTTTGGGGACCCTGCAGCCGAATATCACGTTCAATCATTTTAGCGCCTGAGCAACTTCTCTCATATCCTTGCCCCAAGCCCACACACCAAGTCTTGTTATCAGATGCTGCCAGACCTGCTGAGTTTTTCCAGCAATTTTTGTTCATGTTCCTTACAGAAGTTAAATGTTTAGATACTGCAATGGCCCACATTGTTTAAAACAAAAACCAATTTTGGGTAGATTGAAATGTATCCACAGAGCCAAGAGATCTCTTGGCATCTTGTATTTGGAGCGTCAACTGGAATACATGTACATTCCAAACCATTTGAAACCAAAAGTGTGTGGATTATTCCTTCAATCTAACCTTCCATAGGTTATGTATTGACTCCAGGTCTATATTACAGTCTAGTATCAGTGAAATTTGGAATCTGCTGTGCAGCAACTTTGAAGTATTGAAGCACACACTCAATAGATCTGAAATTACAGCCCAGTTGTATTGAAATTTTCAGTGATAATTGCAACTATGCAGCCCACAATCAGAAGTACAACAATTGCCACCAAATCAATGAAATAGACTAGGGCCTCGAGTCATCAAGCACTTTACTTCTATGAGAGCATTGATTGCTTAAAAAAAGGTATAATTAGGAGAAGCATTCTTTCCTATTCAGCTACAGGAAATCTTTTTTTGTAAAACATGCTGTAATGTTAAAGACTAAGCTCAAATATGGCTGAAGATGTGGAGGGAGGGCTATAAACTCCTGTGGCATTGCGATCAGCTGAGAAGCTGGGTGAATGTGAAATAGGCTATGGAGAGGTTAGAAAGATTACAGCTAACATAACTGGGATTATTTATTGCTCATACCGGGGAGTGGTTAAACTAATTTGGAAAGAGTGGGAGCCAGCAGGTGAAGTTAGGGGAGACAATGGCATACAAAGAATTGGGAGAAAGAGATAGCTCTAGAGTATGAAATAGTAAGCTGCCAGAGTAATAGAAATGCCAGAAGTTCTAAATGCTCTTCCTAAAGCAGTCGGGGAGGCAATGGCCTATTGGTATTATTGCTGGATTGTTAATCTAGAGACCTAAGTAATATTCTGGGAACCCGGGTTTGAATCCCACCATGGCAGATGGTGGAATTTGAATTCAACAAATATCTGGAATTAACAATCTAATGATGACCATGAAACCATTGTCAATTGTTGGAAAAACCCATCTGGTTTACTAATGTCCTTTAGGGAAGGAAACTTACCTAGTCTAGGCTACATGTGACTCCAGACCCACAGCAATGTGGTTGACTCTAAACTGCCCTCTGGGCAATTAGGGATGGGCAATAAATGCTGCCGAGCCAGCGGTGCCCTTGTCCCATGAATGAATAAAAGTGCACATGAACCACACGAACTATATCACTTCCTGAAGGCAGTTCACAACTACCTTCTACAGTGCAATTAGGGAGAGCAACAAATCTTTTCTTGCTCACATGCCCTTAAATCATGCAAACATTTAGAAAGCCAGGTTTTCTCTGCTAAATCAAATCTGGAAAGGGTAAAGCAGAAGTTGTCTGCATTTCATTTAGCATTATTCACAATACCCACCACAGTATAAGTGCAAACCAGCTCTGCAATGGGATGGAAACGGATTCATTTTAATTCAATAAAAAAGGGGCAGTGCAAAAATAATCAAGAATCAGCAAAAACCACCAGAACTGATGGGAACGAAATCAGAATGGCATTTGAGGGTCAGATGATGTGCCCCAAATCCCACATCACCCACCCGGCAAAAAGCTTCACAGGCACCAGTACTCCCTATCCAAGGACACGTGGTTGCAGACATAGCTGTGAAAGAGACGCAGGCAGGGAAACTGATCCTTACACAAACTTTCTAAATGTCTTCGTCTCAATCAAAGCATATGCCTATACAAACTCAATTGGCATAAGATGTGGAACTTAACATACTATACATGTATGTGAACTTTTGAATTGTGATACACCAGTTTGCTGCACTCCAGGCATGGATAGGCTTGTGCTGGACTAAATTTTCCAAGGAGTGGCAATTTCATGCAGTTGCCAGTTGAGGAGGAGGTAGAGTACCTAGTGAGTACTGTGCCAGATGGGTGGAATGCCTGCTGAGTAGTGGATAAGGTTCCAAGTGGGTAGGATGGCATGTGGAAAGAGGGTAGGGCACCAGTTGACAAGGGGACCAGTTAAATGATATAGTGTTTACTGTAGGTTCAGGTCCAACAGCAGGGGCTAAGGTTGGTGGGTCTGGTCCAATGGTGTGGGAGGTGGTTGGGCCCAAGAGCAGCTAGGTTGGCTTGGATCTGCAAGGGGTTTGGCCAGGTCAAGTTGTACAGGTAGGGGATCAGGACAGCAAGGGGTTTGGGGGGCATTGGTTTGTTGGTGGGGGAATGGCAATTTGGTTATGGATTGACGCTGGGGTGTTGGGTTTGGGACAGGTGTCAGGTCCTGTTGGGAAGGTATGATAATCTGGAGGCTGGGATCCCTGGCAGGGCAGTGCGAGGGAGTGGTGAGGGTATTAGTGTCAGATTAGAGTGGGTTGCATGGATCAGGTTCTGGGAGAGGGAGTGGCCATTCCCTAAGAGAGGGCCAAAGTCAGGTGGAGTGGTGGTGGCAATGGTTTTGGAGATGTGTGTTTGGGGCTGTTCAATTGTTATTAAATAGTTACTGAGGAGATAGACTATGTGTTTAATAAACAAACATTTCCTGAGTAATGATTTACCTAATTTAAGATATTTTACAAGTAATCTGCTTGGAGATATTATTACAAACCTTTGGAGCAGATGGGACTTGAACCCAGGCCTTCTGGCCTGGAGATAGGGACACCATCACTATACAACAAGGACCCATTTACTTAATTAAGTTGGAACCCTCCAAAGCCACCAATTTAAATGGAAACTTCCAGGGGGTTCCAGATGTTAAAGAATAGGATGGTGGAAAATTCAATTTCCTGACCAATTCTTTTGGAATGGTGCACAGTGAGGATTCTGCAGGATCCACATGTACAAATCCCATCAATGTTGGAATAATGACTGTTTGGTAATCAAAAAATCTAGGTCAATACATTGTGGTGACCACAAATACCTGGCTCAGAAAAAATCATGATAGTGGACTAAATATTTCTAGACACAAACAGTTTAGGAAATTTAGATAAGAAATGAAAGGGAAATTGCCAGTATTGATTTGTGAGGATATTATAGTGATAGAGAACATGTCCTGAAGGAGTCAAGAATGGAATTTATTTAAAAATAAGAGGTACTATTACATTACATTAGAAATATTCAATTTTATTTCATGGGAAAGAGACTAAGGAACAAATTTACAAGAAAGTTACAAACATTTAGAAACGAAGAGTTGTTATGGTGAGGGCGTTACATTATCCTAGTACAGTGTTCTGCCTAATTGGAGTAGAATATTGGACATCAAGCTCCACCATTCTCAGAATCATCACAACTTTAGAATTTTTATCAAAGTCTATAGAATTCTGATTTACCTGTCTTTTTAGACCCAGCGTGATAGAATGGATGGACTAAATTTCTGTACTTAACAAGAGTTATTTAGGACAAAATAAATGGATTCTACCTATAGGGAAACAATTATGAACTCTCAACCTATAACTACTCATTAAAACTCTAACCTCTCCCCTTATAAAACACCCCTTGCACATACTTACAGACAAAAAGATGGTGTTATGAGTGGAGGGAAAGACTGGGAATGCTGTCCAATAGTCTGTGGGGTTCACTGAAATCATCCTTTTGCTTATCAGAACTTGTTGTTCATGTATCTCCTATTTATCAAAATTCTTTCCACTTCCTTGAAGGAGGCACAGAGTGACTGATTCACTAATTGCGAAATCTCATAACAGTTGCTTCATAGCCATAGCTGATACTAACTGGTGGGGGAATCATAAACAGGCTTTCTTCAGGCTTTAGGTTCTTTTATTGCTGGGAGAGAGCATGAGAAAGAGAAAGAGAGCATGAGAGAGACAGCACGAGATAGAAAGAGAGAACGAGACCACCTCCCATTCTAGCGGCTTATTGCCATGTCGTTCATACCTGAGGGCTGTTCTGCTACCTGGGAGTCTTCATATAATTATTGGAAAATTATTAGAAAACCTTTATCACTGGTCTGTGGAATGGTGATCAGTTATCACTCACTACTTGTTGGCAGCTAGCTCTCCTTTGCACACACCCCTGGTCCAAGCGAGTTGGCTGTAACTTCCCCATACTGCTTTAACAAGCAACAGGGTAAACACCAATTATAATGAATGGTGGTAAATTACATTTAAAAATTTGCAGTGATGCCTTCCACAACTCTTGGTTTTCATAAGTGTTCTTTTCCCATTTCAGTGCATGATCAAAAATATAGAAAAATAAAGATACAATCTTTATGATAGACTGGGCAATTATGCCTGTGGTGAAACTTTGAATGGATGACCCAATTATTCCCATGTCCATACACTTTCCCATAAACCTTCAAATGTTTCTCTAACCCATGAGAAAATTCTCCATTTCAGTCTCTAATTTGAGGATTTCTGATGAATGTGAATGAGAGGGGATTAATTGTGAAAAAAATCCAGTATACTTCAATTTAATTCAGTTGTAAATCTGAATTATTTGTACAGCTAATGTATAATGTATTAAGGGATAAATAGCCCAATACAGACCAAATTAAACTTCCAACAAGTTAACTATTAAATAGGTAATGTTTGATGAATGAAGAAGCAGTAGTAACAATATATATTTAAACAGCATTTTCAATATAGAAAAACATTCCAAGGTATTTACAACATGGGTGTGAAATATGGCAGACTGATAAATGTTGTCTCTTCAGCCCCAGGACTTTTTTACTGTACAGGGAAAGGAACGACAGTTTGATCAGAACAGCTTAATTATCTGCTCACCTTGACTTTTTCTTGCCAAGTTACTTCTCCTTTCATAACTCTTATTTTGCACCAGAATATTCTGGGCCTGTTAGGCATGGGTTGGAAGATAGAACTTTTGGCAACTTGGCATGGGACTGCATAAGATGGATGTCTGAAATCTTCTTGTCAGCATATCAATTTTGTCAGCAGCAAGAATGCTGGTGGCTCAGATGCGAGCTGAGAGTGCAGTTGAGTCACTCAAGTTGCTAACTAAAGGTCATTTCCCATGCTATGGGCATATGGTCTGAGTTGCGTGAAGCTAACATCATGTGGAGAGATGGCAGGGTGAAATGTGATTGCTTCCTTGCATGTTCTGGGGAGGAGGGGGTGGGTTGAGTGCCCTCCTCTATGAGCACACATGGCCCACAGAGGGGCTGCAGGTTGACAATAGCCACCTTAATGGCAACAACACTGTTGACCTTTAGTGACCCCTGTGCATCTTTCTTTGGGGCCTGCCCACCTGGCCCCAATGTTCCTCAGCCATCCTTAAATGTTCCTGGCCTTTCAGGCCCCCTTTGGCTGAGAGCAGCGACTGCCTGTGTGGATTTTGCACATTCTCCCTGTGTGTGTGTAGGTTTTGCCCAGGTGCTCAAATTTCCTCCCACAGTCCGAAGATGTGTGGGGTAGGTGAATAGGCCATGCTAAATTGTGGGTTAGCCACGGGAAATGCAAGGTTACAGGGATCTGGGTGGGATGCTCTTCAGAGGGTCATTGTGGACTTGGCCTGAATGGCCTGTTTCTACACTGTAGGGGAGATTCTAAGTTAGGATGTGATGGAATATCCTCCACTTGCCTGGCTGAGTGCAGCTCCATCAACACTCAAGAAAGTTGACATCTTCCAGAATAAAGCAGATTGGCACCCCATCTAACATTTTCAACTTTCATTCTCTGTAACACAACACACAGTGACCGCAATATTTACCGACTATGAGATGCACTTGTAACATCTCACCAAAGCTCGTTGGACAGCACCTTCCAAACTTGCAACCTTTATCATCTTGAAGGACAAAGGCAGCGGATACATGAGAACATCACTGCCATCAAGTTTGCCTCCAAGTTACACCATCCTGCCTGGAAATACATTGCTATCCTTTCACCAGCCCTGGGCCAACACCCTGGAACTCCCTTTCTATCAGCACTGTGAATGTGCTTACACCACGTGAACCACAATAGCTCTCTATCTTCTAATGGCAATGGGCAATAAATTTGGTTTACCATCAATACCTACGTCTCCTGAATTAATATTAAAATAAGAAGAACACTCTTTCCAGTGTCTGGATTAATATTTTCTTCTTGAACCATCACTGAAATACAAATTATCGAGTAAATTATGTCATTGTTCTTTCGGAGCCTTACCAATTGCAAATTGTTAGCCACATTTCCTTAAATTATGACAGCGACTACACCAAAAAACACACTAACATTGGTTTATTGGAGCCATTGGACATCCTACAATAAGAAGGCCATATACATAAAAATTATCCTGTCTTTACATGATGTCTTACTTGGGGGCTATCACATCTTCTGCCAGCGACCAATTCTTTCTGAATTCAGAACAGATTTAACATGGGAACAATTGACTTACACCTCCTGTTTTGGCTTCCTGCACCAGTGCACGCAGGGATGGGGCAAAAGAAGGCTAGTGGCTCATGGAGTGAGGGGAAGAAAGAACTGAAGGTGGATGAAAGATTATGTGTAGGAGAAGGATGAGATAGTGTGAAAAGAGATGGGAAGGGAGATAATCCACTGGGAGAGGGGAAGAGGAAGGAAGACAAAAAAAAGATGAAAAAGGGAAGACACACTGGAAGATGTATCAATAGCAGAATGGAATACTGATAACAGAGAAAGTTAATAGCAAATGTAATGGATGTTCTATATCATGAGCAATGTTCTTAGACTAAATAAAGAGAAATTCTCTTTTGGTGCCAGACAATTTGGTAAGTGGATGACCGTATGTAATATGATTAATTAACAAAAGAAGACTAGTGTTTTTTTAAAAATATAACTAGCTGAATTTGACCAAAAATGGGCTAAATGTCAAACTGAGAGTTTCACGGAGGATTGGTCTCCATGAGCTCTAATAAGTTTTCTCATGTAATTTTACACTGCTCACCTCATCATGTGTCCATCAGGCTGCTATAACACTGCATTCATGCTATTATGCACTCACCAGCAGTTGAGTATTCGCCATTGCTGGGCCCTTTTGGGATTTCAGGCACCAGCTGTGTACCAGCTGAAGAGCCATCAACCAGGAACTATCTTCCACAGTACATATAGTGGGGGAAGGGGAGAGCAGGCATTGGGGGGGAGGTGCAGGGGGAGCTGAAAGAAAAGCTTCTGAGGGCACATGGGTACCATTTTATTGCAAATAGATGCTCCTTATCATAAATGTATTGTTCTTCTACATTAACATTCATCCAGCTCCACACTTTGTTATCTTGGATTTTCCAGCATCTGCAGTTCCCATTATCTCAAGCTACAGAGACTACCCACCCTCAGCACCGTACCATGTTAGAACTCTGTCTCATGAAGTGTTTTTTTAAATGCCAAGCATGGCAATAACATGTTGTCATTATTCTATGTGGCAATGTCACGTGCTAGAAAGCCTTAGCTGAAAACATTTGCTTTTATTAAACAGCACCAAAATTGAAAAAAAAAAGCTGCATTTGCTTCTGCGAACAGTCAATCAGTGCTTGCCTTTTGAGCAACAACAAATGTACACACAGTCAGTCAATGAGTGATCACTGCACTCAGTTCAGATCTGTTGGAGCCGGATGTCAATTAAGACCTGTCTGCCTTACTCTGCCCGACACTGTACTGCACAGTGATGCTGAAGGTGATATTTCTCTTGCTCAATATCCTTGAATTCCTCATCATAACACTGCTGCCATGGTCCCAGCTCTTCAGCTTTCATCAAACCCCTGTTTTTGCCTGCAGAGCACTGTATGTTAAGATTATGCATCACATTCTGTCTTGAATGTGCTGGAAGTCCCCTTCCAGACCTGTTCAAGCATCAGAACCTTGTCTTCAGGAGGCTAATCATCTGCTCCACCATGGTCCAAATGGTCTCCATTGTATCTGTGCTAGGCTTTATTCAGGAGAGTTGCTTCACAGAGTTATCAGTTGTGATTGCAGAGGGTAGCCATGATCCCCCAGCAACCATCCCTTATGAGGAATCCAGCCTTTGAAATGAGGTAGGAACATCTGAGTTCTCAAGGTGAGGGCTATTATGGCAGCTTCTAGAGTACCTGTTGAAGACTTCCAAGATGTTGTACTGATGGTCATAGATGATTTGTACATTAATGGAATGGAACCCTTTTTTATTGTTGAAGTTTGCTGCTCTTAGCTTAATGCATATAATCTATTGCACTCCATAGCCAAACAGATGTCACCAGTGTTGGTAAAGCCAACACTTGGGCTGTAGCCCTGATCTTGTCACAGGAAACTGAGATGAATTTGTGTAATCTGGTTCAAATTGCCCTATAACAGCCTTCATATACTTACGAATTGAGGCTTCAGAGATCCCACACAGGATCTCAGTGGATCCTTTGTTGTAGCCAGTTGCATAAAATTTTATCATAGCGTTCACCTTGATAACATGCTAGGATGACTGCCAGTCTCTTCAGTTCAAGTCCCATTCAAACTAATGACATAGATCAGTAACAGTGTTGCCCTTATATTCACTGCCTGCAGCAGCTGCTCATCTGAAGGAAATAGCATCAAAGACGATAGACTCTGGACCTCCTGCATCAATCTTGGCATCCTGAGGAGACCTTCAGCTCTAGCGAGCATTCAGTAGCTGCTGGAGATGCTCCTCATCCTTGGCTTACAGATGCATCTCTTCCTCGTCAATTCCTCCATGCCTTTCTGGCTTTGCCGCCAAATCAACAATGACACTGACTGTAGCTGGATCCATTAGTCTCAGTTCCAATGCATCTATGGGGGGCATTTCAGAAAGAGAATAAGCTTCTACTAATCTCAGCAGTCAGCAGTCACATCGTACACAAATTACAGTTTACAATAATCCTTTCTACAGTGGCATGTAACGAACTCTGACAAGGAGAGTGAATGGATGTCTTTCCATGGACCTTTGAGATAGGAAACCTGATTCTAATGTATGTAGGGCAAGGTATGATGCACAAATACAGTTGCAGATTGTAAGGGTGGAAGCATTATTGAAATCATGCTTCTGCAAGCTCAGAATCACCCAAGAAAGGCAAAATTGTATATAAGAGCATGTTGACAAATACTTACAGTACAAGGTCAGAGGAAATTTCTGATTTGATTTATTATTGTCACATATACCTAAGCACAGTGAAAAGTTTTGTTTTGCCTGCAGTACGGGCAGATCACAACTGAGAAAGATCATAGGGTGATTGAACAAAATGAAGAATATTCATGAAACCAATTTTTGTTCAACTTCTGCAATCTTTAATCATCTTTCTGAATTATACTTTAAAGGTGACACTTTTAAGGTTACCTGTGATTACTTCACCTTCAGAGAGATGACTCAGATCAATCTGTAATGACCAATGACATGATCAATATTGCTTGTGATCAGGATTTTTATCCCATACCATTGGCTACTGCATGCATTTCATATGCAGTGTGGTATGATTAGTGATGGTTCAATCTGTGTTTTGAAATTACCTGATTAATGCTATTGCACGTTGAAGGGCCTCATATTGCTCACAAGTAGAGTTCATGTGATCAAGCAGGAGAAAACAACTATTTCACCAACTCCAAGTGTTCTGCTACCATTTTTCATTTCCATTGAACATTTAGGAGTCACATGAATAATGAAACAATGCAGGTTGTGCTTGGCATGCACCCAAACCGTCCTATTCTCTTTCTTCCTTGGTCTCTCTTTTAAGCCCACTGCACTGATCTTATACATGTTCTCTTCCAAATTTTGCATTTACGCCTTCATCTCTCAACGTTACTCCTAAAACCTGAACTTACACCTTAGCTACATCAATCATCATCCTGTACTCACCCCGATTGAAGTGAGGCTGGTTCTGATTGTTGATGACCTCCCTCTCACAGTAAACCATGCCATCCAATGCTCTCTCACCCTTACATATTGATTTGCCCATCCCCTTTGCAATTATTATTTTCTCTGTATCTCAGCTGGTGACCACAATCCCTACAATTAACTTTGCCAGCCTCCCTACCTCATCAATGGCCCCTCATTACCCTCCTTAACTTTTAGATAGCAGAGACCCAGGGCTAAGGGAGGCCTGGCCCCTACTTCAACTTTGACTGATAGCTGTGGCAAATGAGTATCTGGACACTGACTGATCTCTGAACAGCCCCGCAGCTGACTCCCTGTTAACTTTCAGACTGGTTGCACTGGAACTGCAGGACTGACGGTGGTCCACTCCCAAGACGGTAGTGATATAAAACTCCTGTTTCTGACCATCTCAAGCAGCTGACTGTTTCCAAGTCTCAGCCGCTACCCTGACTGACTGTGACTGGACCCTCCGACTGAAGACTGCAAGACCTCCAATCCACCCTGGATTGCTTAAGCACTTAAATTTTGTGACATGGCCATTCAGTTAAATCACATGCAGTGTGTTTGCTGTGTAAACTGCAGGTACATACTGTAGGTGTGACATTGATGGAGCACAGTGCTGGACAGCAACATGTCCACCCCGTGATTGATCACTGCTGGTAACCATGACAATCTGCCTGACTTTGTGTCGATACTAAAAGACAAGGCAAGACAGAAACACTGTGGGCTTTTAAGTTCTAAATGAGGTAACAAAACGCAAAAGGGCATGGCTAGTTAGAGATGCTGTGAACATCCAAGTAGGTATGATGTGAGGGATCACTAATAGAGCAAGTAAAAGATATTGGTACACTCCAAAGTACAGCATTGAAGGAAAGAATTGTATTCTATGTGATAGGGAGGTGTGCCAGGTTAATGGAGAGAGGCTGGTATGTGTCTGCTGCTCATTTTCTTGGATGAAGGTGAAGGCCATTGCCACCCATGGAACATGCCCTTAATTTTGAGGAATGGTTGACCAGGATAGAGGCCCACAGGAGCAAGCGGTGAACTGGGGACAACAGGTACCCTGTCAGACTTTCATGCTGGGAATTGTTGCTATCCCAGTTTCTCTCCAGCGCATGTCAAAATAAGAAATTTTATTTAAATGAGGTTAGATTAGGTCATTATGAAATGTATTCCAATCAGCCCCTTTTCACACGCCAGTAAGATTGGCAACTTACTGCCCAAATTTTGGATGAGAAATTGGACTATTTTCTCTTGATGTCAAGAAACTGATTTTCCTGATTCCACCATATTTTCCCCAATGACTTACCATTGCCCATGTCATTCAGGGGCTGAGAAACTTCACCCTAATGAGGTGTTATCTGGAATTCACGGCCTGAATGGTTGGTGGAAGCACTTTCAGTAGCAACTTTCAAAAGGGATTCAGTTAAATTCTGAAGGAGTAGACTTAAAGCAATTGATGGAAAGATTAGAGGAAGTTGAGGAGTAACTTCACCTTGAAGGTGGTGGCATCTGGAACTTACTGCCTGCAAAGGTGATTGAAATAATATTAAAAAAAACTCATTATTTTTAAACATTTGGATATACACTTGTTGTGCTTGCTATCCCTAGAACAACAGACCAAGAACAGGAAGGGAGCTCAGGCTGGATACCACTCTTATGGTCAACATGGACACAATGCTGAATGGCTTCCTTCTGCATCATAAATCATTCTATGCCGCCTCTGTTTTCTAATCATTCAAATTTGGCATAGTCAGTCACATAAGTAGATTTCTGAATGGCCTGGTGTTAATTAGAGTGCCTGTATGAGAGTATTGTTTTTTGTTGATTTACTAACAAGTTTATAGGATCTCTGTGAATGGCCAAGAATTGGTACATGTTCCATGGTATCCTACTTCTCCTGCTTTTTATTGTCCTGTCACATCATCTCCAGTTTCTATTGTGTATTGCTCAGCTTTTCCTTCTCAAAATTATCACTTACATTCTCCAAAGTGTTAATTATTGTGCTTTGGTCAGGCAGAATGCTTGATGTGAACTGCAAGATCTGTCATGCCAGTCATAGAGCCTGCATCACATCGAAAAGAACCAAAAGCAAGAGAAAAGGTATAACTACAATATATCTTAATACAGTAACTTCAACGAGGGATAAGAGAAAAAAAACATTTTTTGCATTAAGCATCTACTGAGTAAAATCAGCTGCCACTGTGATGATTAATATGTGAGTCAATGTGTGAAGGATAATAATTAATTGAGATACTTGCTGGGTGGTGACATCACACCTCCAAAGTTAGCCTTGCTAACACTCCACACAGAATAATTGCCAAACAAATGGTCAGGCACTCCTCACATCAACAGATGCTTCAACATTGCTGGTCTGCCGTCAGTGATTGTTTGCTGCTTAAAATGATGTAGAATTTTTACAACTGCAAGAGCAGCATAAATATTATTCAATTGTGTCCAGTTCATTGCAAGGTAGCTGTTGTTACTGTCAGGAATCATCCTGAAAAGTACAAAATTCTGGTAGGGTTTTACAAGATAAATCAAGAAAATGTATTCCCACTGACTATTGTTGATAACTTTAAGATCATATTGAACAAGTGATGAGAGAGGTTAGGAGAATTTTATTTCAAATGCAGACAGCTGTTGGGACATAAAATTCCCTGTCAGAAGCAAATGGTGAAGTAGTGCCAATAGTGGTTTTTAAGAATTAAATTGATGAATATTTGAGAAGAAAACAACAAAAAGTTATGAACAAAGTGCAATGGGGCTAAATGAAAGTCAGTCTTTCAAAGAGCTAACTCAAGCTCAATCAATTGAAAAGCTGCTGTACCTGCAGTAAAATTAAATGATTTCTCCTTTCTTTCTTCACAATCAGGACTTTGAATGTGAAATATTTTGCCAGTTCTATTAGAAATGCAAGGATGTAGGAGGAGACAAATGACAAAACATGACTTTTTGCATGCTATTTTATATAAGGTTCTCATCCTTCAGACGGGTTCAATGCTATATTTATTGGATTTATTTTCTTCTCCATTGATTTGACTTAAAATTCCCTATTGCTGCTATAAATTATGCAGCAATATACTGTAAATAGGTTTGTTACCTTAGCTGTCAAAAAGGGAAAATATGATAAAAGTACAAAATTATTCTGTTGTTAGCAACATGAACCAATGTGCTCAAAGGCAGGTGCTTGGCTTCTTGCTTGCTGATGTTTCACATTGAGTTCTTTCTCTTGGGAGTTTTTCTCAGTGACGGTTTGCCATTGGCTCCCATGCTCAAGGGCAGGGTGAAGAATCAGGTCCCATGTCTTTGGCATTTGGCACAGGAATAAATCCCACGCTGCTGGCATTCTTTGAACCACACTCTGGCCATTTAAGCTCAGCAGCCTTTTATAATATCTTTGAGTTTCTATAATTACTGGCTTGCAAAGTCAAACTGAGAATTAAACTTAATTATTCAAAGTATCGGCTTCATATTGCGTCTGAGATTTATTGAACTAATTTAGGCGTTTTCATGAATTAAAGCTGGAAATTACTTGTTAATGTTAGCAGATTAATCCTAAGGATATATAATTGATCTTTCATGGAAGAAAATTGGAGAATTACATATCCTTAGCCTGTGGTTTAGCCATTAATTTTCAGGAAGATATGATTTCTTTATGTTGCCTGCAGGTGCAGCTCCTTGCTGAGGTGTATTTCTTTGCCCTGTCCTCTACAGCGTAGAGAGTGCCTAGTTTTATTTTTAAAAATACGTATCTGTAGCCTTGCCTGATCCTGCTGTTGTAGAAAGCCTCATCCTTACCATTGTTACACCCCACATTTAATTATTCCAAGTCCAGCTGGCTATTATCAATCATATATGATGATACAGCACAGAAATAGACCTTTCAGTTCAACTCGTCCGTACTGACCAAGTTTCTCAAACCGAATAGTCCCATTTGTCTGCGTTTGGCCCATATCCCTCTAAGCTTTTCCTATTCATGTGCCTGTTAATTTTTTTTTGTAATATGTTGTAACTATATCTGCACCTACCACTTCCTTTTGCAGCACATTCCATATATGCACCACCCTTTGTGTGAAAATGTTGCCCCTCAAGTCCCTTTTAAATCTTTCCCCTCTCACTTAAAAATATGCCCGCTGGTCTTGAACTCCCCTACCCTAGGGAAAAGACTTTTGCTATTCATCTTATACATGTACCTCATGATTTTACAAACCGCAATGAGGTGACCCCTCAACCTCCTACCCTGCAGGGTAAAAATGTTCCAGCTGATCCAACCTCTCCTTTTAACTAAATTCCTCCATTCCCAGCAACATCCATGTAAATCTTATCTGAACCTGCTGCAATTTACTAATATCCTTCCTAGAGAAGGGTGACCAGAACTGTACACGGTGCTGAAACACGTACGTCCAAAAACGCTGCAATTGTACCTATAGTGCATATTCCTGTTTGTTAACCTAAACTTAGCCTCATCTTACAAAGCCTCACATTTAACATTCTCATTTTCATGTTGAAGTACTTTCACACCATCACCCCGACCTATCAGTGTAAAAAACCTCTTAAATGTGCAAGCCTCTAAACATTCTGAATTTCTCTAATTCTAGAAGAATATTCAATAACTTTTTGGTGAATCCCTCACACCTTTAGTTCTCCCCAATGCCACAACACCAACACACATATCAGCAGCCATGCTTTTGGTTATCTAGGTCCCATATTCAGCATTTCCTCATTAATCTCCCTGCCTCTCTACCATCCTCTCTCCTTTAATATTCTCCTTGAAAATCACCACGTTGACATAAGATGAGCATTATATGCACTTCATATTGATGATTTTTTTTCAAATATTATTTCAGACTTTTCAGTGCTGATGTGGGTGCTATGCCATGACAATCAAGGATGGGATTCCACTTTGGGTTTGAATGAGAAATCAAATCATCAAATTAATGATTACAAGCACTGTATGACTGCTTTGTTTATTGTACTTTGCAGTAAGAAGAGTGTCACTATTTGGATCAAATGCCTAATGCATTTAATTAATTCAGACAGTGTATTACTAATGGTTGAGCACAAACCCATGGAAACAAATTGATGATGGCAGTAATGCTGGAGATTGAAAGTGGTTTGTTAGTTGAAGCTCATTCACTTTACATTCTCCAACATTACTGAAGTTGACAGAATTTAAACCTCCTAATTATGCCAACTTTTCAATTATTAATGTAATTATTTACCACTGTACAGTCAAAATAATAAGAAGTTGGAGTGGCTCAGTGGGTAGCATCCCGCTTCTAAGCAAGAGGGCCAGAGCTCAAATCCCATATTCCAGGACTTGGTTTCCACAGAAGAGCCCAGACAGTGGTGCAGACAGGCCAGTGTATATCAGTGCAGGTCCCTGCCTGGATAAATGGGGAATAGTATGGGGAACTGTGAAACTATTTGACAAGCCCAAAACAAGGATTTTGGTTCATGTGAATGATGTTTACCACAGCATTGTGGTGATGCCATGTAATATGGGTAAAGCTGAAAAGGAAGAAGGTCAGAAGGACGTAATTTTAGCAAATCCAAATCATATTTAATGGTTCAGTTTTTAAAGGTGTTCTAAATTCCTTTCCTGTTTTAATAAGCACAACACAATCATTGGTATTGCTACTCACTGAAAATGATACAAATTAATCAGTTTTGGTTAATTTAGTCTAAAGCAGTGTGATATATCATCTGACTTTGTGATGACTTTTCCATGTACCCAAAATTGCCAATAAGAAGTTAGTTCATGCTAACACCAACTTGTGACTGTAAACAGGATTCAGGGAACAATCTCAGTGCTGGAGTGACTAGTCTGATATTAGGTCTCTGGGTTCATACACATCAGACTCATGAGTGATTCTGCAGAGTTCATTAGTTGAGACTGTTTAAGTTTTTGACCACTGCAACACCTTAAATAGTCTTTATGTTGGTCTTGCAAGATTGAAAGAGACAATTGAGAGAAGGAATGGGTTAAGTGGGAAACAGATTAAAGCAATGATTTGGGAAGAAGGGTGGGATTGAAGCAGTGATTTGGAGTAGGGCAAGCAACATGCACTTGGCAGGAAGATTCCTGTACCTCTGGCTTTACAATGAGATATGTTTAGTTTTTGAACTTACCATGTTAGCTGTGATCTCTGGAGGTCCCATACAGCTGTTTGTTTTCTGAAAACAGTGAGGCTGATGCTGAATGTGTTCATAGTGTTATAAGGGCACTATTAAACACACAGTATGCCTCTTGTGAAGAGTCTAACATCTATTTCAGAACTAAGCCTTAATTGTATCTGTTGATGTCTTTATCAATATGGGATTACTGTACTTGTGGATCAGATCAGAACGTACACATGTCTGTTGTCCACCATGTTGAGTGTATTTGTACCCATTATAAGACAAGCACTGTATCATCAACTTTCTTAGCAAAAACAACATTTCATGCATGCTTGGTTAGTGCCAGACTGATCATTCTTCCACCATCATACTTGCAACCTATCGCTTGGCCCACTGTATTAAAAGTTAAGGTTTATGTTAATGATCTAGTGGTGATGAATATACATAACAATTTTTTTTCTTTGTTACAGTGTGAGAGGAAAGAAAACCAATGTTGTCTATTTTGAAGGTGTAAGTAAACTTCAGCTGGAAGGTGATGGAGATTTTTCTTGTCTGCTTATTGGTAGTAACAGAGCTGTTAAAAAGCAAGCTAGTACATATTGTTTACTGCTGAGCTTGGCATATTGCAAGAACAATTGTCAACCGTTATGGCATACAGAATATGGGTGGATATAAATGAATGACAATACTAGTGCTTATATTATATTGTTGGCCAAGATTTGCAGCATGACGTACTCCTTTACAACAGTTGTCCCCATTATTGTGTTCCATTAAAACCTTAAAAGACAAAGGCACTTGTAGTAAGAATGACTTATGCCATTTATCACATTGTACTGATGCATTTACAAAAAATAGTAAAGTTGATTGTTAAAGCTCCAATCCCCTTTCAATTCAGTGACAATGATGACTTTACTACGCTTAGACCTGTTTTCTTCCTGCACTCACATAGCTTGAGAAATAATGATGTGAGTGGAGCTATTTTGTCATCAAATATGTGTGTGATTATGCCTTTAACAAGATTGTCAACTTGGAGCACCATTAAACGCGTGAAGTTGTATCATTTCTAAGAATATATGATTTCTTAGAATATTTTCTCTGCTTTCTGTCGCTGCCAACTTGCTCATTCTTTTGCATCTTGCCATTTTTTGAAGGCAAAACATTTAGGACCTCACTCAACTCAATATATTCAAAGAATTGAAACAACATTTCTGCTTTATCAGGAATGAGGTAGACAAGGAGGAGAGAAACTGGCACAACATGTAAGAAAGATTCTGAAGAAGGGTCACTGGACATGAAACATTAACTCTGCTTTCTCTCCACTGTTGCTGCCAGACCTGTTTCTGGGTTTCTCCAGCAACTCGATTTTGTTTACCTAAGATGCTGTTGCTCAAGACTGCATTGAATTCACTACTATTCCTTACCTAACAATAAACAAAGAAGGTGTGTCATACATGCAGCTTTTGGAGGATCTGTGTAAATGCGAACTGAACTTTACCAGTGCAGGAATTAGCTAGCTCTGCAAAATGCTGCAAGGACCTAAGAATCCCAACATAACCCAGTGTTTGGCCGATTACAATCCTCAGACCTGTAAAAACCCCACGACCCATCATGTGGGCAAGAATTTGAGCTGTGATTTCTGACACTAATTTTCAGATCCATAAATCTGCCTCAAGATCACACTTGACATTGAATATGATAATTGAGTTAACAATGGCATTTATTTCATTTACAAAATAATGTTATTGAAGATTGCAGGATATTGACTGATTGTCAACTGAAGTGTCTAAAATTTCTCGAAATGTAATCTTGCCTGTAACAGAACTGATGGAATAAACACGTTTTTTCATAGCCTCGATTTTGTTTCTTTCCCATTTCCTTTGACAAGGGACCACAAATCATGCTGACTAGAGTCAAAAATGCAATCTTCAGACAAGTTAACTATAGAAATCTGGTAAATAACACAAACAAAGCTTTTTTGAAATGTTAATAGCGTATGTTCAAAGGCAAGTTGTCTTCATTCCCTGGCTGTGTTTTGACAACATGAACCACTGATTACTATTCTATGTTGAAGCAATTACGTATGATTAGAAAAAACGGGTAATTAGTTCCTCAATGAATAATCTGATAAATCATGAGTCAGGAGGTAAGCTATGGGATTCCCCTCTTCTTAGCTTTTGGACTGCAGTCATTCATCATTTTGCCATTCACACCACATCTAGAGGTGCTACCTTGAGGATGGTGCCATTACCATACACATCTCCTCTCTTTTCAAACATAGTAGGAACTGCAGATGTTGAAAAACCTGGAATAACAAGATGTAGAGCTGGATGAATAGAGCAGGCCAAGCAGCATCAGAGGAGTAGGAAAGTTGACGTTTTGGGCCTGGACCCTTCTTCAAAACAAAGGGTCCAGACCCGAAACCTCAGCCTTCCTGCTCCTCTGATGCTGTTTGACCTGCTCTGTTCATCCAGCTCTACATCTTGTTATCTCAAATTCTCCTGCATCAGCAGTTCCTACTGTCTCCTCTCTTTTCTCCTGTTCTTTCAGCAATCTGAAGGGATTGTTCCCTTATCATGACTTCCTGGTTCAGTCCTAATTACCCACCAACAGCAAAACCCAGGCAGAGAAATGAGGACACAGTGTTGCTTTGATTTCCAAACTCCTTATCCATAGCCTACACTTTCACCTTTCCTTCAATTAAGTGGAGCCAGTTCACATGTGGTTGCAACAACAAATATTTCAGCTGCAAACTGGACCTGTTGCAGTTGATTTGAATCAAAAAAAGAGTGTCTGATTTGAGCAGCTTAAAATTATTGTTCACTGTTGCCACTGTCACAAAAACAGTAGATTGTATTAATCTATGATAAGTATAAAGTGAAGCTTACTGTATTGCAGATTTTTGCCTCAGATGCAAATCTTCAGTTATGACTAGAAATATTTTTTGTATGTTTAATCTTCTGGGATATTTACAGCACATTTTTCTGCTTCGTGATCCGGGTTAATGTATACCTAACTGGTCTGTTAAAGAAAATTTATATTTCATTCTAGTTTCTTGCATATAGATAAAGAAATATACAGAGGCATTGGGGAATACCTGGATGGATTCCAGAACTGAAACTTCAGCTGTTCCCATGGCCCATGACAAGCCCACTCAACCACCTTCCACTCGATGATACATTTTTCCCAATCTCCTCTTTCTGAGCACTGCCATTTCCTAACCTCCACCCTCTGGATGGTAGCAGTTCCTGACCATCCCACTTGACAGTGCATCTTCCCAATATCCTCCTGCCAAATGACATTTGAGCTTTACAATATCTGTGCGCTCAACATCCCACTCCTGAATCATTTTCAAAGAGACTCAGGTGATAATGTGGTCCTGGGGGGCTATCACTGTGGAGCTACAAGATTGGGGCAGGAAACTGTGAGATGAGTTGAGGGATTAAGAAGCAATCAACATAATGCAGGCACTTTACTTTGACAATATTGTGTTCCAGGTATGAAGAAAACACACACTACCGCTAATACCCAAGGCTTAAAAAAAACTCCCCTTGCATGAGAGAAAAGGGATAGAATCTGGTGCATCATACCTAGCCAATGATTATTGTTGTTCTGGCAGTGTCCAAATCAGCAAACATAGCACGTAGATCATCCAAGCTAACAAGCTAATCAGCCAGTTATTGCTGTTTTTCTGACAGTGAACCAACAGGCTCTTAGATCATGTGTTCTGGAATTTCGCATCTTATGCAATCTCCTTTCCCTGGCCTTGCCAACAACTTTCCCAGTTCACATGTTATGTTTCCATACAACTGCAGAAATTGCAATACTTCTCTTTTACTTCCTGTCTTCTCATGAGTTTCCAACATACCTTATAGCGGAAACAGTACTTTTTATTTGTACTGCGTTTAGTTTAGTATATCATATTCACTGCTCACAAATCAGCTAGTTCCTCACTGGAGAGATTAAATGCGGATTAGCTAAGAACACATTGTCGAATATAACCACAAACATAACCGTGAACAAAAACAAAGCTGCTGGAAAAGGAGAAAACAGAGTTAACATTTTGGGTTTGATGACTTTTCCTCAGAACCCAAACGTTAACTATGTATTCTCCTTCATTGTGGCTGCGAGACCTACTGAGCTTTTCCAACAACTTTGTTTTAGTTGCAGGTAAGGATGGTAGACTTTCTACCCTCAAGGACATCAGTGAACCAGCTAAGTATGGATGACATGGTTGCCATTGGGCAAGCTTTATATCTTTAATCCCAGATTTTTATTGAATTAAAATTTCAAAATCTGCCATGGTGGGGTTTGAATTTGAAGTTTGAACCTCTGGATTGGTAGTCCAGTGAATTATCACTCCATCACCAAATTTGCTCAGCTAAGGGAAGCATTTCAATTTTTGGTTTTCTCAATGGGTTGACAAAACCTTTTCTGATTTTTTAAAATGTGCTTTAGAATATTGTTTTCCTGAAGAATCATTTGTAACAGTCAAGTGACTGCACTTAAATAACAACTATGAAATATCAGTCAGCTAGCTAAATGTTGGGTTGCTAACACAAATCTTTTTATCGTTTGGCGTTTGGAGAAGATAAAAAAAGTTGAACTGGTTCCTCATAGATATTAAGAGAAGGAAATAATGACTGAATCAATTTACAATGCTTTGTGCACTCTTAGTTGCGGAAAATTCTGTTGCATTTCAGAGCCAGAAGTAGATACAGGACAGAACTATATAATAATTAGTCTATTATTTGGCCTGGGGATCATAATAGTAGACTACCCCACAGCCAGTCAAATGTCTTGCTGCCTGTTCATCTCAACAATAGTATCATGCAGCCCAGAACAAATGTGTCCCTGGTTGATTGAACTTTCAGCAAGAGCCGAGTTGCATATCTGGCTGGCATGACATACAGCTAGCTTATAATTTGGAAAGGCAGGCTGTC
The DNA here is from genome assembly GCF_030684315.1 of Stegostoma tigrinum. Classification (NCBI taxonomy): domain Eukaryota; kingdom Metazoa; phylum Chordata; class Chondrichthyes; order Orectolobiformes; family Stegostomatidae; genus Stegostoma; species Stegostoma tigrinum. Next base: position 27,200,737 of record NC_081372.1, read on the forward strand.
TGTCTCTTTATAGTTAGAAGGGGAAGAGGTGAAGCGTATGCAGATTGCAGTGGATGCTAAAACTGTTTCTGAGAATCTTCAGAGGATGGAATTTGAATAGAGAAGCAGACCAGAGGGAAGGATCTCAGCTGATGTTCTGTGATGCTGATGGCCTTATCCAGGCAGTGAAGGGACAAAAGACATTATGATCCCAGAGGGAGCAGAGAGGTCCTCAATGCAAAAGGAATGATTGCAAGTGACCACAGAGAAAATTTCCTGGATTCGGGACTCATGGACATAGATACAGTGCTGGAAATAGCTCAATGGCCTTACAAGAGATGTCAGGTTCAGACCATACATCTTCAAAGGATATTGCTTTCCCCGCTCATCACCAACTTCTTACATTGCTCAATGAACCACAGTCCCAGTAATGAATCAAAACTCACTCCTTACTCTCAGGCACTCCAACAAACTCTTACACACGTACTCAATGTTGACAGGCTCAGTTGCATTTCCTAAATTCCACATACTTCCAGGTATTCCACTAATGAGGATGCATCATGCAAAAATGTTGTACAATCTCGAACACTCTTGCCTCTCTTTTGCAGGTCAAGGTTGTGTACAATAGAAGACAGCAGCTGAGCATAATCAGAGAACAATCACTGCATACCAGCAGTGGCTTATATTGTTACATTTGGCATCGCTGAGAATGTTCAGGATGATGGTACCTTCCGGCTTGTGCACCTTCTCAATGCTCACTTCACCCACATCCTGCTGCAAGTCCGAAAACAATGGACCTTTTTCTTTCTTTCCTAACTCCCTCTCATCATCCTAGTTCTCATCTTGTATATTTATGGTGCCTGATTCCTAAGAACTGCCACTTTACCAACTGGTGCTACCTCACAGTGAAGGGTGCCAAGAGGAGCAGATGTTTGTTGAAGGGACATCATCTCATCATCTGACATCTGCTTAGATGGGAGAACAGCCTGTATTGTAGAGGAAGGGCAGAGTTTTTGAAGTCCAGTGGTATAGTGGGTAGTGTCCCTGACTTTGAACAAGAAACTCAGGGTTCAAGTTGCACCCCATAACCTGCTGGCCAAGGCAGTTGACTTCATAATGCAGCCATATAGATTTAGTATCAAATTGTACATTCTACCAAAATTCTCCAATGTCAGGTGATAAGAACAGAAGGGATTCCAGCTCAGAAGTGTGATTTAAAGATAGTTGGAGCCTTTGCTATCACTGTGCAAAGCTTCAGACCATGAATAGTCAAGCACATGTTACCATAGCAACACAGGTTCCTTGGGTAAACAGTAACACACCAGACCTTAGAGTCATGAGCAGCATTTGGTGAGTCACCAAGCATGAGTTCTCTGCAACCACGCAAAGGGGAAGGAATGGTATGTGTGCCAACTCATTTGAGGATGAGGCTACAGACAAGTTCTGATGCAGAGGACTCTGAGTCCATTAATATGATTTCAGAGGGTGGCATAACACATGGATGTCAGCCATGTTCAATAATCTATTCTAACTGTCAAGGAGATTGGAGGATTGTGAATCCAACATGACATGGGGCTTGTCCAAACCTTGGAGCTCATATTTTCTAGCTTGGAAATGCCATGTTGGCAGTTATGACCCCAGTAGTGCCTGGAGGCCCCTGACTCAGCTTTGATCAAGCCCAGGAAGAAACTATCGCATTTGCTGTGCAAATTGAAACTTAGCTGATATGTTTGGATTTTCTAACCCTCCCTGAATGGCTGGGAGTCTACGACAATTGGCATCAATCTCCTAGTAGCCAAACAAAGCAATCTGGCAGATTTTAAAACAATTTTGGCTGCAAGTCAATTGAATAATCCATATTGTTGAGACAAAGCTTGATCTGGTACATCGACATCCAAATTTTAATGTTGAACTGGAAGAAAAAGCCAGTAAGTGGTCATAGGAACTGCAGATGCTGAAGAATCTGAAATAACAAAGTGTAGAGCTGGATGAACACAGCAGGCCAAGCAGCATCTTAGGAGCAGAGAGGCTGATGTTTTGGGCCTAGACCCCTCATGTGTACACTGCAGGCTAATACACAGCTTTCAGCTCCAGTTTGTTGGGTCACACTTGACACCACTGTTCATCCTTAGGCAAGAAATTTTGTTAAAATTGAAAGGAAATAACAATTCTTTTAAAAGGAACAGATTTCACCTTTTAATGGGCAGTAAGATATTGAAGTCCAAATGAAGTTTAGCAGCTGATTATCCTAAGAATCCTTTATCAGCAATAAACAAATGTAGAGTGTCTGTAGATGTATATACAGTGTCCTTTAACTTTTCCGATAGGCATCAGTTAAGAACAAGTAACCAGTGAGTGAATGCAATAATGAGTAATAAGAGCAAAAGGAATACTGATTATAAGGTAGTTTGCATTGCTGTAACCATTATTGATCAGGCTTTTGGAGTGTTTAACGTTTGTGGACGCTTTTAATGTGGTTCAATGTTGTCTTTCATTGTTGCTGCAGTTCAGTTTGTAACTTGGTTATGTACAAAGTTCCTTAATCCTGGCCACATCTGTATGCAATACAAAGGAATAATCTGAAAATAATAAGTTTATTTTTGTCATGAAAGAGATGAGCTTGTACTTAAGAATGATATGGGCTGTATCCGGGTACTTACTGTGACGGGACCTGTATGTTTTCACAGCACTTTTTAATCTGCTTTGCTGTTTCCCTCCAGACCCCAAACTCTGGGGAAAACCATTTGTCTTTCACTTCCTCGGAACTGGTGTAACAAGATTTAGAGGTGTTAGGTCAGGCAAAGGAACCAGCAAGACAGGCATTAACAGCTTAAAGAAGCTGAATCTATCAGTTTTGTATACATTCTTGGATGTGTTGATAGATTGTTATTATAGAATGGTTTGTTGTTGCTTCTTTATTTTAAGAAAAGAAGACAATAATGGGCCCATTGGAGAAGGAGTGAATTGTGTGAAATTATGGAGTAATGGGGAAAGAAGATTTTATGAGAACTGAAATCTGAGTAGCCAGTCAAGGGCAGTCTGTCTGAAGGAAAGAGCTCCTTGATATCTCCAGTCTTCCTCCTCCTGTCTTTCCTTATTCCCTTCCTCTATCTGAGGTGTATTGAAAGCACAGTTTTTATTCTGTTGTGAGTTTCTGGGCCTAGATGAAAGAGGTGGCAATTATATGGTCACTTCCTTGGAATGTAGCTGCCTAAAGCTGCTGATTGGAGTGGAGCCAGGAGAAGTGGTCCCTGTGGATCCTTTGTGGATACAGACTTTGATTCAAAGCCAACCTGCTCTTCTTCCCAAAGCACAAAGTGTTCCCTCTCAGCTACCTCTGCTCCATCTCACTACCATGGTGCATCCCAGGAAAACTGGAACCATTGCTCTCATTAAAGAAAACAGCCTTTCTGTTGGAAAGTCTTAAAAATTTCTGAAATCATTAAAAAGGTACCACTCTTTACAAACTTCACAAACTTTTCCAACCTCCTCCATAGCTCCATATGGTACTTTCACTCACTCTGCAGGAACAAAAGTAAGTCAAATAGTCCTCATCTGAGAGCTCATTACTGATGTCTCTAAATTAGGAACATAGGAATTGGGAGTGGGACTAGATAATTCAGTCCTTGGAGCTTGGTCTACCATCTAACATGATCATGGCTTATCTTATCCTGGTCTTAATTTCACTTTCCTGCCTGCTACCCGTAGCCCTTTATCCCACTTTTCATCAGAAATGTGTCTATTTCTTTCTTGGATCTATTGATCGATTCTGCCTCCACTGCACTCTGAATGGTGAGTTTCCATAGATTCATGACCCTCTGAGAGAAGTAGTTTCTAATTATCTCAGTTTTGAACTACTTTGTTTCACTCTATATCTACATCCTCTTGTTTGAGACATTCCCACAAGGGGAACACTCATTCAATGTCCACCTTATCAATCCCCTCTAGCATTTTATATACCTCAGTTAGATCTCACCTCATTCTTCTGAACTCCAGTAAGTACACATCCAAATTATTGGATTAAATTGAAGTAAAAACCAAAAGAACTGCAGATACTGCAAATCAGGAACAAAAACAGAAGTTTCTGAAAAAGCTCAGCAGGTCTGGCGGCATCTGTGAAGAAAAACTCAGTTAACTTTTCAGGTCTGGAGACCCTTCCCCAGAACTGAAGGGTCATCGGACTCAAGACTAAATTGGAGTAGTAGGTGAAGGATGGGTGGGAATGCAGTCACTTGTGCAACTGAATACCATTTTGTTGGATGTGTTTAAGAGGGCCCAACTTCCAGAATCACAGAAATGTTATAGGGCAGTGAAAGATATTCAGCCCATCATGTCTGTGCAAGCTCATTAAATGAACACCATTTCTTAGTGCTAATCTCCGTCTTTTTCCACTTATGCTTGCACATTATTTCCATTCAAATAATTATTCAATGCCTTCTTGAATTCCTCAATTGATCTTGCCTCCTCCACACTTACACTCCATACCCTAACTACTCACTGTGTGAATAAACTTTTCCTCACATCATTCTTTTTTCTTTTGCAGATCATTTTAAAACTATGCCCTCTTTTTGTTTTTCTTTTTATAAGTGGGGAAGCCTCTATCAGATCTCCTCTTAGCCTTCTTCTCTCCAAGGAGAAGCGATCAACTTCCTCAATCTATCTTCCTGAATGATGCAAAATGAGAGGTGAAATGCCATGTAACATTACTTGTCAATGCAATTTTCCCATTCTATGTGCTTCTAAAGTAGGTATGATGTACCAACTTGAGTGTTTTAGTACAGCAAATGCAGGCTACACTGGACATGGCTGAAAGCTATCTAGCTGCATTTAGTGAGCCACATTTTTTTGTATTATTGAGGCCAGTGACATGACAGTGCTGCATTTTGCAGCTATGGTCTATCCTGTTTCACTGCTGAGAAGTAGAGAGTTGAAGGACTAAAACAAACTGTGTTATTCAATATCAATGCCCCTAGGTTAGAAAAGTGGGAAAAATAATACTGGCAGGTTTTCTGACAATGATCACTAAGCCGAACTTGACTAAAATTGTGTTAGAAATTTGAGCAAGTGCTGGACTAAAATTAACCGTAACATGCCAGCCCTGTCAAGGATGATTCATGAATAATAGCTACTTAGTCAGTTACCACTGGGCCACTACCATTTCTTTTCACTGATTTGTGTTTCCTTCAAGCTCTGCACACCATTTAGATGAAGGGAAATGTGGCATTAACCAAGATGTAAACATTAAGTATGAGCCATTTACAAAGCGTTTATGACTCTGGTTTTCAATATTTATGTCACCAAATGGACAAAATCAGGTCAGAGGCTAATTAAAGAAATTGTGTCTATGATATCATGCAGCTTGCTGAGATGTCACCTCTGTTTGCATCAATGCTTTCCCATCTGTGGTCAATATGCACACCATCTGTGGGTCTAAAACAGGTCATTGCTTGATCATTATATGTGTAAGCTTGGTGAAATGTCCAAGTGTATTACTTAAAGTCAACATTTATGTACATCCTTTATTTATTTTAAAGCATCAACTATGTCTGAAGAGTTAAACAAAATCTCTATTTCCACTGAGATAAACACTTTTTTGAATGGCAGGCTTTTTAAAAAAAGTGTACACACAGAAGTCTGTATCTTCGTGCCTAAAAATCGTCATGTATTTTCACTCTTCTCAACATCGATTTACATGATTGTTTTGACATGCCAATGCAACTATTAGATTCTTGCACAGTCTCACTGGTGCAAGAAATTAATTACCACCACTACAGGGACATTTGTTCATGTCTGAAATTACTTAATGATAATTAAATAGCAACAGAATTTAAGTAAACTTTAGAAACAAATAATTATTTTTATTGTGCACCAAGTAAGAGTATGCTTTTTTAATATTATTGCAAACCTACAAGGTACGTTGGTAAAATATGCCAGCTCTGTGTGCAATTGGGTAGTCTCTTTGATTAGTAACTTACAAAAAAAATTCTGTCAATATTAAGGAAATATTAGCACACACAGCCATATTTGGAGATTTTTATTCATTTTATACTTCACAGAGGAGTCAAGGAACCCAAATCTCAAGAGCATACTCTTTAAAAGAATAATCATCATGGAACTTTCATCTGACATAGAGGCTAGAGGGATGGTTTCATTGTGATGTTCTACTTAACCAAAAGGTTTCTGAAGTTCTGCTGATTTCCTGCTGTAAATACAATCTACTCCTTGATCAATTTATGGTCATCCTCTATGAGCTGTAATTCATCCAGAATGAGATGTTATGTGTTTTTCATCCATGTTAAGGCTGGTGTCCTCAATGGCTTATATTTGTCAAACTCCATTGTTTCTTCCAATCAGCTCTAACCACATTTCCCTGTACATCCTTTCCATTTATCTGATGAAAGCTGACTTCTCACTTTCCAGAGATAATGGGAACTGCAGTTGCTGGAGAATCCAAGATAACAAAGTGTGAAGCTGGATGAACACAGCAAGCCAAGCAGCATCTCAGGAGCACAAAAGCTGATGTTCCGGGCCTAGACCCTTGGGTCTAAGCCCGAAACGTCAGCTTTTGTGCTCCTGAGATGCTGCTTGGCTTGCTGTGTTCATCCAGCTTCACACTTTGTTATCTTGGATTCTCACTTTTCACTTGCCTATATTTTAGTATCTCTGAGCACCCTTTGCCCTTGTCTCTGGAACCCCATCCCCTAGTTTGTTGCGACACTCTGTTTTCCAAAGCCTCCTAAAACTATTTCTCTTTTACTGATACTTTGGCTTACAAACACATTTTTCTCTCGTTCTTCATTCTGTTTAGTGTCCAATCATTGCTCCCAGTTCTGTGAAGTGCAGAAATGCCTGTCTGTCTGTGAGGTGAACGTTATACATAAGTAACATACTGTTTTCAGCACAATAATGTGAATGAAGTATAATTACTTACAACAATTTTATTCTGGCTTCAAAATAAGTTGGAAAGGTCATTGAGATGACTGCAACAGGCAAGCAGCTGCAAATACATGGAATCGTCCAACTACAATAATAAATTGTTAATTGGCCATTGAGCCTATTTAGAACACTTCCCACAGGTATTACTTGAGCAGTGATTGTGAAGGGGCAAGTGACATTGGCAGTTAAATATCACAATTGTACCTCTAAGTACAAAAATATAATATTGAAGACCAATTGCTGTACTTAAATCACTGAATCCAGTTTCAAAAAAGGAATGTTTCCTTTTACAATTGTGAATGGGCAATAAAAACTGTTTCTGAAAGCAAGTGAATGTTTTGATATTAAGTTCTCAAAGCCTTTCAGAAGGGTTGTCTTTCCTGATGCCTTCTATTTTGCATTCATTAACATGTTCTAAATAGTCATGAGCACCCTAGCCCGCTGAAATTATGTTCATGGGTGCACTCTTGTTAGCCAGAAAAAGGAAACACAATGTCACGACCTGATTGTTTATATGAGGCATCCACCTGGTGGGATAGACTTCTTTTTCTAAGCTTCAGTGAGTACAAACTTCTTCAGTTACTTGGTTCCTTCATAAAACTATCAGTTTAGTTGTGCAAACCCTTACAAGTCTGCTCAACCAAGGCGTCCTGGCTCTCACCAACAAACCTGACCAGGGCAGCTAAGTGAGGTGTAACTTCTGTCTCTTTTGCCCTTGTACCGTGCAAACCTTTGGTGAAAAACTCTATGTGGTTTCTCCAACTTGTGATGAGAGGCTGGTAACCTGACAGGGCACAAGCTCCTCAATGTTGTGACTCCTTTTATGTTTTGGTTGTGAACCCTAGCAAATATTTGAGAGATAGTACCTACTTGCAAATAATATAACATTGATAGCTGCACTGAAGGGACAGACAACAGGTGCGCAGGAGGCATCTGATGGAGATTGCTAGTGTCTAACGTCCTATATGAGAATCCTCGGCAGTGGCAACCTTACAATGTTAATTCACACTCATAGGAACATGAAGCATTGTATCGCTTGTGATCCATACCATAGCAGGGTGCAGCAGACCATTCATCCTCTTGCAGCACTGGAACCAGGTTTTTCTGAGCTGCAATGGGCACTGTCTTTGTCAGCTAAGATGACCTCTTGTTGCCTTCCACCAGAAAAAAAAATTCCTTCCCTCCTGGACAACCTTCAGGAGGACCTCTAGGGAGGTATTACTGAAGCATGGTACATTTTATTTTGTCTAGTTCTGATATCTCTGCAGTGGGTGGGGTGATAAGCAGAGTTGCAGTTCGGGTGCGGAGAATGAGGTGCTTTTTGGGTGCCTTTTAAACATGGTGACCTGACCAGGTACTGGAATCCCAAGGTTTCAGAATTTGTTGCCCATAAAATTTGCCATTGTATCCACACGTCCATAATGAGTTAAGAAGATATATAATCAAGTAGGATAGTAGACCAGCCCCTGAACAGAAGATCCTACCACTTTTACTCCTCACTCCACATTTAGTCTCAATAAAAGAACATTTATTTACTTTACTGTTAAGTTGAAACCGAAGGATATCCTTTGATGGCAAATATTCACACAGTTTAAACGTATCCTAATCTTCCAGTAGAAGCCATTGTTTTACCTCATTACTGCTCAGTGAAGCAACTTTGGTCATTTCAAATTTCCAACTGTACAAAGTACAGGCAAGACGTACAGCCAGAAATAATAGGAACTGCCGATGTGGAGTCCGAGATAACAAGGTGTGGAGCTGGATGAGAACAGCAGGTCAGGCAGCATCACAGGAGCAGGAAAGCAGACGTTTCGGGTCTGGATGCTCCAGAAATGGAGGAGGGGAAGATGGCCCCCGATGTGGCCTCCTGTACATTGGGGAAACCAAGCAGAGGCTTGGAGATTGCTTTGTTGAGCACCTACTCTCAGTTCGTGACAAGTACAACACTTCCCAGTTGCAAACCTCCCCCTCCCACTCCTTGGATGACACGTCCATCCTGGACCTCCTCCAGTGCCACAACGATGCCACCCAAAAGCTGGAGGAACAGGACCTCATATTTTGCCTGGGAACCCTACAACCCAATTGTCTCAATGTGGACTTTACAAGCTTCAAAATCTCCTCACCCTCAACCTCATCCCAAGACCAGCTCTCCTCTCATAGCTTCCTCCTGACCTGACATATCTTTTCACCTACTCATCCACTCCTCCCACTCCACTGATCAACCCCCACCCCCACCCCACCCCACTTCCTACCTATACTCACCTCATTCCCGCCTCCTTGACCTGTCTGTCTTTCCTCCCACCTACTCACCCCTCCCTCCTCACTGACCAGCCCCCAACCCAACTCCCCACCTACACTCAACTTTACTGGCTTCATCACTGCCTCCTTGACTTGTCCGTCTTCTTTTCACCTATCTGTTCCTTTATCCACTTTCCATCCACCTCCCTCTCTCTCTATTTGTGTCAGAGCCCTTTCCCCTCCCCTATTTCTGAAGAAGGGTCCAGACCAGAAATGTCAGCTTTCTTGCTTCTCCTTGCTGCCTGACCAGCTGTGTTCATCCAGTTCCACACCTTGTTATGTACAGGCAGGAGTTTTTTTGTACTGTTTAAGAAAACCTGACAATGTTCAACTAATATTGAGATACTAATGTCATTCTAGAAAGAAAAAAATAACATGCATAGCTTAGAGTGATAATGAGAACTGCAGATGCTGGAGAATCCAAGATAACAAAGTGTGGAGTTGGATGAACACAGCAGGCCAAGCAGCACCTCAGGAGCACAAAAGCTGACGTTTTGGGCCTAGACCCTTCATCAGAGAGGGGGATGGGGAGAGGAAACTGGAATAAATAGGGAGAGAGGGGGAGGCAGACCGAAGATGGAGACAAAAGAAGATAGGAAGAGAGGAGAGTATAGGTGAGGAGGTAGGGAGGGGATAGGTCAGTCCAGGGAAGACGGACAGGTCAAGGAGGCAGGATGAGGTGGTAGGTAGGAAATGGAGGTGCGACTTGAGGTGGGAGGAAGGGATGGGTGAGAGGAAGAAGAGGTTAGGGAAGCGGAGACAGACTGGGCTGGTTTTGTGATGCAGTGGGGGGAAGGGAAGAACTGGGCTGGTTTTGGGATGCAGTGGGGGAAGGGGAGATTTTGAAGCTTGTGAAGTCCACATTGATACCATTGGGCTGCAGGGTTCCCAAGCGGAATTTGAGTTGCTGTTCTTGCAACCTTCGGGTGGCATCATTGTGGCACTGCAGGAGGCCCATGATGGACATGTCGTCTGAGGATTGGGAGGGGGAGTTAAAATGGTTCGCGACTGGGAGGTGCAGTTGTTTGTTGCGAATCGAGCAGAGGTGTTCTGCAAATGTGGTATATTGTATCCATTGTACCCCGTGTGGCTTCCTCTACATTGGGGAAACCAGGCGGAGGCTTGGGGACCGCTTTGCAGAACACCTCCGCTCGGTTCGCAACAAACAACTGCACCTCCCAGTCGCAAACCATTTCAACTCCCCCTCCCATTACTCAGACAAGAAGTCCACCTTGGGCCTCCTGCAGTGCCACAATGATGCCACCCGAAGGTTGCAAGAACAGCAACTCATATTCCGCTTGGGAACCCTGCAGCCCAATGGTATCAATGTGGACTTCACAAGCTTCAAAATCTCCCCTTCCCCCACTGCATCCCAAAACCAGCCCAGCTCGTCCCCTCCCCCCACTGCACCACACAACCAGCCCAGTTCTTCCCTTCCCCTCACTGCATCACAAAACCAGCCCAGCTCGTCCCCTCCCCCCAATGCATCCCAAAACCAGCCCAGCCTGTCTCCGCTTCACTAACCTGTTCTTCCTCTCACCCATCCCTTCCTCCCACCTCAAGTCGCACCTCCATTTTCTACCTACCACCTTATCCCGCCTCCTTGACCTGTCCGTCTTCCCTGGACTGACCTATCCCCTCCCTACCTCCTCACCTATACTCTCCTCTCCACCTATCTTCTTTTGTCTCCATCTTCGGTCTGCCTCCCCCTCTCTCCCTATTTATTCCAGAACCCTCTCCCTATCCCCCTCTCTGATGAAGGGTCTTGGCCTGAAACGTCAGCTTTTGTGCTCCTGAGATGCTGCTTGGCCTGCTGTGTTCATCCAGCTCCACACTTTGTTATCATGCATAGCTTAGTGACTGGTGTCCACAGACCTCAATTACTATATCCACACTCAACGATAATATTATCGAAATGATTTGACCCAAGGCTAGGAAGCATTATCTTTGTGCTTGTCTCACTGTATATCTGCTTCTTCCTTACAAAGAGATGGGAGGCTATTTCTCTGTTAAATGCACTATGCTTTTTTAAAACAACATCACTCTGGCCAATAACATCTTTTAAATAGTTCAGGAAACTGGCTGCAAATGTTTTAGAAGTTTCCAGTTTCTGGTCATTTTGGCTTTTGAAAATCTAAAAGCTCTCAAAAATCAATATCCTTATTTGTTTCTGTCATTAAGCTTAAAGAATAATACAACATAAAGGGAGACCATTCACTCCATTGGGATGCTGCTGGTTCTTTGGTTTAGCTATTCAATTTTGGTCACTTCCCTTGTAGTTCCTCATAGCTGTGTAAATTATTTTATTTCTAGTGATTAGCCATATTTCTTTTGCATTAATAAGCATATAGAATTGGCAAATAATTGGCACATTAAGTTCAACACAGCTAAATATGTGGAAGCTCATGTTGGTAGGGAGAATGCGGATGCCACTTAGTCCTTGGAAGGTGCAAATCTGGGTGACACACTAGTGCAAAGGGATCTCAAAGTCTGAATACATCACACACTGAAGGTTTTACCATGGTGATTAAAAAATAATTAAGCACCAGGCTTTATTTCTAGATGGATAGAATAGAACAGAAGTTATGTTATGCCTCACATCGAAACGTTTGTTAGATTGCTTGCAGTTTACCAGATATTGTTCCAGTGACTATGTCATAAGATAGGATATTGAAGCACTGAAGAGGATAGGACTAATTGTGTCAGGAATGTGTGGGTATGCACATCAGGAAAGGAGTGGCAGTTAGGGCTGTTTTACTGTTGAGAAAATCAGTTCATTTTAAATCTGAGGTAGATAATTTTTTGTCCAGCAAAGGTATTAAGGGATATGTGCCAAAGGGACACACACGGAGTTATATGGCAGATCAGCCATGATCTCATTGTATAGTGGAACAGGCTTGAGGGGCTGATTGGCCTACTTCTGTTCCTCTGTTCCTAAAATAAGGCTGAGGCATAACTTATTGGAAGACTTTAAAGTTACATAAAGTTTTCATAGAGCGAATACAAAGAAAATATTTTCTCCTATGGGGAAGACTGCAACAAGGGAGCATTAATAAAAGATCATCACCAAGAATCTAGTAGATAATTCAGAAAAAAATTCTTTATCCAAAGGGTGGTGGTGAGAAAGTGAAACTCACAACCACAGACAGTAAATTGAATGGAATGGTATAAATATATTTAAGGTAACATTAGAATATCATATGACAGAGAATGCTGCAAGCTAGATATAGATGAGGGAAAATTGGACAAGGCTTGAGTGGAGCATAAACATTGGCATGGACAGTTTGGTCCACATGGTTGTGTGCTGAATATCCTCTGCTATGCTGTTTCACTGTTGTATATTCTCCTCTAAGCTGTTACCCTGCCATCTATCCTCTGCAGTGCTGTTCCTGCACTGTCGATCCTCTGCTGTGTTGCATAACCTTTGCATTGCTATATATCCTTTGCAGTGTTAGCGATCCCCTTCTGTAGACCTATGAATATTACCACTGAATTTGTTTCCAATGGCCTTTGGTTGAAGATTATTACAAGTTATTAAGTTAGAACACGGTACCTCATATAACTGTCTTTTGTCAATCAACTTAACTTCCAGTTACTGACCCTTCTACTAATGGAAACATTCCTTAATTATTCACGCTAAGAAAATTGTTCATGATTTTGGTCATTTTTATCAAATGTATTTTTTATCTTCTCTGTTTTTAGGTCCACCTATCTGAAGTCCCTCATCCCTGGTACCGTTCTAGTAAACCTCTTTTGCCAGTCTCTCTCTCCTTCAATAGTTGTGTTTATGTCCTCCTGGAGTCTCTTTTATCCTCCTTATGATTTCTGAATCTCATACTAACATCAAACTTTGAACTGATGCCTTCTGTGTACAGCTTCAGGTCTCTAACATATGTCAAAAAGAGTCACAACGTCACTCACTAAGTTATGGTGCAGCCCTCTGAAGGAATTCTTCTGATGGATAATATGAAGAATTGCACAGATGAATCAATACACTGGACCTCTGCCCACATCACAACAGCAGGCCAATTCAGAAAGAAAAAAGACAAAAAGCTGCCCTGAAATTATACAGCAAGCATCTATTTCTTCACAGCATTTCTCTTACTGTAAAATATTTGAGAATTTTCTGTTTCACAGTTTCTGAATAAGATCATTCATTAAGATCAATAAAAAACTTTTAAACTACAAACTGTTTTGATGAAGTGTTACATTTATAACTCAGCATTTACGTTAGGCTATATTGAAACAGGTGTAGTAGCACCCGTATAGTAGCACTCTCACCTCTGAGTCAGAAGGTCACGTATTTGAGTGCCATTTCAGACTTGGTAATACATGTTCCAGACTGTTGGTGGTATCAGTTTCAGATGATGTATCATACCTTTGCAAGTCTGTCCTCAATAGTAAACCATTTTCTGATCATTTCATCAGCTGACTGTTTTTGCTTACAGTAAATAACAGAATGTCTTTCAAATAAATTCCTTAATAAGTAAAAAGAATGAACAAAAGCGAGCAATTAAACAACATTTATATTTTACAGTCGCTGTTAACATTAACTCCTTTCATGTGCAGCAAAAATATACAGTCCATAACTCCTACATTCAACCAGATTATAACTGTTTTCCTTGTGCAGTGCTTTATTTTGCTTTCCTCACAAAAAACAGATTTATCTATTTTGCTTAAATCTCTTTGGAGCTTTCAAAGAGGCTCTCTGATGTAAAGAAAAAGACATTATAATAAATGGAGACTGGAACCAAGCAAAAACTTAAATTCCTGCCTCTTAAGTTCAAAAATAGCTGCCATCAAACTTATATTTATTCAAATCACAGTACTTCTCACCGTTCAGATCGGGCACTCTCAGTCTCATGTGTGTGTGTATTTGTCATTTGATTGATGAATGCATCAATGGTAAAGCCAGATACTTGCACCTCCTGTACCTCTCCCTGCTCAGAGACAAACTAGGAAGTCTCCTCTCCTGATACATCAACGTAGGCAAGCTGTGAGATGTTGGCGATCATACCAGCTCTAGGTTGAAAAGATCAAAGCCAGAGAGCTTGAGAGCCACAGTGACCTAGATGACCAGTGGGGGCCTGTGGTTGTGTGTTTGCTCGGAGGAAGTAGCACAGTTCAGTGTATATCTCCATGGAAACCTGTGGCCAGGTCAGACACTACCTCAGGCTGAAGTGGAAGGATTAGAAATGTTCCCTAAATAATGTAGCTCAGTGAGCCCTACGATTGGGAGCCCTTCTCCTCCAGCTTCAGCATACAACTGCCCTTCCCTCCTTGTGCTTTATCATCCAAGAGAGACTCAAATTGAAGTCCCAATAAGCGATAGCAGGCTGTCTGCTGAGTGCACTCAGTGGACATCCTTGATAAAGTTGAACATGACTTGCTCCTAAAGGAATCGCCAGCAACACAGAATGTAATATTTACGTCACCTTGACAACAGCAATACGATGCACCTCTCCTGAAAGTTGATGTCCTTTAATAACTCTGACGTGGTATGCCTTGTACTTGTTTAGCTGTGACTATTTAAGAGGAGCCACTAAAAGGACCTATGCCTTTGAAAGTGTTAAGCTGAAATGGGTGCTGAGCAACATCATGGTCCGCCCATTCTGCATGACGGAATACAATTATGCCATGCCACAAAATTATTATTGCTAGCATATCTGGAAATGGATACTCTGTCAGTTTTCAGCATCACCAGGTTCCTCTAACATGGGTACCAACAACACTACAAAGTCTAGCTTTGTGGTCAATTTATTAATTACAACATTTAGATCAAATGCATTTTGAAGAAGAAAACACTCTTGCTATCTTGCTGATAACCTCAAAAGTCCTGAACTTGTTATAAAATGTCTAATTTTAAACACTTGTCTATCAGAGAATAAAATGTGTTTAACACTTACCTAATCCAATTGTTAGATACACAGTTCACAAAAAATGCTTTTGAGAACTAAGAGTAACTAAAATTAAATGAAGTTTTATGCTCTCTAGAGGCTCAATTGAAGAAACCAAACAACACCTTTCATTTTCTTTTCAGTTAATTTTGAAGTTTCAGCTCAGATATATCTGCTTTTCCCTGAGAAGTCTGATCTAAGAAGCATGGCATTATAATGTTTATATTATAAGTGCCATACAGGTCACATCAATTGACTCATTTTAATCCAAAACTCTGGGAAAGGTTGCAACATAATGAAGTTATCATGTGTTGAGTCAGTGGCTGTAACATACCATTGTACCCCATAGTTTTTTTGCTGTAGAGATGAAGCCCCATAGATCAATTTAATTTAGGTTTTCCCCCAAAGGAACTTTGGTTTAATATTTGACTATCAAGACCTTAAACATTTAACCATTTAACAGGTTAGTTCTAATTGGGCTTGATTTTTTTTCTGAGTTGGCTTGCATTAATTGAATTTGGTATGTGCTCTTAGTATTTACGTTTATTGTTTAATAATAGTCCTACAAATAATGTCAGGGATTATGCAACCTGCAAAACAAATCTTGATTTTGTAACTTGTTAAATGATGGTATACTATAGCTGTCAAATCATATGATTAAGAAAACATTGCATTTAAATAGCGCACTATCACATCTCTCAGGAACATCTCAAATACCTTACAGAGAATAAATTACCTTGAAGAGGAATGCATGTTTTACCAGAAAATGAAGCAGCTATTTTTCACACAGCATGTTGCCACAAACAACAGTAAGATGAATGACCAGTTAATCTGTTGTCAATAGCACTGACTGAAAGGACACCAAGTGAATTCTTCCATGAATATTTCTGAACATCAAACTGAACCTCCAAAACAAGACACATGGGATCTTGGTTTAACTGCTTATTTGAAGGATTGCTCTTACCTTAACTTAGCCCTCCATGAATAAGCATTATTTTACTTAACAGACACTGGAAACTTTTTTGACTGTGCAACATAATTTTGCCTTAACTTTAGGCACAGAACAAAATACACCTAAGTGATTTAATCACTGATATCTGCTATTCGTTATTGTCGATGAGGACTTCTTAACAACCAAAGAAATAGAAAGATAATCATAAATTTTGTACAAATAACATTTATTACATTCAAATATGATCCAAAGCATTGACATACCTTAATATCATAAAGACATTGAATAGCTGCCTAAAAACTGTTCACATTGCTTACATTTCTTATCTATTGGCTGTGTTAGCATCATTTAACATATTCGACTTATGTGTTTAGCTCATGTCTATGTATATATTTAAATGAATTAATTGAAAAACTTAAGGTAGAATCTTATAAGGGTCTCAGCAACATGGGCAATGCCAAGATGTGTGGCAGAATCAGATGTGAAGTGTGACAAGGCCCATCTCAATGTCAAGATCATCCCACCCATTAGTCATACTTTACAAAAGCAGTGTGTTGCGCTTCTTGCCAGGTAGTAGCAAGTTGCCAATTGACAGAGATTAATGCTTGTTACATTCCTTGTTGACAACTCAACTTGCCTCATTAATATTCCAGTTGCGATCTTATCAAACTTGTCAAACAACGAGTCATTGGAAGAACAGGTAAAGACCTCCAATTTCCTCATGGTGAAAGTGCACAGCAGGGTATGATTAACAAGCACACTCACACATTGCCTTCCTTCATGGACTCTGGCACCTGACTCTCAGGGAACCACTGGTACCAGCTGGCTTCTGTCCAACTCTGTAAGCCCTGACTTTGGTAGCAGGGCACACCAGCAGCTAAAAGTGGATGGCTGAATGGGTACAGTACTGCACAGAGACAAGTACCCAATCCACAGAACGGATCAGGCTTCTGAGAGAGACCAAAGCTAGTCTTCTGCTCTCTCAGCGTACATTCCCCTAATACCTGCAATATTCTTAGATGTTTAAAACATATCAAATTAAGTTCACTTTTACGCTTTCATTCTCTTTATTTTCTCCATTGCTTAAATACATCTTTCTTTTCTTACTTATTCTTTACTTTCTGTACCTGATTTGACACTAATTGTATTGATTGTAACAAGGTCAGCCAGGTGGATCTCATAGAATATGAGTTCCTTAACTGGGGCTATTCACCTGGTCCAATCAGGGATCCCTGGCTGATGGATAAGAGAAAGAGTGTCAGATATTCCTCATACTTTGACAGCTAGCTCTGAGGGAGCTGGATCAGTATCAATGACTCTTCGTGTGTAAATAAAGGATGACTTGGTGATGGCCTCTGTTAAGTTTTTTCATCTTCCTTTTCCATTATTTTGTTCTTTCTTTCTCAATCCTTAAATGTTACTACTGAAGGAGAAGCACTATCAGTCCATTCATTTATTGAGGGCCATGGCCCTTATTATACATTATCAGCTCACACTTGCAGGAGTTGTGGCTCATTTTGGGCTGAAGAGCAGAGAAGAGAAATCTTTCTGATGTGATATGTAATGAAATGTCCCACTCCAGCAAGACCGAGCCCATTATGTAGTGCACAAAACAAAATCATATTGAAATCTTAATAGTCAACATTTGGACAGATTCATATCGGAAGTAAGTGTATGGGAGTTTGAAAGTTATACTTCCTTCAGAAGCAAATATTGACTACACATATTGGCCATGTTTTCCTAGTCATCAAGTGTGAATATATGAAGATAGAGCAGAGAATGAACAGTGGACATCCGATGGCCTAAAAATAGACCAGAACACAATCTGCCCTGGGTCAATGCTGCATTAGTCAAATATTAAGATAATATCTTACATGAATAAAGACTCTGACAACTTGCAAAGGAAACAACATTTGTTCTTATTTTTTTCTTGTGGCAGAACAACAGATCTAATAAACTTGCTTTTTTTAAAAATTCTTCAAGAGCACAAAACCTTAACACAAAATAACAGGCCTAACCCTACTTGCTCGTCCTCTCAAAGGTATGAAGCCTTATAACAAATCCTAGGCTCAATACTGGAATTCAATTGTACCTTGATTCTGTCCGCTTCCAACTCAAAAGAATACATCATGAAAACTTTCCAGAATATAATCCCTCATTTCACATGGGGATAAGATGACATGTAAGGGAAACTCAGCAGGCCTGGCAGCATATGTAGACAGAAACAGAGTTAACATTCCTGGTCTGATTTAGCTCTTCTTCAGAGAGTTCCAAAGAAGAGTCATATCGGACTTGAAAAATTAACTCAGTTTCTCCCTTCGCAGACACTACCAGACCTGTTGAGCACTTCCCGTTTTTAATTCAGATATCCAGTGTCCTCAGTATTTTGCTTTTATTCTACGTAAGAAGTCGGTTTCAATTCATTCCACCTTGAGGGAGCTATGGCTATCATATAGTTAAAATAACACCAATAAACATATCAGAGATAATGGGAACTGCAGATGCTGGAGAATTCCAAGATAATAAAATGTGAGGCTGGATGAACACAGCAGGCCAAGCAGCATCTCAGGAGCACAAAAGCTGACGTTTCGGGCCTGGACCCTTCATCAGAGAGGGGGATGGGGAGAGGGAACTGGAATAAATAGGGAGAGAGGGGGAGGCGGACCGAAGATGGAGAGTAAAGAAGATAGGTGGAGAGAGTATAGGTGGGGAGGTAGGGAGGGGATAGGTCAGTCCAGGGAAGATGGACAGGTCAACGAGGTGGGATGAGGTTAGTAGGTAGATGGGGGTGCGGCTTGGGGTGGGAGGAAGGGATGGGTGAGAGGAAGAACCGGTTAGGGAGGCAGAGACAGGTTGGACTGGTATTGGGATGCAGTGGGTGGGGGGGAAGACATGGGCTGGTTGTGTGGTGCAGTGGGGGGAGGGGATGAACTGGGCTGGTTTAGGGATGCAGTAGGGGAAGGGGAGATTTTGAAACTGGTGAAGTCCACATTGATACCATTAGGCTGCAGGGTTCCCAGGTGGAATATGAGTTGCTGTTCCTGCAACCTTCGGGTGGCATCATTGTGGCACTGCAGGAGGCCCATGATGGACATGTCATCTAGAGAATGGGAGGGGGAGTGGAAATGGTTTGCGACTGGGAGGTGCAGTTGTTTGTTGCGAACTGAGCGGAGGTGTTCTGCAAAGCGGTCTCCAAGCCTCCGCTTGGTTTCCCCAATGTAGAGGAAGCCACACCGGGTACAGTGGATGCAGTATACCACATTGGCAGATGTGCAGGTGAACCTCTGCTTAATGTGGAATGTCATCTTGGGGCCTGGGATAGGGGTGAGGGAGGAGGTGTGGGGGCAAGTGTAGCATTTCCTGCGGTTGCAGGGGAAGGTGCCGGGTGTTGTGGGGTTGGAGGGCAGTGTGGAGCGAACAAGGGAGTCACGGAGAGAGTGGTCTCTCCGGAAAGCAGACAGGGGTGGGGATGGAAAAATGTCTTGGGAGGTGGGTTGGATTGTAAATGGCGAAAGTGTCGGAGGATGATGCGTTGTATCCGGAGGTTGGTAGGGTGGTGTGTGAGAACGAGGGGGATCCTCTTAGGGCGGTTGTGGCGGGGGCGGGGTGTGAGGGATGTGTTGCGGGAAATACGGGAGACGCGGTCAAGGGCGTTCTCAATCACTGTGGGGGGAAAGTTGCGGTCCTTGAAGAACTTGGACATCTGGGATGTGCGGGAGTGGAATGTCTTATCGTGGGAGCAGATGTGGCGGAGGCGGAGGAATTGGGAATAGGGAATGGAATTTTTGCAGGAGGGTGGGTGGGAGGAGGTGTATTCTAGGTAGCTGTAGGAGTCGGTGGGCTTGAAATGGACATCACTTACAAGCTGGTTGCCTGAGATGGAGACTGAGAGGTCCAGGAAGGTGAGGGATGTGCTGACACATCCCTCACACCCCGCCCCCGCCACAACCGCCCTAAGAGGATCCCCCTCGTTCTCACAAACCACCCTACCAACCTCCGGATACAACGCATCATCCTCCGACACTTTCGCCATTTACAATCCAACCCACCACCCAAGACATTTTTCCATCCCCACCCCTGTCTGCTTTCTGGAGAGACCACTCTCTCCGTGACTCCCTTGTTCGTTCCACACTGCCCTCCAACCCCACCACACCCGGTACCTTCCCCTGCAATTGCAGGAAATGCTACACTTGCCCCCACACCTCCTCCCTCACCCCTATCCCAGGCCCCAAGATGACATTCCACATTAAGCAGAGGTTCACCTGCACATCTGCCAATGTGGTATACTGCATCCACTGTACCCGGTGTGGCTTCCTCTACATTGGGGAAACCAAGCGGAGGCTTGGAGACCGCTTTGCAGAACACCTCCGCTCAGTTCGCAACAAACAACTGCACCTCCCAGTCGCAAACCATTTCCACTCCCCCTCCCATTCTCTAGATGACATGTCCATCATGGGCCTCCTGCACTGCCACAATGATGCCACCCGAAGGTTGCAGGAGCAGCAACTCATATTCCGCTTGGGAACCCTGCAGCCTAACGGCATCAATGTGGACTTCACCAGTTTCAAAATCTCCCCTTCCCCTACTGCATCCCTAAACCAGCCCAGTTCATCCCCTCCCCCCACTGCACCACACAACCAGCCCATGTCTTCCCCCCCACCCACTGCATCCCAAAACCAGTCCAACCTGTCTCTACCTCCCTAACCGGTTCTTCCTCTCACCCATCCCTTCCTCCCACCCCAAGCCGCACCCCCCGCTACCTACTAACCTCATCCTACCTCCTTGACCTGTCCGTCTTCCCTGGACTGACCTATCCCCTCCCTACCTCCCCACCCACACCTTCTCCACCTATCTTCTTTACTCTCCATCTTCAGTCCGCCTCCCCCTCTCTCCCTATTTATTCCAGTTTCCTCTCCCCACCCCCCTCTCTGATGAAGGGTCTAGGCCCGAAACGTCAGCTTTTGTGCTCCTGAGATGCTGCTTGGCCTGCTGTGTTCATCCAGCCTCACATTTTATTAACCAATAAACATATCGCCCATTCTCACTTGATTCCTCACTGCATCATCCTAATTGAGCCCTTTGATATTTAGACAATTTATGTACAAAAATGTGACAACAGCTAAATAATTTCTTCTTGTATTGTTGATTGCAGCATAAATATTGATTGGTGTTGTGGTTATTCTCCCTACAGGAGGATTCAAGTATGCAGGTTAAGTTTGTGTTTATTGAAACAACCTCAGTCACAGACTGACTGAACAGAAATCTGTCCCATGTTCTGTCTCAGTTCTGCCTGACTCTGCTCCACCTCTGTCCAATCCTGTTGCAATGCCCACCCGACGTGCTAAAAATGGCCAACACCACAAGTATAAATTGTTTACATTTCAGTCCCACACAACAAACAGAAAACCTCTGTTCCAGGTCCCTCCCCTACCCTGTACACAGGCATGTACCCACATTCCAGTTTGACCTGAAGGTTGACACAGGCCCCAGAATGCACATAGTCCCTCTCAGCCACTCCTGCTGATGAGGACCTCCAGGGTGCCCAAGGACCATGCCCTCCAAAATGCACTCATCACCCGAGTCTGCAAGGCACCACCTCTCTCCTGCTGCACAATCTTATTCAAGTCTCACTACAGTTAGGACAGTAGGGTTAACACTCTCTGTGCTCTTTCTCACATCAGAGGGTAGAGACCACCCTTTATTAACATCTAATATGACAGAGCTGACTGCTCTGATAGTGCAATAGTTCCTCAGCACTGCACTGGAGTGTCTACATAAATTTTGGTGCCCAATCATCTGACTCGGAAGTGAGAGTGCTACCAACATAACCTCTGCTGGCATCCTCCATTTAACTTCCTAAAAGTTCCTAGAGAAAATTGAATGGCATAATTAACAGCATTTGTTGCTTAATCTGCTATTTCCTCTTTCTTCTGCATCATTGGCAGATGCAGGATCTGCAAATTGGATGCGTCTCTGCACTGATGCAAGTCTCCAGGAAAATCTCTGCTACAAAGACAACATTTGCAATTAGTTTATTTTCTGATCATTGATTCTTCTAATCTTGGAAGCTAATTAAACTGCTAGTCATCAATGTGCTAAGTGCCGGATGTACAGAGTCTTCTTGCTGAGATATTTGGTTAATTTATGAGAGTTGACTAAAATCAGTATGAACAATTACAATAAAAGTAAACTGTTGCAGTTCACTACAAAGTGTCATACACAGCATGCAAGTGAATTCATGTGTTGGTCATTAGCCATCTCACTGATTTAACTCTTACAACATTCCTTTAGTCAGTTCAGTCATAGGGCAAACTGCATTTTATTTAAAACATTACACCAAGAAAAGTAAAAATTGTGAAATAAACATTGTATAATACACAAGAGAAAAATTAATGGAACTAAAAGATAACATTTATGATATTTGCATGTAAACTTTCATGTTTATGCCCTGTAATTGGTCAATGCATTTTTTTTTGGAAAACAACCATTATCTGTAATATATCTACATATTTTGCAAAGAACTGGAGCACCTTTAAATATATTTATTTTTGGAACAATCCTTAAAAGGCACAAAATGCCATTCTGTTTTCTTAATCTCCGAGGTTAACAGTGAATTATCCAGTGTCCTGGTTAAACATTTGAGAATAAAATCTAGATTGAACAAAATAATCACAATTACACAAACTTATATTAATTGAAATAGGAAATTCGTGTTTCACAGGAAGGCAGAGGGCTATTGAAGAGGTTTTCTGTTCAGTAGAAACGCCAGAATGATCACTTGCTAGTTGGGTTTTGAGGAGTTTTATGGTGTAGGGGAGGATCCAGGAGTATCAGTCACACTCAGTTTATGGGGTAGAGGGTGATGTACCTACACATCTCAGAATGGAATGGTTTACCCTATGACTTACCAAGCTGAAGGGTTCTCTATACATTACTTAGACCACATGCATCCTTGGATAAGGCAAAGGGTGGAGGGAGCTGCCTCCTAATCAACACCTCCTGGTGCTCAGACATGATGGCCCTGGAGACCCACTATTCCCTGGGCCTAGAATACCTTACAATAAAATGCTGTCCTTCTTATCTGCCATGCAAGTTCACCTCTGCCTCCACACACAGGGTGGTATGTAGACCGCTGTCAGGATGGCAAAGAATGCCCTAGACAAAATTTACACCGCCACAAACACTCTGGAAATGAAATTCCTTGAGGCCTTATTCATCATGGCTGGTAGGTACAACCAGGCCAACTTCAAGAGGGTGCTGCCAAAGTACTATCAACATGTCTACTGTCCCAGTAGAGGACCGAATGTCCTGGATTGCTGCTACACAACCATCGAAGACGCTCGCCGCTCCACACCTTGTCCACACTTCAGAAAATCACATCACAACGTTATGTTCCTCCTCCCAGCTTACAAACAGAAGCTGAAATGGAAGGATCCTTCACAAAAAGAAGTGCAATGCCATTCCAAGGCAGCAGAAGAGGATCGCTAGGACTGCTTGGAATCAGTGAACAGGATTGTATACAAATGCTAAGCAGAAAACCTAGACATATGCGCGACCACCTTCACAGACCTCATTAGCAAATGCATGGGGGACTGGATGCCCGGGACATCAAACTGGGTGTTCCCAAACTGGAAACAGTGGATGAACTGGGAAATCCACTGCCTATTGAAGATCAGGTGTGCAGCATTCAAGTTGGAGAACAGACCTGCACAGAAAATCCAGAAGTAACCTCTGTAAAGCCATCAGAGATGTCAAGAGAGTACCAGACCAAGTTAGAGGCCCAAACTAACCATATGGAGAGCTGTCATCTGTGGCAAGGCCTAAACCACAATGCAGGATACAAATGAAGCAGAGCAAGTCAGCAGACAAAAACACATCCCTCCCTGAAGTGCTCAATGCTCACTATGCTTGGTTCAAGCAGAATGCCAGTGGCACAGAGTCACCTGCCCCAACAACCCAGATGCACCTGCTCCCTCTGTCACCACTGGAGATGTCAGATTGGTCTTCCTGAGAATAAACCTGAAGAAAGTGACGTCCCCAGCCGAGCACTCAGATCCTGTGTGGACCAGCAGGCGGAGGTATTCACCGACGTCTCAAACCTCTCCCAACTACATTCCAAACTGCCCACCTGCTTCAAGAAGACCA
The DNA here is from genome assembly GCF_030684315.1 of Stegostoma tigrinum. Lineage (NCBI taxonomy): Eukaryota > Metazoa > Chordata > Chondrichthyes > Orectolobiformes > Stegostomatidae > Stegostoma > Stegostoma tigrinum. The sequence continues at coordinate 27,224,944 of NC_081372.1, forward strand.
CCATCTTCCCCGTACCAAAGAAAACACATGCAACGTGCCTTAATGACTACCACCCAGTGGCTCTGACTTCCATAATCATAAAGTGCTTTGAGAGGCTGGTCATGGCCAACATCAACTCCAGACTCCCAGCCTACCTTGATCCTCTGCAATTTGCCTACCAATGTAACAGGTCTACAGCATATACCATTTCCATAGCTCTGCACTCAACCCTGGAACATCTGGGCAACAAGGACATCTATTTCAGAGTCCCACTCATCGACAACAGCTCCGCCTTCAACACCATTATCCCCTCCGGACTAATCTCAAAACTCTGAGATCTCTCGGCTCCACCCTCTGCAACTGGATCCTCAGTTTCCTTACCTACAAATCTCAATTAGTGAAAAGAGGTAACTATACTTCCTCTACAATAACACTCAACACTGGACCCCCCCACCACAAGGATGCATCCTCAGCCCCCTACTGTACTCTCTCTGCACCCATGACTGTGTTGCCAAATTCCAAATGAATGCCATCTACGAGTTTGCCAATGCCATCGCCATGTTAGGACAGATATCAAACAATGGTGAATCAGAGTACAGAAAGAAAATAGAGGGCTTTGTGTCATGGTGTAATAGTGACAACTTCTTTCTCAACGCCCACAGAACAAAAGAACTGATCATTGACTTCAGGAAGAAAGGAGAAGAACATGCCCCCATCTACATCAAAGGGGCGGAGGTTGAGAGAGTTGAGAGCGTCAAATTCCTAGGAGTGATGATAATCGACAACCTGCCCTGGACTTTTCACATAGATGCGCTGGTCAAGGCGGCATAACAACGCCTCTTCTTCCTTTGGTAGCTTAGGAAATTTGGCATATGCATAGGGACACTCACCAATTCTTACAGATGCACCACCGAAAGCGTACTTTCCAGGTGCATAACAGACTGAGCCCAGGCCTGTAAGAAATTACAGAAGAGTATGTATAAAACCCAGACCATCACGGATGCCAACCTCCATCCATGGACTCTATTTACACTGCACATTGCTGCAGAAAGGCTGCCAACATCATGAAAGACTCCCTCTACCCCTGTAATGCTCTCCTATAACTTCTTCCATCAGGCAGAAGATACAGAAGCTTGAACACATGCACCCATAAGTTTAAGAACAGCTTCTTTCCTGCCATTAGTAGACTGATGAATGAACTTTCTAACATCAAAGAATGTTGATCTTGTTAATGTTGATCTTGCTTTGCACACTTCCTGAGCACTGTAACCTGTAGACCTCACTCTGTCTAAGCGGCCTATGATCTGTACATCATTGCTTGCTGCAATCTGCCTGTACCACTAACAAACAATGCTTTTCACTCTACTTAGGTACATGTGGTTACAATAATTTGAATCAAGTGCTGTTAGATAGGATGCTCAGGCCCAACAATGGCACATTGCAGTCTCATTACACTGTCCTAGAGTAATAGAGATCTACAACACAGAAAAATCCCTTTGACTCATTGCACATGTGCCGGTCAAAAGCAAGCATATAACAACCACCCAGTCACTGATGTCTGAGTATCTGTAAGGTTGTTGTGAGGGTGAAAAGGATGATTCTTATAATAAGACAGTGTCAGAAAGTTGTTATATTGCATTGAACAGTTTCTACTTTGTTTTCTTATGTGTATGAATTTTCATGTTCTTTTGCTAAAAGTATATTGGCAGCCTCTTATGAATCTTTTCAATGGTTGGTTACCATGGGGAATAAATTGCAAGAAAGAAATTTATGGTCTATCATGCTAGGTTTCACTCTTGGATCTGACTTATCTTGTATTGTCGTCAGCAGGAATGATAACACCATGAACAGTGTTGGTTGGTATTAGGGTGCTCCCAAAGCTATGTGATCGGTATTACGATCAGTCACACCTTGCACCAGTGGGAAGCCAGTGATGGTTGAGAATGCTAATGCCTGACATGTTTGACTGGCCACATCAGGGGAAAAAAATAAAAATGTTGGACTCTGCTGAACATTGCAGCAGAAAAATCCTGGATGTATTTATGTGTAGAAGATTGTGAAATGCCACAGAGGTGGCTAGTTTTCCATGAAATGAGCAATTGGCAAAGAAATTAATGGCAGCTCTAAACTTGAAGGATTTTATGTGTGAGATTGTCAATGGCCTTGAAAACACAGGTCCTTGGCTATCAACTGGATGCAAAGGTGAGTGGTATTGGCTTGGAATATCCTTAATCTTTTTTGGCTTTGGGTCTCAGTCATTCATATATTTCTGTGAATTCTGTAATGATGCCAGAACTGTCCACCTCCTTGCTGGAAGTTGTTCTTCTCTTGTGATTGCACAGGTTTTTCTTACTGCTGCCATCTACCCCTGTTTCTGTGTAGTGACACAGAAGGAAAGCTGAATTTGCCTTTGTCATTCTTTGCTAGGCAAATGCAAATCCATGAAAATGATATGAAAGCTTACAGACTGTTACCAAAGGCATGGCTGCAGTCTGACATCCTTTGCAATGAAGCTGAATCCTGTCCTCAGAAAAGGTAGTGTTGAGGTTGTGCAAACGAACCACTCTACTGTATTGATTAAGAGTTTACTGTGATGTATCCTTTAGTCATGCCAGCTTACCCAACAAATAGTCCACTGCTGTTGGACTGTAGTAGCTGCTGAGAGAACCCATGCAAACTGCTCCATCTCCCTATTCTTCTTTAGTCGTGATGCCATAGCAAGCAGCCAGCATAGCTATGAACCCACTCAAACTCAAATCAGAGGACCCAACCACATAAGTACACATTCATTTCTTATTGTCAAGTTTTTTTGAAGCATTAGGTTTACTAATGAGGCAGAAGTTAATTGGAAAAGGTAAGTTAAAATGGCAAGTTGCCATTTATAAAATGTATGCCGTGAAAGTCGGAATAGAATTTCACCATCAGTGAGGAAAAACTTTGTTGCGAGAGATTATCTTGACTGTAAGAACCTCTTTTTTGTAATCTTGTCCAAATAAGTCATTATGGTCCCCATAACTGTTCCCACTACAGGGAGGTGAAATTTCTGTCTCCTGTAGTCTGGTGAAATGAGTTAGCTCACTCTTGGTGCTATTCCAGGCTATTGCAAAAGGGAAGAAAAACCATGGTTAAACATCCTGGAAAAATATCATGCCACCTATTCAATCTGATGTTGGACAGAAAATTAACTACAATTACAGATAACAATTGAGCTAGCTTGGAAGGAGCACATTGCCAGTGCTGAGATAATGGGAACTGCAGATGCTGGAGAATTCCAAGATAATAAAATGTGAGGCTGGATGAACACAGCAGGCCAAGCAGCATCTCAGGAGCACAAAAGCTGCCATGCAGCATCTGTGCTCCTGAGATGCTGCTTGGCTTGCCAGTGCTGTATCTGTTTCCAAGGTTGGACTGGATCTTATTGAGGTTTCCCAGGTTTTGGTAAGCAGATGTGCCAAAAATGTATTATTCAAGAAATTGTTTGGTGTGTTTACAAAACAATGGGGAACTTCTTAAACTAGATTGTTTAATAAAATGATCTATTTTCTTAATGTGGGTGAGTACTGCATTGTGACTGTCTTCCTTGTAAAATTTGAAAGATACTGTGATGTGATGGTCAGCATGTTAAACTAAAGCATCTGCAGAATTTTAATGCTCCTAAGTGAAATTAAAGTGCCTACATATCCTTTACTTTGATGTGTAATCATTAATGTGCAGAAATCTAATTTCTACTTTTAATTAATTAATGTAACCTTATCAACTAGGATTGCAAGTATCTGCAAGTTTCATACAAACTCTAGAACACATTCAATGATAAAAATACTTAAAGCAATTTCTCAGTTTTGCTTGAGTCCAACTCACATTAACAGATATCAATAATATCAAAGAAATACATGATCAATAGTGTAAATCAGCTCTTAGTGCCACATGGGGGCAGCATGATAATCTTAATGGCTTGTGCAGATGAGAATTTTCTTCATATGTCTTTCAGGAGATATATTTTTCAGGTTATTTGTTGCAAATGTTATAGCTGCCTCCCAGTTAGTTATAGTTTTAGATTACTGAGAAAAAATCTGCACTTTATGCCTGTTTAAAAGCAGACGACAAACAAATTGCAATTAGTTTTGTCAAAATATATTTTGCCAGCAAAGCAACATAATATATTCCAGAAAAAAAGTGACAAAGTAAAGAAAAACCTTGCAAATGCTACAGTAAGATCTCCAACATGCTTCCATCTTTTCAAAAATAGTAGAAGGTAGTAATGTTAGAAAATCTTCAAATAACGGAAGCCTGCACTTCGGGGCTGCACGGTGGCTCAGTGGTTAGCACTGCAGCCTCACAGCGCCAGGGACCCAGGTTCAATTCCAGCCTCGGGTAACTGTCCATGTGGAGTGTGTGCATTCTCCCCATGTCTGCATGAGTTTCCTTCGGGTGCTCTGCTTTCCTCCCACAGTCAAAAGATGTGCGGGCTAGGTGGATTGGCCATGCTAAATGGCCTGTAGTGAACAGGAGTGTGTGGGTTATAGGGGTGTGGGTCTGGGTGGGATGCTCCAAAGGGTGGTGTGGACTTGTTGGGCCAAAGGGCCTGTTTCCATACTGTAGGGAATCTAATCTAACATCAGTCTCTCAAATCAACACACTCATCAATGCCCTACAAGTAACTGGGGTACATTATCCGACCTGAGCTCCAATACGCCCCAGCCTGCATTTCAATAGTTGTAACTCAGGATCACCCATCACAGTCATCTCAAGCCAACTCAGAAAATTATTTTCAATAATTTTCAGCTGGTGCAGCTGGTGAGTACTATCTTTTGAGAGAGCCAGAAGGGGTAAATATGTACACAAAATATGGAACAATGTTTTTACCTTAATGGTCCATTGTCATCAGTTATCAGATCATTTGTCAAATTAATATATCCTTCAAGGACCTATTTTTGACCCTCATTGTTAAACTCATCAAGTGATGTCCCTTGCTAAAGTCCAGCAGAGATAGTGTACATAAAAGTCCCACTGCTCTAACACTTCTCCCAACTGTCCACTGACACTGTACTGTTGGATTTCTTCTCTGATGTCCAAAGTTAAAATTACCTACAATTTCCTTAGGTAAACACCAGTTTTTCTCCTTCTCTACAATTGCTATCGATTTCTTGATCACTGTCTCATGTAAAATCATGTTGCTGGTAATTTAAATATACTATTCAACTCTGAAGTGAGCCTTCCCCATCAATATTTGAAGGATTGCCTATTTCCACCCCGCCTCGGTTGAAACTCTTATTTTTGAGTATATGAATATCTTCCAGCAGACAACTTATTGTACGTACTTTGCAAACTTAATTTCATCCAACACTCTGCTGCCCACATCCAATCACTCATCTAGCCCAGTTCATCCATCACTCTTGTCATTGGTGGTGCTTAAGAGTCCCTTGCCCCTCGATCATTTGAATTTAAAATCCTTATTCTTATGGTTAAATTCTTTCATGGCCTTGCTTCCAAAATTACTAAGATAAATGGTGAAAGATTATTTTCTCTAGTTGGTGACTCAGTAACAATGGAGATGGGCTCAGATTGATACTCAAAGAGAGGAAAAGAAAGTTAAAATCTTTTTATTCACACAGCTAGTTGTTACAATAGGATACATTTGCCATAAATGACTGTTGAAACGTAATCAATGATATTGCTGTATTTGAAAGATAATAGATTAAATATTTAAGAAAAGAAGATTATAGGAAGAACTGGAGTGGGCTAAAGGAAATAGGTTAGCAAGTTTGAGAAGAAGACTCGCTTTTCCAATAGCAATGGGTCATCTAATGGGCTTCTTCTGTACTGCAAATTTTATAATATACAGTTACTGGAACCAAGCATCAATTAAACCCTGTCTGGTTTGTTTCACCTAATGCTGCTGTGCTCTTTTATGCAGAAGGTGATGGTTGTTCTGTTCAATCACTCCACTTTCATTCTCAGAAGATTACTGCTGCTCTGCCAGCCCTTGTGTCCGTCAAATCTGTTCAATCCCTGCTCCAATAGTTCAGAGCACAGCATGCCAGGATTGTACAGCATGTTCTGCCTGGAATATATGGCAACCCATCCCCATCACTTGGAAAAATGGGCTGCATTATATTTATACTCCACCTCAGTCAGGGTCTTACGAATGCAGTCATCATCCATGGTTACAGGCAGCAGACCTTTTCTCCCAGTAACCATCCTTGTATGGCCATTAGCCCTTACAACAAAGCAGGAACATGGGAGTTTTCCAGGACAGAGGCATTTTGGAAATTCCTGGGGTTCTTGGCACAGACTTGGAAGTTAAGGCACCAATGATCACAGATGACTATGATGAAATAGAGGCCATTTCTGTTGATAATCTGAGCGGTGTTATGATATAGCCCTTTCGATGCAATGTGCACACAATCTCCCACACCCTGTATTTGGTGGAAAATGTTGGCAAATCCTACTGCCCATCTGCAGCACTGGCCTTACCATGGGAAAATGAGATGAAGCAGTGTTATCTGCCACAAATCACATCAGTAGTTGCCTTGATACATTTGTGTGTGGTCTATTGTGAGCTCCAACACAGACCCCCAGTGGTTCTTGGCAAGCAGTCAGTTACATCTGTTAGCATAGCTGCCACTTTGACAGGCAACAAGAGAGGATGGCCATTCAATCTTTCATATCACAGGACTGACACAGCAGTTGGCATAATACCTTGATGTTGTCTCAAGACATTAGGGGCGGCACGGTGGCTCAGTGGTTAGCACTAGAGCCTCACAGTGCCGGGGACCTGGGTTCGAATCCAGCCTTGGGCAACTGTCTGTGCAGAGTTTGCACGTTCTCCTTGTGTCTGCGTGGGTTTCCTCCAGTTTCCTCCCACAGTCCAAAGATGTGCAGGCTAGTTGGATTGGCCATGCTAAATTGCCTAGAGTGTTCAGGGGTGAGTGGGTTATAGGGGGATGGGTCTGGGTGGGATGCTCCAAGGGGCAGTGTGGACTTGTTGAGCCAAAGGGACTGTTTCCACACTATAGGGATTCTAATCCTCAGTCTGCGGCAACACTGTGTCTTGCTCACCTAGGGGAATGGAATAGAATACAATAGACTTTGAGCTCCTGTATCCTGCTGCGCATTCTAAGGAATCCATTCCATAGTCCTTGTTTTTTTTAGACCATTTCAGTCCAAAATCAAAAACACAGAAAAACAAACAGATGTGATCTTTATAATAATGCCACGGGATGTTTCACAACTATGTAAAGGAGCAGAAAAAGCTACAGTGGAATACCTGAAAGTTTAAACACCAGCTCCCATGGAATGTATGGCAGAAGTAAAAAGATCACCACAAGACCTTCTCTTTTGAAAGGGTTATCAAGACTGTCCTGGTTTGATGGTGCAAAGTGAAATATTGAAGTCATAGCAGTAATCTTGCGAAGTGTAGCCTGAGCAGGTATGCACAGCCTGCACATCTGAAGTAAAATTGACTGATTTGCTTTCTATCTGCCTCCTCCTCCCCACCTCTGGTGTCAGTGGCTATGCCTCCTTAATGATGTTGGTGTGGAGGCTACATCAGCCACCACAAACCTACTGATACACTTAGTGATTTACTGGAGGACTCTCCCTCAGTGAGTAAGGCATCAAAGGCGTGACTTTGGTTTGCTGATTGTCTGCTATACAATGTTCCTGGTAATTCCATGGCACTTACTTTAGACGTCCTCTCCTCACAGTGTTTGGTGGAAGGGAATGGGTGGATGGTGGTCATCAACCTTGCATACGGGGACCAGCGTTGTTCCTATACAGTCACCTTCATGTTGTTCTTAGAAGCACAAAGATTACAGGAACAGCAGACTACCTCAGAATGAAGGGAATGCTCTACAGTCAGGATATTAAGTGTCCAGTGAAATGATGTAATGCACATAGCCACACAGTAACTGCACATTGTTGGAATGATAGCCTCTCCCCCTTCACATGCACACAGAGAATAGCTCCATGAGGAATCATTCTATTGTCTCATATCTGTGTCTTTCATTGTCCTTCTCTGCTTCCTTAAAGAGCACAATGTAATTGTCGCTTTCACATTTAAGATGTCAGTTCTAAGCGAGACTAATGGCTGGAATTGTAGGAGAGGTGGATATGTAGCCATTCCAGCTTGTTAATGGCTGGCCACATTGTGGTTATATGCCATGTGACCTACATGGTGCTGGCATTTCTCCCCTCCACTTGATGTGAAGTTCTAGATCAAATTGAAGAATGTGGCACAGTTCTGCAGCCGCCTCCTTCGTGATTGTATGACCGTTACAGAGACTGATAATAATTTAACACCAGTTATTAGTGGAAGGATGACATGTCAAAACTTGACTTTGTAAAAAAACACAATGTATCAATGATTAAAGACAAAACGTTACCAATTAGACACTCTATTCTTCTCACAGGCAATCTATACTTTAAACACTCCAACAGAGCTTGCCCCTTTCCACTTTTACTGACAACCACATACCCCAATTTTCGAAGCTTAGTTTGTCTCTGAAATAGGTGTTTGCTTTTCCTGGAACAGATACAAAATGTATTGCAGCTCTCAAAGGTTTTATCTCTGTTCTTTTTTCTTTCCCATTTCTATCTTCCACAATCAGAGTTACCCTTGGGATTATCACTCTGGTTTCATCTGGACAAAGTTTCCAGCGATGTTTTAATTTCTTACAAACTGGACATGCTCTCCCAACTGTATTCAGTGCTGTGAATGACAGAATCAACATTTTCTGTGCTTAATGTTCAGGCTTGGCTATCACTTTTCACTTTTGCTCCACCACTCAATCATCCGCAATTCACCTAGACTAAAAACTGCAACTGCCTTGTGATAATTTCTGAGTTTATAGGGAAGCCTGTAGCTTGATCTCAAAATGGCCTCCTCCATTCCCTTCTCTCTGCAAATGAGAAACACATTGGCTTTGCATCCATTTGGGAACATTAAACAGCTAGCTTTGATCACTACTATCTTGCAGCAAAAAAAAAACAAAGGAACAGATTCCAGAATAACAGTTGAACATAACCTGAGATCGACAACACCACCATTGTGGGCTTTTGGTTACTGAGGGGTCTCTCATTGTGGACAATGAAAGAAATGTCATTCTCCCCATATCTTAATATCCAGCACATTTGTCTTAGATGTGAGTTTGCTTGCTGAGCTGGATGGTTAGTTTTCAGACATTTCGTCACCATTCTAGGTAACATCATCAGTGAGCCTCCGATGAAGCGCTGGTGTTATGTCTCACTTTCTATTTATCTGTTTAGGTTTTCTTGGGTTGGTGATGTCATTTCCTGTGTTGATGTATTTCCTGTTCTTTTTCTCAGAAGATGGTAGATGGGCTCCAAATCAATGTGTTTGTTGATGGGGTTCTGGTTGGAGTGCCATGCTTCTAGGAATTCGCATGCGTGAGTCTGTTTGGCTTGTCCTAGGATGGATGTGTTGTCCCAATCAAAGTGGTGTCCTTCCTCATCTATATATAAGGATACGAGTGATAGTGGGACATGTCGTTTTGTGGCTAGTTGATGTTCATGTATCCTGGTGGAAGTGTCTTTGATGTAGGGGAGAGTGGTTATGGTTTCTGAGCCCGTTTTGTTTGTTTGTTTGGGTTTGTTGTTGAGAAATCAGCGGACTGTGTTCATTGCGTACCCGTTCTTTTTGAATACATTGTATAGGTGATTTTTCCTCTGCTCTGCGTAGTTCCTCTGTGCTGCAGTGTGTGGTGGCTTGTTGGAATAATATTCCAATGCAGCTTCATTTGTGGGTGTTGGGATGGTTGCTCCTGTAGTTCAGTATTTGGTCCGTATGTGTTGTTTTCCTGTAGACACTGGTTTGAAGTTCCCCATTGGCTGTTCGCTCTACTGTGACATCTAGGAATGGCAGTTTGTTGTTGTTTTCTTCCTCTTTTGTGAATGTTATGCCAGTAAGGGTATTATTGATGGTCTTGAAGGTTTCCTCTAATTTGTTTTGTTTAGTGATAACAAAGGTGTCATCCACAGAGCAGACCCAAAGTTTGGGTTGGATGATTGGCAGAGCTGCTTGTTCGAGTCTCTGCATTACTGCCTCTGCTAAGAACCCTGATATCGGAGATCCCATGGGTGTACCGTTGGTTTGTCTGTAGGTTTTGTTATTGAAAGTGAAGTGGGTGGTGAGGCATAGGTCCACTAGCTTGATGATGTTGTCCTTGCTGATGAGGTTGGTGGTGTCTGGTGTATGTGTCTTCGGTTCTTCTAATAGTGTAGTCAGTGTTTCTTTGGCCAGGTTGATGTTGATGGATGTGAAATCTTCTCAAAACTCGCTAACATTCGTCTTAATAAATTAAGCTGACTCTCTCTTCAATTTTGAACAATTAAAACCTTGAGGTTTCTGTCAGGCAGTCTCCAGCATAAGTCAGATGGCTCCTTTAATTCAACCTATGTTTAAAGTCCAGACCATGATATAGTCCAAAAGCATAACAATCACACCAAGCTCTTACTCGTAACAATGAATCTGAATCTCCACAGGCATTACTCTGGATTTGATAGCATTATATAACGAGCTTGTGGAAACCTGTGGTCCTTAAAATCTTCTGTAAAAAGCCCTCCACTTCTTCACAATTCTCACAGCTTCAAATCCTGCAACCTCTGTTCCATTTGTTGGTGTTACAGACTCAGGGGCACTGCAGTGACAACCTTTGTACCTTTTGAAGCGTAGAGATAACAAAGTAGTCCAGCTTCTCTGGATGGTTGCCCAATTTTTAAACAGACCTCCAAAAACAAAATACAATACTTTCACCAACTTTGACAAAACAGAAGTAAGTTAAAATCATGCTCCCATTAAGATAGATGCCTGACCATTTAAATGATATTGATGGGGGCAGGGTGAAGCTGAATGTATGTTAAATTATTAGTGATTAACACTGAATCGGTTTCCATTGGACCTGCACAGTCAAAGATTTTGGAATTTGTATCAAATTCTTTCCCTAAACTTCTAGTGCATGCTCATCCCACCTGAACTACAGCATGGCTGGAAGCACAACCCACAGCTAATGGCAAAAACCACATGTTATGGCTTTGGGGCTATGGTAGTACTTACACCACTGGTGCTATAGAGCCCAAGTTGAGGGATTGTGTGCCTACTTCCACACTTTTGCTAATAATGCTCCCTTCTCCACATGAAGCAGTGGTAGGATGCATGATGCAGTATGACCTGAAAACCACATAGGCAGGGGTGCAAGTGTTATTCTGATCAGAAAGTTTAATGCCGCAGAAGTCCATAAATGAATTGAGTTGAATCTTAAATTGAGTGTTTGGGTCTTTTTAGCTTGTGCTACATGTGTTCATACTGACTTCATGTAACAGATAGTTGCAAAAAGGTAGAGCTTCAGGCACTTTAGATTATAAGTTTTAAAAATTACAAATTAATGACTGGCCATCTTCTGAAAATGCTTTTGTTTGGTCTGTGGCATTTAGAGCTCCTGACCTTTTCCACAAGATCTGAGGAAATAGCATGGTTAGGCTTCTCAAGCAGCAGGGATGGCCCATCTGTCAAGGTTATCCACAGGCAATTATTCTTATCAGAACTAGAGCAGGTTGACTTGAGCAAGCCTCATATAAACATTTAGTCATCGTGGCTGAACTTCTGTCTCATATGATAAGCTTCTGCAAAGCTTCAATTAAATCATACCTACTAACTTTCAGAAGCCAACCTTAATATAGGTTAGTGTCTACTAATTTGAGAATTCAATGAGATTAAAATGTTCCCTTATCCATTCAACACAAGAGTAAAAATTATTGATTCCTGAAACCAAGGTCTTTAATTTAATAAGTTTGCATCGAGAAATATAGTGTTACCCAAGAATCCTCACTGAAATGATCAAAATGAGAGAGGGAACAATTTAAAGGAACAGTTATTAGAAATATAATTGGTTATTCCTATTTATCTGGGTACCTGGAAATATAAGGAAATTCATTACCAGGATTGCAAATCTTCAAATTAACTTCAGAGAAATCTGCCCTAGCAAATTAAGCGGAGTGTGCAGACTCTTTCCCTTAGAAAAATTGATACCCTGCTTACCCAAGTCAACAAAATAATGGTACAAATTTTCAAGAACCAAAATTAGGGGTTTCCCAAGATGTCAATGGCTGCATAATCAAACATTATAGCATAAGAAATAACAAACAGTCACTGACTGAAATATTAACTCTGTCACTCTCTCCCAGGATGCTGCTGTGCCTGTTGAGAATTCTCAACATTTTCAGTTTTTCAGCATCTGCCGTGTTGTTGTTTTTATTTATTCATACACAGGATGTGAGTGTCAGTAGCCCAGCCAGCATTTATTGCCCAACCACATTGCAGGGGTGTGAAGTCATAAATACACCAGTATAGCAGATTTCCATCCCGAAAGGACTTTTGTGAACCAGTTTAGTTTTGACAACAACTCATTAGACTCTTTGTTTCACAATTATATTTAATTCAAATTCCACCACCTGCAATGGAAGGATTTGGACCTGAGTCCTTGGAATTTTACCGACACCTCTGTATTAATAGTCTAGCGATAATACCACTGGGCTATCATATTATCGTATTGCAACCCTTTAGTGCTTGATGGTTTATACATTTTCAACTTGTATTCTTCTCAATTCACCACCAAATAAAAGAAGTTACCACATTCTGATACCTCCATGAAGATTTTCTCAGGTGAGACTTTGGAAGTACAGAACAGTTTGTACACTTGGAATCAAAAACTGACATGTCATTCCAAAGCAGCCCAGAAATTCTGGAGCAAGGACTTTCAGGCTTATATGAAGTTGAAGATTCGCAGTCTCCAACAATAGCTTTACCAAAATAAAATTTGAAGAGAGTCACTAGAATGAATTTTTACACCATGTGTTCATTCAAAACAATAAGGACATTAGGGGGTTATGTATGAGGCTAGATTCTGTTGACAAGAATTATTGTATTTGGTTAAGGCTCTCAATGCCTACAAATGAAAGATAATAGACTGGAGAAAATAATCCAATGGCAGAACTTTGCTCAATGACAGTTAGCCAACATGGAGTTAAATTTTAATACCCAATGCATCATTGTGTTCTTTTCCCCTAGGAAAATTTGAAACAACATCCTGTCACTATTCACAGGGCACAGAACAAAAAAAAGGCTTTCACTGTGAAAATGGTTAGAGTGGGCCACCTGCTGGAGGGAGTGACTTTTTACAGAGAGGAAGCTGGGCTTCAATTAAGCAGAAACGTAAAGGAAAGCTATATTCTAAATTCATAAAGAAAAACTATTGTTCATCACAGAACTTGGAGCTTTGTCAGGAACTGAGCAATGAGAACACTGCTTGTGATAATTGCCACAGGCTGTAAAGAAAATACATCAACATTACACAATCAATGCCATCATAGTTAATAATCTGTATCTCCTACTCTTATTCATTTTTTAAGGCTGTTCTTTCTGGCTAGGCAGATTGTTTTACACACATCAAAGACACTAAGGTCAACCTACTGTCTGACTTGAGTTTCAAACTCTGCAGAAGCGTAAATGCTGATTTTAATTCCTGGCGAGAAGCCAGCAGGAGTGGACAGCAATCCCTACATGGGAGTCCGAGTCAGCAGATTTTAATGTCTGGGCCTCGCTTGACGGCTGCCGACGAATTAGCTGCTCAGTCATTTCCAGTGGCAAACAGCAGCTGGCCAGAGAGGAAGGATGAACAGCAGGCAGCCTGCAAATGACAGGATAGCAAAGTAAATCCGGGAGGCGGACTTATTGTCAGACTCTTGCTGTTGGTGCAGACTAGGAGAAGATGCTGAGCATTTTACTGTTAAGGCCTCATGTAAACCTGATCACGAACTAGTTAAGCACCTACTGAGGCTCATGTGCATTATGGAGTGGATATTTGCAGTTATTAATGAGTGCCATCTTGCCAAATCCAATGGCACTAAAGTTGCAGATCAGTGGAAATAGACACACTGCTGTTTAAACTTTGTTCTTCTTTCCTGCAGTTGGGCAAGAGACAGTGATGTGGTGGTGTTCTGATTTTCTGTGTCTCATATCTTATAGAAAATATAACCAATTTTTTACTTGGATTAAACTTAGGTTAAGAATTTCATTTGAACCTAAAGGTATGGTGGGGCAGCTCAGTCCTGTGTATTGCACAGCTTGCAGTGTGTGGGGAATGTAGGTTTTTTTAATTAATTCATGGGATGTGGGTTCACTGGCTAGACCAGCACTTATTGCCCATTCCTATTTGCCCAGAGGGTAGTTAAGAGTTAACCACATTGCTGTGGTTCTGAAGTCACATGTAGGTCAGCCCAGGTCATAATAGCACTTTTCTTTCCCAAAGGGCATTAGTGAACCAGATGGGTTTTTCCCAACAATCCATTCATGGTCATCATTAGACTCTCAATTCCAGATTTTTATTAATTCAAATTGCACCATCTGCCCTTGCAGGATTCAAACCCACTTCCCAGGGTTTCTGGATTAATTGTTTAGCAATAATACCACTAGGCCATCACTTTCCCTGTCCTGGATTTTCCAAAAATGGATGGCCACATTGGCAGGAAGTTCTACCATTTTGAACAGCTTGTGCACTGGGTATTGTAGCTTGAGCATCGGTTGGAGGCACAGCAGTACTTCTGCGAGGCTGTGAGTTATGTGGATAGCATGTTTTAAGAATTAAGGATGTGCAGTCAGGGAACAAATGGGTGACCATCATTCAGAAGACAGGAGGCAGTCAGTCAGTCGGGAAAGCTCTCATTTGAGGACAGATTTTCTGTGTTGAAAAACTAGAAGAATGTCAGTTCTTGTGGGGTGTACAGTTCAAGGCACAAGGGAGAAGCAGACAGAGAGGAAGATTAGTAGGAGACTCAAGCGTGAGGGGTACAGTCGGGCATTTCTGTGGATTCAGACATAGCTTCAGAATGATGCATTGCCTCCTGGGGCTGGGGTCAAAGATGTCACTGAACATCTGCAGGGCTTTCAGAAGGGGAGGGTGAACCGTCAGGTTATGTGGGTGACATGGTGGCTCAGTGGTAAGCACTGCTGCGTTACGGCAGCAAGGATCCAGAATCATTTCCAGCCTCAGGTGACCGTCTGCGTAGAGTGTGCACGTTCTCCCTGTGTCTGCATGGGTTTCCTCAAGGTGTTCTGGCCTCCTCCCACTGTCTAAAGATTAGCAGGCTGACTGGATTAGCAATGAAAAATGCAGGGGTACGGAAATGGGTGAAGGTGGATCTGGGTGGATGCTCACTGGAAGGACAGTGTCGACTCAATGGGCTGAATGGCCTGCTTCCATACTGTAGGGATTCATAATTCTTGCCCTTAAGATACATACAGAATATCTTTGGAATTTCCTTATTTTGCATGCCAGTTTTTTTCACGGCCTACTTCTACTTCTTAATTTTTTTTTTTAAGTAACACCCCACAGTTTTTGTATGCCTGTAGGCAGATCTAGACCTATATGTTTTTATACTTGTACACTTTTGCAATCTGAAACTTCAGTATCCAGCATAAAGATTCCCTCTTTTGCCTTATCCAATTTATTACATTCCTTAATATGCAGGTTTTCTGGATTTTTTGGCTGCACACTCCGCTTTTGCAGGCACATGTTGGCCTGAAATTGTCCCTATTTCCTTCTTGAAAGATTTCCACTGCTCCGATGTAGATTTTCCTGTAAGCAGCCGCTCCCAGCTCACTTTGGCTAGATTCTGTTAAAACTGGACTTCCCCTCATTCAGAGACTTTAGTTCTGATCCATCGTTATCCTTTTCCTTGACTAAAATCTTACTGAACTATATTCACTAATACCTAAATACTCCCTAATTGACACTACTACCAGTGATAGTAGGAACTGCAGATGTTGGAGAATCTAAGACAACAAGGTATAGAGCTGGATGAACACAGCAGGTCAAGCAGCACCAGAGGAGCAGGAAAGCTGACATTTCGGGCCTAGACCCTTCTTCAGAAATTGAAGGAAAAAGGGTCTAGGTCCGAAGTGTCAGCTATCTTGCTCCTCTGATGCTGCTGGATCTACAAGCTGCCCCATCTCTTTTAGGAATTTCTATGTACTAGCTTAAAAATGTCTCCTGGACACATCTTAAGAATTCCACGCCCTCTAAACCTTTCACATTTTGTCTATCTTAATCCTAGTTAATATTGGGGCAGTTAAATTGCGTTCTAATTTCATTTTATCATTTTGCATTTCTCTTAGATTTGCCTACATATGTCCTTCTAGCTCTCTGGTTGTCACATTACAGGATGGATATGTTTGGACGAGAGAGGGTGCAGAGGAGGTTCACAAAGATCACTAGACATGAAACATTAACTCTGACTTCTCTTCACTGATGCTGCCGGACCTGCTGAGCACATAGATAGAATAAATAAGAAGAAACCTTTCTCCTTAGTAGAGGGATCAATAACTAGAGTGTATAGACTTAAGGTAAAGGGCAGAATATGTATGGAGGATTAATGGAAGACTTTGGTGGGTATTTAGAATTTGCTGCTTGATAGAGTTGTAGAAAATGGAACCATCACAACATTTAAGAAGTGTTTAGATAATCGCTTGAAATGCCATAGCATACAAAGACTACTGGCTAAGTGCTGGAAAGTGAGACTACAGAGATTGGTGCCTGATGACCAATGTAAACATGATGGGCCAAATGGACTTTTTCTATTCAGGAAAATTCTATAACCCTCTGTTTCCAGACAACACAGATTGTGTGTTACTGCCCTACTGCCAGGCAACATTAAAATGGAAATGAAGTATTTTTTCACAAAAGAGGAGAGCAGTTTAGGGGATCAGCTATAGTGCAGAACTTTTGATATTTTGTAGTCATCAGCGAAATGTGGCATTGTCGGGGGCTTTACCTGCCAAGTGAATGAGTGCAACAGTGGAAAGACAGAAGATAAATTTAGTAATTTCTGAATAATTTCTTTCAATGTTGGGATGAAGCTGCAGATTTACAAGCTAAAAATCTAGCAAAACCTCAGCACGCATTTATCTCTTCTAATGGACTTAAGGATGTTCCTATTTGCAATTATTAAAGCCTGAGCTGTGATGGGAACTGACCAATTACTTACAGCTTTGAACCAAATAAAATAATTGGAATGTAACAGACAATTTGGTTTAAAATATGGGGCTTCTCCACTAACAAATTAGTGCAATAATTAATGGAACCTTTCTCAACAAGTTTCTTTGACAAGGTCATAATACAATCACAAATTCCTAAACAATAACAATTTATATTTAAATATTGCCTTTAACTCAGCTAATATAGCCTTAAGGCAAGGCTTCCCATAGTGCGGTTAGGATTGAAAACTTTGGGATCCTGAGCTCTGAGGCAGGAATGTTAATATTGCACTGACAAGCTATGGCAGTTTGTGCTCCCAATCCAGCACAGCGCTCACTATCACTGAAGGTTCACAGTTGGAAAGTATTTGAAAAAGAATTTCCAAAAGTGCTTTACAGGGGTGTTGTGAATCAGACTTTGGTACCAAGTTAATGTGGCAGTATTCAGTTGTACTGAAACTTGGGAAGTTGCATCTCGCCTTTTCACCCAACCAGAAATATATTCTGTGAACTTTAACACTCTTGGAAAGCAAGGTATGTCTTTAGGGTTGTTGGTAAGGAGTAATCTGCATAATGTAACCTAACTAAATACAAATCTCTCCCTCAATGTAGTTATGAAAGTGGTCTACGTCTGCATGCTCCAGGACACGCCTGGATATTCATATCCTGTGTAAATATAAATATTGCCACACTGTGGCTCATCAAAATAGTTATAGTTATGACTCAGTATCCATGACCTAAACTGTACCACAACTTGTTTAGCTATCCATGTGAATAAAAGCAAAATATCTGCGGACAGTTGAAATCTGAATCAAACACAGACAAGGTTGGAGACACTCAGCTCTTATTGAAAAGAAGAGTCTCCCCCAGCATCTTCTATGTTTGTTAGCAATAGAACATAGAACATAGAAAAGTACAGCACAGTACAGGCCCTTCGGCCCACGATGTTGTGCCATGGAATAACCCTAATCCGAAAATAAAATAACCTAACCTACATTCCCCTCAATTCACTGCTGTCCATGTGCATGTCCAGCAGTCGCTTAAATGTCACTAATGACTCTGCTCCCACGACTACCACTGGCAAACTATTCCATGCGCTCACAACTCTCTGGGTGAAGAAACTCCCTCTGACGTCTCCTCTATACCTTCCTCCTAATACTTTAAAACTATGATGCCTCGTGGCAGCCAATCCTGCCCTGGGGAAAAGTGGCTATCGATACATATGCCTCACATGTAACTGTAATGCTTTCTTCATAAAGAGAAAGAGAAAGAAGAAAGAAGGAGCATTTAGAATAGCCCCAAAAGAATAGGAACAGTTTAAAGTCTAAACGATTTATGGTATATTTTTAAAATCACTCACCAGCCATTGTAAAATGAATATTCATTAGGTGTCCAGCTGTGTGCCCCTGGTGTACTGCCTCGCCAACTGGAGCTATATTTTGTAGATAGGACAGCTGTAACTGGCACCAAAAGTGAGAAACAACTGTCCTTCAGTGGTAGGCAGAAGGCGGAGCAGCATTTTGTCAGCACAGTCAAGGAAGTGCATGCGGCCAAGGCTGCCATCCAATTGAGAATAGCAGCCCATCCCAAAGGCCTGCTGTCTTATTCAGAAAGCTGGCAACACAGCCCATCACTGCCAGTCATGGCCAATGTGATGCTGCTACTCCAGAGAGAATGGCCCTCAAAGGGAGATACCTTCAAAGCAGGATAAACATTGTTGAGGGAAATTGAGTTGACGGGGTGATGTGGTCGCTTTTGATATCATAGCGGTTTAAGTGCTGGCACAGTGGCCATTGCTGATAAGTGTTCCTCACTGGGCCCTAAAGTGCCAATAAGTCACGTATGTTGCCTAATTTGTTCCCAATGATGACCAATCTGCCAACATTTTCTCCAGTGGCAATATGGCATTGCGGCATGGAGATATCAGAATCTGGATGCCCTCTGCCCACCATTTCGCCAGCCCATCCACCTCCAGCCTATGGCATAGGAACAGGAAAATTTAGCTCATGCATTAAGAATTTGGGAGTGCACATCTAATGATTTTTCATGGATGGAAAGTCAGCAAGTGATTGTATATGTCCTGCTGGTGAACAACGGTCTGTGCTGGGAAAGCATTCTCAGAGAACTGTCCCATCAGTGTTTTCTCAATCAGCTAATAGATTTAGAAAATTTTGTTTAACTATTTGTCAAGTTGCCAACCGCTTATCCCCTTAATACTGATGGCACTTATATAAAGCCAGATGTTTCAATTATTTGTGGGGAACTTCAATTCTGTGTTCACAAGATAAGCTCCAAAATCCACACCGTGTTCAAAAATATCCTGTCTGTGGGCTTTTTCTTCCTTCTTACAACTTATTTAGTTGGCCTTTGTTTCCTGTGCATCGTGGTGGTAATAGCTTCCTGTTTTCTTCCTGTCTCTCAGCAGCTTTGCTGCTTTAAGAAACATATTTGCTGAAGGAAAACAGCCGTGGATGAAATGACAGCATCAGGAAAACAATGAATAAAGAGTTGTCGTAATATAGGGTTTTGGTGATATTAACTTTCTAACTGTTTTGCTTATTGAAGCTGAAACAAAAATGTTTCCTTGACAGCATGAATCAACAATTCAATGAGGGTCAGATCACCTCAGTTTTGGTGGGAAATTATGACAGCTCCAAGGCACCTATCATAAGCAATTTTAAAGGTGGCTGTCTTCCGGGGAAAAGACATTTGGCTAATCTGTTTGCTTGCTGGCGGAAATGGCCCTGACATATTTGCTACGGTGAAATCACAGAGTTAAATTTTCCAGGTTTGCACTATTGGTTGGGAACCACACAAACTGGAGCTGCAAGTATTAGGAAGTCATGGGTAGAGCACTCAGTGTTTCCTGCTGGCAGGGCTAACACTGCAAAGCTGCTCTCTTGTACAAGTGATGTGATGATGTATTCTGACACGAAGTGATTATAAACAAATCAGAACATAAAGGATTACCAAACTATTGTGAAAGAAGTTGCTTTAAAGACAATAATTTGCAACACTGAAACCTCTAAATAAAAAAATTTAAAAAAAATATTTACGGCATGGTTTTGGGCACTTTTCCAGGTAAAAGTGCCAATCTTATGCATTGGTTTTGAACAACACTAACTCATTGAAGATGATTTTATTGAGTTTGTAGATGTTGAAGAACAGAAGGTGAGTTTTATTTGTGTTTACGGATAGGAAGTCTGGGCAGCAATTTGTGTAATTAGATGCCTAAAAGAACATATGCAGGCAACAGTTTTAATGCAACATTTATACTTCATTATCAGCCTATCAACTGAATGGTGTGAATTAGTTTTGAAACATATATCATAAGAGTCAGAGTTTGAAGTCACAAGATAGATTAAAGAATGAAACACATGGGTTTTTGTAAGAATGACCACATACCTAAAGCAAACCACAATACATGACAACAATAAAACACAAATCTGCTGTGGCATGCTTTCACCTGCATTATTTTGAATAGGTAATGTATTTTAGTTCTTTTAAAAAAATTGACATAGAAGTGGGCCTATGGTGCACCTCATTTCCATGTGAAAAATTGGAGCAAAAATTGACTAATTGCAGGACCCAACTTCCTATGCTTCGTTAAATGGGGGCCCATGCTTCTATTTTAGACCCTCTTTGCAGAAGTCGGAGATTGGTTTGAGTGGAGCAGATGCTAGATCCTAAGGATTATTGAGCATCCTCCATACTTCAAGCAGCAGCCATTGCCAAGTGATAAGTTTTACACTGCTTTTAATTTTTAAAAATTCCTTAAAAGCGGAAGTGCTCCTCCTCTTTCACAGCGATCAGAGTTGGGCACATTTTGAGCTACAATCTCTCTTTTTGTCATTGAGGCAATTCAGTAAACTTCATACGCTTTCTGTAGATATTATGTTTCTGAAATCCAAGGACCAATTTTGGGGTGGCCTCAGAATTTCAGGTTGGGGCATACTGGCTGATACTACTTCTTTCAGCCATACTGGCAAATGGAACTGACGATATTTAAACTCAGGTCTCATAGTGGAAGTCCATGGTTGAAGCAAGATGGTAGATGAGAAAAAAGTGAAGAAGTACTGAAAATGTAAGTTTCTTTTTACTATCATGCTGGATACTCGACCACTTTCCATAGAAACACATAAACTAGGAGCAGAAGTCAGCATTTGTCACTTTAAGCTTACTTCACCCATTTGATATGATCATGGCTGTCCTTTTATCTCAACTCCTTTTTCCTGCTTTCTCCCCCATCCCACATGTCTTATTATATAAAACCTACCAATTTCTTTCTTGAACATGATCAATAACCTGACCTCCGCAGCCTTCTGGGTAGTAGCAAATTGACAGATTTGCCACTGTCTAAGTGAACAAATGTTTCCTCATCTCAATCCTAAATAGCTTACTCCAAGAGGGAAAACATCTTCCCTGGATTTGGTCTGTCAGGCCCCATTAGAATTTTATCTGCTCTTGTTTTTTTTTAAACTCTACTGAATACAAACCAGGCAAGCTAATCTCCCTTTATATAACAACCCTGAAAGGTAAGTTCAAGTTCATCATACTCCTGAGATCACACCTCAACTCCCACTTGTCTGACCCATTCAAAATCTCCTCCTCACATTTGTGATGTGTCATGGGCCAGCAAATATTAATCACTAAACTGCTGAAAATGAAATAATCCAGATCTAGTTTCTAAAACCACACCATCATTCTCTCAAACCCCATCTGCAGTTACAGTTGGGGACAAAGATTGTGTCTGATATGTTGGCCAACATTTCTTCTCAGCCAAAACAAATGAACTAATCATTCATTGCATCTGTGAGAGCCTGCTGTATTTACATTTTCTACAATTTTTGTAAATGTAATGTCTGTGACACTACTCCAAAAAATGATTTGTTGATTTCCAAGCACCTTGGAATATAATGAGGCAGAATATAAGTGCGCTGTCTGTTGTATAGTTGGCAATGATTGTAATAGGATAATGTAATGTTATACTTGAATGTGGTGCAAAGTTATTTCTGGCGAGAGGTGGAAATAAAATACAATATGTAGAGAGGCAAAACAGTGGAAAAACTCCACAAGAAGGAATTATAAAATGTTAACATTTTCAGTGGGTCATTCCTTTTTGCAACAGGTTTGCCCTCATTGTACTATCAAAAGGAAGACATTTATGAGTACGTGACAAGAGGGAAATTTATCGCCTCACTTATGGTTTTTCATTAAATTGTTCTAATCACTTTGCCATAATTAATGCAGCTATGAAGATATGTTACTTTGTACAAAATAAGCAGCTGTCATAAGATACATAATCTATTTGGTCTTCATCCTCGTTTCAATTAAAGTTTGGACATTGTAAATCAAGTCCTAATTATTTAGAAAGCCCATAAATGCTACATTTGTATTTAATAAGAGGTTTTGCAGTATCGATTGTCTCAAGTAGCCATCATCTGTCTCATCATTAAAACTTATAACATTGATGAAATGTTGGTGTATTGAGTCAATCCAGAAACTGGCTTATTTACAATTTAAAAGTATGCACTGCTACTTAGCAATAACTTGACAATGGAAATAGGCTGCCTATCAGATACACATTGGTTAATTTTGTTTTAATTTGTAATTAAGTATGTAGAACCATTGTGAACAATTACAATCGGAATTTGGACTGAAATAATTCCAAGTAAGGCCACCATAATTGGCTATGGTGTACAAAGTGAAAAGTTAACTGGCTCACATAAGCGACGGAATGCTGCTAAAATGTCTATTAGCTTTAAATCCAAATGTAGACTGAAAATGTAACTTGCTTCTCATCTCAGCTTATCTCAAATTAATAGTTGTGTTTTCGTTTTTAATATAAGCACTTTCATTTTGCCGATCTCTGTCCTAGGGGGTGAATGAGAAACTATACTAGATCTCGCAACACATTCTGTAATGCATCCTTTGTCAAGAGAACAGTAATTACATGGAGCCAAGAATGACATTCTTACAAATAAATGAGCAAATTTGAGAGTCGATTGAAGAAATAATAGGCTCTTGAATCTGCTTTGACATACTTTATTGCATGCATTTCGACATAAATCTAATTATCAAGTTTTGCTTATGGTGTAGATTTTATATTATCTATCTATAAATGACGTGCAGTAATTTGAAGGTTAAAACTTATTGTTTTTTAACATGTGAATACAGGTGTAACTATCACTTTCTATACTTTGGATTTCTCCCAACAGAGAGAAAAAAAAGCAGACCTTGACAGTCCTGTTCAATAAATAAACTGGCAATTAAAATTCCATCAGTAATGTCTGTTTGCAAATTCTTCTCATACTTTCAGCCATATTGAAGTAAAGTGAGTAGACTAGGAAACACAGAAGCAACTGAAATAACAGACAAGCGGAAGCCAGCTCCAAAATTATGTTTAAGGAGTCAAATAGCTGATGACTTATGGATGGAGCAAAAAAGAAAAGCAGCAAAAAATAAAACATTAGAAAACACTTTATGATGAGCCTGATCTGGTGGAGAGAACCTCCCTACATTGTGCAAAGGGACTGTCAAGGTTAGGGCAGCTAAGTTCCCTGTTGTAGTGAAGGGTCTTTTTGCCTGCATTCTAGCATTCTCAAGAGAATGGACCAGCCCAATTTGTCTGTATGAGGCACCTGAATTCTGAGGAAGGCTCAAGTTGCCGCAAGATTACCATATATATAATACAAAAATGGACAAGAACAACAATTTACATTCATTCAACACCTTTAACGTAATCAAATATCCCAAGTCAGTTTCCAATTGTGTTATTGAGCAAAATTAAAGATTGAGCCAGATAAAAAGTAATCGGGTGGAATTTTCCAGGCCGACAGGAACATTTAGAAGGGTGGGATGAGGAACTAAATTGGGTGGAAGATTAAAAAATAAAATCAGTTTCCCAATGACAGGTTAAAGTTTTGCAGAGAAATTTACAGAACCTTTTATCTGGGCTATCTTTCCAGACCTTCATCATTGGGAAGCTGCTTTGCATTCATTAGCATGCAATTAATATTTATTAACACCCAATGAAAATACACGTGTGGGTATAGTTTTGCTAGCTAAAGATGCAAAACACATGTTCTCATCTTTTTGTATGAGGTGTTTACCTGGCAGAGTAGATTGCTTCCTCCAACTTCTATTAAGTACAGTTATCTTCACTAACTAGACTCCTACGGAAACAAACCACTTTGTTACACAAATGCTTAATAGTAAAAGGGGTGAAGCTTCTCCATGTCAATTAGCTCATGAGACGTCTCAATAATATGCAGCTGTCTACTTGTAATGAAACAATTGCAGTGTTAGGTATGAAGGCAGACCAGAGGAACTACCCTGCCAACTGAGGTCACACTGACTGTTCCCACTAAAGCTAACATGGGAAGGCAAGGGGGTTGCTCAGCTTATAACAGGAAGCCTCTTAACTGGGGATGAACTTAAAGTGGCATCAATTTAAAAGAGGCGTTAACGCAAAAGATGGGCTGCATAGATTAGAAAGGTGGAAATGCAAACTAGAAGATTTGGTTATCATGGACACTGTAAGGATCAGGGAAATGGAGGGAGTAAACTGGGAGGTTGAAGAGGGTCTAATGGTCAGAAGCATTGATCAGAAGAAAGAGCAGAAGCTGAATATGAAAAAGTTGGGAACACAATCGGATGATCGGTTGTAATGGGGAGGGAGAAAGAGCAGTGGAATTGAATCATGGTGAGAGTAACGGTGAGGCTGGGCAAGGGGCCACCTGCCCCTACACTTCCCCTCTCACCCTCTTCCCAGGCCCCAATGAGACTTTCCACACCATGCAGATGCTGACCTGCACATCTGCTAATGTGGTATACTTTATCCGCTGTTCTCATTGTGGCCTCCTCTACATTGGGGAAACCAAGCGGAGGCCTGGGGACCGCTCTGCAGAACACCTACGCTCGGTTCACACTAAATAAGTGCACCTCCCAGTAGCGAAGCCTTTCAGCTCCCCCACCATTCCGCAGATGACATGTCCATCCTGGGCCTCCTGCAGTGCCACAACGATGCTACCTGAAGGTTGCAGGAACAGCAACTCGTATTCCTCTTGGGAACCCTGCAACCCAAAGGTATCAATGTTGATTTCACAAGCTTCAAAATCTCCCCTCCCCCTACTGCATCCCAAAACCAGCCCAGCTCGTCCCCACCTCCCTAACCTGTCCTTCCTCCTACCTACCCCCTCCTCCCACCTCAAGCTTCACCCCCATCTCCTACCTACTGACGTCATCCTGCCCCCTTGATCTGTCTGTTCTCCATGGACTGACCTATCTCCTCCCTACCTCCCCACCTACACTCATCTTTACTGGTTCCATCCCCACCTCTTTGACTGGTCTGTCTCCTCTCCACCTATCTTCTCCTCTATCTATCTTATATCCGCCTCCCCCTCTCTCCCTATTTATTTCAGAACCTCCTCCCCCTCCCCCATTTCTCAGGAAGGGTCTAAGCCTGAAACGTCAGCTTTCCTGCTCCAATGATGCTGCTTGGCCTGCTGTGTTCATCCATCTCTACCCCTTGTTATCTTGGATCAGCTTGGCAGTGGGATTGGGGTAAACAGGATTTTTAAGGAAGAATAGTGGAAGTACAAGTAATTTCGAGGGGAGATAGAAAAGGAACCAAGGGATGGAAGTGAACAGGAGAATGCCAATAACGGTTTGGGGAGGAAAATGTCTTCTAAAGGGAGAGGTTAGAAGATGAAAGACTCAAATGGAAAGTTAACTACCAATATATCCTGTTATGCTGTTTTCCAAAACAATGAATCTGAGAATGTGTGCTGGAAAAGGAGGTGACAGGGCCTATCAATAGGATATTTAAGATGCTTGCCTATACCAATTCTGGTACAGATTGTAAGAGCAGGGAGTTTATGTTGGAGCTGTACAAAATTTTGGTTAGGCTACAGCTGGAGTGCTATGTACAGTTCTAGTCACTACATCACAGGAAGGATGTGACTGCTTTGGAAGGAGTGCAGAGGTGATTCAACAGGATGTTGCCTGCATGGAGCATTTCATTTATGAAAAGAAGCTAGATAAGCTTGAGTTGTTTTCTTTGGAGTAGCGAAGGTTGAGGGGCCGGGGGGGACCTGATAGAGCTGTATAAGATTATGAGGGACATGAACAGGGTAAATTGAAAGAAGTTGATTCTTAATTGAAGAGTCAGTAACAAGGGGCCACACTCAAAGTGGAAGGCAAGAGCTTTAGAGGGGATTTGAGGAAAATATTTTTCACCTCGACGGTTGTAGGCACCTGGAATGCATTGCCTGGGAGGGCAGCTGAGGCAGGAAACCTCACAACCTTTGAAAAGTACTTGGGTGAGCATTTGAATTGTCATAAAATTCAAGGCTGTAGGTCTAGTGCTGGAAAGTTGGATTAGTGTAAAATCAGAATAGTTTTGGTGGTGCAGACTCAAAGGGTCAAAGAGCCTCCTCTATACTGTATGATTCGATGCAGAAGAATGACATTGTGATAATTAAATGCATGGAAAGCTGTATGTAAATGATGGACACTAATATCTTGTATATGGCAGTATGAGGAAGGGGAAACCTGTCATGGATCACTGTAGATCACCAAGTAGAGAACGCTGTCAGGCAGGCTTTCACTCATCTAATGAGCAGCCTGATTAGGGCCAAAAGGTTACATTGACTCTGTCGCCATCATTAATGGAAATCCTCTGTCTCACTTTTTGACATTACAGTGTTTCAGTGCCAGATTCTATCCACATAGCAGCTGTGTTAGTGCGGATAAGAATGCAAAGAAGGAGAAGCAGGAAAACAAGGAAATGGCAGTATTAGGGACAAGACGCTTGGGGAGCTGAAGCTACGGGTAAGCAAGCAGCAGATGGAGAGGGGAACCAGGGTCTCCAAAGTTATTGAGCAGTCTGACACAAAAGGGTATACAGAAGGTGTTCCAGTTTCTTCTAGATAAGTTAAAAGCAGGGATGCACACATCCTTAAGTAACTAGAGAAGCTGTCACCCACAAGGCCCACCACATACAGGCAGATCTGCAGCTGTTCATTTTGAGTGGAAGCACTGCGTGAAAGACATACAAGACCACTGCTGCCCTGCAGATCCTTTCAAATCTCAATCTGCACCATGTGTGTGTGCCATCTCTGAATCAGAAACCCACAGTGCATTCATGAGTTCCTTCCAAGGAAAGTAATACAGACTGATGAGTTTGTCATGAGCCCAGACGGCCAATGTACACAGTCAATTTGCGGTAACTGTTGTGTTGCTCATGTGAAAGAGCCATCAGCAACATACACTTGGTACTCAGAGCTTCCAGTCATTATGCAGCCAGATTCATGAACAGGAGGGGATTTCACTCTCTTACTATACAGTTTGTTGGTGACCAGAACCGACAATCCTACAGGCAAGCAGCCATTGTCCAAGGAGCTGCACGTCATCTTTAGGATTCGCTTGAGTGAGTCAAAGACCGCCCCAGCGGGCATGGCCAATTACCTCAGTGCACATACTGATGTTCAATAGAACTACTGTGCTACCCATGCATCCAGTAGGATAATCTTTAACAGATAATTGGTCTTCTGAAAATGTGCTTCCATTGCCTGAGCCTTTTGGGAGGATTATGCAAGTACTAGTTCCCCAGAGTATCCTGAATAGTGATTTTTTTGTGCATTGTATGCAACTTAGCTCAAATGGCAGGATGAGAACATTGAAGAAGGAGAGATGGACCAGGCACCTATCTGCTCTGAAGATGAAGAAAGGGAGTCTCACATAAATGCTAAAGGAGCCATTACTGAGCTGAGGCAGCCAAGTCAGAGACAAGGTACATGGGTTTTATGAACCTGTTGGTGGCTTGACTGGGGAACAAATCACTTTGAATGACTATTTCTAGACAGTCAGAAAGAATAACCAGTTGTGGAGGTGAAGCATTCCTAACTTTGATAGAATGTTTCTTTCCTATACCCCTATGGTGCCATCTCAGTGGCCCAAGCTGAACTGGAGGAAGCCTATGCACTGCTCTGCCACTTGCCTCAGATTACTGGATGGTTGTTTTCTGTTGGTCTGGGCCTTGAGGGCTCCAGCTTTCAAGAGGTGAGGGCTTACTGGGGGAGACGGGGATGGTCTCCTGCGCATGTGCCAGCACAACATCCTCCACCTGGTCTGATGGAGGAATTTGGATTCCTGCCAGAGGAGAGGTGATGCAGCAGAACACCTTGGGAATGTTCTGAGATGACAACCCGTGGGTGTCTGTCTGTGTCTCTGTCAGAACGTAAGCAGGCTCCTCTGCCCTTTGTTCCTGACTGCAGTTGATCTCAGGCAGATATTCCCCTGTTTGTGTTTGCAGTTCTGTCAGGACCTTAATGGCCAAGTCCAGAGACTCTTGATCAGTCCTAGGGTCAGCAAGAGCCTATTCTCCTGCAGTCCTCCATGTGTCAGAGATCTTGGCCATGTCTTCTTTCCTCTGTCTGAGGGCCTGTGCCAGTATCATATTCACCACAATGTGTCCCAGGTGCACTCTAGATAGATCACGCTCTGAATGTCTCTGCACTGGTTCAGAATGGGGAGAAAGTCCTTGACTATGTTTCCTCTGA
Organism: Stegostoma tigrinum; assembly: GCF_030684315.1. Taxonomy (NCBI): domain Eukaryota; kingdom Metazoa; phylum Chordata; class Chondrichthyes; order Orectolobiformes; family Stegostomatidae; genus Stegostoma; species Stegostoma tigrinum. The sequence continues at coordinate 27,253,534 of NC_081372.1, forward strand.
AGATCCTGGATATTCCTCCTCTGGTTGTGCTATGTGACACTGGGAGAAATGGACTTGGAAGATGGAGTTCTTCCTCATCTGGCATTTGCTTATGGCTGGGTTTTGGACATCATAGAGAAAAACATAACAATTAATAATGTCATGAGGTGGCATCCTTACCCAAGATTCGATTAAGATTATGGGAGGAGCAGACTGGAGGTTTTGTCCACTAGATGTCTGCATATATCTAATCTCCATTTAGTGAGGTCTTCTTCCTACAATCTCAGCATCTTCTCGATTGAAGGTGGTGAGGGGGCCTTTCATCAGATACCCTCCTGGAAAAGAAGAGAAGCAGTTAGAGGCATCAGCAGATGTCCATGAGCACTGTGCCTGCATTGATAGATACAGGTCAGAAATCTCACAACACCATATTATAATTCAACAGGTTTATGTAAAAACACAAGCTTTAACAGTCTTACTCCTTCTTCAGGTGTTAGTGAGAGAGGTCGTATCAGACACAGCATTTATGAGTAAAAGATCAAAGGGTCACACCACTGATGAGGATGTATTTAGCAAACCTAAGATGCTGTTAAATCTTTAATCAGTCAGAAGGTTTTAATTGATTAATAGGTATATTTAAATCGCCAAATTCCTTCAAAGTCACTGTCCTGAGAACACTAAAGGCTTTATCAATGTAAAGAAGGAGTAACATTTTAGGTCAGACAATGCATGTTATGCTTTAATCTGTTGTGTTTAGGTTTGGACTCAGACTGGTTTTATTTCTAAGGTAGGAATTTATAAAATGCCACATTGACTGACTGTCTATAAATTGTGTGCTTTTTGAACAAAATAGAATGAATCTACAAATTGAAATTCACCCCATAGATTCACGTGTGTGAGCTTGTGAGAGTGTGTGTGTGTGTGTGTGTGTGTGTGTGTGTGTGTGTGAATATGCGCGTGTGTGTGTGTGTGTGTGTGTGTGTCTGTGTGTGCGTGTGTGTGTGCGTGTGTGTGTGTGTGTGTGTGTGTGTGTGTGTGTGTGTGTGTGTGTGTGTGTGTGTGTGTGTGTGTGTGTGTGTGAGACCATTTGATCTTCTATATCTGATACTATTTCTCTCACTAACACCTTAATAAGGAGAAGACGCCAAAGGCTTGTGTTTTCAAATAAACATGTTGCACTATAACCTGGTGTCGTATGATTTCTGACTTTGTCCTGCCCAGTCCAACACTGGCACCTCCACATCATTGATAGGCACAAATAGAGGCAAATCCTGGAGCTGTGATTGTCCATGTGCATTAACTGTAAGAATCAGGCAGTACAGGGAAAGTTAGAAGTTAACGGGTTCCAACTGAAAAGTGCTTCAGTGTGATTAATGAGCTAGAACTGATGGAAGTCAATAAAACTTGATATAGAATGGATTCCTGATATTCCTGTAGGAATGGTCATCTCAAAACCACCTTTCCTGATTGTGTCTTTGTTCAATGCAAGCCTTTGGAAAACTATCAGACGTGTGGGTTCTCCTAGTTCTGGTGAAAGGTTGGTGAGTTCTTGGTGCAGGAGCTGCTGAATATCGAAACTCCTGTTTTACTCAAGTGTGAACCCTGGCAGATGTGAGAGGCAGGAGCACTGTGGTGCAAGTATTGCTACATGGGTTGGTGCAGTGCAGTGACAGACGCTGATCACAGATGAGGCATCTAATGAAGATGTCTGACCTCTCATCCTGTGTATAACAGTCCTCTCCAACCCTACAATATGAACTCATACTTGAAGAAGCATGAAAAATTGAATAGACAATGGTATTTTCTTGACAGAGTGCAGCAGATCAGTCATCCTCTTCTGGCACTCTGTCCAGGCTCTCCTATTCTTCCTGCAGGTCCTGACTTCTGCAGGCTGCTTGTCACTCAGGATGGCCTGCAGTTGCTGTCTCTGGAAAACACCACATCTCTTCTCTCACAGGTGCCTTACTGGTGCACATGTAGGGAAGGCATTGCTTAAGTGCAGAGCTGTCTTGTGGCATGTCTCTGAATATCCAAGGATGGGTGAGAGTGATGAGCTGAGGAACATTGATGGTTCTGTCTTGCAGAGAGTGAAGTGTTGTTCGGTGCCTTTTAAGTATTGCGCCTAGAAGGTGCTGGTGGGGAATAAAAATTCCTGCCTGCCTGCCACTACAATTTGCCGCACATGGATTATTAATAAACTGAGAAAAATGGCATTGTATGGGAAAACATGTTAACTCTGAGCAGAAGCCTCTTTTGCTTAGTTTCAAAGGAAAAAAAGTTCTGCCCAGTCAGTCAGATGACTGATCAAAGAGGTAGTTTTCATACAAAGAGAGACCCCAGGGTTTAGAAGGTAATTCCTGAGCTCAGTAGTTTGTGTATTGAAGGTAGGGCTGCTGCAGGTGGGGGGAAAGAAATCAAGAGGTTTAGGTACATTTAAGTCATCACTGGACAAGCATATGGACGTACATGGAATAGTGTAGGTTAGATGGGCTTGAGATCGGTATGACAGGTCGGCACAACGTCGAGGGCCGAAGGGCCTGTACTGTGCTGTAATGTTCTATGTTCTATGTTCTATGTTCTAATTGCTGAAGTGTGGAGATCTCGCAGAGCTGGAGAAAGTTCTGAGAAAGGAGGGGCGAGGCCAACAGACAGTTTACAAACAAAAATGTCTACTTTAAAATTAAGGCACAGCTGGACAAGGAACCAACAAGTGAACAGGTGAAAAGTGAACAGGACTTGGTAAGGTTAGGACAGCGTCACAGATTCCTGGATGTTACTTTACTAAAGCAATGCAGTCAGTGTGTTATTGTAACAATAAGTTACATGAAGAAAGAAAACATTTGAGTATGTGTGCTTCTTATTCTTTGCCTGAAGTTCAATGTCACTGATTCTTTTTATTTCAGTGGTATTTAATCAGTGACGATGTTTTATATAAACTGAGATTACCTCACATTTCTAATCATTCGCTTTTACTGCCGAGAACTATAAACAATCAGTAAATGTCATGTGTAATTAACTCTTGCTTCAAAATATACCTCATTTTAGTTTTGAACTAATCATTTCCTTTCTTATTCTAGTAGCAGAAGAATGCCGGTGACCTATATGTTACTGCATTACTGTTAATATGGCTCTGAATTGATAATTTTGACATATTTTAACAAAGCCAAACAACTGTATCTGGAATTTCATAGTAAGAAATAATTTTTAATGATATAAAACATTACAGGCAAATTTGGATAGCACTCCCTACTCCAAAAACAATCTAGGATGGGGGTGTAATGTGCAATTAATCCTTGCCTGTTCATTCCATTGCTGGCAGCATGCAAGCTTCATGCTGTCTGTTTATTCCCATGGTGATACTGCACAGTCAGTGCAAAACATGCTGTTAAGTGACTAGAGATAACAAGATGTAGAGCTAGATGAATACAGCAGGCCAGGCAGCAACAGAGGAGCAGGAAAGCTGATGTTTTGGGTCTGGACCCTTCTTTAGAAATGGGGGAGGTACTTGATGTGTCCGTCTTCCCTTGACTGGCCAACCCCCACCCTAACTCCCCACCTACACTCACCTTTACTGGGTCCATCCCCACCTCCTTGTCCTGTCTGTCTCCTCTCCACCTATCTGCTCCTTTATCCACCTTCTATCCGTCTCCCCGCCTCTTTCTATTTCTTTCAGAGTCGCCCTCCCCTTCCCCATTTCTGAAGAAGGGCCAGACCCAAAATGTCAACTTTCTTTCTCCTCTGATGCTTCCTGGCCAGCTGTGTTCTCCAGCTCTACACCTTATTATTTCAGATTTTCCAGCATTGGCAGTTCCTACTATCTCTGTTAAGTGACTACATGTCTCAGCAAGATCCCTAGTTTGTACAAAGCTAGCAGTTAAATCTTTCCTGCATTACTTAGAGCCAGATTGCCTCTCAAAGGAGAAGTACATGGAGTAACAGGGCAAAACACATGCTCCAACATTTTCTGGCACACCACTGGATTCTCCTCAAAATTCACATTCCTCTCATTCCACAAACCTTTTCTCTTTTAAAAGTTGCAGTTGGTAGAGACATGCTCCTCTTCCTTTGGCCTCTTCTGTACAACCTAATGTTGTGCCTTTCTTCTTTGAGATATCCGAAAACTGTGGCCAGGTGGTGGTACAGGAGCAGAATATGGAAGATAAAGAAGACTGATGCTGAAGGAAAATTGTCTATCAATCAGGCTCACAGCCATCAGCACAGATATTCACACCGCACGTACATTAGCAGCTAGGGGGGGTCACAACTGTGTGATTATGAGATATATTTTGTAAAGAAAGCCAATCTATCGTTAAAATGAACAAAGAACCTTACAAAATTGTTTCTCGAATTTACCTGAATACCCTTATTTCAGATAGTATTGGGACTAAATTGTAATTATCTCAGGAAGAAACTGGACAAAGACTTTTAAAATTCAATGCATGTTTTCAAGGGTAAATATAAATTCTATGCAATTGCTTAAGGAAATATTCCAAAATATATTGAATAGACAATGGTCGTTCCAATGAGCAAGAAAAATTCCAAGGGAGACCCAAAAATGTCAAAGGTAGTATGAGTTAGGGGGGAAGCATATAATTGTAGAAACACAGGTGGCAGGTCAGAAGATTGGATAGAATATAAAAAACAGCAAAGAATGACTAACAAAATACTTTGGAGGGAGGAAAATTTAAGTACAGGAGAAAGCTAGCCAAAAATGTAAAAAAAAATGAGGTGTTTTTGTAAACTCTTAAAGAGTTAGGAATAAACAAAATGAACATTAGTCACAGGGGCTTGATTCACACAGTTGACTGGACAGCTGGTCTGCAAAGAAGAGTGATGCCAACAGTGTGGGTTTAATTCATGCACTGATTGAGAGCCCCTCCTTCTCAACCTCGCCAGGGGTGACCCACAGGTTAACTATTACTAGTTGTCTATCGCTAATGAGAAACTTGGACTACGGTGACATGAAGTACTTCCTATTTAGTGTCACAACTAAATTTAGACTGAGATGAGGAGGAATTTCTTCTCTCAGAGGGTTTTGAGTCCTTGTCACAGAGAACTGTGTGAGAAGAATGCTTGCGTGTATTTAAGGCTGGAATATATAGATCCTTGATCAGGAGGGGATTCAAGAGTTATGTGGAAAATACAGGAATCCGAGTGAGGTCTGGGAGAGCAAGTGGGGTCTGATGCAAGATAGAGTCATTAACCACGGAAATAGACTATTCGGCCCAACCTGTCCATGCTGACCAGATATCCTAAACTATTCCTGACCCATTTGCCAAAATTTGGCCAAAGTCTCTCCAAATCCTTTCTATTCATATACCCATCCAGATGCCTTTTAAATGTTGTCATTGTACCAAAAGTGAACATGAAAAATGTTGGATTAACCATGATCCTTTAGAATGGCAGAACGACCTACTCCTGTTCTTACTTCTCAAGGTCTTATGATCTGAAAGTGAGTTTTCCGAATTGATTATGGAAATAACAGATTACAGGTATCTTGTATCAATCTTCACTGTTGAGGATACAAGTTACATCCCAGAAACAGCTAAAATCAAGAAATAAAAAGGAGCGAAGAACTCAGAAAAATTACAACCACCAGAGAAATGGTACTGAGTAAATTGTTGAAGTAGCGGGCCAACAAATGGCTGGCTCCTGATGGACTTCAGCCCAGGGTCTTAAAAGAAGTGGCTAGTCAGATAGTCGAGGCATTGGTTTGAATTTTCCAAATCTCCCTTGATTCAAAGAAAGCCCCATTAGATTGGAAGATGGCAAATATAATAGTTTTATTCAAAAAGAGAGAGGGATACAGGAGCAGAATGTTATAAACTAGTTAGCTGAACATCTCTCATAGGGAAAACATTAGAAGCCTTTATGAAAGAAGGTATAGCAGGGAGGTCAGATTTGTTCAAGGTAATCTACTAGAACCAATACAATTTTATGAAAAGGAAATCATGTTAAACCAATGCATTGGAGTTCTTTGTGGAAGTAACATGTTAATATAAGGGAACAGGTAGATGTACTGTACGTAGGTGTGGAAACACGTACACTGTGAGCGAAGTGAGTGATAACAAGCTTTGTGGTAGAATCGTACAACAAGTCTAGCAAGGCCTCTCCTGACAACAAGAGCAACTGGTTGTATCTTTTATGTATTTCCCAGTTTTAAGGAAAATTCCTCACTTGATAGCAGTGAGTTTCTAATTACAGAGAACTACAGTTTGTTAAAAACCTTACTAATGTCACAAGACACCTCATTAATATTCAGCTTCCTAATAAACTAAACGCACAAAGCAAGCTAGACATCGAGAATTCCTGACATGGAAATCCAAGTGAATACTTGGTAGCTTCAGCTCACCGCTGCTGCATGCAGCCTCCTTGCTTAGCACCAAACAATATCTTAGGACTTGATCCATGGCCAACAGCCATGTACAACCTTTGTCAACGGACATTGGCAAACCTCTCACCATCCTCATGGCAATTCTCTGACCTACTTGCAGGAAACTTCAGGATCACACACTTACATTGCAATGTGAACCAGCAACTAGTTTTGGGATGCCACTAGAAGGACACTTTGTGCACAGGGATAGGCGTCCAGCTCACAGATTGCACCAGGGTACATTTTAGGACTTCTCTTTTGTTCCTGCAGCACCTACCTGCCTGCACGCAGCAAGATGGTTGACTCTGAAATGTTCTGACTCACCACTACCTCCTTATTCTAGGGAATTGCTGCAATGCTATTTGGGAGGAAAGAAATCCAGTTCCACAAGATTTCCTGAGGCAGTGAAACATATACCGCTCAATTTGATGCCCCATTATTTTTAGGCTAAACATTGGGAAGGCCAAAGTCATTGAATTTGTGGAAAAAATCATTTACAACAAGTGCACAGAAGTTTAAAAACAGTTTGATTTGATCAAGTAGGCTATAAAAACATCCTGTTTTGATTGTGTGGAGTCATTATTCTTTATTGTTCACTCTTCAAAACAGAATATTGCCATTTGTACCTTGGCAGCATTGTTATTTTATCAATGTGAAACGTGTAGCTTGAGATTAGACTGAGTTCAGGGAAGATATGAAAAAAAACTATTTGGGATCAAGCAACTAACACACTGCCTTATCTGGTTACTTTATTGAGAGTTTATTGGCTTCTATACATAAATGTAAATCAAAGCTTCTGGTGCTCATGTTGTTCTCTGAAGGTTCCTTTCGGGATTCAACTTGGGACAAATTAGTCATTTCCTTCCATAAGAACTGCTTCTGGCTCATAGGTTTCTTCCTGTAATCTTAAATGACAACATCTTATGCTTTTTCCAAACCAGGTTACATTCAAAATTTAGAACAAGAAAATGAAAAATAACTGTGAAAGCTAAGGGTGAATTCAGTTAATCCTGCATTTGCATTCAAGACACTGTCTTTTTATGCTTTGCCCCCTCGGCCAGACCTTAAAACCTCACAGTATTTCTGTCCTATTCTGCTGCTTAGTGCAGTTACAAAGACCAGGCAGTTTAGTTTGTATGGAATTTTTTCATGGCTTTCAGAGGTCATCCATCAAGGGGGTGGGTGTGTTGTTGTACGGCACTGTGCCCTGTTAATCTCAAACTGACAGCATTTGCCAGCAGCCTGCACAACAAACACACTGCATGTGCTTCAGCCAAATAAGCACATCTCAATCTTGAAGGGGAGTAGTCCTCAGTCGGGGGTGCAGGGTGGGGGTGGGGGTGGTGGGTGGTGGTAGGGAGCGGAGGGCGGTGGCTGTACTGTCAATCAAGAACAACATTTGCTGACAGTCCAGAGGCTTGGGCATGGTCGGTTGTTTGCTCAGGAAGCTCAAGGTCAGCCGCTCTGGCTTATTACAGTCCAGATTGAAACCTGGAGGTCCAGTGGTAACAGTTAAGGGTTGCACAGAAGGGACAGGGATCTGCACAGAGAGCAATTGTGACTGGGTCATCCATTTGGGCTGTACATCCAAGCATGTCCACAGTCAGCCTTGAGGTCTAAGCAATGAATGCCAAGGGGTTAGGGGTAATTAGGGACACTGTTGTAATTGAGAAGTAAGGGGAATCAGTGCTGAGGATTGGAAGCAGCAAGCTTGGGGGGGCTGAGGAGACAGGACACTGAAGAGGGGAATTTAACAAAGGTCTGGTTGGTAGTTCATGGGAGAATATGGGACACTGTAGGAGACAAGCTTTATAGTCAGTCATCACTACCATAACCTTAATGAGATGGGGGAGTGTATATTACAATAGTAGACAGGGCTAGTAGACAGGGGCTCAAGGGTAAGGATAAGAGTTGCAATCCTTAGCATAGGTGGTGAGTAGGAAGATGTGGGGGATCAGTTGTATTGGACAGTCCAGGGAGTGTCAGGTAGAAGGGCACATGAAGGCTTCGTACAGGTTTACATCCAATACCTGAAAGCTGTATGATCCCTATAACCTTGAGAACTCTTGTGTTCTTGTTGCGTTTGAGGGAAAGAAGCCTTACCAGAATGGCTAGTATTGGAGAAGATGTATCGTCTGTGAAAACAGCGAATGAATCTGTTACTTCCTGACTGAGGCTGTATGGTGGAGTATATAGACAAAAACAGAGCTTAGCTTGTTAATATTACACATTGATGTTCTTTTGTTAAAAAAAAGCATTGGTAGCCTCAAGCAAATATATTCAGTGGCTACCACCATGCTAACAAACTACAAAATAATCTGATGATCTCTATTAAGCCAGATTTGATTCAGGCATCAGACTTGTCCAATATCACTACCAGCTGGGATAGTAACAAAATATTTAACAGAATGATACCTGGGCTCTGAGGATTTAATTGTAAGGAGAGTTTACACAAACTAGTGTTATATTTCCTGGAACTTAGACGATTAAAATTGATTGAACTGGTTTTAAGATTTTAAGGGCTCTAATAAGGTAGATAGAATCTATTTCCACTGAATGTAGAGTCCAGCAAATTGTGCATCAGTGTAAAAAGTCAGAGCTAGACTTACTGGAATAGAATTATGGAATATATTGACATAAACTGAATGGCAGACATGTTGAAATCTCTTCCACATATGATAATTAATGCTAGGTCAATCATAAGCCTTAAGTCAGACTGATAAATGGGAGGTCATTGACTGAAACATTTTAGCAAAATGTTTCAACTCACTCAAGACTTATTCAATTTGAGAGTTAAAATCAAATTCATTAGCTCTGATTCTATCTCCACAGATACTGCAGATATGCAGACTATTTCTAGCATTTTCTGTTTACAGGTCACACATATTGCTTTTTGCTGACATCCTTTAATAGAAATGCTACCTAAAGATCCTGGATGGATAATGCCATTAGTTCAGGTTACAGAGCGACATAGATAAGTTGCAGAGATGGGTTGAGAGGTGGCAAATGGAGTTTAATGCGGCTAAGTGCGAGGTGATTCACTTTGGAAGGAGTAACAGGAATACAGAATACTGGGCTAATGGTAAGATTCTTGATAGATTGGATGAGCAGAGAGATCTTGGTGTCCATGTGCACGATCCTTGAAAGTTGCCACCCAAGTTGATAGGGTTGTTAAGAAGGCATACAGTGTGTTAGGTTTTATTGGTAGAGGGATTGAGTTTCAGAGCCATGAGGTCATGTTGCAGCTGTACAAAACTCTGGTGCAGCTGCACTTGGAGTATTGCTTACAGTTCTGGTCACCGCTTTATAGGAAGGATGAGGAAACATTGAAAGGGGTACAGAGGAGATTTACCAGGATGTTGCCTAGTATGGAGGGGAGGACTTATGAGGAAAGGCTGAGGGACAATGTGCAGCCCTCCGCTCCCTCCACTCCAATCCCAACCTCACCATAAAACCCGCAGACAAGGGAAGCGTTGTTGTCATATGGCACACTGACATCTACATTGCTGAGGCCAGACGCCAACTCTCCGACACCTGCTTCTACCGCTCCCTGAATCATGACCCCAACCCCGAGCACCAAACCATCATCTCCCATACCATCCACAACCTCATCACCTCAGCTGACCTTCCACCCACAGCCTCCAACCTCAACCCAACCCCGCACCACCCACTTCTATCTCCTTTCCACAAACCTGCCTGCCTTGTTTGACCCATTGTCTCCACCTGTTCCTGCCCCACCGAACTCATCTCCACCTACCTGGATTTTATTTTCTCCTCTTTGGTCCAGGAACTCCGCACCTACATCCATTGACACCACCCACACCCTTCACCTCCTCCAGAACTTCCAATTCCCCAGTCCCCAACACCTCATTTTCACCAATGACATCCAGTTCCTATACACCTGCATTCCCCATGCAGATGGCCTAAAGGCCCTCTGCTTCTTCCTGTCCCGCAGACCCGACCAGTCCCCTTCCACTGCCACCCTCATCTGCCCAGCCGAACCTGTCCCCACCCTCAACAACTTCTCTTTCGATTCCTCCCACTTCCGACAGACAAAGGGAGTTTTGAAAAGATTTATAGCTCAGGTTGAGGTTCTGGATGTAAGTTTGCTCGCTGAGCTAGAAGGTTCGTTTTCAGACGTTTCGTCACCATTCTAGGTAACATCATCAGTGAGCCTCCGATGAAGTGTTGGTGTTAAGACACTTACCAACAGGTGGCAATAGACCCGACCCTACAACTAGAGAACCGAATCACAGCCTTACTTAAAAAACTTCAAAAGTCCGGAGAACTAAACAAGAGAGACTTCCAAAAAATGAAACCAGATGGATCCAACACACCACGCTTCTATGGACTATCAAATATTGACAAACCAGGAGCCCTCCTCAGGCCCATAGTCTCGCTACCTGGAACACCAATGTACAGATTAGCCAAGGAACTACACCAAAGACTAAAACACCTAGTAGAAGACTCACACCACTCCATTCACTCCACCCAAGAACTCCTGAGCACCATCAAAGACACCAAGATAGAAGAGGATGAAATAATGGTCTCCTTTGATGTAACAGCCCCATTCACATCCATCAACATCAGCCTGGCCAAAGAAACACTGACTACACTATTAGAAGAACCGAAGACACATACACCAGACACCACCAACCTCATCAGCAAGGACAACATCATCAAGCTAGTGGACCTATGCCTCACCACCCACTTCACTTTCAATAACAAAACCTACAGACAAACCAACGGTACACCCATGGGATCTCCGATATCAGGGTTCTTAGCAGAGGCAGTAATGCAGAGACTCGAACAAACAGCTCTGCCAATCATCCAACCCAAACTTTGGGTCTGCTCTGTGGATGACACCTTTGTCATCACTAAACAAAACAAATTAGAGGAAACATTCAAGACCATCAATAATACCCTTTACTGGCATAACATTCACAAAAGAGGAAGAAAACAACAACAAACTGCCATTCCTAGATGTCACAGTAGAGCGAACAGCCAATGGGGAACTTCAAACCAGCGTCTACAGGAAAACAACACATACGGACCAAATACTGAACTACAGGAGCAACCATCCCAACACCCACAAACGAAGCTGCATTAGAACATTATTCCAACAAGCCACCACACACTGCAGCACAGAGGAACTACGAAGAGCAGAAGAAAATCATCTATACAGCGTATTCAAAAAGAATGGGTACCCAATGAACACAGTCTGCCGATTTCTCAGCAACAAACCCAAACAAACAGACAAAACAGGCTCAGAAACCGTAACCACTCTCCCCTACATCAAAGACATTTCCAAAATGACTGCCAGACTACTCGGACCTCTTGGCATCATGGTAACCCACAAACCCACCAACACTAAAACAGCAGCTAATGAACTTAAAAGCCCCTATACAGACAACAAGCAAAACAAACATCATTTACAAAATACCTTGCAAGAACTGTGACAAATACTACATTGGGCAAACTGGCAGAAAGCTAGCCGCCAGGATACATGAACAGCAACTAGCCACAAAACGACATGACCCACTATCACTAGTATCCTTACATACAGATGAGGAAGGACACCACTTTGATTGGGACAACACATCCATCCTAGGACAAGCCAAACAGAGTCACACACGAGAATTCCTAGAAGCATGGCATTCCAACCGGAACTCCATCAACAAACACATTGATTTGGAGACCATCTACCACCCTCTGAGAAAAAGAACAGGAAATGACATCACCAATGCAGGAAATGACATCAACAACCCAAGGAAACCTAAACAGATAAATAGAAAGCAGGACATAACACCAGCGCTTCATCGGAGGCTCACTGATGATGTTACCTAGAATGGTGACGAAACGTCTGAAAATGAACCTTCCAGCCCAGCGAGCAAACTTACATCCACAAAGGGAGTGGCCATGGGTACCTGCATGGGCCCAAGCTATGCCTGCCTCTTTGTAGGTTACATGGAACAATCCCCCTTCCGTACCTACACTGGCCCTAAACCCCACCTCTTCCTCTGTTACATTGATGACTGTATCAGCGCCGCCTCGTGCCCCCAAGAGGAATTTGAATGCTTCATCCACTTCACCAACACCTTCCACCCCAACCTCACGTTCACCTGGACGATCTCCAACACATCCCTCACCTTCCTGGATCTTTCTATCTCCATCTCAGGCAACCACCTCGAAACCGATATCCATTTCAAGCCCACCAACTCCCACAGCTACCTAAAATACACCTCCTCCCACCCACCTTCCTGCAAAAATTCCATTCCCTATTCCCAATTCCTTCGGCTCCGTCGCATCTGCTCCCAGGGTGCGGCATTCCACTCCCGTATATCTCAGATGTCCTCGTTCTTCAAGGACCGCAAATTCACCCCTGCAGTGGTCGAGAATGCCTCAACCATGTCTCCTGCATTTCCCGCAATTCATCCCCCACACTCCGCCCCTGCAATAACCACCAAAAGAGAATTCCGCTAGTCCTCACATACCACCCCACCAACCTCTGGATCCAACGCATCATCCTCCGACACTTCTGCCATCTACAATCTGACCCCACCACCAAAAACATTTTTCCATCCCCACCCTTGTCTGCTTTCCAGAGGGATCACTCTCTCTGGGACTCCCTTATCTGCCTCACACTCCCCTCCGACCCCACCACACCCGGCACTTTCCCCTGGAACTGCAGGAAGTGCTACAACTGCCCCCACACGTCCTCCCTCACCCCCATCCCAGGCTCCAAGAAGACTTTCCACATCAAGCAGATGTTCACCTGCACATCTGCCAATGTGGTATACTGCATCCGCTGTACCCGTTGTGGCTTCTTCTACATAGGGGAAACCAAGCGGAGGCTTGTTGTCTGCTTTGCAGAACACCTACGCTCGGTTCAGAATAAACAACTGCACCTCCCAGTTGCAAACCACTTCAACTCCCCCTCCCATTCCTTAGATGACATGTCCATCCTGGGCCTCCTGCAGTGCAACAACAATGCTACCCAAAGGTTGCAGGAACAGCAATTCATATTCCACTTGGGAACCCTGCAGCCCAATGGTATCAATGTGGATTTCACAAGCTTCAAAATCTCCCCTCCCCCCACTGCATCCCAAACCTTGTCCCCGCCTCCCTAACCTGTTCTTCCTCTCACCTATCTCCCATCTCAAGCCACACCTCCATTTCTTACCTTCTAAACTCATCCCGCCCCCTCAACCTGTCCGTCCTCCCCGGACTGACCTATCCCCTCACTACCTCCCCACCTACTCTCACCTTTATAGGTTCCATCCCCGCCTCCTTAACTTGTCTGTCTCCTCTCCACCTATCTTCTCCTCTATCCATCTTTGATCCACCTCCCCCCCCCTCCCTATTTATTCCAGAACCCTCTGCCCATCCCCCTTTTCTGATGAAGAGTCAAGGCCTGAAACGTCAGCTTTTGTGCTCCTAAGATGCTGCTTGGCCTGCTGTGTTCATCCACCTCCACACTTTGTTATCTCGGATTCTCCAGCATCTGCAATTCCCATTATCTCTGAGGGACTTGAGGCTGTTTTCATTAGAAAGAAGAAGGCTAAGAGGTGACTTAATAGAGACATAGAAGATGATCAGAGATTAGATAGGGTGGACAGTGAGAGCCTTTTTCCTCGGATAGTGATAGCTAGCGAGAGGGGGCATAGCTTTAAATAAAGGAATGATAGATATAGGACAGATGTCAGAGATAGGTTCTTTACTCAGAGAGTAGTAAGGGCCTGCAACAGTAGTAGACTCGCCAACTTTAAGGGCATTTAAATGGTCATTGGATAAACATATGGATGATAATGGAATAGTGTCGGTTAGAAGGGCTTCAGATTAGTTTCGCAGGACGGCACAACATTGAGGACCGAAGGGCCTGTCCTGCGCAGTAACATTCTATGTTCTATGTTCTATGTTCTATATTCTATGTTCTATGTTCTCCCACTTGTCTTCCTCCCTTTGTTGGTAGCTTGGCTACTTTCTGTGCAGTGTCTATTCAATCATACTGATGCATTCCTGGCATAGAGGGATAGTCGTTATCGCACCCATGACTGGGTGAAACTGGTCTGACCAGAAACCTTGAAGTCAGAACCAAAACTCATAACCTCACAGCATTTCTGCAAAATTTCATCAAAACTTAGTAGTCTATCAACAACCAACATGTAATTTGTTGTAGGTGTAACAGGTCATATATCTAAGTAGCACTCTCCAGAGGATGAAAATTGAATGTTAATGTCAAAAATGGCTGCTTGGGCATCAAACCAGCATTATGTGTTACTTAACAGCATGGTCTTCTGCTCTGCGTTTCACCAGCAGATGGCCTGAATGTCCTTGCTAACATCCCACCAAAAGGATTTCCACTATGTAACCATCACAAATGGAATATGTATAACACTGAAACAATGGATATTACTGTTATATGAGTATGTGATGTCAACCACTGCCAATATGTGATTTGATACATACTGCCACCTTCCAAAATCTACTGACAAAGAGCAAAATGGATAAACAACCAATAATATAGCAGAATAGTTGTCAGCACACCATTTTCTGCAATTATCACTGCTGACTGATTGCACAATGTAACCACAACTTAAGGATGCATTTTTTCTATGGCTATATCATTGGTGAGCAGTGGTTGATTTAACATATTGTAGTTGAAGACAATCTGAATTTGGGATTAGGTCTGTGCTGACACTAAGATAAAATGAAGTGAGACTTGGTGGCTTCATTCTATTCACTGCAAAAATAGGTTCAAGTCTTTAGACTCAAAGGTATGGCACAAACATATTATCACTGTAAGTCAAAATTGCTTTGAAAGGTTCTTGTGGCACAATGATAGAGTCCCCATCTAGGTCTGAGTTGAATCTGCTTCAGACATGTATCATGCTCTGTATGCACTTGTTGATTTAAAAACACTGTTTGGAAGAATGACTGGTCCCTAAAATACAGTGTTAACATTGGGCTGTAATGAAGCAAAGCAGACTGGCCAGTTATTATAGAATTTACCTGGCAGCATGAATATACTGCTGTAGGCAGCATTCATGAGGTTGCCAAATAAACAAAGTTATTTCAACAATTCTTTAGAATATTTCTGAAATTCAGAATGACACAATACAAAACAGCAGAGGAGTTTTTAAATTAGTCCTATAATTCAACATGTTGAACAGCATGTGCCCAGTGTGATGATTGTTTGAGGGATCTCTCGCTCTGTTAATGAAATTAAGGAAATACGGATGTGTGAAAACATAATTAATTATTTATCTTGTAATCATTAGCTCATTAGTTATCAAAATATTTATCTTTGTTTAACAAAAACATAGTTTCTGTTTAACAATTCCCAACAAAACATTTCTGCTGTTTAAAGTGTGATTGGAAAACCACAGGGATGGTTGTGGTTACAGCTAAATCTAAATAAAGTGGGATGTTCCCGTTTGCTTTTATAATCCTGTCAATTAGCTGTTTACCCACACTTGATTCCTGTGTGTTCATTATGTGGAAACATTTTTGAAGATAGTGATTCATATGTAGCTTTGAAAATTCCTTACATTTCATTTGAATACTTTAAAAAACATCTGATTAATCTATAAATTTTGTTGACTCTAATATTGGTCTGGTTCAAACACTGATCTTGAGGGTGCCACCCAGGTCAGTGTGGTCTCAAAGGTGTGGAAGAATGGCAAACAGTGCCAAAAGAAGCCTGGTGACCTCCTATGCTCTGCCAGGTAAATGACACACTCAGCTACCTCTACACTCAGACACTTTCCCTTTCTGCTACTGCATCCACATCTCACCAAGTCTCATGCACTGCCACTCTCTGATCACCTACTGTATCTCATTGTCACTTCTCCCCAGCCTCCCATATCATCAAAGTGTGGAGCTTGATGAACACAGCAGGCCAAGCAGCATCTTGGGAGCTGCTTGGCCAGCTGTGTTCATCCAGCTCCATACTTTGCTAGATAACAAAATGTGAGGCTGGATAAACACAGCAGGCCAAGCAGCATCTCAGGAGCACAAAAGCTGACGTTTCGGGCCTAGACCCTTCACACTTTGCTATCTCTGATTCAACATCTGCAGTTCCCATTATCTCTCTCCCATACCATCAACACTGTGCAGCCTTTGCACTGCCTACCCACCACCTTGGAACATCCCACCATCTTTCCTGCACATGCACTAACTGCTGTGCCATCCACTTTCATCTGTCCAATCCCCCTCTTTCCCTCATTCCAGTGAACGCAAACCACAGTACAGCAGAAAGGACCCAGATGGGTAAAAGATACCCCCACCTTCAAATTCATCAGCCCCATTGAAGAGAGAATTCTGGCCCTTGCAGAAGACTGGGACTGCTACAGCGGGGGTGGTAAAACATCCATACCCTGTCAACTGAGTAAATATCCCTCTTCATTCCACTGTAACTCTCACAGTAAACCCAGTGTCAGTGTCATTCATTGCCCAATACTTCTAACCACCATCCATAATATTTTCTCTCTCTTTTGATATGCAGTTCTTTTGTGTCACTGGGTCAGAATCCTGGAGCTCCCATTGTAACAGCACTAAGAGTTTACCTACAGCTCATGGCCTGCAGCAGTTCAAGAAGGCAGCTCACCTCTACATTCTCAGGGACAACTTGGAATGGATAATAAATACTGCTTCAGCCAGGGGTGCCCACATTCCATGAAATAATTTTTTAAAAAATAAGAGAAAGATGACCACCACATTTGCTGAGAGTTGGTCAGAAGCCATTCTCTTTGACCTTTGAGTTTGAGAGAGCTGAGACCTTAGAGTATACATTGGCAATGCTGCTCATGCACCTACCACCAGCTCACATACTCAGGCCTCCATGGGAATGTTAGCTGTACAATGTCTGGGAACAAAAGTCAGCGAGTACCTCACTATAACATCTCCATAACTGGCCACAGAAGAAACCTTTTAGATGTACATGTTAGCCAATTGCACTCCTGCATCCTGTAAATGTCTATGAGACTATGATTCAAATGATATGTTTGCTTTCATCTCAAGGAGATTTGTGTCCAGGAGCAAAAACTTCTTGCTGCAGTTTTATGGAGTCTTGATGAAATCTCACCTGGCATGTGGATTATGGTTTTGGTTCCCTTACCTGGGCAGGGGTAAATTTTCCATTGAGGGAGTGCAATAGCTAGATTAACTCTGCATGGTGGGATAATTTTATGAAGACAGGTTGAGGAGACTATCTCCAGAATTTCGAAGAAAGGGAGGTGATATCATTGAAATTTATGATGTCCTTGCAAAGCACAAAAGGGAGGATAAAATTAGGATGTTTCCCTGACTATTGAGTCTAAAATCAGGGGACTAATTTTGGATAAGAGTTAGGCCACTTAAAATTGAAGTGTGTAGGAATTACTTCAGTCAGAGGGTGGTGAATCTTTGAAATTCATTCCCTGAAAATGCTAAGTATATTTACGATACAAATCAATAGATTTATGGAGACTAAATAGCACCAAAGGATGTGGAGATTATGTGGGAATGTGACATTGAGCTAGATAATTAGCCATGAAGTCTAGTGGAGTGGCATTCCAGACTTGACGGGCTGAATGGTCTACTCCCATTCCTTTTTGAAGGTGTCTTCGTTTTGAGGCATCCTTGGCAGGGTGGCGGAGATTGTTTGTTTTTGTTGGCACTAAGCAGGCAAGCATTGGTGATTAGCATGAAAGCCCCATACAGCAGTGCCATCAGGGTTTGGGGATGGCCTTTGTTGTTCGCAGACCCCTTCTTAGACCAGGAGTGTTCTGGCTTTCAATGACTCTTTGTCCCACAAAAAGCTATGGGATTGCGGCATGGATGAAATTTATGGAGCTGTTTGCTACCCATGGGTCAGAGAGAGGGTGGAAATGTGTTGCATTTCCAAAGACAAACTGCTAGCGGCCAAGGAAGTTGGTCCTTATTTGGACCATTAATTATTCAAATTGGGTGCCCACCATCAGTTGGCAGGCAGTGAAACCATTGCTTTTCCTGCTGCTGGGAAACTTTGTTAGCAATATTACTGCATTGGGAAGCCATCCTAAAATGACACCTAAACATTTTACCTGCCTGCCCACTTTGAAGACTGTCATCCCAGGGCCAGTAAAATCTGACCCTCGGAGTCAGGAAGTGGTCTTGAGTTTCAGAATATGAGACGTCAAAGATATTATCCCTACATTAATGGTTATGCACAATGTACAGTTTTAAATGTAACTGTTCACTTCTTGTGTAAGTGAGGTTATAGAAATAGTATGAGATTACAGCATTGTACCTCCTAATTAATTCTAAACTAATGAAATTCGACACAGGGAAAGTTCATGGATTCAGGAATTTTGAAGGATTATCTAGAAAGTTAAACATGGATGTAGTCAAGATTTTCTTATATAACAATTGACCATTTTAAAATTTTATTGAAATGATTCTGTGATTCTAAATATTTATAACGAACTTTGCAAGTATTAATACTACAATCACTATAAAGGAATAGTCAACAATTGATTCTGCTCTGCCAGGTTAAGTTGCCACCAATTTCTTGCTGTTACCTCATACTCTTGTCTATTTGTGTTGTTGCACTCACCTCCCATCAAGGCTCTTGCTCAACTCTTCTCACTATTGCATGTAACACCTTACCTCAGCTGCTGGAATCCACCCAATTTACCCCAGAAAACCAACGGCGCATGGCCTCTCTGCCACCCACTCATTGACTCTTGGCACCTCACCACCCTATCTTGATGTGTGCCAGCTCTAACAGTAGCATCAATAACTTTCACCTCATTCAAACACTTTTTCTGTGTAATTCCACAATCCACAAAATTGTATGTGTCTAGATGGGTGGTCAGGAGCCTGACATTCAGGCCCTCATTCCCTACAAAGACAGGATATTCCCCAAGCAGCCAACTGACTGTGCCCAAGTCCCTGGACTAATATCAGACAAAAGTCTTGATTGACTATATCAGAATGGTCCTTCAACTTGATTGTAGACCACTCCCCTTAGACTTTGAGACATCGCCATTTTTTTGCAGCAGATGCAATGTATTTGCCACATATGCTGCTGGTGAATGCTGTGGGTTTGTGTTCGATGTAGGATGGTGCCATGAGGAATATGTCCACCCCCTTGATGGATGACTGCTGACAGCCTTAACATGCTACCTGGCTTCATGTCTCTGCTAAACAGCAAGACAAGACAAGAGCCTTTAAGGTGTGGTTGACAGGGCAAAATGCCAAAAGGCAAGTCAAAGCAAGGCAAGGCAGGGATGCTGCAAACATCTTGGTAGATGCAAAGTCAGCATTCATCAAGACAGTGATTGTGCAGCCCCGAGATGCAGCCTTGTCCATACTGGGTGCTTATCCATATACACAGTGTCCTTGCAGCAATGCCGTGGGAGGTGCTAGTCCATGCCAAAGTACAGCATTGAAGTTTCAAAACATAATGTAAGTGAATTGGAGATGTGGCATGAGGGTGCATGATGCTGACATGTGTCAGATGCCAATTTCTGTGTGCACGTGGTCACTGCCCATTGAGGGTCCCCTGAAATATTGGTGTTAGGTTTCCAAGATGGAAGCCTTGAGGACCAAATGGAGAGCTGGGGTTGCCAGTTTTTATGCCCAGAATTCTAAGCATCTATATTCTTTCCAGCAGGGAGACTGAGTAACAGTGAGGTGGGATTAGTTAGTAATGAGGGCGATAAAGACTGATTGTTGATGTTAATAGACTTCTTGCTGCTCATTAACAGAATCTCATCTTATTGTCCCAGTCTTCATTGGAAAATGTGATTTACTGTCAAAAAAGGCCATGTTCTGCATCTTGCCCATTTTCTCAAATTTCACAGAATGACTCATGTCAATCAGGGCCTGGGAAAATTCCACCCACTGAATTCCCCCTCTTTTCTATTATGACGTCTCACTACCATGGCTATAATATACACAGCAGGTTCAGACACCTTCTCTGATTTTCAATTTTTAACACTCTCACTCTCTTCCTCACCCATTCCACTATCATGGAAGCTAGGCAGCACATTGAAGCCGTATTTTAGCAAGGCCTCCTTCCATTAAATAGCATTCTCTGGGACTCCCCCTTGTAACACATTCTGCCTGTTGGAAAGGGTCAGTATTACAGAAAGTAAACTGCAAGTATTTGGAACCAAGGAGAAATTTGAGTTTAGAAAATGCTTGATGATTTAATGTGTCTTTGGAAGTGCAGTTGAAATGAGCAATACAGAAATGATGACTCATTTTTCATTCTGTCAGAATTCCTTTCAGGAATCAGATAGTGAGAGGCTTAGAGGGGATCTTGCATGCAGTGGTCTTCCCACGTATCTGCTGCCCTTGTCCTTCTGTGTGGAAGTGGTTGTAGGTTTGGAAGGTGCTATCTAAGGATTTTTGGGGAATTTTCCACAAAACTTCCTGTCGTGCCTGCCTGACTGGCCCAAACCGCTACTAACGAATGGAACCAATGGAAAATAGGTAAGATTGCAGATTACAAACGTGAGCTGCAACAATTCTGAGGTGAACCCATGTCTAGCAATTCGTTCTTGGGAATATTTCTGGTATTGCATTATAATAAATCTTTTTCCGAGGATGATGACGTCAGCTTGTACAAGGGGGCTACAAATTGAGGGGTGATAGATTTAAGACAGATGTCAGAGGCAGGTTCTTTACTCGGAGAGTGGTAAGGGCGTGGAACGCCCTGCCTGCCAATGTAGTTAACTCAGCCACATTAGGGGCATTTAAACAGTCCTTGGATAAACATATGGATAATGATGGGATAGTGTAGGGGGATGGGCTTAGATTAGTTCACACGTCAGCGCAACATCGAGGGCCGAAGGGCCTGTTCTGCACTGTATTGTTCTATGTTCTATGTTCTAATCGTTCAGAAAAGGTAACACTGTAACAGGTCAACCTGGAACTAACAACAACTTAGGATCTGATTTAAATGATGAAAAAGCTACATTCATATATTTTTCTTAAATCGAAGCTACTTTGCAGTGCTGAACTGAAACATTACAAAATTTAAATCAACCCATTAAGTACTTGATTTTAAATTAATTCAGAAATTTCAAAATATTCTATCAAGCGATAGTTCATATTGTAATGCACCCAGCTTTGGAAGATTAAAATCAATTATGTTGGGTATTTTTTGTTGCTTATTCAAAATTCAATTAATCATTACTAAATGGTAATTACCTAGAGAACCAAATCTTCTCAAAACTCGCTATTACCTAGAGAACCTAACTACTTGGTCTCTTGTCAAACAGCAGTAAAACTGAGCACTTTAACATTTAGTTACGCATAAGCAGACGTTTCAGCACATGCTTATCTGTCCAGTGTTGAAGATAAGATTTTCAATAGTTCTTGTCTGCAGTGTCAATACAAAGCTATGGTTTAGATTAAATAAGTACATACGTTCAAAAGGTGGTGGGGATGTTTTAATCCAATCACTATTGTTTAAAAACAGCTTTGTGTAATCGTTCTCATTTTGAAAACTTTTTCTGGGGCACTTTACCCTCTTCTTCACCATTCTTCTTTTCCAAGAAGAAAAGATGTGGCTCCATGGAAATGGGCTGCTTCCTCCGCTGTCTGACACAGGGCAATGGCCTTACACTGCCCTCCAGTGCTGTAGCCAACTGCCAATGTCCTATCTGTTTCTGTAGGAAGTTATTGTTTATGAAAATACTGTAAAATATGCTTAAGTCACCATAATTCAGCACCATTTTAATTACATAAATTATAAAAAGAAATAACTCACATAAAGTTAAGACAAATTTCATTTTTTGTTCATTCCACAGCTTCTCATTCTTTATACATGGCAATTAGATATTAGACAATTAGACCTGAATTCAATACACATGCCATAACTGTGACAGGAATCAGAACCTGGAATCCTGACAAATAAGTTGTCATGGAATTCCGCATCTTGCTTTAACTGTACTTTAAACTTTTCAGTTATGAGCCACATAAAAGTATGAAAATATGCAAACTGTGTGGCTACACGTATGTGCTGTCTAATATTTAATTACCAAATTCTGATCAACATTGGTCACAGGTTTCTACTTATAAGCTCCGAAGAAGCTAATTTATGAAAATGTAAGAAGATGAGAATCTCAAAATCATATCTGCATACTTTGCTATTGTTTTATAATATCTGGAAAAACATGCCAATTGTTAACTGTGAAGTGGAATTCCTGGGAAAGAAGATAATGAACCACCAATGAAAGAAGAGGAAATGGTGGGCATACTTAATTACTTTATGTCAATGTTTGTAAAAGAGAAAGGCATGAAGGAGGAGCTAATTCTGAATTGATTCAAATTGAAATAAGACATTATAAGCAACAAATTATGGCGAATGTAGGCAACGCAGTGGATGAGAATACATATTTTAAAAATAAGCCTGCCTATATACCACAGACGGCAGTAAGAGAGAAGATAAAAGGATATAGAAGTAAAGGAAGGGGCAGGGTTCAAAGCTCATCCTAAGAGAGAAAGTAGAGAATAAAAGTTAATGGTAGTTTTTCAGAGTGGTTAGACAAAAGTACAACATTTCACAAATTTCTATTCTGAGATCAGCTTCATTCATGGTGTACGGTACATATTAAGTTCTATAAGGTGCTGAGTTCAAATGTTCATACCATAGAAAAATGCTAGTAGATAATTTATGTCATACATATAGGAAAATAAGAAATGCAAGTAGACCATTCTGTGCATTCAACTTGCTCCACCAGTTAAGAAAATTAAAGCTAATCTCATGTGGGCTTAAGTCCACTTGCTTGCGTGTCCCAAAAAATTTATTCCCTTGTCAATAAAAGCTCTGTCTAACACAATCTTGGATATATTCATTGGCTTAACCTTCACTGCTTATTGGGGGATGAAATTTCAAACACTAATGACTATCTGAGAGAAAAAATTCTTAATCATCATCTCAAATGGGAAACACCTTATTTTGAAATAGAACATAGAACAGTACAGCACAGTACAGTACAGGACCTTCGACCCACGATGTCATGCCGAACGTTTACCCCAGTCCTAAAGTCTATCTAACATACACCCCGACATTATACTATCATCTATGTGCCTATTTAATAGCCGCTTAAATGCCCCTAATGAGGCCAACTCCACTACTCTCTCCGGCAATACATTCCACGCCCCTACCACTCTCTGAGTAAAGTAATTGGAATTGAAATCCTGTATTAAATTGTGAGGAATAAAGGAAACTTCAAGATGAACATGACAACAAATTGGTATGGAAATAAAACATCGCATGCAAAGGCAATTTCTGCAAGCATGAAGCGATATGTTTTAAGTTGAAATATTAGAAGTAATAACTTCTAACAACTTAAATTGGCACCTGAAGTTCTAAAGCCAGTAGTGGGTAAATTTACCATATTATATATGTCAATAGATTCCGTTCATTGTATTCATTGTTTTAAAAAGTCTACTTAGCCTATGTATTCGCACTTCCAAATTCCTTTAAAATCCATTATATTGTCCTTTTGACTTTTTCATTTTTTAACTATAATTTTGCTCAGTGCTGGTTCAATATTTGTGAACCTAATTCTTAGATTATCTGCTGGATGATGCAAAATATAACTGGCCCCTCTTTTCTCATGTGTTCAGTCTCTCTTTATCCATACTGGTTAATATTCAACTAATGTTGTTTCTCAGTTCCCCATTAGAAGCACATCAATGATGATTTTAATATGTTTAATGTGATGAATCTAAATATTGAAACTTCTTTGCAAATAGATGAATATGCAAATACGTATGATATAACACGAAGTTATGTAAATTCCTACTTTATGATGATATTATTGCCTTAACAATTAAATGAAAGTAGTTCAGTTTGAAAATGGTATTGAAAGTTTGCAAAGTTTTTATTTAAATTATTTTCTCATTGACGTTGCATTATAAGCTGCATGTAAGAATTACGTCAAAATCACAAGAAGTCATTATCTTAACATTGTGACACATGAAAGTAACATGAAGGATTACTTCTCTTTCCTTGAAATGAGCACAGATCAGAGAGGGGCTACAAAGTATAGTAACAATTCTCTGACCTATATTTCCTTTATAGCTCCCCATTGAGAGGACAAGATGGCACAATTCACTCTAAATCTAATGCTTTGTGAATGAATACAAAATATAGTGGCCAGAATAATTAGTTAATGTCAATGTGTTTATATTTGTTTCTTTGAAAACAAACATTACAAAATAAGGTTAAATGCTGATTCAACCCTTTACTAAAGCATGACACAGTGACTGAAAACAAGGCCTGCATCTCATAAAGATTTGGGATTATTCTGACACATTGAAACCAAACTGCTTCAGCCATTGGAATCAAACTTATCTTCAACAAATGGTTTGATCTCATTCCATCCTGATGTCAAAAAGATTCTGCTCCAGTCACTCATAAAATGAGTGATGATTAAATACCAGGTAGTACCTCAAGTCACCCAGGACCAAGGATTTGCATTTTTTTCAGTGGCAGGAAGTCACGTCTGATAACGTATCAAGAACTCAAGTGGTCCTGAAGACAGAATGGTGCATGCATTGATTGAGTACACACACTTTTCCATTTAGATTAAAGCATTGAGACAGACTTTCTTCTCATTTCCATTAGACTAAATCAGGACGAGTCAGACTGGCATCTACTGATCAAAATTAGCAAACATTGCCTACTCTGTAGATGGTAACATTGACTGCAGTCAAATTATCATTAACTTGTACGGATTGTACAGGATCCTATTCTTTATTAACTCTGCAATATTTATTCAATTTAAATTGCATAACTAATTGCTCCTCAAGGCCTTATTTACTGAAAATGTATATAATAACAAAATGTTTGAAACAAACAGGTTTTCAATGCTGCATAACTCTCAAGTGATTTATATTTTATTTATAAAATTCTACATGTTCAACAGTATAAATGAGAAAAACAAATTCAACTGGTTTGCCAGCTCTACAGAAAAAAATAATAACATTCCACATGCTAAACCAAATTAAACCAGTTCAACTTGTTTCAGGGTAAGATGTATTTATGCTAGTGATTTTAGAGAGGCATTGGAGTAGAGCAAAGGAAAAGTGGCCAAAAACTAATACGTGAACCTTTGCAGGAGACTATGGGATGATCCAGTCTTCGCAGCAGGAAGTGATAGTTACAGGAAGCACATCTCAGGGAAATCACAGGCATACAACTTTGATGTATCTGAGACACTGTTCCTGCAAGCACTGCTTCCTGGTAGAAGTTCTGGATAACAAAATTATCCTTCAGGCACTTGAAGTCACTTGATGGGAACTACTATTTTTACAAAACTGTTAGATCTTTCTTGGCGTTACTCAGAGTAAGTTGGAATGTATGTTATCAACAAGGCGTATACTACTTCACATAACACACAAAGTATTCTAATTGAATAAACACTCCACTTTCTCCATAGACTGCAGATACGTTTTGAATAAAAATAACAAAGATCCACGCAAGTAAAATAAAAAATAAGAAAGCTCCTCAATACAGTAATGCCATTTTGCCTTTCCTGACACTCTGAACAAACTCAAGTCTTTATCCCCCTTCTTGAAATATAGCTTGTTATGATGTAAAAGTTTAAAAGCTGAGTGCTTAAATCCTTGTTATACATGGCAAGCTTAACTCAATTAGTTTTTGTAAGTGAATCTTTTACTAAAACTGCATGTGTATGAAATAAACTTAGACCTTTTCTTTAAAAGACAATTTCGAATGGGAGTAAAATGGCCTGAAGTGGTCTCAGTTTAGATAGTGAAAACATAATATCTTCTTGCAAACTTTACCTCATGAAAGGAAGATAAATGCACTTTTAGAAAAACAAGTGAACAACATTTGGCGACAGCAAGAATTAACTAAGTACCTGCTGTGCCTGTAATGTTCCAGGGGTGGGAAGGAAATACATTCTTTTGTACATGCACAGGAACTTCAGCTGCATGGTGTTTCCTAGGAATTGAGACTCCTTACATCAATAATACATTCCTGTGCAAGTGTATTTTTTATAAGCCCTTTGAACCTGAATAATGAGCTGGTGGGTGGACACAGTAGTGTACGCAGGAGTGGGATTTGCACCATTGACCAGAAGCTTGACTGGAGCAGAGAGACCAGGGCAAAGATTAGCTAGAACAATGTAAAGCTTACCTTCTGAACTCTCAAACTTTCCTCACCATCTTCAAGATTCAAATCAGGAGAGCAATAGAATAATCACCGTTTTCATAGAAGGATGAGTCTACAACAATGTCGAATCTCACTACCATTGAAAACAGCTCACACACCAGTGCCAATCAGCAGGCCCAATATCCATTACAGGTGTACCGTTCTATCTACAGAATACACTGCAGCAACTCACTTAGGTTATTTTGACAGCAATTTTATCTACTGCAATGTCTACCACCACAAAGGAAAGAGTATCAGTGTTTAGAGAATATAACTTCCCAACTCCTTTCCAAAACTCACAAAACACCAGAGCAGCCATCCATTACTATTTCTTCATTGCTGAAGAAACTGAATACTTCAAAGGTTATAGTCCCTGACAACATTCCAGCAATTGTATTGAAGATGTGTGCCCCAGAATTAGCCATGGCCCTAGCCAGGTTGTTCCAGTATCGGTACAACACTGGCATCTACCCAACAATAAAGAAAATTTTACAGATGTTTCCTGTGTACAAAAAGCAGGACAAATCCAATATGGTCAATTACCATTCTGACAGTCTACTCTCAATCCTTAGCAAGTTGATTATAGTGGTTGCTGACAGTGCTTTCAATTTGAACTTGCAAATAATTAATCTACTTAATGATGCTCAGTTTAAGTTCTGCAGGGGACCACTCAACTCTTAATTTTGTTACAATCTGGAACAAAACATGGGCGTAGAGCTGGAATCCACAGGTGAGGTGAGAATGACTGCCATTGACATCAAGGCTGCTTTGGACAGAGTGAAGCATCAATGAGTCAATGGGAAAAACTCTCTGCTGGTTAGTGTCATACTTGGCAGAAAAGAATATGGTTGCGCTGGTGAGAGGCCAATCATCTCAGCCCCAGTTTATCACTGCAGGAGTTCTTCAGGGTAGTGTTCTTGGCCCTAACATTTTCAAACATCTTCATCAATCACCCACCCTTCCCTGATATGGCCATGAGTGGGATGTTCACCAATGATTGAACAATGTTCGGCTCCATTTGTGACTCCTCAGACACTGAAGCAGCCGATCTGTCTATAGAGTGAGTCCTGGACAACATTTAGACTTGTACTGATAAGCAGCAAGTAACAGTCATTTCACGTAAGTGCCAGAAAGTCACTATTTCCAATAAGAGGGAATGTAATCATCGCCCCTTGATGTCATTACCATTGCTGAATCTCCTACTATTAATACCCTGGCAATTAACTATGACCATAAAATGAACTGTATCAGCACTATAAATATCATCACTACAAAAGCAGTCCAAAGGTTAACAATTCAATTCCTGTCTCCCCAATGCCTGTCTAACATCTACAAGGTACAAAACAGGAGTGTGATTGAATTCTTTCCACTTGGCCGGAAGAGTACAACTCCAACAGCACTCAAGAACCTTAAAATCATCCAGGAAAAAGACAGCTTTGTCTTTGCCCTGGATGGCACCACAGCCACCACCTTCAATAGCTTCAACTTTAATTCCCTTCCTCTCTGTTGCACATTGGCAGGCATGTGCATTATTGACACAATACAATGCCATTATTCATCAAAGCTCCTTCAAAAGTACTTTCTAAACTCACACACTCTGTCTTCTAGAAAGACAAAAGCAGTTGATGCATGGGAACATCATCACCTACAAGTTTACCATCAAGTCACATAGCATCCTGCCTTGGCAATACGGTCTTTTTCCTTCAATGTTGCTGTGACAGAATCCCAGAACTCCCTGCTTCCCAGCACTGTTGGTGTCTCTACAAGCCAATGGCTGCAGCATTTAAAGAAAGTAGCTCACATTGTCCTTCTCGAGGATGGGTAATAAATGCTGGCTCGGCCAGTGATACCCACATCCCTTGAATAAGATTTTTAAACAAGCCTATGTTATCAATTTTAGCCCTTATTAAATGCTTGCTATTAAGAATTGGTTTGTGAGCCTCCGGAAAGTGATGTATTCAGAGAGAGACAACACCTGGAAATGTGACAATTATAGCACAGCCAGCATGGAAACATGTTTTCTTTCATTTTCTTGGCCTGTTTAAGAACTTTAGAAAGGTGATATTGCACATCCTAGCTCATAATGCCACCACGCTGTGAATGTTGTCATATCTCAAAAGTTTGAAGTCCCACAACTTATGACAATAAAAATAAAATGCAGCTCAGTAACAGAAATCATTGTGAATGTTATACACTACACAGTGAAAAATAAGACCATAAAATGAGTAAGAAATGGCTATAAACGTTGTCTCCTTCCTGAGAACCTACTTTCCTTATTTAATGGTGTGACTCAACATTTGTCACCAAGAACTTCCTTCAAAAAAGTACTTATATAGGATGCTAGTGAAAATGACTGAGGTCAGTATTACTGGCAGTGCAAGGAAGGGTATGGCAACCATGACACAATGCCTGGCCAGTTTTCCACAGTAGAGAAGTCCAGTAGAGAATGAAGCAACATATTAACAATGGCATCACTGTCACATCAGGCTTCACCATCTACAGTAACTTTAGATTTGTTTTTCTAAAAGGTAGTGGACTTTGATGCAAAAATAAATGGTACTTTCCTGAGCCATGCAAACACAGAGCCTAGCAAGCTTTGTTTCTGCTTTAGGCTGAATAAGTTAATCACAGACAAAGTGGCACAGTGGCTCAGTGGTTAGCACTGCTGACTCACAACTCCAGGGACCAGGGTTTAATTCCACCCTCAGGCGAATGTCTGTGTGGAGTTTGCACATTCTGCCCGTGTCTGTGTGTGTTTCCTCCGGGTGCTCTGGTTTCCTCCCACATTCCAAGGATGTGTAGGCTAGGTGGATTGGCTATGCTAAATTGCCCGTAGTGTTCAGGGATGTGCAGATTCAGTAGATTATATGGGTCTGGGTGGGGTGCTCTGAGGGTCGGTATGGACTTGTTGGGCCAAAGGGCCTGTTTCCACACTGTAGGGATTCTATGAAAGCAGCAATGCCAATACAATATATCTCAAATAGCCTACACTGTTTTTGGATTTCCACCCAAATAGTTAAGGTCATGTAAGATTGCCACAGTCCCAGAAGACCATAGGACTGCTCTCTAATAAATGCCCTCATTCGGCATATTTAAGTGACTCTTGGATAGGCACAAAAAAGACACTAAATGTAGGGTATGCAGGGTAGTTTAATCTTAGAGTAGGATAATAGGTCAGCACAACATCATGGACTGAAGGGCCTGCACTGTGCTGTACTGTTCTATGATCTATGTTCTAGATGACAGGTGGTGGTTTAACAGCACAGAATTAGGCCGTTTAGTCCCTCAGGCCTTTTCAATTAAACTATAGCTGATCTGTTCTTAACTCCATTTATGTACCTTGATTCTTTATATTTTAGTACCGCGGCTAATAAAGGGTGATTTCCCAAATTTCCCAAATTATCAATCAATCTAGCCTTAATATCATTTTGGGCAAAAGAGTTCCAATTTTTTACTCGCTGCTATGTAAAGAAGTGTTCCACTGCAGGATTTAATATCTTGCTGGCATGTCAATTCACACTGGTTCCCTAAACCTCATCTCTAAACCCTGGAAGAGGCACCAGAATGTGTGTGCCCTAGTTATAAAGTTATGCCCGTTCTTTTGGCTGCTCCCATCAGCAGAAATAATTTTTATCTGTCTTACAAAAATCCTTTAATTATCTAAAATACCTCAATTAGATTGTCCTTAACTTTGTATACTGAACGGACTAAAAGCCTAGACCAATTAATTAGTCTCAAGGTTCAATCCTTTTAAGCACTGATATAATTCTGCTGAACCTAGGTACATCTCCTTCAAGGCCAATTTATCCTTCCTTTGGGTTAGTACCAAGACTGGACATAGCTATCTGGATGCAGTCTAACCAGAGATACTAGGAACTGCAAATGCTGGAGAATCTGAGATAACAAAGTGTAGAGCTGGATGGACACAGCTGGCCAAGCAACATCAGAGGAGCAGGAAAGCCGACATTTCAGGCCTACACTCTTCTTCAGAAATTTCTGAAGAAGCATCTAGGCCCAAAACGTCAGCCTTCCTGCTCCTCCGATGCTGCTTGGTCTGCTGTGTTCATCCAGCTCTACACCTTATCATTGCAGTCTAACCAGAGTTGGCATAACTCCCAACCATTTGCATTCCAGCCTCCTTAAGGGAAGGACTAACTTACAAATATGTAAATTGAGAGGAGGAGTGGACCATTCAGCCCCTTTGGCCAGTGCCACCACTCACCAAGACCATGGCCCATTTGATTACAACATATTCCTGACTATTACAATAACATTTCAGCCTCTTGGTCATTGAGAATCCTTCTACCACTGCCACGGATACATTCAAAGACTCAGTCTTCCCCACTTTTCAAGGAAGTGGGTTCCAAAGACTCTACTGCCCTCTGTGAAAGAACAAAATTTCTCTGTAGTTTTGTCTTAAATCAGTAATGACTTATTTTAAAACAGTAATGGCTAATTCTAGATTCTCCCTCTAGAGGAAACATCAGTCCCTTATTCACTTAGTCACAATCCATCAGGATCCATATCTTTTGGTTAAGTCACCTCTTTCCTTTCTAAACTACAAGGGATACAAGCCTGAACAACAATTCCCCATGAGGCAACCTGCCTATTCCAGATAGTAGTCTATTAGATACTCTCTGAACTATTTCCAATAACTAACCTTTTGCAAGCCATGCATTAGGGCACCTGAATTCTACTGCAGCTTGAATTGTAGTTTTTTGCAACTTGAATAGAATAGGTCATTTGTATCCTTGCCACCAAAATGAACAAAATAGTATTTTCACAAATTATAGTCTACTTGCTAATCATTTAACCTGCCTGTATCTTTTTGCGACCTCGTCTTCTGTCCCCTTGACAATTGATTTCCTATATATTTTTGTGGCATTATCAAATTTGGGAACAATGTCTTCCATCCTTTCATCACTGCTCCCTATAACATACACTTGGTACAGCTTTAAAACTAGAAATTTACTTCTTCATTCCTCTTGTTTCCAATCAGTGGGACCATCTTCTAGCCATGCCAACATCACCCATAAG
Organism: Stegostoma tigrinum; assembly: GCF_030684315.1. Taxonomy (NCBI): domain Eukaryota; kingdom Metazoa; phylum Chordata; class Chondrichthyes; order Orectolobiformes; family Stegostomatidae; genus Stegostoma; species Stegostoma tigrinum. The sequence goes on from NC_081372.1 coordinate 27,285,087, forward strand.
AACGTTTACCTTCCACAAAAAATGTTACTAAATGCCTTCTGGAATTCAAAGTACCATGCATCCATCAGTTCCCATCTATCCAGAGTACATATTAATTCTTCAAAGAGCTCCATAAAATTGGTTAAACATGATTTCCCTTTCACTACACTCTGCTTATTCTGCCTGATTACCTTGAACTTTTGTAAGTGCCCTGCTATAATGCCTTTAATAACTATGACAAATGTTAAGCTAACTGGTATGTAGATTCCTGCTTTCTAATTCCCTCCCTTTTTGAATAAAGAAGTTACATTCACTGTATTTCTATATAATGAAATCTTCCCTGTTTCTGGGAAATTTTAGAAAATTAGAACTGGTACAATTAAATATTTCACTAATCACTTCTTTTAAGATCCTACTTGGGACTGGAAACTTGCTAATATTCAGTTACAATCAAACAGATAGAGAACATTAATGTTCAGGTGGACATGATGTGATTAGGATGAGGGTAGGTAATGGGTTAGTGGTATTATCACTAGAATATTAATCCAAAAACTCAGCTACTGTTTCAAGGACATGAGGTTTGAATACTACCACAGCAGATGGTGGAATTTGAATTCAATAAGAAATATCTGGAACTAAGAATCTACTAATGACCATGAAACCATTGTTGATTTTCCTAAAAGCTAATCCCGTCTGGCTTGTTAATAACCTTCAGAGAAGAAAATCTGCCATCCTCACTCAGTTTGGCCTACATGTGACGCCAGATCCACAGCAAAGTAGTTGACTTTTGCTGCTCTCTGGGCAATTAGAGATGGGCAATGAATGCTGGCCTAGCTGGCAATGCCCACATCCGGTGAATGAATAAAAATAGGTGCCATTGGGTGCTCATCACTTGTGAAATCATGTCCTGGTAATTTTGAGAAAGGAATATGGGATGACAGAAATTTAATGGTAAGAGGAGCATGAAGAAATAAAATAAATCAAAATGAACTTGAAATACGAATGGCTGATTAATTAAGTGGATGAACTTTTCATTAAGCTTTCTGATCTTGGGAATGCTACACTGGTTTCAGCAATTCCTATGGAAATGAGGAAAATTAGCAAACATTCTATAACTTTTTACTATTATCCTGTCATCCCTGTTAGGAAGGGCTTGGTTAGATTCATTTTTGCATCGTCCATTATCTGGAATGCATACTCTGGAGTGAGTTGGCATATCATTACAAAGTTCCAGATGGGAGATCCACTCCTTTGTTTCTTTCTCAACCTATTTTCCCAGGTCATGATTCACTGTGGGCTCCTGGCAGGACTCCCAATATCCAGAGGTAACTTCAATTTGAGCCACTCGGGAAAGGTAAGCATATTTTTAACAGTGCAGTGCATAACAACAGCAATAGTAATTATTCATCCGACGTTCAAAATTAAGTGGCGTATTTCGCTAATTGGTTAAACATTGTCTGTTATATGTTTTTACTTCATGTTAAACAAAGCTTTGAGATTTATATGGATCCTCACTGATACCCTATCTTTGTATCCTTAGCTATGGAGACAAATATGTATCAGGGCTACATTAGCTTTCTAGCAATGTTTATGATAAATATCCTGAATGATGTTCAATATTTGGTGCAAAGCTTCGTCAAATGTCAAATTGTTATGTTAGCAATTTTGTTCTTAGGGTTACCCAATGTTGCAAAATATTGTTTCCGAATCACACAGTACTCAATATCTTTTGGCTCTATCCAAATCTTGAATCAGTTATTTTCTTTACTGCTCTTAATTTTTTTTTGTAGATCTAGTTTTACAGGAGGACAAAATAGGGAAAAGAACGGCCAGACTGCCCTAATCAACTGGTTCACACTGGTAATTTGGTAACATGTCAAACTGGTAATATACAAACAAAGAACAGGATTCTTCTCATTTTGTTATGCATTTTTAAGAAGAAAACTATCCAAAAAGTGATGTCTGAAAGAATGGCTGAACCACTGAATGACCGTTAAATGTCATAAGGAAGATAATTAAATTCTGAAAAAGATAATTGGGGAAAGATGGGAAGATGACCCAAGGTGCAGTAATCCAGAAAAGATTAATATCAAAAAAATTTTGCATCAATGACTAAGATTTAAATGTCATGCTGACATGTGCTACTCATATTAGTTCCCTAATCTCATCTTACACATCCAATTCCCCTATCGGATGATTCAGTACCTTTAGTTGTTTATGCTGATGATCATTCACTTCCACATTCTTCGTCAATGCTTAACCATTCAACAGGAAGTAATTTTCAACTTCAGGTTCACAATCTTTTTTGCATCTTTCTTATTTTTTGTTCCTCTTCAAAGAACGAGATATTGTAAATAAAATGCTGTAAACTGATTCATTGTCACACATGAATGAAATAAAAACCACTTGTTAATCTTGAAAAATATCCACACAAATTTAGGGAAAACATTTGAATTGGATAGCTACGGTCCTGAGTCATTTTGTCCAGTGAAAATGGAATTTTGCACATTTGGTTCCTACCAGATTGAAACTAAATTTTGGACCAGTTGTAAAGATTCTTGTATTTATAATTACACTATGCAAATCAGATATTTATAAAATTAGTATGGAATACTAATAGAATGCATATCTAAGAGTGTTTTTAAATGCTGCCAATGGGTGGTTTAAATGTTTAAAAGTAGCTTTAAAAGTTGATTAGTTGATGCACTTCACTCAGATTCAAATATAATACATGAGGCATTGTGAGCATGCTAAGAGTAATGGGCTGAGCACCAACTTTTCATGTTCCAATGTTCCTAATCTCTCATAAATTATTCCAGTTATTAATGAATGCATTTGAAAATGTAGTTAAATAATGAGAAAGACATGGAATGAGATATTTTAGTTAAAAGTATTTTAATGACAGATCATTGCATCAATTTCACATCAGCGTGATAGTAGGATATTCAACAATAATCACTGGACTTTTGTAATTTATGCTTAATGTTAAAAATGCAGTATGCTGATTATCTATGTGAGAGCACCAACTGAATGTTACATATTCCAACAATACAAAATACAAAGTCTCCAACCACACATATTAGAATCAGTCTTAAAAAAACTGTTTTCTCAATGAAAACTTTGTTGTGATCTTGAGAGCTTGTAATTGAGGGCTTGAGGTTGTATTCTGAAACTGGTAAATGTGGTTTTATCCTCCTTCACATTAACAATTTTGCTGGTGAGGATCCAATATTTAATTGGTTTTCTTTATTATTAAGAGTTAATTCTTAGTCTGGATTCAAATTCACCAATAACTTCAGTTCTGATTATTCTTTCTGCTGTGCTGTATGACCTAGGATGGAATGGAGAAAGTGTCACCTGGTGGATTCCTGTTTTCAAAGTGAACTTCCTGAAATCCACATTGATGAATTCAAGTCCATCTTCTGGTAAGAATTCTTCCAAGAAAAGGTTAACCATGATGATCCTTTCAGTGCTCCGATAGTAAATCTGCTGTGGATGAATGAAACCTTGCCTCTTCAATTCATCTTTAATAATATTTGAGAAGGACGAAACACATCTTCCCATTAAACTCAATCAGATCCATTTCTAGTCTTTCTTATAATCTTTCCAGAAATCAGACCTAATTCTCTCGTATCTTTGCTACTTTTCTCAGAAAACTTTCACAGCACTTCATACAGAGTTAATGGAAGTCCAAAGAACTTACGTAAGACAAAAAAAATCTATCAGCTGCTTTGTACATACCATGCTGAATTAACTCACTTTTACTTAAGTATCCACACATATTGTATTCAGTCTCATCTCCTACCAGTCTCTGAATTAAAATCCCAGAATCATATATCTGTGCATGTCCACATTGAGAAACCAGGACGAAAAGGAATTAATTATGAGGACATATTGTATAGGCTTCACTTACATTGCTTTGAGTCAAGAAAATTAATCTAATTAAGATAAATTAGATGGTTGAAGAATTTAACGGGCTAGGTAGCAGGCAACTATTTCCTGTGGTGGGGAAATTCAGTACAAAAATGCATAACCTTTAATTTACAGCAAAACTAATTAGAGTGTGTCTGAACAATTTCTGTACACAAAAGGTGGTGAAAATACTAAACTCCCTTCCCACAACACATTAGGGCCAAGTCAATAGGAAATTTCAAACCTAATATTAATAGATGTTTGTGAGTATGTGTATTAAGCAATTTGAAATTGAGGCATATTAACTCAATAAAAATGCTGATTAGCCAAGATGTAAATGAATGGCAGAACATATTTGAGGGAATAAATGAGTTAATTCTCCTCCTATTTCCATACGTACCTCTTTATTAGACAATTTAAGGATTTGTCTAACCAAACTGTTTTGCTAGCATGACTTTGTTCATGTGTGATATCCTACTATAGTTCACATATTGTTGTTGCACATTGCCTCCTTACCAAAGTAAAAAATAGAAAACCGGCTGAACTGACAGGATATAAATCTATCCCAAAGGACATCTAACCTCAAGTTTTCTATAAGTCAGGAAAGGACAATTATATGGACTGGCAAAGTTTACAATGGGCAGCTGTTCCACTAGTGCATGGTAGCTCAATTTAATTACACTGTGAAATTAATTAATTCTTTCCAATGAGAAGGTAAGGTTTAGAAATATCAGACCAGTAAGACTTAAAACTGGGGGCTTGTCCATTGCTGCCCAACAATAAATGTTAAATATATTTACATCTTAATATTTGTAACTTTCTGCAAGGGAGCCCATTCAGAATTTTAGCTGTGGCAGCTCTGACACAACACATCCTATCAGAACTGGCAAATCAGCATATATTATGGTGTTGGAACCCATAGTCTTCCTATTCATGGACTATCAATTAAATAAAGGCAAATAATAAAACTATTTAATGAAATAAAACTGATGAATGAAAAAGATATTGAAAGTAATCTTAATTCCCTCTGTTCTGCATGAAATGTTATTAGAAAAGCAGACCATAGTGTGGTAGGCTTATGCATATCATTAAGCAGTATTAATATTGAATGAACTGGGGAAAGGTGAATCAGATTCCAAGTCACACTATTTGTCCCCATGTTATTAATTACCTCCATGCATTTTTTTCATAGAATGTGAATTGATTGTATCTCCAGCTTCCTCCATGGTCTCTGCTACTGCAGCTGTGTGGTCAGTAAATAGGAAGTGTACTTTAAACAGAATAACAAAAGCAAGTTATTGTGGATTATTAAAATCTGAAATAAGAACAGGAAATATTGGAAATTCTCAGACAGTATCTATGGAAGGGGAAATAGACATAATCTTTCAGGTCAAAGACCTATCCTAAACTGGGAAATGCTTAAATAAGTGAAGTGTTGTTGGGGTCGGATCAAACTTCCAAAGTGAAAGGTATGGAAGTAGCAGAGATTAAATGGCAGAAGGGTTGAAAATGTTGGGCAGAAGCAAGAGGCCATGGGCAAATAATGAAACAAAATATCTGTCTAGACGGGATCTGAATGGCAGAATTCTGAACAACTCCACTGAAAACAAAAAAGAAAAACAAGAGAAAAAAAATCAAACTCATCAAACAGAAACAATTTGGAAAGAAAAATATGGCCCAAAAGTGTTGAACTCAGTGTTGAGTTCAGAAGGCTATACAATGGTTTACCATAAAATGAGGTGCTCTTCCTCGAACTCTGTTGAAACACTGCAGGAGGCTAAGGCCAGAGTAAATGGATGATTAAAATTACAATCATTGATTCATTGTGTTGAGTATGGATTTTAGCATACTACAAGTACCAATGGTTTGAAGAGCACTGAATCACTTCAATGATCACAGATTCGTAATGCTAACTTATTTTCATTCTCCACAGGCTCAGCCAGAATTGCTTGTCCACTTATTCTTATTTTAGTTCTGGCAACATAAATTGTGCCATTTATTTTTTCATAGCAAAAATCCATTAAAAATTACATCTATAAATGAAGCAGTTTGATTTCCAACGTTATATTGTGATCGTAAATACAGTTGAGTAGTTTTAAAGAGAAAGTGGTGAGGTACTTGTCACTGGTCTGAGTGTTTGAAATCTCCCAAAGATGTAACAATTTTGCAGGTGCTTATAACTTCAAAAAGCTTCTCCAGTGAAGGAGCTAGTGTAGACAAGAAAAAAAAAGTGCAAGCATTATTTTAGCACTCGTTTTCAAATAAGGAAAATGAAATCACTTTCCATTTGAGCTTAAAATTCACTCCATATTTTCAACCATGTGGTAAATGCACTGCGGCAGCAGGGAGACTGTAAGAAAGTTTGTGAAGCCCAGAATATGCCTTTTTAAAGAGATATTATTAAAATGAGATCCTAAGATGACTGATAGAAAAAAAAAACACCATTCCAGGTTAGTTACTGAATTAGTTCATTACATTTGCTGTAATTATTTGGTTAGCATTTGTCCTCCACATTTTAATTAGCATACTTCACCATAGACTTGATTGATAACAAAAAAAAGTGCTGAAGTTTAAAAAAAAATTTTTAAGACACCTATGTGTTTTAGAGTCTCTCAAAGTGTGTCACTGTCATTGACCTGCAGCCACTGTTGTTTTTTATGGTGCTTGAAGCCAAGGTTTTGAACTTGACATACACTTTGCTACTGGACTAGTTAATAGCTCTGAAACTTGGACTTATGAACTGTCTTCACGAGTCATCATCTTAACTTAAATGGATAGTCAGCTACAAAGTGAAATATGCCTACACTTCTACTGAAGACGTGGAACAACTGGCATTTTTTTTTTTACGAAACTGTCGTAGTGGGTCCCAGTTAGTCAGTCATTGTGTGATTGGAGGTATGAGGTACCGAATAAAGCAAGTACAAAATGCTTGAACATAATAAAAATCAATTTCAGTAAAAAGTACAGATTTTAAATTCCTTTGCAATACAAGTTCTCAGGCTAACAAGAGCTAGAAAGTATATGTAATGCCAGCAAAACGATAATGTGAGAAATGTGCAAAAAGTGTGCTCCTGTAAATAGTCTATATTTACAGAAGTTACCTGTTGGCTCCTGATGTTAGGATTCAGAACACAAAAGTGGACATTTTTCTTAAAAAAAGGAAGTTACAAATTTAAATGTATTAAATAGAAGTTTTTATTAACAGATTTACAAAATGCAATTAGAACAGAATTCACTATTTACAGAAGTGATCTGAGCCTTAATCAAGGTTATACATTTATAAAATTTGTGAAGAGTTATCAAAGCACTAAAATAGCATCGTGTATCTACAAAACGCTGAAAGCAGTTCCAGAAAACTTCAACATTTACATGTTCTTTCGGATTTTAATCAAAAGTAGTCTGATCACATTTTGTACGTGCTGCTACATAAAGGCTTACTAAACAGGATATTCTATTTGGAATGATCCCTGACTAATACATTTCCGTTTTTAATACGAGTGTGCTTCCGACATCAAAAAAATTCCATCTCATTTGTTTTTCCAACCAGCGACTTATCAATTTCTGGTTCATTTTATTTCCCGCTCGGCTAAAATCGGAAGCCAACCAGTGATTTCCGGAAACTTTGGTTGAGTTAGAAGCGTATACATGGTCACTATAACACAGTTTAAAATATTTTGTTTTTAAAAAAATTTTTTAAAAAAATGATAAACAAATTACAGACTTAACCGGCTTGAATTAGCCAGAGAGGCAGGCACTGTAATAGACCGCATTGCTGGCATCCGACAGTGCTGAAATGAAACTGCTCTCCTCGCAAGACACACCTCTCGGGTTCAGTTTCGACAGAGAGACTGGAAAGGTTTGCCCAGGGGCATCCAGACGAGTCCTTGCTAGATTTAAATATTGGTCGAACTCGCTCCGATCAACATCTGTCCAAAACTCAGTTGGAGCCAAGTGTTCCACGTCGCCTTCAGGAGGAGGCGAGAGTTGGCCCAGGTGAGCAGCCACCCCGCCCTGGCCTGAGGGGCACAGCTGGCTGTAGTACAGATGCTGTGGGTTCCGAACCAGTTCGGCCACATTGGCAGAGATTTGCTCGGAGTAGGACAGGGCGCCTGCTTTCTCGCGGCTGTAGTCTATGTGCTGATGCTGGTAGTTCCTGTAAGGGACGCTGCCGTCTTCGTGTATGTGCGATGGAAAGAACACTGGATCCAACACGTCCAAGGGGGACATCTCCGGAGTGGGCAGCCCATAGTTGTCGAACTCCGAGGCCATACCGTGCAGCTCAGTGTAGTGACAGAGGGGAGGAAGTTGGTGTTGGCCGGAGTGTCTCCCTTCATGCTGACCCCTGGGGAAGTTATCACCACAAACTCCGTGGCTGTTCCTGAGGCCGGAGCTGTGGGTCTGGGCCAGCAGATTACTCTCGATTCGTTTGACTTTCTTGCTCTGTTTCTTCCGGCGAGGTCGGTATTTGTAGTTGGGATGGTCTTGCAAGTGCTGGACACGGAGTCTCTCAGCCTCTTCCACAAAGGGACGCTTCTCGTCAAAGGGAAGGGATTTCCACGACTGTCCTGCGAGGTCACAAACACAAACATCAAGTTGGCACAGAGTGAAGTCCCAGAGAGCAGGGCGCAACTCAATATACATTGAAAGCGTCAAATTTACAGTGGGGTGGCCGATCAGACACTTTCAGAACAAAATAAGTTCATTCGAGAAAGATTTGCTAAAAATGGTTTGGGAAAAGCCAAGTTGTTTTGAACAAGGGGGAAATAATTGCTGGAAAAGCTCGGCAGGTTCGGCAGCTTCTGGGGCGAGAAATCAGATTTAGCGTTTCGGTTGAGTGACCCTTCCTCAATTGTTTTAAACACAATTCACTTTGAGATCCTTCGCACTAAAGGACAAAAAGACTTTCAGGAGTTTTTGAGGCAGTCGCACCTTAATTTCGGGTTATGTTAGCCGATCGTCTTTTGATTCCATGTCCTTACCTAGTCAGGATCCACTATTAAATTGCACACACATGCTGGTGATTTTACTGGATTTTGTTTTAAAAACCTCCCACGCACCACACACCCCCCACCCCCCGAAGATGGAACTGCTCTCACTACGAGAATTGATGCTCTCTACTTACCGAGCATTTTACTTAACACTGCATTGTGCAGATCAGGGTTTTGTTGGGCCAGCCTTTTCCTTTCGTCTTTCGCCCAGACCATGAACGCGTTCATGGGGCGCCGAATCCGTGATTCCCCCTCTGCCTTGCCTTCTGATTTAGCCGCGGGTTGAGCTGATGTAAGTCGGGTTTGAGAGGCAGGGCTCTGGGACTGAGCCCATGGAGAAACGGCCGTTTCCAAGCCAGAGCCCCCGGGCTGCGAATCCTCTACAACGCAGAAATCGGCCTCAGAAATACTCATTCCAGCCAAAACACTTCGATCTGACAGCTTACAGCCTGCTGCTTTCGAACGGGCAGATTTCTCTGTCAGTCACAATTACGGTTTAAATCTGGGTCAGAAACTTCTGTTCCTGGTGTATCCGTTGCAAGTGCAAATATACAGTTGCAGCACCAATCAGGAGTCAGGAGGCGTATCTTCACCAATCATACCAAAAGCACGTTGGAGAGAGGCGGGGATTTTAACCTACAAACGAATGATATTGCTCCGCAATATTCCTCAAGGTGGCTCCTTGGACAGTGAGATGATGGCGAGCTCGCAATGGGGTGGTTGTAATACACAAAGTCCTCAAATGAGTAGAACACCCTCAATTGCTATCACAACTGTTTTTCTCCCCAAAAGTAATGGCCATAGTTGGCGAGGTTACAATGGCGAGATACCCCATGATGAAATAGCATTCAGGCTAAGAAAATTAAGCTCAATATTGAAAAGGCTCGAATTGTGATCCAAGTCCCCTAAAAGCAGTAGAAATGACATTATGCTATTAACCTCCAGCTAATGTGCTGAGTGGGATGTAATTAAGGGACTGTCTTAGTTAAGTTGCTGTCTTATTAAAGAGTGAGATGACTAGTGTTGGTTTAACTGAGGGCCGCCACACCTCAGGGAGTGGCTGAGGAGGGTCCTTCATGGTAAGCTGTGCAGGAATTGGACCCACATTGGCATCTCTGCATCACAAACCGTATAATATAGGAGCAGAGTTAGGCTATTCAGCCCATCAAGTCTCCTCCACCATTCAATCATTACTAATATGTTTCTCAGAGCCATTCTTCTGTCTTGTCCCTATAACACTTATCCCCTTAACAATTAAGAAACTATTTCTGTCTGAAATAAACTTAACTACACCATGCAGCAATGAGTTCCACAGATTCACCATCCTGTAGCTTAAGAAACTCCTCTTCATCTCAGTTATAAAGGCTATCCCTTCACTTGTGTGCTGTTGGGTCTTAGTCTGCCCTGCTAGTGGAAACATCTTCTCCGTGTCCACTCAATCCAGTCATCTCAGCATTGTGTAAGTTTCAGTTGGATTCTCACTCATCCTTCTAAACTCCAGTACAGATACCGATATGAAAGCTCTTCATCCCTGAGATTATTCTTGTGAACCTTATCTGGACCTACTCCAATGCCAGCAAGTCCTTCCTTTGATATGAGCCTAAAACTGCTCACAATATTCCAAATGCAATCTGACTAGTGCCTTATACAGCCTCAGCAGTGTATCTCTGCTCTTGTATTCAAGCCCTCTAGCTCTGGATGACCAGCCATCCATCCACATTTGACTATACCTTTCTGTAAGAGATAAAAGACAATCCAAAGTGTTATAAGTCAGCCTTGAGATAGTGACTGTGGAGGTACAATTTCAAGCAAGGCAGCTTTTCAAATATAACCAACATTCTGGAGTTTGACTAGCCTTACAAGCTGGGAAGTGGCTTTGCAAAAACCTCCCTCAGCAAATTAAAATTGTTGATTTGAATACTTCCTCTGACAAATTGTCAGTAATTGGTAAAGTAAATCAAACCCTGGATGGCCTTTCCTCCAATTCTTCCTAATATCTTAATGAAGCTCCATGCACAGTGTGTTTCCAAATGATTCACAATTAATGGGTTCCTTCTGCTGAAGGTGATTGGCCAGAGGGACAATGGCAATATAAAGGAAAACATTTTTACATAGAGTGCGAGCAGTTGGAAAATGAGAGTGTAGTGGAGGAAAGTCTCTTTCAATTCTTGTTTGCTCTCCAAATAGAATCACATTGCTTTCTCACCAGAAGGAAAAGCTAAAGCAGGGCAAATGAGACAAGTTGAATTACTCTTGCAAAGTGATGGCATGGACATGATAAGCTGAATGGTCTCTTGCTGTTATAACCATTGTGTAATTCTTTTCTTAGTCAATTTCTGCACAGCAATGCCTTAAATTCTGGGAGTTCATTCAATAGCCAGAGCATTTGTTTTCAGCAACATTGGAAGATGATCAGAACGTATGCGATCTCTGCAAATAAGGAGGTGGGCTTCAATTCCTTAAAATTACCTATCATCCAGCTATACTCAGTGCTGGTCTGAAATGTTAGCTTAAATTAAAGAAATTAAATCCATGATTTGGGCTTGAACTGAGAAAAAAAAATCCAACTTATAGGGAGTGATATTGTAAACTGAGCTATTAGTCTTATGGCATATACTGAATGTGGAGCAAAGACATTTGTTACAAACAATCTTTTTATCTTTAAATATCCTATTGTTCAAGAAGATTAGACTTGTTACAAATAAACCTTCTAGAAGTTGCTATTTTAGTATCAAGTATGTATTTCTCTAAATAGAGATGGATAAATACGAGAAATTGTTTTGGTGAGATGTTGATAAACATCATAAACCTCAACACAGACTTTTCACATCACATGTGCCTGAAGGAAGCTGAGAGTGATTGCTTAACGACAAAATAGTAGTCACTGGGACAAATAAAGGTTCAATAAGAAAAGCCCAAATAGAATTGTTAAGAGCAAATCATGTTTAACTTGCTGGAGTTTTTTGATGAGGTAATAAAGAGTTTATGAAGGGAATGTTTTGATGTATTGTACATGGGCTTCCAAAAGGAAATTAATACAATACCTCACAACAGATTTATGAGCAATGATGGAGCTTGTGGAGTAAAAGGTACAGTACCAACATCGATTGAATGACAGAGTTAATGTATGTTTCTTTCCAGATTAGGGGAACGTTTATAATGAAGTTATCCAAGAATCAATGAGCGGACTTCTGCTGTTGCTGAAATATATTTAAATGACAAATACCTTGGTGTACTGGGCACGGTTTCAATAATTGCAGATGTTACAAAACTTGCAAATATTGTGACCTGCAAGAAAGATAGTGCAGAACTTCGAAAAGGACAAAATTAATGCAGAAAATTGTGGAGTTATTCAATTCACTAAAAGGAGGAGATGGAGAGATCATACTAAAGGGTATCATTCTAATAGGATTTCATGAGTAGTGAAAACTAAGTGTATATGTATATGAATTATTGAAGGTAGCAGAATAGGTTGATGTTGATTAATAAAACATACAGGCCTCTGTTTTATTAATGGGGCATTAAGTAAAAACATGAGGAGGTTATGTTAAGCATGTATAAAGTGCTGGTGCATCTTCAGCTGGAGATTTGCCTCCAAATCTTTACATTGCACATCAGGAGGGATCTGACAGATAAAAAAAATTAAAATCTTACAGCATGATCAGAATAGATTCACAATATAGTTCCAGGGAGGAGAACTTCAGTAACATAGATAATTTGGAAAAGTTGGGAATTTTTTACTTGGAGAAGAGAAATTGAGAGAACATTAATATTCAAATCATGAGAGATCTTGACAGAGAGGGAATAAAAATTCCCATTGTTGGAAGGATCAAAAACCCAAACTTAAGATAATTGACAGATGAAACAATGGCATCACAAGAAAATAAAAACATTTCTACACAGCAAGTGGTTGGGACCTGGAATGCACTGTATGAATGTATAGTGGAGGAAGTTTCGATCAAAGTATTCAAAATGTAATTTGACTGTTAACAGAAAAGGAAGCATGCACAATGGAGAAAAGTTTGGGGAGAGGGATGAGATGAATTGCTCCTGCAGAGAGCCAGGCATGATTGGTTGTATGGCCTATTTCTGTGTTGCAGTCATTCTATGATTCTTAACACAATAGTTACCTTGGTGTTAAACAACAACAAATTATTTGAAAAAAAATACTATTTATCAGATTGTAGGTTCAATGAGTTGTTTGCTTCATTTGCTCCTTTATAAACTTTGAAAGTCACTTGCTTATTTCAACAGACCTGTCTAAATGTCAGCCCAGATGCCATAGAGAAACGTCATTACCTAGCAGTGTACAATGAAAGTGAGACCACCCATCTTCGGTGTGAACTTATGATAATGCACTGTGCCCATAAAATAACAGTAACTAAATTGGGGGGTATGGATTTAACATTTGGCCCTGAGATTTAGATGTATGAATAACACAGATATTTTTCTTATTTTCACAGTTGCTTGGTTAGAGTCAGGGTGTCACAGAGCAAGGAAATAGACCTTTTATAGATCTAACTCATCCATGCTAACCAGATATCCTGAATTGATATAGTCCTTTTTGCCAGCATTTGCTCTACATCCCTCTAAACCTTTCCTTCTCAAGTACTCCAGTTACCTTTTGAATATTGTAATGGTACCAGTCTCCACCATCTCCTCTAGCAGTTTATTCCATACACACACCTTCCTCTGCATGAAAATGTTGACCCTCAAGTGCTTTTAATTTTTTTCCCCTCTCACCCTAAACCTCCAATGTCTAGTTCTGGACTCCCCTACCATGGGAAAGAGCATCTCCTCCCAGCAAGATCTGTGGTCACATCCTTGCACTAACTGCCCTGCACAACCTGTCATGTTGATGAGGTGCCCCTTGGCTGTACCAGCCCTGGCTTTTAGTGTTAGGTCGTCCTCTCAAATCTGCATTTGTGCTTCTGCTACTTGACATTCTGAGTCAATACAGTGTGGACTGGAGGAACACAGGAGGTCAGGCACCATCAGAGAAGCAGGAAAGTCGATGTTTCAGGCCAGGACCCTTCCAGGTACACACTGTATTGACTCTGACTCCAGCATCTGCACTTCTTGCTATTTCCAATTGACATTCTGAGTACTCATTCCTGATTAGAGACAGTTCCATGCTCCCATCTTGTGGAGTGGAGAACCTCCAGTGATTTTACTCCTTCAACACCCCTCCAACCTACTAGTCTTATTCAGAGGCCTGGAGTTCTGCCTGAAATCTGACCATTCTGTTCCTGAGCTTCCGGATTTGCTTCTGAAGACAGGCAGCCACATGGATTCTTTTTTTCCTATGAACTTCCGGTGACTCTTGCTACCTGTCCACTCTGCTGCTCTCTGCTGAAGGCATTCAGGATGTCATATTTTATTGTATCAGTTCGAAGAACCTTTTATGGCATATTTCTCCTTATTCACAGTTACAAATAAGTAAGTGTGCGCAGATATGGATTGAAATGCTTTAATATTTAGGGGCTTATTGGACTGCCCAAATTGTAATCTGAGTACAGGGCTAGCTAAAGATGTTGATGTTGCATGGCACATTTTCTCCTAAACAATATATACATCGGAAACCCAGGCACCGTTAGGATATTCTCTATAAACATAGCCAGTTTGCACAGGGGAATGTCCCAGAAACAGCAATAAGACAATAACTAGTTAAATTGACCTAGACTTGATTGACGATACCTGGTTATCAATTGGCGCATAGCGCCTTGCTGTCGTAATCTTTCACGCACACTTCAGCAAGCTTCTATATAGCACAGAGAATTGCATTTCCTGAGTACTACAAACCGAGAATATGCGCTCAAATCCTGTCTACAGTTTAAAGCACAACTGTCTGACTCCAGTGTGGGAGCATTACTAATCGATCAAAAAAGAAAATTGTTCCCTTTCGTACCCAAATAGTATAATTTGTACATTTGGAATTTTTCAAACCCACCTTCCGGTGAAGGAAACCTTAGTGCACAACGCTGCTTTTCCATTTTAGCGTGTCCTTAATTCTGATCATTCGGAAATGTTCATAATGATTTTAATAAAACTGTTGACATGCCAATCGAGGGGACAATTCATCATTTCGGTTGTTAATACTTGAATCAGTTGATAGCACACCCCCACCGCAATGTCGCTTGGTAAGAAATTTGGTTTTGGGCAACGGCAACGAAGAATGTTGGAAAGTTTCTGTTTCGCAATAAGTTCCGATTTTAAAGATAAAGCGTCCCATTTTCAAGCTTATTAGTCTTGCAAACGCTTAGGGTTGAGGTGTAAATTGGCTCTCAGACTTCTAAATCGCATTAACAGTTGACGGTCATTATGTTAGTGGTTAAAAATCCTCCGCCTACTTTTTTATCCTATTTAATAACAAATGCTGATAAGAACTGGTTAATGTTTAAGCAGTGTTCCATATACTTCCAACTAAATTTAGTTCAATCCAGAAAGCGTCTTTCTGTTCCCATGTTAGGCAAGTAATCTGCGTTTCTTCCATTTTTTCTATTAATTGTTTGCGTTTCTAAATAACTATTCAGAAAGCAAATACACCAGAAATTTTAAATCTTTGACTTAAATGAGTTTTTATTACATTGGAACACCAAATTTAATCAAGCTCTTTGTTCGTAAAGACATAAGTTTTATTCATATTTATATGTGTGTACGGAGCAATTATCAATTAATTTAACAACTTAAGTAATTGAACTGAATAATTACAAAGAAAAAAATAATAAAACATCTTTCGCCTTGTTTCTTTTTCCTCTATATCTGCGGTGCAATTATCATCTTCTGTGAACAAAATCTATAAATTGCAGTTTTACTCAAATTTACGTCAAGATATCTTGATCTTTAACTGAAAGACAACTGCTTTGGTGCAGCTCTTAATATTCATAGTTTAAGAAGTAACACTTGTATCCAAGAGATAGTACGAACTGCTGATGCTGGAGTCAGAGTTACACTCGAGTCCAAACTGTGGATGAGGCGGTGTCAGTGCAGTATTTGTTTTCAAGGAATTTTAAATTGTAAACACAGTTTCGCACGTTGATTTTAAGTGGCCACGAGTTATTTGTAACATGGGTGGAGAATTTAATGTATCAGTAATCACTTAGTTGTGCAGTTTCTCATTTAATAATCATAGGCATCAAGCAAAAGATACTTCACTCTCCTGGCTACTAAACGCAGGAGGCGGTCCCTGCCCGTTCCATGCAATGTTCAGAGCGAAGGGCGGGGCTTCTCCAATCCACGGCAACCCTGTGAAATTGCGCCTGGTTACATTTAAAGTGAACTTATTATTTTTCTAAAATTAAGAACTCGGCTATCCTGACATAATTAAAGTGAGGATGGATTAAAACTAACAATAAAACTAACATCATAACAAGAAGTACCTATAAAATGACAATAAGGTCGCTTGGGTTGACCCATGGTAGTTTGCATTCCTCAAAATAAATTGTGGATACAATACCCATACAACGGTATGCACACAATAAAACCAGTTCATATGTTTCACAACATTAAATATACAGTGCATGTTGCTAAACCGAGAAAATTCACGAGTTGCTTTGGGAGTATTGTACCTCCCATTGAGTTCTTCTATCAATTTATTCAAATTTACATGGAATCTCACACTATTCTGACTCCATGCTCAATTTTATATCAGGTGACTTTGATTAATGCATGAAACTCCAACAAAGTCGACCTTCATATGATTAAATTGTATCAAGAGTAGAAAATGGGCAGTGCATTAACACTTTTGCACAACTGTTAACATGTCTATACGGTGGCCAACAAAAGGATGTTCCTCTTCAGCTTCTTGGCTCTCTTTAAGTGGCATTTACAGATGGCATCAGGTGCATGCTACCTGACTCCTATTCCAAACCAGCGCTGCAGACAATATACAACACAAAAGCAGGCTATTTGGCCCAATTGTTTGTGCTGGTCTTTGCAAAACATTGTCCCATATCTTTCTTCTCCCTTATTCATCTCCTTCAGCTCATCCTTTTGATATTGTGCCCGCATTTTCTGTTGCCATGTGTTTGTCTCATTTTCTTTTGAAATCAATTAAGCTATCTGCCAAAACATGCCTGTGGTGGTGAATTCCATATCCTAACCATTCGCAGTATAAAGAAAAATCTCTTTTCATTATTAGATACAAGCAGCCAACATGTATTCATGGCCTTGTGCCCATCATGGCCAGGGATTCTCCAAATTACCTTCCAGATGTCCAAATTATCACAGCATTTAGTTGGTTTACCAGAATGAAAATGGAGAATTCTCTCATGATCCAATCTTTTTATCACAACCCATGATTTCCCAGTCCAGGAACACTTAAAGTGTCTCGTGAACTTTCCAGGTCTGCATGGACAGGGCCGTGGAGTTACCTGCACAGCAACGAACTGAAAAATTATAAAAATGCTTTAGAGTTTTCCCCATGGAAACTGCACTTTATACAGGGATGGTTTAATTTCCAACCACAGTATCATGTAGCAATTGGCTTTCAACACAATGCAAAAGTAGTTATTGAGCTGCTGTTAAAAGTTACAGCTGCTAAACTTTGAAAGTGGCTTAGAGTACAGGAACAAGGCTGCCTTGCTGCAACTGTACAGGTCTTTGGTAAGACTGGAATACTGTGTGTAGTTTGTCATCTCCTTGTCTGAGGAAGGATAATCTGCCTATGCAGCAACTGCAACAAGCGATTATTAGACTGATTCCTGGAATGACAGGGCTGACTTATGAAGAGAGACTGGATCAGTTAGGACTATATCAGTTAGGAGTGAAGAATGAGGTGAGATCTCTTAGAAATCTATAAAATTCAAACAGGACTAGACAGGATAATTGTGGAAAGGATCTTTCCATAGACTGTGGAATACAGAACAAAGGATCACAGTCAAAAGATACAGGATAGACCATTTAGGGCTGAAATTGAGGAGAAATTTCTTTACCCAGTGTGTAATGAGCTTGTGGAAATCTTTGCTGCAGAAAGTAGTTGAAGACAAAACATCATTTGAATATTTTCAAAGAGGAGTTAGATATAGTTCTTAAGGTTAAAGGGATCAAAAGGTCTGTGGCAAAAATGGGAACAAGGAATTGATTTGGGTGATCACACGTCATATTGAACAGCAGAGCAAGCTAAAAGGTCTGACTGGCCTACTTGTGTACCCATTTTCGATGTTTCTATGTAAACCTTCAGTCCCTGGTGTTAGAAACATTATGGTAGGCCAAATGCATTATGAAATTGTCAATGCAAAGAAGGTGAACCATATTTCTACTGAACCTTTGTTGCTCAAGTCTGAACGCTGCCAGTTTTGAAAATGATCCAAATAAGTGACTCAGTGCTCGAACAGGATAGGTTGAACCACAGCAACACCACACACCAAAGCAAGTTTATGTAAATAAAGAAGTATCGAGAATTCTTCAGTTTGAAGCACCTTACATGAAATTGAGAAGTCATAAAAATCCAGTACAAAAATTTGTCATGTAACCTACAACACAATGGAAAGCCCTTCACAGGACAAATGAGTGGGAACATGTCAATTTGTGCAACTTTGCTCATCCATGCAGAGATATATATGCTTCCGTATTACAGCTGATATTACCCCGCTCCACTTCCTTTTCAATTGTTCCAGTTAAAAATTACTGAACAATTTTGTTTTGTTAATGTCAATCCAGCTTCTAGTAATCAGATTACAATTTGTAGCTGTAAGAACATAACATTTTTGTAACCTGACTTTGAAAAGACATGAGACAGCTTGCCTGGACAATGACACACCATAGTACTGGTGCAGAAGTTTTGGTTTTCAGGCTGTCATGCAACGTCAAATTGTTAGACAATTTATCCAGTATAAATTGGGTTTAAGTTAACTGCATTCTCCTTCTGGTAAAATCGAATTTTGCCTAACTAGCGTAAGATAGAGAAAAACAACTCACCTCTGAACTCTACTTTGGTCATATGTATTTTTTTTAAGGACATCACAAATATACAAAATTGATGGTACGTTATTCTCTGGTGTTAACTTATGGCATCTATAAATGAGGGGCTAGGTTCAACATCTTGTACATGTGGGAAGAGCAAACTGGTAATTTACACAATACTTTTTTAAAATTCCTTCATGGGTTGTGAGCTTTACCAGCTGGGCCAGTATGTATGCCCATCCCTAACTGTTGGGGAGGGAGTGCCAGGATTTAGACCCAGTGGCATTTCAGGAATGACAATATATTTCTAAGTCAAAATGGTGAGTGACTGACAGGGGAACCCGTGTTCTTCTAGTTGTGGTGTTACATTCTCATCTCTCACTTTTTTTGGTGTATCTTCCATTTGTGAAGGAGGTTCGGTTCATGGAAATAATCTTGAAAGTTTTTAACTTTGGGGATATCAAATATTAGATGGGCTTAATTTTATCAGAGGTTGGGGGTGTGCTTAGGAATGCAAGGCTAATACCCGCTTTCCCTAATCTTCAGACTAATTTAAAGATAAGATTTATTTGCTATTTTTGTATTGTCTGCATGGAGTCAGGCAGAAGCCAGATAGCTATAAGCCTGTTAGGCCATGGCATCAGGCAAGGGAAAGAATGGATCAGGGTTAGGGAGATAATAGGGATGGCTGAAGAGATGGGGATTTTGGAGCAATCACATCAATTAAGGGGCTTGGAGTGATCAGGGAAGGAGATAAAGATATCTTTGAAACAGCCAATGACATCAAGGATCAGAGAAAAGGATAATAAAATGTGTAGCTGGATGAACACAGCAGGCCCAGCAGCATCTCAGGAGCACAAAAGCTGACGTTTCGGGCCGAGACCCTTCATCAGAGAGGGGGATGGAGTGAGGGTTCTGGAATAAATAGGGAGAGAGGGGGAGGCGGACCGAAGATGGAGAGAAAAGAAGATCGGTGGAGAGGAGAGTATAGGTGGGGAGGTAGGGAGGGGATAGGTCAGTCCAGGGAAGACGGACACGTCAAGGAGGTGGGATGAGGTTAGTAGGTAGGAGATGGAGATGCGGCTTGAGATGGGAGGAAGGGATGGGTGAGAGGAAGAACAGGTTAGGGCAGCAGAGACAGGCTGGGCTGGTTTTGGGATGCAGTGGGGGGAGGGGATATTTTGAAGCTGGTGAAGGCCACATTGATACCATTGGGCTGCAGGGTTCCCAAGCAGAATATGAGTTGCTGTTCCTGTAATGGTATCGATGTGGACTTCATCAGATTCAAAATCTCCCCTTCCCCCACCTCATCCCAAAACCACCCCAGTTCGTCCCCTCCCCCCCACTGCATCCCAAGACCAGCCCAGCCTGTGCCCGCCTCCCTAACCTGTTCTTCCTCTCACCCATCCCTTCCTCCCACCTCAAGTCGCACCTCCATTTCCTACCTACTAACCTCATCCCACCTCCTTGACCTGTCCGTCTTCCCTGGACTGACCTATCCCCTCCCTACTTCCCCACCTATCTTCTTTTCTCTCCATCTTTGGTCCGCCTCCCCCTCTCTCCCTATTTATTTCAGAACCCTCTCCCCATCCTCCTCTCTGATGAAGGGTCTAGGCCCAAAACATCAGCATTTGTGCTCCTGAGATGCTGCTTGGCCTGCTGTGTTCATCCAGCTCCACACTTTGTTATCTTGGATTCTCCAGCAGCTGCAGTTCCCATTATCAGAGAAAAGGATCATGTGAAAGGCCTGGAATTGGATGTATAAGAAGATGATTAATGAGGGATTTGAAGAAATTGGGTGAGGTGAGAAGAAGGTCACAGGGATTTTATAGAGGACATGAGTAAGAAAAGGAAATCACAGATAATGAATATATTGGGAGCATATTTGATTCTAGTGAGAAGGTATCTTATCATTTACAGGTTAACAAAATTTGTTTGGGGGGGTAGGGAGGGTGTTTTGGTGGGGGCTAAGGGAAAAAAGGAAGCTTCTGTTCTTTGGAAATCACTCTGGTCAAGGGTGATGTAGCCCATGAGAATCTGAGGCACAGCAACATTAAAATATTTAAATGAGTAACCCACTATCTGGGAGAAGGTTGGAAGCCAATCACTGTCCCAATTTGATGAACAATAAAATTGGGCGTGTTTGAGGCGTGCTTTGTTTGGGTTGCAGCAATTTTAACCTTTCTGGTTTCCACCCAACTGAAACCCATCCCATTTCTGGAGTCAACCCTCTTGCCCCAACCCAATATTGCACTTGTCTTTACAGTAAGCCTTTGGCATCATAAGTTGTGTTATCCCCTTTTAGGCCATTGCAGATCTGAAAAGTGTGGGTTATTATCTCATATAACCAATTAAATTCTTCAACAATCAAATATTTAATCAACTAATCTAAAATCAAGCAAACATTTGAAGCATGTTTAAAGAAAAAACAACTAAACAAACAAATTACTGAGCAAACAACTACTGCAGAGGTTGGAAATTTGAAATAAGGATGGAAATTCTGGAAGTAGTACATCAGACAGGATGTACAGAGACAATAGGGTTAATATTTAGGTCCGTGATATTTCATAGACCTGAAGAGTTAACTCTGTATTTTTCTTTACATATGAAACCAACTTCCTCAAGTTGTTTTCAAACATGTTGTTCACAAGACAAGAAGTAGCACAAAATCAAATAATATAACTTAACCAAATCACATTTCTTTTTCGTCATTTTCTCAACTTGCCCTTCCACTTTCAATGATCTGTACCCCATATCTCTCTATTCCTGAACCAGCTTTAAAATTGTACTTCTTTGTTGTACAATTACTTTAGTTCATTCTCACTTCACACCTCTCTGCATTCAATTTTATTTGCCACATGTTTTCCTAGTCTGTCAACCTGTCAGTGCCTTGTTGAAGTCTGTCATTATCCAGCTTATTGAATTATACAATAATTACAGCACAGCGGGGACACCATTTGACCCATCTTGTTTGGGCTGTTAGGCTGACTTATAAAGAGAGATTGGATCAGTTAGGATTATGTCACTGGAATTCAGAAGAATGAAGGGACATCTCAGAGAAACTTTTCAAACACTGACAGGGCTGAACAGGATAAATGCAGGAAGGATGTTCCCAGTGAGTGGGGAGCCCAGAACCAAGGGGTCACAGTTTAAGGATAGGAAGTGGGCCATTTAGAACTGAGATGGGGAGAAAAATATCACCCAGAGTAGTGAGCCTGTGGAATTCCCCACCACAGAAAGTAGTTGAGGCCCAAAACTTGAATGTTTTCAATACAAAGTTGGACACAATTGTCAGGGCAAAAGGGATCCAAGGGTATGGGCTGAAGGCAGGAATAGAATCTTGAGTGGAATGACTAGCCATGATCGTGGTGCATGGTGGAGTAGAACTGACCAGTTGAATGGCCTAATTCTGCTACTATTTTACATGTTTCTATGTTTTTATGCTTGTACTGGCTCCCTGAAGGAACCATTCACAATATGCTATATTCTTGCCTTCACCCTGTAACACTACACCACCTTCATTTGCAGAGAATAGTCCAATTCCCCCTTAAATACCTTGATTGAAATTCTCTCCTTCATCTTCCCAACAGTGAATTGCAGATTTTAACCATTCAGAGATTTTCCTCAAGCCCTCACTCATTCTTTTGTCAATTACATTATATCTGTGCCCTCCTTTTCAGGACGAGTTTGCAATATTTCCAAGATTTATTAATTTGCCAATTTTGAAATTGTACCTCAAGTTCTGAATCCAGGCCACAAGCTTGCAGAGCCAGTGATAAATCCTGCAGGTACATTTGTCTGGGACACATGGTATATCCAGGATTTCACACATACTGCAGGATGTACAATTCACTTGGCCTTCTGACCTGCCATACTTTACTTTAAAATATTTATTACCCCTTCACTAAGTATGAACTTACAATGAAATCTTGACATTCTATTTTGTCAGAAAAAGGATAGGAAAATGTCTACAGATTTAAGCACAAACTAAATGTCTACAGGAGACTTGGATTAGATTCCCTACAGTGTGGAAACAGGCCCTTTGGCCCAACAAGTCCACACTGCCCCTTGTAGAATCCCACCCAGACCCATCCCCATCCCCCTATAAACCACACACCCCTGAACACTACGAGCAATTTAGCATAGCCAATGCACCTAGCCTGCACATCTTTGGACTGTGGGAGAAAACCGGAGCACCCGGAGGAAACCCACCCAGACACGGGGAGAATGTGCAAACTCCACACAGACAGTCGCCTGAGGCTGGAATCGAACCTGGGTCCCTGGTGCTGTGAGGCTGCAGTGCTAACCACTGAGCCACCGTGCTGCCCCAAATATGAGTACAAGTTGTCTTGAACAAGCATAAAATTGGCTCAGGTTCTGGAAAGGGCCACTGGGATGTTTGAGGAAAGAAATGGCATCAGTTAACACTAAATTTACATGGGTCATAGGGACCATGGGAATGGGTGAGGAAGGGATTGGATGGCATGAAGGATTTGAAGTACTATTAGAGATGGTTGGAGGCATGGACTAGTATAATTTGGGATGAATGGAGCCAAGAGAATGGGAGGAAGTAAGATTGTGTGAAAGATGAGGTCCTGTGCATAATCTTTAATACTCAGTTGTAACAAATGTGGGTCTTTTAACCAATCTGCCTTGCCACGTTGCAACCTGTGGACCTGTATATAATTTGTATATAGGGGTTGCTTGCCTGACTCCATCTATCAGCTTCTACAACCACTGGCTTAAACCCTCTCTTTCCCCACTCCAGAGGGTGTGTGAATCTGGAAGTCTCCCATCTTGACCAACTGTCTTGGGAATCCAGCCCCTGAAATAGCTACACAGAGGCTCACCTTATCTACTTGTGCACAGTAACTCAGAGTCAGGCCCCCCGAACTGAGGGAATTCTCAAATTCCTGTTTATATTGGTCAGTCAGGACTTCCTGATTGGCCCAGGTTAACAACCCAAATCAAGGATCTTGTAGTTAACAAGATCCACCTGGTTCCAATCACTGCATCCCTCCCACCCCAAGTCTGAGGGCATAGACCTGCTCTTTGTCTTGTTGCTTTTTCTGTGATGTTTTCGCCCAGGTTCAGTTCCTCTGATTTAGATTCTGACATGTGCAACGTGTAGCAGATTATAGCCTGTTGTGGGAGAGTTTCTGCCTCATTTTCCAACAGTAGCGGTATTGAAGCTGCATCTATCTCTGTCTTGGAAGTTTCCTTAACACTAGATGGAGGGGGAAATCCTACAGTTTCTAACAGGCCTTCTGGTTGCTCTGAGGGGCCAGGTATGTTTTTGATCCTGCCTCTCTGACAGTGCACAAATTAATTAACAAACCAAATAAATCCCTTTGACTACTAACTAGTCCTGATTAAAACAAGATTCTTATTATCTGTTCCAATAAGTACATGCCCCACTTAAAAAAATATATAGTCTATTGGAATTACACCAAGTTACATGTGTTCCAGAATGTTCTTAGCCTTCTCTGTCAAATCTTCTGTCGGGAATGCTTTCTCCATGAATGCGTCCTCTGTTAATTCTATCAGGAACCATGGCTAAGGGTACCGTGGTACTGCAGTGAATAGATGATGCTTCCTCTAAGAGAGCTGTTATCTCTAGCAGATGGCAGTGTGCTCTCCTGCTGTTGCCCAGCTGCCCCTTTTCTTTTTAATATCCTTGATGACATAATCAATATTTTTTACTATGTGACTGGTCCTATGTTGTCAAAACCATCAGAGTTAAATTTAATTCGTTTTTGGTATCTAAGTGCCTAGTTCAAATTAATTGGCTAAATTCAAAACCTACTGTCTTGACAACAAAACAAAACTGCTGCTTGGCCTGCTAGCTGTAGAGCCTTTTGATACAAATGTTCCAATTCAGGTGCTCTGTGCACCTGGCAACACACAAGAAGCTGCCTACAGATTTTTTTTTTCTCTAAGCATAAAAAAGCTCATCTTTCTGGTTCTGAGGAAGGGTCACTGGGCCCGAAACATTAACTCTGTTTTCTTCATCACAAATGCTGCCAGACGTGCTGAGCTTTTCCAGCAACTTTGTTTTTGTTCCTGATTGACAGCATCCACAGTTCTTTCATGTTTTATCTTTTAAAGGGACCACACACTGCTTTTACCCTCAGCATTTTACAAAGTGTTTTACTCCTGTCTTCCAATCCACATGTACTCGACCCAACTTCACAACATTTTCCCCCTTAACAAAAAAATGAACCACCATTATGAAAAGATGGCTTTTTCTTTTAAAACTTTAACTCCATTACATTACTAGATCCATACCTTGTTGATATATATATTTAAAATAAAATATACAACATTGAACGCTACAGTTGCTCTCTTATATAAAGACTTTTCTTTCAAACCCATGCTAAAGCTTCCACAATAATATTTTCTCAACTCACAACATGTACGATATGTAAATTAAATGCTTGTAACATGGGACTTCACTGAAATAATCTGGTGTTCTTTTCTTTAAATCTTTCCAGAATTTCAAAGGATTATGATTGGTGTACATAACAGTCTCTGATACATTGTTTGCAACATAAACATTAAAATCATCTAAGGTCAGTACAAAACTCAATAGCTGTTTTTCAATGTTTGTGGCTGTTGAGCTTTTTGAGAAATAATCAATTGACCTT
Source organism: Stegostoma tigrinum (assembly GCF_030684315.1). Taxonomy (NCBI): domain Eukaryota; kingdom Metazoa; phylum Chordata; class Chondrichthyes; order Orectolobiformes; family Stegostomatidae; genus Stegostoma; species Stegostoma tigrinum. The sequence goes on from NC_081372.1 coordinate 27,310,516, forward strand.
TCAATTCCACAGTCATCCTCCTGTAACAACTCAGCTCCAAAGCCCACACATCACTTTCATCAATGGTGACTTTCAAGGACCCTTTGAAATTTGGCACCGGCTAAAACTGGTGCAGTGATCAATACTGTATCAGTGACAATGGGAACTGCAGATGCTTGGAGAATCCAAGATAACAAAGTGTGGAGCTGGATGAACACAGCAGGCCAAGCAGCATCTCAGGAGTACAAAAGCTGACATTTCGGGCCTAGACCCTTCATCAGAGCCTGAGAGAAGGCTCTGATGAAGGTTTTGTGCTCCTGAGATGCTGCTTGGTCTGCTGTGTTCATCCAGCTCCACACTTTGTTATCAGGTGATTAATACTGCTTTTAAATTCTCAAATACCTCCTGGCATTGTTCTGTCCTCTGAATCTTGTGTTCCTTTTTATCAAGTCCATCAGCAGTGCTATCATGCTACTAAAGTTTGGTACATATTTCCTGTGGAATCCATACAATCCTAAGAACTGTAGCACTTCCTTCTTTGTGGATGGTCTTAAATTCCTCAAAGGCCTACGACTTCACATCCCTTGGTACCATACGCCCATGTGCAATGCTGTGCCACGTGAACATCACTTTTGCCTTTGTGAATTCTGTTTTTGCCAAGTTTATGACCACCTTCACCTTCCATAGTCTCTCAAAGGGCTCTGCCAATAGCTCCATGTGATCATTCCACAAATGGCTAAAGGTCACTAATAGATGGCACAATAAGTCAATCCTGCCACACTTCTTTTCATAAGTCTTTGAAAATTAGCTGGTGCATTTTTCATTCTGAAGGCATAACTTTAAATTGATACAGCCCATTTGGGGTTACAAAAGCAAAAACTTCCATCACTGTCTGTGACAAAAGGTATTAGCCTTTACCTGTGAAGTAAGTTCAACTTCATGATAAGTGGCTTGTCCCACTTTTTCCACACAATCCTCCAACCTTGGAATTGGGTTGGAGTCACATTTGGTCACAGCGTTGACCTTCCAATAATCTACTCAGAATCAATTTTAGGAAATCAACATGATTGGCAAACTCCATTCACTTTGGCTTGGTTCAGCTCTGTAATGTTTATTTGGAGCTTCCATCTGAACCTATGCTTCTTTGTGAGGATTAAGCCTATAGACGTGTTGTTTTGTTGGAACAGCATTTCCTATGTTAATTTCATGCACTATGGAGTTAGGTGTCCTTTTTTTCCCCCTACATATGTCCTCATAGCACTTAAACAAGTATTTAAATTTAGTTCTCTGTTGCTCAGCCATTCTTTAAGGACTTCCTCATTATTCAATTTATTTTGAGGCACATCAAAATTCAAATAATCTAGATTTGATTCTTCACTGAGTGGCAGCCACTAATAAGAACCAAGAGAACTGCAGGTGCTGTAAATCAGGAATAAAAACAAAATTGCTGGAAAAGCTCAGCAGATCTGGCAGCATCTGTGGAGGAGAAAACAGAGTTAATGTTTTGGGTCCAGTGACCCTTCCTCAGAACTCAGCTCTAATGAATCCAGTTTTGTCTCTGACTATCTTCCTTTACGGTCCTTTTCTTACCTGCCCCTCAGTGACCCTAGATAGACCCCTCTGTAGGGGAACCTCCATAAATCAGTTATAAGCTACATGAAAGGTTCTTCAAACATGGGAATTAGCATCAAAGGCACTGTTTTTAATTACCATCTGTGGCATTGCCACCATCTGACAGGTATGGCAAAATTCAACCACATCTTTAAGTAATCCAGGCCAATAGAAATGCTTCTGTATCTTAGCTTGAGTCTTCCTCACTCCAAGATGACCTCCTATAAGTAATTCATGTGTTACCTGCAATATTTTCTATTTGTATTCTACCACAACACAATCTGGCAAGCACCCACCTATTTCTCATCTGCACTCTCCTACCAACATCTCCATTTCTGCCTTAAGATTTTATCCTCAAGGTAATAGCATTCTGCTTCCTTTTCCCTGTTTAGATTGGTCAGCCAGAGCTTCCTGATTGGCCCAGGTTAACAACCCCAAACAAGGATCTTGTAGTCAACAATATCCACCTGGTCCCAATCACAACACTCCTTGAGGCAGCCTTACTCTCCACAGAGGCATCTTGACTTACTGTTCATCATTTTCTATGCCTCAAGCAAATCCTTGCTTGATTTCCTTAATTGGTTCAGTCTTATCCAAGTGACTAATAATTTTGTGGCCAATTCTCATTTCCATAAGCTTTCCCATTGTTTTGTAATGCATCAACAAAGATAAGCAAACATTGAACAGCAGGCAACCATTACTGAACAAAGTTTCCCTACATTTCAACAACAGAGGGGGCAATATAACAACATCTTGCAACATACTATCATCTTTCATCCTCTTTGATTATTTGTACTTTTGACTGCTTAAACATTACTGAAATTGGAACAGGGTGTAGAAAGAATACCTTCGTTAAATGCTGAACTTGACAGGATGGCCACATTTTCTAACTTGCTCATATTTTTGGCAGTATCAACCCTGCCTTAGCTACACCCCAAAAATCACCAGACATTGTGAGAGGGAATATAACTAGCTCGACAATCTCCAGGTTAAAATTGTTCTCAAAACAGGAAATTTGGTCCAAACATTAGGTGATCATTTCAGTCTTCTTTGAGTAATGCCTTGGGAATTTTTACATTCACTTGAAAATCAGATGAGGCCTCTGGTTAAAGCCTCACTCAAAGAAGATACCTCACAAAACATACCACCGTCATGGTAATGATCTTAATACATGTATAAATTAGTGGCAATCTCCTTAAACTGAGCTTTGTAACCACAACATTTTGATTCAGATGCAAAAGTGAATTTCAGATAATATATTAAGCTATAGGTTGGTATTCTGTTGTAGGAAAAAGCAAGGGATCAATGGATGAAGAGGTTCACTGTTTCATCCACTGTTAAAGGATAACAATTTAACCACCTAGCCTACCTGTAAAACTGTATAAAATATTTAACAGTTTAATAAGTTCTGTAAAAATTCAAAAGCAATGAAATTCAATTTTTGCGGATTAACATATTAAATGTTGATGGAATGAGTAATTCAGGTCATTTTGGTAGGGTGGAGTAGTCAGTTCATAATTTCCAGTAGCAACAAGTTTTACCACATTATTAAACCTGGTTGACTGGATATTGCAGCTATCATAATTAATTCTTTGGCTGAGACTTTGTTTATGTGACAAAATAATTCCTTAATATATGCATTTATAATGGAAGTTGGTAATCAACTTTGTAATAATTGGTAAATTACCAAATTGGTAAATAGTAACTGAATGATAAAGCAGAAAAAGTAAACGGATGTCCAACTAATCATACATAATTGTGATGGTGAGCCATGTTGGGAAAATAGTTTGCTTTGTTATGAAGTGGTGAGATGTTGGGTTACATCCAAAATTCAGTGTCTGGTGAATTTACGATTTGTTCTATGTTGAAAGCTATGATACAATAACCTCTGAAAGCAAGGGTTATTGCAAGGTGTATCTAAGAGTAGCATGAAAAGATGTGTTAAAGGGATATGACAGGTGTAATCTGTTTTTTGAAACTAATATTGACAAGTTATTCCGATTACCTTTATTTGCATTTTAACTAATTAACCAGAAGCACCAGAAGAGCTTCCCTAAAGGGACCAGTGAGTTAAACATATCTCAATTTATTACAAGTGTGCACCAGGGTCCGGACTACCTGTGAATAATAAATTACGCATTGGAATTGGAAATAGTATTACTGCTTAAGAATGAAATTGCAGTTGAATAATATTTATGTCATATATATTCTACTGTATGGACAGTTTTCAAACTATCACACATACAGTTAAGTCTGTGGTTTGCAACTTTCAAAATTATGCACAACTCCATTGATCCAAAGACAAGCTTTCATAGCAGTGAAGCAGAAAATGTTGACTGACATTATAATCTGTGTATACATACAGTCAATGGGGAAAGAAAGTGTAAAGGAGAGTACCTCCACTAATATCAAGCTCACACCACTCTCCTCTGATTATTTAAAATATATCTTTAAAAATGATATCCTAATTCAAATCAGATTTAAATAGCTATAGTTCTGAATATGAGACATATTCAAATTGCAAATTTAATGCTGTTCCTCTATCCACACATGCTGTTAGACATGATGAGCATTTTTAGTACTCTGTTTTGACCTCAAATTTCCATGATCTGCATCATTTTGATTTTTAAAGAAAATACAAATCAAGCTAACCCAACATTTTTGAGTTTCCTTCTGTGCATGGAGCTGGTGAGTTAATATCAGCTGTAGCAGTGTCAACAAGTAACTTATTTGAAAATAGCACTTATTGTGATCCTTTCCTTTCCTGCATGTCAATTGAGGAGACATCTGCACTGTTAAAGTTCTGTACCAGCTGAATAAACTTGGCCAATATTAAATGTGCACTTGGCTGGTATTGAATATTCCTTGCTTATCACTTCCTTTGCAATTTGTACACAATATGGAAATGCCTACATTTCACTTCTACTTTATTGTTGTTGCCAAATTTCTCCTCTGAATACCTTATTATCTGGAAATGTTATTTTCCTACAGCACATACATTTACACGTAGATCCCATGAATTGGCAAACTCATTTGTGTAACGAAAGGATTAGAATGTCCCTTAGACTTTAGTTCTGCAAACACAGGAATATGCATCAAGCATATCAACTGTTATGCCAGTAGGTCATGACATGTCAAAATGAAGTACAAATAAACAAATGCAAGTGAAAACTCAATAAATAAGCTCCTTATGTTTTACTTATATCCACAATTCTTTATGAAGAAATCAAGGATGAATTATTAACAAGAATTTGTATTTTTGTTATCGAATAAACCATTACAAATTCATGTTGGGATCAATTTATCACTATTAATCAAAGAAATATCTAACATTGTTACACTAGTTTAAGTTCCCCTGGAATACTAATGTGTATCGAGTAACTCAAATGTATTGAAAGTCCATGGTCATAATTGTTAATCAGGTCTTCAGAAGTATGAGTGTTAACAACATCTATTTTCAGATATGGAGCTTCCATGTATACTTATTGTGTGTTAATGAAAATTACTTTACCTGTCTACAGATTACTGTGTACATGTATCCATTTGTTTTCATACATCCATGTGCCCGGCGACCCTCCTCTTCTTAATAGCAATTCAAGCAGGCAGATAGCCATTGTGAAATCTACAGATTTTCAAATGGGTAATTGTGCCAAATACAATTTTGTAAAACTGCCTACAAAGATCAATTTGGAATGAGAAAATAAACAAGTAAAAAGATATGAATTAGATGGCTAAAACTGGACCTCAAAACTGTTGGAAAAATTTGCTTGTATTGCTAAGCACCTTGCAACACTAGATGCTTAAATATTTTAGGCATTGAATTTACTTGCATGAGGTTGGTTAGCTCAGATGTCTGGAATGTAGTGAAGAATTACATCAGTGGCCTGTACTCTACTCTCATTCTAGCTGTAGTCGTTCATGGAGGGCTGCTTTTTTGCCTTGCAGCATTTGTCATGTGGAGTATTAACTATCAAACTACTTAACCACTTATCTGTCTCCAACAGTTGAGATGCCTATGGACCCTCATGGACAGTAGCTAATTATTTAATTTGACTTTGCATCTGATTGATGGAAAGACCACAATAGGCATCAGAACAGTGTTCACCCAAAAGTTAATTATAAAGAGAAGAAACCTCCCCTCCCTGGAGATGCCATGATAGGTAGTCAAAAAGGAAAATAATTGGGTGAGTTTTCTCTAGAAAGAGACTTTCCCACATTTTTGCCAGTTAATGTTGGGCAAGCAGGCCCACGGACGACTTTCTCGAATTGCCAGTAATTATTGGCTACGTAAGGCTCTTACTTTCTATTTCCCTGATCAACTGCTTCCTATTGGGTGAGAAAGGTGGCTAATTTACCAACTGAGAAACTGGGGCAATCTACCAGTTGGGTTTAAGGTGTTGCCTACATGTATGGAAATGTGAACCAGGAACAACAGTCAGCCATTCAGCCCCTCAAGCTTAATCAGCTATTTAAAAAGATTGTGGCTTATAGCATCAAAACAATATTGTTGCCTATCCCTGATAACTTTTCACCCTTTGTTTACTAAGAGTCTATCCACCTCTGCCTTGAAAGTAATCAAAGATTCTGCTCCCACAATTCTTTCAGGAAGAGAATTCCAATGGCTCATGAGCCTCTGTAAGAAATTTTTTTTTTGCCAAAACAAGAATCATCATCTCCACATCAACCCTTTCAAGACTCCTCGTATTACTTGTTTCAAATGGGCTCCATGTGGCCAAATCACAGAAAGCCAACCCTGCCTGTGCTTCTGACTCACTGACATACTTCTCCACCACCAACCTAATCCATCCCACCTCCCACCCCCACCCTCAACAATCCCCATCCCATGACAGAAAAAAAAGAATTCTGACATTCTTTCCAGTGGATCCCCTTTGGAGTAGTCCTCAATTGGTGAGCAACATTTCCTTTCAGTCTGCATATACACTGGGGCTAGAGGCACAGCACATGGATCGTGGTGACATCTACACTCTATGTACAGAAGGATCCCAAAGCCTGTTGCAGCAAGCTGACATAACCAGCCTTGTCTGCACATGCGGCAGCAGCAATTTCATCAGCAATTTTTGTGCTTGTACTAATTATTATAATTCATTGCTATTTATTCACACCATGCAGATCACTGTGTGCAAGGCCATCCATTATCGTTCTTGAGAAGAAAGTGCTGTCTTCTTGAACTGTTGGAAGCTCATGTAGTTAAGGTATCCTTGCGGTGCTATTAGAGAAGAAATTGGGGAATTTTGTCCCAGGGAGAATGAAGAATCAGTGCTATGTTTCCCTGTGAGGATGGTGTGTGACTGAAGGACATTTGTAAGTGATGAATCTCCTACTTGCTTCGTGACCTTGCCCTTTGTGTATTAAAGATTGAGGGATTGGGAAGCATTGTTGAAAAAAGCCTTGACAGGTTGATGCAATGTGTAATGGTTTACTGATGTGGAAAAAGTAAATGTTGGAGTGCTTCGATTCATACTTCTTTTTTCATAACCTGTGGACCAAGTGGTGGAAAGTGAAATTTGATTCGATACCTTTCCCATTTAAGGCTTGCTTGAGGAAGTTTGAATGGTGTGCATCTGTTCTGTAATTTTTTATGAAGCTGGAGCACAAATTTATTGCAAATGTATACAAATTAAAGACGGCATTATTACAGTTGTAGATTTTCTTCTCTTATCTACCCTCCCTGTATTATAAACTGGAAAGTTTCTTCAGTAACAAAAACAGAAGTTGCTGGAAGCTCATCAGGTCTGGCAGCAACTGTGAAGAAAAAAATCAGAGTTAACATTTCGGGTCCAATGATCCTGCCTCACAGATGTTGCTAGATCTGCTGAGCTTCTAGCAACTTCTGCTTTCGTTCCTGTTTTACGGTATCTGCAGTTCTTTCTATTTTTATTTGACATTCCTTCAGTCATAGGTTATGCCAAGAAGAAGCTTTCCTTCCATAGAATATTCCATTGGTCAAATAATTGGCACTTGCCATAAAAGCAAGTTATAATTACATTGAGTGGTTTGGTATATAATGAAAGCTGGAAGGTGGACAATGTTGTTCCATTGTTTAAGAAAGGTAGCAAAGACAAGTCAGGGAACTACAGGCCAGTGAGTCTTACATCAGCGGTAGGCAAGTTATTGGTGAGGATACTAAGGGGACAGGATCAACTAACATTTGGATAGTCAAGGTCTGGTTAAGGATAGTCAGCATGGATTTGTGCGCAGATGTCATGTCTAACAAATCTTTTAGAATTTTTTGAAGAGGTGACCAAGAGGATAGATGATGGTAGGGCAGTGGATGTTGTCTATGTGGACTTTAGTAAGGCCTTTGACACAGTCTTGCACAGCAGGCTAGTCATGAAGATTGGATCGCATGGCATCCAGGGAGTGCTAGCTAATTAGATTCAAAATTAGCTAGATGGTAGGAAGCAGAGGGTAATGGTTGAAGCTTGTTTCTCGGACTGGAGGCCTGTGACCAATGGTGTGCCACAGGGGTTGGTGCTGGGACTTTTGTATTTGTTATTTACATAAATGATTTGGATGTGAACGTACAAGGTATGATTAGTAAGTTTGAGGACGATTCCAAATTAGGAGGTATCGTTGATAGCAAGGATTGTTACCAAAAATTACAGAAGGATCTTGATTAGATGGGGAAGTGGGCTGAGGATTGGCAAATGCAATTCAATACAGATAGGTGTGAGGTGTTGCACTTTGGAAAACCAAGGTAGGACTTATATAGTAAATGGTAAGGTCCTGAGGAGTGTTGCGGAACAGAGGGACGTAGGAGTACAAGTATGTTGTTCACTGAAAGCGGGCATCACAGGTAGGCAGGAAGGTGAAGAAGGCATTTAGCATGCTGGCCTTCATCGGTGAGGCATTGAGCATAGGAGTTGGGACACAGAGTGGTGCATATATAGAATGGGCTGCCAGAGAATGTGGTTGAGGCAGGTACAATAGTAACATTTTACAAAAACATTTGGATCAGTGCAAGGATAGGAAGGGTTTAGAGGGATATGGACCAAATGCAGGCAATTGGAACTAGCTGAGTGGGCACCATGGTCAGCATGGACCAGTTTGCGCTGAAGAGCCTGTTTCCATGCTGTATTGCTCTATGACTCTATTACAGTTGAAAAAACTAGCAATAATTTTAACTTAACTTTTAAATTGCTGGAGTTTTTATTTGTCTTTATTTGATAGCATAGGCATACAGTTGCAAAAATGCAAGCAACTAAGCAAAACAAAATGCATTAGACTTCATGATGTAAGAACATAGTATTAAAAAATACTAACAACTTGGAGTTGTTGAATTAACTAAACATACTTGAAATTGTGAACTGAAAATCAAAATAAGAATTGTTGTTTTTATTAAGTATTTTATTGGATTTTGGACTTTTGCTAATCACCATAAAATTTGAATGTAGAACATTTCGGTGTACGTTAGATAAACACATTCAACTATCTTGCTGTATTATTAAAGCAGAAATTACCACTCCATCACAAATATCAAACCTTTGTTCTCTTATTTTTATGAAGAATTAGATGTGCTCATTGCAATAGTTAATTTTAATATGATCTAGAAATAAATTAGATGGTATTTTCTGATGTCTTTTTACAAAAAATGAGTTTTGCTTAAGGAAGAATTAAGAGGGAAGATTTATCATTACTTTCACACTTCTTTATTTCTTCATGGGATGTGGGCATTGCTGTCTATTTCACCAGTTATTGCCCATCTCTGTTTCGTGGAGCTGGTGGTGATGATCTGCCTTCTTCAACTGCTACATTCTTTTGGGTGTAGGGAAACCCACAGTATATCAGGAAACAGCTTCCAGCAAATTTGATTCTGTGACACCATAGGAATGGCAATATAGCTCCAAATCAAAACCAGGGTGTGTGATTTGGAAGGGAGTTTATAAGTGCTCCCATTGTTCACCTGACTTGTTCCTCTAGACAGTTGCGAGTTTGGAAGGAGCTGCTGAAGTAACCTTTATGAATTATGGTAAGTACACCTTATAGATGGTGCGCACTAATGTCAATGTGTATCAGGTTTGAAGGAAGTACTGTAAAGGTTGAAGATGGTAGATGATGTGACAATCAAATGAGTTATTTTTTGCCTGCATGGCATCTAACTTATTGAGTGGAGCTTTCATCCATTTAGTCAAGTGTCTACTGTCATACTCCTTGTGCCATTTAGATCAGGGACATGCACTGGGGAAATAGGACCTGAGTTGCTTGCTTCTGCATTCCCAGTATCTGACCTGCCCTTCTAGTGACAATATTTATGTGATTAGTCCAGTCCAGTTTCTGGCTATTTGGTAATCCTCAGGATATAATAGAGGGAATTCAGCAATATTAATGCTATTGTACTTCAGGAGGCCATGGTTAGATTCTGTCTTATTGGAGATAGTCATTCATGCCACACAAGTGCCAGGCAAAGATACTTGCAACTTAATAGCCCAAGTCTGGATGTTGTCCAGGACTTGCTACATGTGGACACAAACTGTTTCTGTATCTGTGAATTGTGCTTCACAATGTGACTTTATATTGGAGGGATGCTCATTGATGAAGCAGATGAAGATAGCTTGGTCTAGGACATTACCCAAAAGAACTCTTGTATTCAAGTCCCACCTGCTCTAGAAATGCGTCATAACATGTATGATTACATGTATGGCATGTATGATAACAGGTTGATTAAAAATTGACTATAACAAGTCATATCCTAAGGAACTGTTGGAAGGATGTTCTGGGTCTAAGATGTTTGATGTTCAGCACCCACAACTACCTTTCTTTGTGATGGATGTTTCTCCAACCAGTGGAGGTATTTCCCCCAGTCCCCATGGACTCTGCTTTTTCAAGGGCTTGATGTTATACTCCATCAAATGCTGCCTGGATGTCAAACACAGTCACTCGGATCTCACCCCTGCAGTTCAGCTCCTTAGTTAGTAAGAGATAAATGTTTGTTTGCCATTTTCTTTTCGATTAATATAACCTTTTGCCCTCTTGACCACCACCTTGAGGTGCTATATCCTATACACTACTAGTTACAGTCTTGTTGTATTGTTTAACAAGAAAGCAGTGAGCTTGCGGCATGTGGAAATGTCACATTGGACAGTGGTTCACCTTGACACAGAAGATCAGAGTTTATGAGAAACAAATGTTCTTCTTGGCACAAATGTTACCATCCAATATAACAAGACGAAAAGCAGTGTCAAACTTAATTTCTCAAATCATTACTTACTCTCAGGATGCTGACTTTTTCTGGCAAGATATAGTTTATAATAATAATTCCATGAGCTATAAACTTTAGACACCAAGTTATGGCTAAAATCTCTGTTTCCAAACCTATTTACTGGTAATTCCTTTCTTGGATATGTATATGTAATCTAGCTCCCAAACAGTGCCTTGAATCATTCTTAAAAAATGCAATTATTTCCTATGTAGTAAGTTGTGATTTTAAAATGCTACTTTGATATGATTGAATTAGTTTTCAAAAATTAATTGCTAGGCTTCATCTTATCAAGCTTCAAAATTTAAATGACCCAGCTGTTTCCTACGATGTTGATGTGCATCAAGCTTTAATGGCTACATAGTGGAAATCAACCAATCAACATAACAACATAACTATTAACTTAAGAATTGTCAAAAATGAACCTTGCTCCTTTTAAATGTTCCATGATATATTGCAAAGAACCAAGTAAAAGTTAATTTCAATTGTAGACATCAATAATTTATGATTAAACATTATAAGTGTCATACTTCAATGTTATTGCATTAACTAAATAAAATGTTTTATCTCCTTCTTTGGGACTTCACTAGTTCTCACACATAATATAAGATCATAGCTCTATTTTTTTCTCCATATATGTTATCTGGCTTGATTGTTATTTCCAGCAGTTTTAGTTTTGTACTAATTTCACAATGTCATCTGATCATGGCCCATTCTTTTCACCCCACACACTGAAATACTTTACACATGCAGACAGGACTGTACACGTTCACCTTTAAAAAGGTCTTTCACATTCTTGTCTCTGAATCACAATGTTATGGATTCAAGCCCCACTCCATGAGTTAGGCATGAATCAAGACTGACAGCCAAGGATGAGAACTTAAAACTGATCTCCCACCTGCCTAAACACACACCCTAGTAAATGTAAAAGATCCCACTACTAGTAGCTCAAAGGCATACAGGATTGTTGTACCCAGCATCCCAGCCAATATCAGTATTACCAAAGCAGATTATCTGAGCATCATCACATTGCTGCTTGCTTGGATTTATTTTGCATAAAGGTGGTTGTTGCATTCTTGCTTTAAACAAAGACTCCATTTCAAAAAGATACTTGGCTGAAAAGTGTTTTGAGACATCGGATGAGATCTCAGTCATTATATAATTGCAAGTATTTCATATGTTGATAATTATTTTTCAATTATTATTACCTAAATGTCTACAAGTTGTTAATGTTCCACACTGATCACCATGTTATAAAAAGTGTTGTGATTGAACTCAAGGGGGTGGAGAGGAGATGTATCAGGAGGGTTTGAGCCATGAGGAAAGATTGGAATGCTGGGAGCAGCAAAGTTGAGATGAGGCCTGATAAAGATGTAAAAGATTATGAGGGGCATAGATTTGATGATAGGAAGTCATTTTTTCAATGAGCAAGGGACCAATAATAAGGCAGCATCAATTTAAAATAAAAGGTAGAAGGCTAAGAGGGGAGTTACGAAGAAATATGTTTTCATCCAGAGGGTGGTGGGAATCTAGAAATAACTGAACAGATGGCTGATCCAGAAACTCTCAGCATTTAAGCAATATTTAGATTATCATTTCCTTTCAACAGCTTCCAGGGTATGGACCATGAGCTGGAAAAGAAAAGTATAAGCGTCATCAGACCTTTGTTGATCAGCATGGACACAATGGACCAAAGGGCCTCCTTCTGAATTGTAAGTGCCCATGAGTCTACTGACAGCAGATGTACAACTATGGTTGAAGTAAGCATATACAGTGCTACAGGCTGCTGTCTAATCTGGTCATGGGGTAAAATCATTTCATTACTCTAGCTGTCTGCACAATCCCAACATATAATTTTCGTATTGCAGGCACAAAATAGAACACTGTTGATCAAAATTAAAAGACCTGACCATACCTTTTAAACAACTAGAAGTCACATATAGGCCGTTCTTTTTGTGCGCGTACCCTCAAATCCATTATAACTGCAGGCTTCCAAGGCACCAGCCTCAAATAAACATGCTTTCTGTTATACAACCAGTTTTCTTGCAAAACACAACTTTTCTTACCCAATTTATTTCAGGCATTATAGTAATTGGTGAAATAACTCGACAGAAGCTGGTATCCTCTCACCAAGTCATCCTTTATTTACAGTGGAAAGTCCCTGAACCTGGTCCAGATCGTCAGAGCCAGCTGTCAGAGTGAACAGGATGTCTGATGCTTCTGTTTTTATCTGTCAGCCAGGGCTCCCCAGTAGGACCAGATTAACAGCCCCAATCAGGGAACTCTTATCCAAGAGGTCTACCTGGCTGACGTTGTTACAATCACGACAGTTGGTAATGGGCAGCACTTTTGAACTTCACCAAGTTGGCTAGGAGGGCATTTCCCAAATCAAGTATAAACACAATTTGGTTTAAAATTTCATGAAATTGACAAAAACAAAAATAAAGTGTGTCTCATAACAGTCATAATTTTGATTTGTTAATATTCTACTTAATCAGTGAAGATGAAAATTATACACAGCCTCACTTGAGGAACTCGAAACTGTTCTTAGGGACTTGGCAACAAAATCTTTTTTAAAAATCATTACGTAATTAGGTAGAGTCCATACAGTTTGATGCAGGGAAATTTCAGGTTTTTGAAGGCAGATAGGAGGTAGCCTGTGAATTATTCTGAAGGCTTCAATAATGTGTCACATGAGGCAAGGCTCACAGGACTGTGGGTAATATACTGGCATGGATTGGGTAACAGAGGGAAAATTTACAATAAATGGTAGGTTCAGATTGGCAGGTTGTAGCACATGGAATGCTGCAAGGCTTAGTGTTTGGGCTTTAGCAGTTTAGAAACATTATCAATTACTTAGATAAGGGGATTTAGTGAATTTTATTCAAATTAGGTGATGACACAAAGCTAGATTTTTAGAATAATGTTTCTGTCCTCAGAACTTTTGAGGAAGGGTCACCGGACCAGAAACATTAACTCTGATTTTTTTCTTCACAGATGCTGTCAGACCTGCTGAGTTTTTCCAGCAACTTTGTTTTTGTTCCTGACTTACAGCATCCGCAGATCTTTTGGTTTTTATCACTTTGACACTCTCAGCTTTTACCATGTATATTCAAAGATGAGTGGAAAAATCCTATGGATCTGTTGGATCAGTCACTTAAATTTTTAGTTAACATTTCAATTCAACCTAGAACACTGAATTCTGGCTTCTTAAATGTGCGCATTAGTTTCCTAGAGTATGTGGGATTTGGAAGGGGGTTTAACAGGGATCTGTGATGCCACATTTCTTCAAAGGTTGCCTTGGTGCCAAATGCAGTCATTCTCATCTAACCGCTGGATTCAGCTCTTTTACCCTATTTGGAACAAATCTCTAATTAGGCTAATCACTGAACAGCCCTGATGGAAACCAACCAAGCGTCAGGGAAATCATTATTTGTGAGTAAGTGCCATTTGATAGTACAGTCAATGACACCTTGCATAACTTAACTGGGAGCCAATACATCTAACTTGAGTGATTGTGGAACAGGACTCAGTGCAACTAAAATCCTGGGTTTTGATAACCCCAAGTTTATAGAGGATACAGCAAATGAACAAATGAGAAAGTATAGCACAGAAACAGGCCCTTTGGCCCTCCAAGCCTGTGCTGACTATCATGCCCTAATTAGTCTAAAAACAAACTTGTCATTTTTTGATCAGTGTTCCTGTGTGCCCTCCCTATCCATGTACCCATCTAGATGCCTCTTAAATGCCTTCAATGTGCCCGTTTCCATCACCTGTTCTGGTAGTGTGTTCCAGGATGCTCCCACTCTCTGCTTGAAAAACTTCCCTCACACATCTCCCTTAAACATTCCCTGGCTGACCTTGAACTTGTACCCCCCTGTAATTGTAAATTCAACCCTGGGAAAAAGCTTCTGACTATCCACTCTATCAATGCCTCTCATAATTTTGTAGACCTGTATTGGGTGTCTTCTCAGCTGCCGTCTTTCCAGTGAAAACAATCCCAGTCTTTTTAACCTTTCCTCATAGTCAAGGAGACTAGGCAACATCCTGGTAAACCTTCTCTGTACTCTCTCCAAATCTTCCACATCGTTCTGGTAGTGTGGTAACCAAAAACTGCACAAAATACCCAAATGCAGCCTAACAAGGGTTTATATTGCTGCAGAGATAATGGGAACTGCAGATGCTGGAGAATCCAAGATAATAAAGTGAAACATCAGCTTTTGTGCTCCTGAGATGCTACTTGGCCAGCTGTGTTCATCCAGCTTCACACCTTATTATCTTTATATTGCTGCAACATGATTTGCCAACTCTTGTACTCCATGCCCCAGGCAATGAAGGCAAGCATGACGTATGCCTTCTTAATCACCTTCGGCACCTATGTTGCCACTTTCAGTGAATTGTGGACCTGCACACCCAGATCCATCTGAATGTTAGCATTTCTCAGAGTTCTGCCATCTACAATATAATTCACACCTAAATTTAATGCTCTAAAATGCATCACCTTGCATTTGTCTGGATTAAACTCCATCTGCCATTTCTGTGCCCAAGTCACCAATCTAACTAAATCCTGTTGTATCCTTTCACAGTAATTGGCACAATCAGCAACTCCACGAATCTTCATGTCATTAGCAAACTTGCTTATCAGACCACCCACATTTTCCTCCAGATCATTTATATGTATGACAAACACCAAAGACCTAAGACTGACCCCTGTGGAATACTACTAGTTACTGGTCTCCAGTCTGAAAAACATCCTTCCACCACTACCCTCTGTCTTTTATGACCAAGCTAGTTTTCTATCCATCTAGCCAGGTCATCCTGAGTCCCTTGTGATTTTAGATTTTGTACCAAACTGCTATGAGGGACTTTATCAAATGCCTTACTAAAGTCCGTATAGAATGTGGAATGCTCAACAGAACATAAGTGAGTGATGTTACAGTGATGCAAGTAGATAGTCTCGTTGATTAAGTGGATGTCTGTGTGTAATATACCTATATAAAATGGACCTTAGGTAGCATGAAAGAATACTGTTCTATTAAGGAAATGCCCAGTTTGTTGCTTATTATTTTATACCCTCGAGGATTTCTTTCTCAGATTGCTGGGTATGCTGTCTTATAAGGACAGAAACATGGAGTTATTATTCTACTGTTGAAATACACTTGCATTGAAGTTGTCAATCTTATTAAGGCTAGAAAATGTAGTCACAATGTATTCGTTAGATCAATGAGAGGCTAATACTCTTCGCATATTCCTGGATCAAACTTTTTGAAACATATGTTTTTCCTTTCATGATTATTCTGGAGTCAAATACAATGGACTTTACACCTAAGCAACATTATAAATCTTTAAGCATTTGTACATATTCTAATGTCTGGTAGAAAATGAAAAAGTACAACATTTACAAAAGAATGAAGCTAATTGATGCAAATCCCTTGGAGCTGGTTATGCTTGGTGTGATAGTTGGATGTGGCTAATGTGCACATGCCCACTTCTTAACATGTAGAGAATCTGTCTCTAAGCTATTCTCGAAATGGTACCATCAGTAGCTTAGTTTGTGGCTGCAAATATGTAAACAAATAATAGTGTATGTTCACCACCACTGTTTTCTGCTCATTTTCACAGAATAATACAGCACAAAAAGAAGCCCTTTACCCCATCACTTTCATGTTGGTTATCACCTATCTATTTGAATCCTATTTCCCAGCATTTGGCCCCTAGCCTTATATGCTATATTTCAAGTGTTCATCTAAATACTTCCTAAGTGTTGTAAACGTCTCTGACTCTACTATCCTTTCATATTGTGAGTTCCAGGTATCCACCACACTCGGGGTGAAAAAATTCTCCTTAAATATTCTCGAACCCTCACATCCTTTACTTTGAATCTATGCCTCTTGGCAAGTGACCTGTCTATTAAAACGAAAAGTTTATTCCTAGTGACCTTATCTATGCCATGCATAATGTTCTTGGCTTCAATTCGGTCACACTTCAGTCTTCTCTGCACTGAGAAAAATAACTCCAGTCTTCCTGGACTCTGTTCATAGCTGGTTGCATGCTGGAGAATCTCCTTTGCATCTTCTCCAGTGCAATCACTTCATTTCTATAGTGTGGCAACCAGAACTGGACACAGTGCGTCAGGTTTAGCCTAACCAACTTGGGTATCTGAAAGAAAGAAAGGGAAGAGATTAGTTCCAGTGAATGGAAAGGAGCAAGTGAAATGTCCATGCTTACACCATCTGCAGTCGGCAGTAACTGTGGGATGAGGGAGAAATGCAATGAGAGAAAAACAGATCAGGTACACGCACATCCACACCTTCTTTGAAGTTAGCCTCTCAGTAGCCACTGTCTTAAAATAATGACCAATATCATTTATTCCATGGAATTAAAGTATGAAGATGTACCTCTTTCCCCTCCAGTTAGTTCCTGTTTCTCTGGCTGTCCGTTACTTCCACTGCATAAGAGAGGGAAATGTTTTAGGGTGTGCCATGCATTATGTTTACCTGGCCTGACTGTGATTGTTGAATAGCTGGCAATGTGTGCAAGCTGTGTGATGTCCTGTGAGGTTACAATAGTGTCTGAGTGTGATCTTAAGTGTATGGATACTAGGGATGACTGCTGATTGATAGAAATTATTGATACAGTCATGATGGGAGGTTAATAAATTGGCAGTGGCTGCAATTCAAGATGGAGTTAGGAGGATATGGCATTTGAAGATGTATTCACTGAACTTAACCTTGATACAAAATCATTGAATATCTTGCTGCCCGCTATTCTGATCTTTGGGGCTATACTCCTTCTGTGACACCTACATTGTGGGTTCAATTCCCACACCAGCCAAGGTTACCATGAAGATAACCTTCTCAATCCTGCTTCTTGGCTGAGATGTGGCAACTCTTAGGTTAAACCACCACTAGTTGTCTCCTTCTTTCTAATGAGAGAGCAACCTGTGATCCTCTGGGACTATGGTGACTTCTCCTTGTATTGACAGCCACAGCTATCTGTACCCATTGCTTTCATAATATATTTTAATAGGATCTCCTGTCCCTGAGAATATAAGACACCATCCTCCTAACCAGCTCCATCAAGACCTTTAGTATGACATCCAAAAACTTGACTCCTGTGATGGACTATTATTCGTGTTTTTGAGTCAGATTCACTTGGAGATCAACACATAACACTTCTTTCTGCCACAATACACCTTCCCTTTAAGAAGTGCAGTTAGTTTTAAATAGTGTAAGTTAGAAATTTGAGGAAAAGTAAATTACTGCAGATGCTGGAAATTTAAAAAAAAACTTGCTAATGCAAGCAGTAATGACCTCTGCAGGAAATGTTGGTTGCATGCAGGCATTATGAAAAGGAGAAGACAGCACAAAGTTAATGTGTTAGTATATGCTAATGTGAATTCCACTCAACAAGTATGGGTTAATTGCACAACATGATCCCAGGAATATTTGTGGGTGCCAATCAATTTAATTCAATTCTGCTAGGTTTCAATGCAGCTTTATGATATATTTTAAAGGAATATGCATATGATGTCACCACCGCACGGCATGTTACCATCTCCATTCTTTTTATTCATTCATTCATGAAATGAGGTGTCACTGGCTAGGCCAAAATGTATTGCTCATCCCTCTTTGCCCAAAGACCAGTTAAGAGTCAACCATATTGTTGTTAATCTGGAGTCACACATAGGCTAGACCGAGTAAGAATGAAAGTTTCCTTCCCCAAAGGACATTATTGAACAAGATGGGTTTTTCTACATTCAGCAATGGTTTCACAGTCATTGTTACACTCTTACTTCCATATTTTTATTGTATTCAAATTTCACCATCTGTCATGATGGAATGAAAACCTGTCCCTAGAACATTACCTAGATTTATGGGTTAATAGTCTAGTGATAATACCACTAGGCCAATGCCTGCTGATTACCGAATTCTGTTCCCTTGCAGCATGACACATGCTCTAGTACCTCCTTAGTTTGAGCCCAGACTTGCAAATATCTATGATTGTAATGTACATATATAAATAACAAGAGTTGTAATAATACTTTGTGATCTTCATCTCATATATATGTTACAGTAACTAACATAACTATCACAGCTTGATAATTACAGATAATCAGTATATCTTGCCACATCGCATCAAGCGCTCATATTATTTATCCATTATGTGATGGCCAAAATAAGATCAGTACATAAGACCACATTTTCAGTATTTAAACAAGCACCACCCCCCCCCCCACCCCCCGCTTGAAACATGCCACCCGTTTCATAATCAGAGCTAAGATGAAGTCGGCTGGGACCCAGGCAATCAGTTGGCAGAAGCTATTTTCAAAACTTTTTGATTTCAAATGGTTCCATTATTTGGTATTTATGGAACAGCAGGCATATAATAATTGATTATAATTATAATCTTCCATTAGAAATTTAATCTCTGTGCATTAGACCTTAATTATACTTTGTGAATGGGGCTGAATTAACTCAGGCAAAAGTAACATGAAGAGAGAGATAATGGGAACTGCAGATGCTGGAGATTCCAAGATAATAAAATGTGAGGCTGGATGAACACAGCAGGCCAAGCAGCATCTCAGGAGCACAAAAGCTGACGTTTCGGGCCTAGACCCTTCATCAGAGAGGGGGATGGGGGGAGGGAACTGGAATAAATAGGGAGAGAGGGGGAGGCGGACCGAAGATGGAGAGTAAAGAAGATAGGTGGAGAGGGTGTAAGTGGGGAGGTAGGGAGGGGATAGGTCAGTCCAGGGAAGACGGACAGGTCAAGGAGGTGGGATGAGGTTAGTAGGTAACTGGGGGTGCGGCTTGGGGTGGGAGGAAGGGATGGGTGAGAGGAAGAACCGGTTAGGGAGGCAGAGACAGGTTGGACTGGTTTTGGGATGCAGTGGGTGGGGGGGAAGAGCTGGGCTGGTTGTGTGGTGCAGTGGGGGGAGGGGATGAACTGGGCTGGTTTATCCTAAACCAGCCCAGTTCATCCCCTCCCCCCACTGCACCACACAACCAGCCCAGCTCTTCCCCCCCACCCACTGCATCCCAAAACCAGTCCAACCTGTCTCTGCCTCCCTAACCGGTTCTTCCTCTCACCCATCCCTTCCTCCCACCCCAAGCCGCACCCCCAGCTACCTACTAACCTCATCCCACCTCCTTGACCTGTCCGTCTTCCCTGGACTGACCTATCCCCTCCCTACCTCCCCACTTACACCCTCTCCACCTATCTTCTTTACTCTCCATCTTCGGTCCGCCTCCCCCTCTCTCCCTATTTATTCCAGTTCCCTCCCCCCATCCCCCTCTCTGATGAAGTAACATGAACATTGTTACAATTAACTGAGAAACTTTGTATATTGTTACTGTAACAAATGTCTATCAGCAAGATTATAATGAAATAAGTTTTTTAAACATAGATATGAATATAACATGATGCCTATAATGTTATAAGATAAAACAACAATGATGGAGGTCTAATTAAAACCAAATTTAAAATTTCGTTAGAAGGGGACGTTGGAAATTGGGAATAACATAAACAGGTTCTTCTTGAATGGCTAACCAACCAGAAAACAATCATAGGACAGAGTTTTCTAGGAGAGTTTTGCAGGAAGGCAGTGAGGTGGCTTGGCTCATGACAGGTTTGAAGTTATTTTGTGGGGCCTGGAGGATAAAATCCCATTTAAGGCTTACCTTAACTGGCCACTTCTGGTTTCAGGTCCTCTGTTGTCCACACCTGTCAGAAAGCCACAATGACATCCAAGCTGAGGCAAGATTTAAATTTGCAACATTGACCTGATGCAGACACAGACTTAAAGAAGGGTCTCATTGTCTTCCAGTGGGTGCCTGACTCCTGTTCAGAAATGTAGATTTAAATGGAAGTCATTGACATTAGTAAGTCACCTTCCAATGCAACTGCATCTCCATGTGCCCTCCCCATTCCACCCCACTCCACAACTACACTCTGTACAGTTCCAAGGCTGGGCAGGTATGGCAAAATTATCCTTATAATTTAGATTTTGCTTTGGAAATTTTACATTCATATTTCCATGTGTAAGCTTCATTCCTTATAATAACATATACATCTGAAATCTGTCATTACATTATTTCTAAATTTATTTCACACACTTAGTAATCAAATGTATCACAAGTCTGGATTCTCTGTCTATATAGGATAATCTTGACTGGGAAAGATGAATTTTGTACATTCCCTCCCTCTATAAAAAGTATAAAGTAAATCTCTGGCATCCTCCATTAGGTTGAAGTGACTGCCTAAAATTGGACGCTGTACAATTTGTATTTCTGCCTTGTGGACAGGAAATGTTTGATGTTTCTGCTGCAATGGCTGGATGCAGATAAGATCGCTGTAAAAGTCAGTACGGTGACCTCTCCCACCACCCAGCTCACCAGGCCTGGCGTCCGACTAGTTGGCCCTCACCCAGCTGCTGACACTTTAGCTCAGAGTGTGCCTCTGTCTCATACAATCCTGCACAGTAACCGCAGCTGCACCACACCTAACAAAGGAAATCTGGCTCAGGCTCCAGACTCCATGACTTATTTCATTTAAACACACAATTTCTCAGCAAGGTCACACTCACAAAGGGGTTCCCATAGTCTATTTTCGAACTTCAGGATGGAAATAGATTATGAGGGGAATATTTCTGGACTCTTCTCTATAATTGCATCAATGTAAATTAAATATCACACTTTTCCAATATTGGCTTTGTTTATAAATATTTAACTTTACTCGACTTTACTTTCATGTTTTACAATTGGAATATCTCTAGGAATGATGCTGCTTGAAAATAAATGCGTGTTCCCCAAAGTGAGAAGAAATTTAAATCTACGATTTGTTCACAGGTGTACTATGAAAATATCATTAATAATTTAAAATAGGAGAACATAACATTTCCAAAGCTGAGGATCCGTAAGGTCAAAATGTTACATGTAAACAAGAACTTGCTTAATTGCAGTGTATTATCATATTTTTCAGGAATGCCCAACTGATTATTTAGAAGTACCACAACTATTATTTAGGCAAATATAGGAGCTGACTTGTATACAGCAACAAACAGACATGATATTTAATTGTGTGTTAATATATTGAATCAATTCACATATTCAATTTTCTTTTAACAAATTTGAAGTGAACAGGAATTAAGCTGTTCTTTCCTGACATTGTGTTTTTACTGAATGCTTTTGTGCTTTTCTTTCAACCATTTCACTGCTTCTCCTAAGCACAACTGGGTCAGGGAGGGAGGGGAGGTGGGGGCTGGTGGGATGGGAAGTAAATATCACAAGAGATGGCTGACCGTTTGACCTCACAAATGGGTAAAGACATTTAGACTTACCTCCTGGGAAGACTTATGATGTGTCCCACATTCTGTTGCCATCGAAAGCCGATCATATGCTTGTGTCCTATGAGGCAGCAATATTAGACAAGTGGACTCTAGCTACTGATACTCCATGGCTACTCACAATTCATCTCTCCACTGATCAGTAAGATGTCAATGCCAATGGTAGCAGTAGATTCCAAAAGCCCAGGGATTCAGCAGATTATATTTCAGGTATCATGGTCTACCAGCTACTATTGAAAGATTTTGATTTGAATACTCCTATTTTCATCAGGTTTCCGGGAGGGTTTCTCTCCATGAGGTCTAGTGAGTTCTCATGCACAATCATCCCAAACTCATCTCACTAACTACCTACAATGCCCCTGTGGAACCCCTGTCATCCGCTTTTGGCCTGATTTTCCCGCTTGCCGTAGATAGTAGGACACTCCAGGATATAATAGCATCCCTGGCACAGGTGTAATATTTAAAAGCTGCTGCTCACACAGTCAAGGTATTGGCAACCCAGAACGGCCACACGTGTACTAGGCTTGGCAGATAAGCACTGGCACCTGGAGAATCTCATGCAGAGAGTTGTGCAGAGGGGCCCCCGCTGACCCCAAAACCGACGGAGGAGACCAGATCTTGCCAGCCTGTTCTGAAGTTACCATGTGGATCAGTGAGGTCTCCACAGTCTGGAGAAATGCTCTGCAATGCAATAAAAAGTCAATGACCTTTTTTACTTTGTCAGGGTAAGTGTCATCATCATCTTTCTGCTACCTTATCCTCACTCTATTTCTGCCACTGCACCATCTGACGCAACAAGGCTTATGCTCTACCCCTCTCACCATTGCATGCAACATCTGCCCTCACTCACTCTCAGCACTCCAACTCCCCAGACTACTAACCTGTATAGCGTCTGCACTGCCTACTCACTTAGGTCACGTCACCAACTTTCCCCAAGCTGCAACAGTACATATAGCTGTGTCACCCACTTTCATCTCATTCAATTCCTCACTTTCTCTGATTACAAAAGAAAATGGCCCACAATAGAGCTGAAACAGCCAGGAGAGGTGGAGAGGTGAAGAATAATTGTCCTTAGGAACAGAGAATCTTGATCCTGACTGGTGAGGACCGAGACCTGTCCTGTGAGAATGTCAAAATTTCCACATCCCAGCAAACAAGTGAGAAGCATTTGTTATATTTCTCTTCCATTATCCCCATGGGGACTTTATATTTAACATGCCACAATTTTAACTCTTGTTCACAATATTGTCTCTTTTGTTTCCTGCATTATCCAGTGACATGTCCATGGTGTCCATTGTTGAGAGGGCTGCCTCAACCCACTTCTATTTCTAAGGAAGACAGCAGAGATGTCTCAGTGGAAGCCTCAGCAATGTTGTCTCCAACAGCCTCCACCAACTCAGACACTGATACTTTTGTGGATATTTTAGAGTTGGGAGTTCCTCCTGATGAGTATTTCACTGCTGTATCTCCACAGCTAGTCAAGAGAGAAATGCCTGAGGTTACTGGCACTTACAGGACTTTGGAAGATCAGGCATCTGCTCAGCCCCATTGCACAAAAAGATCCCATGGTGTCAGCTCTCAGGGACTTCATTGGCATGCACGAGTAGACACAGGAGCAGCAGACAGCTTTGTCAGGCGCACTGGTGAATCAAACACAGAGGTTGTAGGACTTCAGGAGAGCAGTGGCACATGAGCTGATGTAGAGAGCCAGGTCCAGCATCGTCAGTGTTTGTTGAACATGTGCACAGTCCTGTACTTTATCATTCTAGCTGTTGGCACTCAGCACCAATGGCAAGGCAATAGGGGGATGACAAATCTTGACCTCACTCCAGATGTCCCAAACAGGATCAGTTGGAGGAAAAGCAAACGTAGCCACCCCTCACGTTCTCTTAAAGTCTCCTCTCAGAACATTCTAGAGGTGACCAGATCTTCCACTGTCACCCTCAGGCCTGTGGGAGGTCAAGTCAATGAAGGTGCACTTGCCTCTAGACAGGGCACACTGAGTATGTCTGAACTTTCTAGGCAAACACACCCCCAATGATCAAACTTAAAATGTCAATAGGCTCCACTGTACAGCAAGCTCCGTTGACCACAGATGCAGAATCCAGGACAATATTGATATGTAGCGGAGGGTAAAAAAATAAGAAAACCTTTTGAGGTTACCTGGTGCAGGTGTGATATGTCACTGGAAATGTGTTTTCTCATTTATAAATCTATGCTCATATATATATATATATATCTGCATGTACATAACTTCATCCAGTTGCAACTAACTTTGAAGGTACAGAACCCGCACTTCCTTAGCATTACACAATGGTCCATGGAGCAAGGCATATAGGAAGCAGCTCCTACACCATGTGATTGATGCTTTGGTAACAATGATCAATCTTACCAGGTAGACGAATATAGTGATTGCTTTATAGGAATTTGTGTAATTCATTCATTATATTGCATGAAATAGTCTGGAGTGCTTGGGGCAAAGATTTGCACACCACACAGTAGACTGATGCTTATGGTTCTCAAAGCATGTAGTGTTTACGGATGTGTTTCAGCTTGAATGAATGGGTGTCTATGCAATGGTGTTGCCCTTTGAAGTTCCTCCTATAGAGGAAATTGAAAACCTGTCCCCTGGAGAATGAAGCATTACCTCGACCATTCTGAATGTGGCTATAGTCATTATCTTCATTTGTACTGTGCACAATAATCACCTGTGAAATAGTGAGTCTAGGCTCAGCATCTCTGACTTGGTGAACCTGCAAACATAAAAACCTGTGATAATGGGAACTGCAGATGCTGGAGAATCCAAGATAACAAAGTGTGAAGCTGGATGAACACAGCAGGTCAAGCAGCATCTCAGGAGCACAAAAGCTGATGTTTCGGGCCTAGACCTTTCATCAGAGAGGGTGAAGGGTTTAGGCCCGAAACATCAGCTTTTGTGCTCCTAAGATGCTGCTTGACCCGCTGTGTCCATCCAGCTCCACACTTTGTTAACATAAAAACCCACTTCCTAATATCCTTTCCTGTAAATGCCAATGGCTTTTCTCTTCCCCAAGTCTCCCATCCAACCTGCCTTAGTTAACAAGGTGTAGAGCTGGATGAACACAGCAGGCCAAGCAGCATCAGAGGAGCAGGAAAGCTGAAGTTTCAGGTCTAGGCCCAAACCGTCAGCTTTTCTGCTCCTCTGATGCCACTTGGCCTGCTGTGTTCATCCAGCTTTACACCTTGTTATCTCAGATTCTCCAGCATCGGCAGTTCCTACTATCTCTGTCTATCTATGTGTTCATTTGCTCACATTATCAAATGAACATGGTAGGTCTGTCAGTGCATTGACCCCCTAAAGAAGCTAGGTGCTGCCTACTGCTGATGACCTCCCACTTCCATATGATCCCATTGCCTCCCATGCTCTATCTCTTGCTTCTCCCAAATAAATTGTTAACACTGTCCATCCCATCCTCAGTATTCTCATCTCATCTTCACAATAGCATTTTGACTGACATCCTCAAGAATAAGCTAAAGTAATTCAAAAAATTGCAAATGCTGGAAATCTGAAATAAGAATGGAAATTGGTGGAGAATCTCAATGGGCCAGGCAGCAGCTGTGGAGACAAAGCAGAGTTAGCATTTCAAATCCAATGACCCTTCTTCAGAACAAAGTTCCACAAACTTCCTTTCATAGAAGTGACCCCTGATAACCTCACTCTTGACTTCTAGTGGACAGGCCCCCAGGACTGAGAGTGACTCATCCCTTTGAACAACTTATTGAATGATGAATGGCCTGCCCTTGACTGCTATCTATACATACCCCGACTGTGTTCCCATTGAATCCCCGAACTGGTTGCACCTGACTATTTGGCCTGGCTGTGATACATTCCCCAGACAGTAGAGTATTGACCCCCTGACCCTGACTGCCCTGAATGTCAACTGACAGTGCCATGCTCCTGGACTGATATTGGAGGCTGTCCCTGACATACAGTGCCACAATGCTGTGACTGATGGTGCCTCCTTTGGCTTGACTGAGACTCTCTTAGACTTTGAGACACGGCTGTTTGCTTGCAGCATATGTGGCATGTACATGGCACATGTATGAAATTGTTGCAGCAGGGTGCTGCAACAACATTTCCACCCTCTTGACGGATGTCTGATGACAAGCACAACAAGCTGTCTGGTTTTGTGCCTTCTGAAATGTAAAGGCAAGTCACAACTACTCTGAACCTTTAAAGTGTGGCCAAGGAGAGAAACTGTAAACAAGGCAGGCATGCTGTGAATGAGGGAGTGCTAAGAGTTCAAGCGAGCATCCCTGATATGCAGCCTGGTCCAGTCTGGGAGCTGGGTGTCTGACCCTGTACACAAAGCGGCCTTACAGCAGTGTTGCAATAATAGGTGCTAGTGCACCCCAAAGTGCAGCATTAAAGTACAGAAGAATATTATAAGTGGATCCAAGATATGCCCATAATGGTGCTGGTAGCACATGTCAGATGCCAGTGTTCATGGACAGGGGTGTGTGCAGTCACTGCCTATGGAGCATGACCCGAGCTGTTGATTCGGGGTGTCCAAGATTAAGGTCTAGAGGAGCAAGCAGCAAACTGGAATCCCACCACACCCACAATCTGACTTTTATGTCAGGAATTCTCAGCGTCCAGCTTAATATGATATGGTAAAACAGGGGAGCGCATATAAATACGGTGAGGGAGTAGTTTTGAGGGTATTAATGAGCAATAGCCATCAGTAACAGGCATCTTGCCAACTGCTAGAATGAAGCTTGTGTCAACATTTTGGAATTTAATTGGGAAATGCAAATTATTGGTCTCAATGTTGGGAAAAGCCACACTCAACTTCTCATTATTGTTCCAAATAACTTGCCATTGCCCACATTGTTCCAGCTTTCAGAAGATTCTAACCTCTTTCTTTTCTGTCACTACTGCCACCTATAGTTCTGTGAGGGCAATGGTGGTGGGGGCGGGGGGGTGGTGAGGTGAAAATACACACAGATCTTGGCTGCTTCCTTAGGGGTAGGGGATTCTGCTGCATATTCCAATGACGCTTTTCCACACATCATTGCTGCCTGCATTGATGAGAAATCTTCTCTGACATTGCTGCAAACTAGAGCTGAACACTCAAGAATCACCTACCTCAGAAGCTGCACATCTTTGGCGATTTTATTAAAGGCACATATTGCAGTTTTTTGGGAATTTCTTCAGTGACTGACCACCACAGTAAACAAAGAGAAAAATATTATTACTATCAAGCTAGCTCTCACTCTGGGATCTGACTTGTCTGGGAATATCATCAACTGGGATACTAACATTCCCAAATATGCATGAGTTTCACACTGGAACTGCACCCCAAAAGATTATAGAAAGGAAGTGCATGGCAGGAATACCTCAGTGAAAATATCAAGCTATGAAAACTTTGGGTCACAATACCTCAGAGCTCTGACCATTGACAGGATTTCTGCTGTGAGAGAATGCTTTCTTTTCTTGCCAATTTCTTGGAACAGATTTCATCCATCTTCTTTCCTTGTTTTATTCATTAATGGGATGAGGGCATCGCTGGCTAGGCAGTATATGTTGTCCATCCAAAATTACCCAGAGGCAATTTAGAGTCAACCACATTGCTGTGGGTCTGGAGTCACATGCAGCCCAGACAAAGCAATGATGGCAGTTTCCTTCCCTCAAGGACATTAGTAAACCAGATGGGCTTTTCCCCAACAACTAACAATGGGCTCATGGTAAGCATTATGTTCTTAATTCCAGATATTTTTATTGAATTCAAATTCAACCATCTGCTACAGCAGGATTTGAACCCATGTCCCCAGAACATTATGTGGGTCTCTGGATTAACAGTCCAGCGATAATACCACTAGACCATTGCCTCCCTCATGGTTCTGCTGCACATCTCTGCTACCACCCTTCATAGTAATACAGGAGAAGCTTTAGAGGTTCACTGTCCATCGTACTAAAGTTCAAAGATAGAGGGGAATGTAGGGGTGATGCTATGAATGGATGAGCGTTACCCCTTTGAGATTTAGAGAATAGTGGCCAACTGGAAGCTTATATCTAAGAATGTCAGTAACATAATAAGAGTTCAGTCACCAGCATGGCATCAACAGAATGTCCCCAATCTTGCAATTTCCCATACCAAGAGCAGAGTGCTTCCCTAGGCTCCATCAACTTCCCCTGGTTTTGCAAAAAGTATTTGAAGTTCAAATGTCATCTCTAGTTGCTTGTCTCAAAGAGGCATTATGTTCGCCAATTTCTTTTTATTAACTCATAGGATGTAGGCATCACTGGCTGGACCAGCATTTAATGCTTATTCGTAATGGCTTTTGAGAAGGATTATGATTGGGGTTAGAGTTAGGATGAGCTGTCTTCTTAAAATGCTGCAGCCCATGTATTGCAGCTAGACCCTCATGCCAACTGGGAGAAAATTCCAGCATTTTGGCCCATGACACTGAAGGAACAGTGATATTTTCAAGTCAGGATGGTGAGTAGCTTGGAGGGAACCTTTCAGGTGGTGATGTGCCCACGTATCTGCTGCCCTTGTTCTTCTACTTAAAGTAGTCATGTGTTTGAAAGCTGCTGTCTAAGGATCTTTTGTGAATTTCAGGTGTGCATCTTGCAGGTAGTGCATACTGCTGCTACTGTGCATTGGACAGAATGGACGTTTGTTGATGTAGTGTCAATCCAAGAGGGCTGTTTTGTTTTGGTTGTTGTCAAGCCTCTTGAGTGTTGTAGGAGCTGCACCCACTCAAAAAGTGGGGAATATTCCATGATGCTCCTGACATCTACCTAGTAGATGACAGACAGGCTTTGGAGAGTCGGGAGGTGAATTATTTATTACATTATTCATAGCCTCTGACCTGCTCTTATAGCCACTGTATTTACTTAGCTAGTTAAGTTCAGTTTCTGGTCAATGTTAATTCTCATGATCTTGATAGTGGCAGATTCACTGATGACAATGCCACTTAATGTCAAAGGGTGGCAATTAGATCATCACTTATTGGAGATGATCACACCAGGCATTTGTATGATGTGAATGTTAGTTGCCATTTTTCAGCCCAAGCTGAAAATTGTCCAAGCAGCATCTTAGGGGCTTAGCCTGCTGTGTTCATCCAGCTCCACACTTTGTTATCTCGGATTCTCCAGCATTTGCAGTTCCCATTATCTCTGAAAATTGCCCAGATCTTGATGCTTTTGGGCATGGATTGCTACTGTACCTGACGAAGTTCTCCTGCAACAAGATTAATCAAACAATGGGAGGTTTTGCGGTGAGTTAGGTGTGCCATTTATCATCTGAGAATTAAAATAAGAGATAACAATGTTTAACTGACAAAATGGAAGGAGATGTTTTAGAGGTATCCATCCAAGAAATTTCTATAAGGGAGCTGAGTTCGACGTAAAATGCACATTGTAAGTAGTTCATTCCTTCCCAAGTGGAAAGCAATCAGAGTTCCCAGTGCTGGTTGGCATCCACAGATACTGATGGAAGTTCATATCAGTGGGCGACAGGTGAGAATGGTCTTGGGCTCTGTGGTGCCGGTAAAATTAGCGCCTGTTGTGTGAATTCACACATAAAGCATGGCTGAAGTTGTGACTTTGATTGTCGATATTTGGAATCATGTTTCAGCAGCAGATGATATCTTCAGGTCTTGGTTCTTTTGCTGTCAAAACAGCAGTATCACACACGCTCATAATGAAAATTACCCTTGCTCTGCAAGTCCCATTTCCACTGTATAATTTATGTGTCTATAATGTCCATTTCTATTGTGTTTGGTATTGCTTGGCTATTTTTCTGTCTCATTTAATTCTCTTTATTTCAAAATAAATCTTTGCTATCCTAAGTTTGACCTCATTATCTTCAGCTCTGCTTTGTTATTGCATGACCTTTATTTTTTCATCTCTGGCCCTGTCTCCTTTTATCTCCCATGTCTGCTCCCCCGATGTACTGTCTCCATTCCACTGACCTGCCAGCTCTATTGTTACAATTTACAGGTTCTTGGTTGGCTCAATAAATACATGTGATTTAACATCAGCTGCCAATGCTGCAGTGAAATTGTACACAAGTGTAATTTCCAGTCTTAATTTTAATTAAAACCTAAATAATGACAAATTTAGAATTGCATATACAAATTCTCCAGCCTGCTTCTCGAACTTACACAAAAGCGACAGTAAGTAAGCAGTTACGTTATAGTATGGAATGCTTTCATGCAATACCAGAATTATACATGTCATAAAAAGTTAGGTAAAGATAGTAATTTTTTGCTGCAACTTATACATTAAACATGTTAAACGGCTGCATGCTTAGGTGTTTTGAAATCAAGTAGTTACCATTTACAATGTGAGTCAAGGTGTGATTTGTCTGAAGGATTCACTCTGGAAGTATTAGAAATAAATTTAGAAATTTATTAGAAGACGATTAGAAATGTAAAGTTATTTCACATTGGTTCTTGCTCACCTGTGTTTCATTTTGTACTTACAATGGTAGAATGAAATTTGCAAGTCTAAATGTAGGCATGCAAGACAAGTTTCAACTCCTGTATAAATGATTAATAATTAATGAAGCTGGTCATGAAATAGCAGCTTGCTTTTCATCTTGGATGGAAAATGTACTGTTGGATCTCACCAACCTCAGAAAGCATAAGCAAAGGCTTCTCAGAAACAAACACAGTGTATGAATTTGAGAGAGATAATAGGAACTGCAGATGCTGGAGAATCCAAGAAACAAAGTGTGGAGCTGAATGAACACAGCAGGCCAAGCAGCATCTCAGGAGCACAAAAGCTGACGTTTCGGGCCTAGACCCTTCATCAGAGAGGGGGATGGGGAGAGGCTTCTGGAATAAATAGGGAGAGAGGGGGAGGCGGACCGAAGATGGAGAGAAAAGAAGATAGGTAGAGAGGAGAGTATAGGTGGGGAGGTAGGGAGGGGATAGGTCAGTCCAGGGAAGACGGACAGGTCAAGGAGGTGGGATGAGGTTAGTAGGTTTGATGTCTTATTGCAGTTTGATTCAATCAAAGAGCAGATGGCTGATAAAACATTAGAACATAAACTCTCGAATATATTGGAGCAAATAAATTGTTTGAATGTGGACCAAGACTGACAATACATCAGGGAAATGAAAAATCCCACAAACACATGATTCAAACTCTATGATTATTTCAGTGTAGTAGGACAATGTGAAACTTTATTTTGTTTGTGGGATGTGGCCATCATTGGCCTGCCAGCATTTATTTCCCATTCCTAGTTGCACTTGACAAGTTAGTGGTGAGCTGCCTTCTTGAACCACTGCAGTCAATGTATTGTAGGTTGACTCACAATGCCCTTTGGGAAGAAATTCCAGGATTTTGACTTAGTGACAGTGACAGAACTGTGATATAGTTCCAAGTCAGGATGGTGGGTGACTTGGATGGAAGTTGCAGCTGGTGATGTCCCCCTCCATCTGCTGCCCTTCCTCTTTTATGTAGAAGTGGTCATGGCTTTGGTAGGTGATGTCTAAAGATCTTTGATTAATTTCTGTAGTGCAACATATCTTCACTATCTATATAAAGATACATGAAGATTGCTGCAAATGCTTCAGCCTAATCTTATGCATTGATGTATTGGGCTCTTCCAGAGTGAATCCTTCAAACAAATCACACCTTGACTAGTGAATGGTAACTACTGGATTTCAAAACACCTAAGCATGCAGCCGTTTAACATGTTTAACATATAAGTTGCAGCAAAAATAACTATCTTTACCTAACTTTTTATGACATGTATAATGGAGATATTTGTGGATCCTCCTCCTCCAGTGAGCTGTTTAATTGTCCACTACCATTCACGACTGGATGTGGTAGGACTGCTGAGCTTAGATCTGATCTGTTGGTTGTGGGTTCACTTAGCTCTGTCTATCATTTGCTGTTTATGCTGTTTGGCATGTAAGTAGTCCTGTTTGGTGGCTTCACCAGATTGACACCTCATTTTTAGGTATGCCTGGTGCTGCTCGTGGCATGACATCCTGCACTCACCATTGATTCCATGCCTTGAAAGTAATAGCTGAGTGGGGGATATGCTTGGTTGTGAGGTTGCATATTGTACTGGAGTACAATTTTGCTGCTGCTACTGATGGCCCACAGCACTTCATGGATGCCCAGTCTTGAGTTGCTAGACCTGTTCGAAGTCTGTCCCATTTAGCACAGTGATAGTGCCACACAATGCAATGAAGGTTATTCTCAATGAGAAGGCAGGCCTTCATGTTCACAAGGACTGTATTGCTGATACTGTCATGTACAGTTGCATTTGTAGCTGGAAAATTGGTAAGGATGAGATAAAGTATGTTTTTTCCTCTTGTTGGTTCCTTCACTACAAGCAGCAGACCCAATCTAGCAGCTATGTCATTTAGGAACAATAGTGCTGCTGCCAAGCCACTCTTGGTGATGGACATTGAAAACCCCCAAACAGGATGCATTTTGTGACGTCATCACCCTCAGTGCGCCTTCCAAGTGCTGTTCAACATGGAGGAGTATGATACATCAAGTAAGAAAGGACAGTATGTGATAACCAGCAGGAGATTCCCTTGCCCGTGTTTAACCTGAAGCCATGAGACTTCATGGGGCCCAGAGTCCATGTTGAGGACTCCCAGAGCAATTCCCTCCTGACTCTATACCACTGTGCCATCACCTCTGTGCCAGTGAGGCGGGGCATTTTCATGGATGATAATGGTAGTATCTGGGACATAGTTATACTTTCAGAATCAAGCCTGACAGACAATCCCTTGACTAGTCTGTGAGACAGCTCTTCCAATTTTGGCATTAGACCCTAGATGTTTGTAAGGAAGACTTTGCAGATTCAACAGGGCTTCTGTTGCCATCTTCTTTTTTGGTGACTGTGTTGATGCCAGGTGGTCTGCCTGGTTTAATTCTTCGTTGAGACTTTGTAGGCATCAATACAGCTGAGTGATGTGCTAAGAATCAACCACATTGCTGTGGGTATTGGGTCACATGTAGGCCAGACTAATTGAAGATGGCAGAATTCCTTCTTCAAAGGACATTGGTGAGCTAGATGGGCTTTTGCAACAATAGTTTCATAGTCATCAGTAGACTCTTAATTCCAGACATGTTTTATTGTATTCAAATTGCACTATCTGCTGTGCTTGAAATTGATCCCAGATCCCCAGAACATAAACTGAGCTTCTGGATTAACAGAGATAATGGGAACTGCAGATGCTGGAGAATCCAAGATAACAAAGTGTGAAGCTGGATGAACACAGCAGGCCAAGCAGCATCTCAGGAGCACAAAAGCTGACATTTCAGGCACAGACCCTTTATCAGAGAGGGGGATGGGGGGAGGGTTCTGAAATAAATAGGGAGAGAGGGCGAGGCGGACCGAAGATGGAGAAAATAAGATAGGTGGAGAGGAGAGTATAGGTGGGAAGGTAGGGAGTGGATTGATCAGTCCAGGGAGGACGGACAGGTCAAGGAGGTGGAATGAGGTTAGTAGGTAGGAAATGGAGATGTGGCTTGAGGTGGGAGGAGGGGATAGGTGAGAGGAAGAACAGGTTAGGGAGGCGGAGACAGGCTGGGCTGGCTTAGGGATGCAGTGGGGGGAGGGGACGAGCTGGGCTAGTTTTAGGATGCAGTGGGAGGGGGGAGGGAAGATTTTGAAGCTTGTGCAGTCCACATGTCCATCATGGGCCTCCTGCAGTGCCACAATGATGTCACCCGAAGGTTGCAGGAACAGCAACTCATATTCCGCTTGGGAACCCTTGGCAGCCCAATGGTATCAACGTGATCATTTTTCAGGTGTCTCTGATGGCTGTCTAAAACAGGCAGTAAGCCTTTAAGAATTGTTTATGAGGTGTCCACGCTTTTTTTAAATTTGAGTTTAAGAAATTGAGCTATCTATAGTTTTCTTTTCTGGTGTTGGTACAGTCTAATATGTGGATGCTGATACAGTTATGGTTGATTTAAAGTCCAAAAGAACAGGGGTGTGCCTTCCAGCTGTGCAGCATTCCCACGGACTGCTCCCACCATGACTAGTCCTCAGTTCGTCATCCACTTCCAATCTCAGTTTTGCCTGACGTTAGCTGTATTTGATTCTAATAGGTAACTTGTGTTCTCGAATGACTTCTTTGAATTTTCAAACATGGTCAGACCAGATTTCTCATTAATTTTAAACAATGTTTACTAACAGACTGTATGCAATGAAAATATTACAGAGCTGTACAAGTTCCAACCTTCAAGCAGAGTACCAGCACATGACTACAGAATTCACTGTTATCTCACAGCTTACCTCAGAAGCTCATCTACGTGCCCATTAAGGTCTGTTTCTACATCTCCTCAGTATTTTCTCAGTTTGCAACGTTACTGACCAGAATTTTTTAAAATATTATTAACTGAAACATTTAACAACAAACATTTCACATAACTGAATACATTTCTAGCCCCACCAACTCTCCTCAAAGTGTGGTGGTCACAGATTCAGAGATTGTGAAAATCTCAAATTTCTCCCTGATCTGATATTATGAAGTAGTGCAAGAGGGTGATGTCCTGAAGGCTGGTCTAGAGCTGTACTTTCACTAGCTGAAAATGCAAAGCATAGGACTTGTAAGAGTATTCTATAGCTCATAGTACTGAAAGCGCAGGTCACCACTGGTTGCTGATTAATCTTGTCTCTTTCATGATTCGATGGAAGAGAAGGTCTGACAATGAAAAATCGCTGACTGGTAAAACCGCACCATCGAAGAAGAGCCAAAGATTACAACCATTCAACTGCTGTAGCTGTATAATGGCACCTTGAGGTTCTTGCATCAGTATTCTCAAGTGTGGGATAAAGAGAAGTATAAATCACTGTCAGAATATGAATTCACTTCTCCAAAATAATTACACAAGGAATGCAAATGATCAGGGAAAATCTCCTCAGAAGTTGTTGGCTGCACTCGAAGATTTGCAGTTGGGACTGTTAAGACTGCATATGCAGGTACAGGAAAAACATTCTCAATGAAAAGCTGTCATGAAGGGAACTTTAACATTGACTGCTGCCAGTTCTGACAGTATGTTTGCAGCATTAGACAAAGAGAATTTTCTTGGATCTCATGCTAACGTAGAACATAATTTATTCTTCAAAATTGCTGAAGGATTTTCCTGCCTTTACAGCATTGTCTTTTCAGGTTCACTCTGTTAGCTGCTAGTTGAACAATCATTGTCCATCTTATGCTGTAAGTATTGGAACTTGCATCATGTTGACAATAGCATTTCTTCATTATTGCCATTGGTCACAGAAACTAGCATTGCCACAGGGGTAGGTGACGAATTCTGCTCACTCTGATCCAAAAGTGAATGCCAATGTGCTGCATCAAGGGCTGAAAAGTTAGGTAACACAAGATTTTCTCCCTGAAATGGTGGAACTGGGGTTGACAGCATTATTAGGCTCATTCCTTGCGCATTTCTCATGGCTGGGAATCTCCAAAGAACCATACTCATCTTCCTCAAACACAACTGAAGCAGGGTTAAAAATCTGATTAACTCCTGCAAAAACTGAGAAAATTCTTAACACTAAATTCATCCAATCTTGGCCAGAAACTTCAGAAGGAGGGGATAGTTATGGGAAATCTTCACAAACCGACAGGCAATTTTTTGTGGACAAAGGCTTGTATTTCTGTGACCTAGTAGCAGCATAAAACAGCCTTCACTTGTTGCTCAAGCTTTTGAGATAGCATAGTGTAGAAAAGTCACTTTTCAGGACTAAGAGTGAATGCCATTCATGAGTTTTCATGATTTCCAATGAGAATTCTTTTTAATTACTCATGTATAGGATGCGGGCAATATGCTGCCAATTTTTACAACCCCTTGTTGCTCTTGACATTACGGTAGTAAGCTTTCTTCTTGAACTACTACAGTTCATTTGGTGTAGGTATCCTGCACAATGCCATTCAGGAAGGCATTCCAGAATTTTGATCCAGCGACTCTGAAGGAATGGAATATGTTTCCAAATGGGACTGAGAGTGTGTGGGAGGGAAACTTTCAGATAATAGTGTTCCCAAGTAATTGACTCTTCTATATAGTAGTGAATTTGGATTTAGAAGGTGTTTTCTAAGCAGCTTTGGTGAATTTCTTCAGTATCTTGTAGTTGGTGCAAGCAGCTGCGACTAAGCACCAGTAGTGGAGGAATCTGAACAGAGTGGTCATTCTCCTGTGGGATGGGTTGATGTGCAGTATTTTGCGTTAGGTTTTCGAATGAACAAATGGCTCCAGCCAAATTTATGAGGGTTGCCAGTCAAGCCAATTTTATAGGAGTGTTCCCACTACGGATGCTGCAATCAGCAAAAAGATATTCTACCTATCATACAGATGAATAATGTGGTATATGAATTTCCATCTGATGCAATGCCAGGTAATAATGCAATATAATCCATCAATCTACTAATAGATCGTATCAAACAGTACATTCCTTTAGATGTTCACAACAAGCAAGCTACTGACTGTACCCTGCCAGCCCTTGCTTGCAAAATTCACAACACAGGGTGCAACATTAGATATAATTTTGCAATTAATCAACTTTGATTGGATCATCCTGAACATACAATGAATTTTGGATTGACAAACTGACTTGCAGTGCAGTTCACTTGTGTTTACTGGAAACAACATATATTAATACACGGTGCTCTGCTTTTTTTTGCATATGGAAGGACCATTCATATATATAGCATCTGTTTCAACTCAACAAAATAATTGACAGCCGTTCACTGGTACATTTCTCATGATGATTCCCTGGCCAAATCAGTCAGCCTGCAAGGTTGAAATCAAGCCTGGCATTTTAGTGCCACTCATAATCAATTAATGCATCTTCCATGGCAACACCTCTATCAATCAGAATCAACTTGACAACCAAGCAGCACTCACCTCTCATGCGGTGTTAATGTTGGTTTTTCCTTTGAATTGGTACTCTTGCAAATTGTCTTGGTGAGTGAAAATGAAAAGCTTCAAAAAGCAATTCAAGTTCTGTACTACCAAACATCTATAAATCTTTGAATAGTTAACTATTAAAAATTTGCACTCAATTAAATGTATTACTCACCATACAAAGGGTGGAGATGGTTGTCAAACCTGCTCTTCATCTTCTCAAACTTAGTGTTAAAGGAAAGTAGGCCATGTTATCATTTGAAATTACTCCAATATTGTTCTATCCTGAGTTATCATCAAAAACATTGGTATATTTATCTTGCCAGAAGGATTTATGATAATTTTTTGAAGAATTTTGGGAAGTATCTTGACACCAAAATGGTACACTTCTGGAAACAATGTCGGTTAGAATGGAAAGTGAAATGACATTTTCTTGTAGATCTTTTATTGATAAACCATTGTTATGTATAGTCATGCTTTTAGTCTTAGTTTTAGCAATTTTTCTGTGACTTACAAACCACAAAGACGTAACCTGCGGTTATTTTTAAACATGCTTGTTGAAATTATCAGATACTGATCATGGCAATATTGTATTCAGTTCAGATCATTGGGCTGGGCAGAGAGTAAAAACACTCAAGGCAAATTATTGCAGCCGTCCTTCAAGTAAGGAATCACTAAACAAGAACATGAGTCAGAGACAGAACTATGCAAACGAAATCCCAATTCTTCATCTTTCACTCACACCTGGTAACACTCCCTCACTGCATTTTGTTCGATTGTACATGAACTGCCCACATTTTTGCTCTGTGTTTGTCTGGAATTTCCATTTTATTTGCTTTCAATTTAAAGTGAACTGAATTGAAAGGCAAAAAAACCCATAATTTATTACTATTTTGTGTGTGCACTCATAATTTGGCATTATTACACACATTCTTGGTGTGACTGTCTATTTCTGAGTGGAAATGCTGTTTCTCAATGATAAGAGTGTGTTTTTATGTAAGAAACTGTAACATAGGAACATAGTAACAGGAACATTCAACTACAAGCCTGGTGCACCATTCATAGGTCACAGCTGCTCTGTCCTAACTCTGCATACCCACTTCAATTTCAAATTCCTGAATACCCTTAACTAATTTAGCATTTTAATTCCAAGATTTTAAAAAAAATTTTCAATTGACCTAGCCACAATTGCTTTTTGCAGTAACGATTTCCAGATTTCCATTACCCTTTGAGTGACAAAACACTTTCTGACATCATCACTAAATGGCTCTAATTTTAAGGTTTCATAAAGGAAGCAGTTTTCCTCTAACCTATCAAATCTTACAATCATCTCAAAGACCTCAATTAGCTCACTTCTTAATCTTCTATATTCAACAGTATGTGAGTCTATACAGCCTATTTTTAGGATTAAACTCTTTAAACCCTGATATCATTCTGTGCAGCATTCCCTCTGAGGTCAGTATATCGTCTGAGGCATGGTGCCAGAACTGAATGCAATACTCTAGATG
Organism: Stegostoma tigrinum; assembly: GCF_030684315.1. Taxonomy (NCBI): domain Eukaryota; kingdom Metazoa; phylum Chordata; class Chondrichthyes; order Orectolobiformes; family Stegostomatidae; genus Stegostoma; species Stegostoma tigrinum. The sequence continues at coordinate 27,349,053 of NC_081372.1, forward strand.
GCCTTTGGCTATGTATGGCTGTAATATCACTTTGCTCCCTTTGTAGTCCAACCCTCTTGGAGTAAAAGTTCAACATTCCACTTGTCCTTCAATTTTTTTTTAGATTTGTCCCTAAGCTTTTGGCTATTTCTTGATTTTTGGATGCCGAACCCTCTCTACTTTTCCTTGCCATTCAGGAAACACACTGATCCTGGATGAACTCACACTGTCCCCACTGCCCTCTATTAGCCATGGTCTTACTCAATCACTTAATCTACAATGCCTACTTACACCTTTCTTCTCCCATCTATTTGATTTATTGTGCCATCTACGTTCGTGTCTTTAGTAAACATGGATAGTTGATTCTCTATTGCTTTATACAATCATTAATGCTATAGTAAAAAGCTGTTGCTCCAGTACAGTAGGTAAATTCTACAGATTTGAATCTATACCAATTATCCCATATTCTCTGAGTCTTATCTACTAATTCCCTATTCAAGACAATAGGCTTACTTCATTTCAAGGTTCACTCATTTTTATTGAATGTTTCTTGCATGGAACCTTGCTGACTGACTTCAGCAAAATCAGATAAATTGCATAGACAGTGATAATTTTCTCTCACATTAGTTACCACCACAAAACGTTCAGCTAGGTTCACTAAACATGATCCATATAAGCTCTCACTGGGAACTGCATCTTTGTATAAATACAGAGTGGTTCTGTTCACGGTAACAAATCTAAGTGCCTTCCCAACAACTAATGTTGTATAAATAGGGCTACATGTCCAAATGCTTGGTTTATTGTACTTACTTATTTTTATATTTCCTTATAGCTCTGGTACTTTTTTACATCCTCCCTATGCAACCTGATAAACCATAACCATTTAATTTCTGATATTTTCATTATCCAATTACCGTCTAACCTGTACACATTACACCATCCTCTCAACTGCCCTCTTTCCCTTAATATGCTTTTAAAAGCCTGTAGTGATACTCCTGATAGTCTTTGCAAGATTTTTCTTGCATTTCTGGTGGCTTTTTCCCAGATGACCATGTTGACATCTTGTGAAGTCTGCGACCTCTGCCAGTACATGGTTGTTTGAGGTAGTTCACTGTCACCAATCCTCTTTATGTCTGTTTTGTCTTGAGCTTATGTAGTAGATATAGGTAAAGGATACCCAGGCATAAAATATCTATGGAAGAGGCAGATAACAAGGTGTGTGGAAGATAGTACTAAGTACAACTATAATTATTCAGGCATAACTACAAGGACCTTAGGGAACTGCAACTGCTCCCTCCAAGAGTTGGAGTTATATCCAGCCACAGCCTGAGTAGATATTTTGAAACAACCTGTCCAATAATTGCTATAATTCAAGAGTGTCAAATGGATAACCAATGTCCTGTTCTACCCATATTGACACTACGGTCAAGAAAGCACAGCAATGTCTCCACTTTCTCAGGAGGCTGAGGAAATTCAGTATATCCATAAAGACTCTAGCAATTTTTTTTTGGTGCATCATAGAAAGCTTCCTGCCTGGATGTATCATAGTGTGGTCTAGTAACTGCTCTTCCCAAAACTGAAATAAACCACAGAGTTGTGAAAACAGCCCAGTCCATCATGCAAATAGGTCTCCCATCCATTGACTTCATCTATACTTCCTGCTGCATTGTGAAAGCAACCAACATAATCAAAATTTGAAAAGCTAAGTGAGAAATTGAGCACAAAAGACTGTTCAGAAGTATAAACAATAAAAAAACCCCTCCCTCCACTCTGGTTGTACTCCCTTCCGCCCTCTTCCATCATGGAGAAATAAAAAAAGTTTGTGTACATTTACAAACAAATTCAAGAACAGCTTCTTCTTCGCTGTTATAACATGCCTCTGATCCAGGTGGCATTTTAAAACTAGGCTTCCTGGTTCAGAGGTAACAATACTACCACTCAGCCACAAGAGACAGTCCCCTTCTCCCCAGGACTCTGCAGTAGAAAAGGTGGAGGCTACATAATGAACATCCTCCCTATGCAACCTGATAAACCATAACATTTAATTTCTGACATTTTCATTATCCAATTACAGTCTAACATGTACACATTACAACATCCTCTTAGCTGCCCTCTTTCCCTTAATATGCTTTTAAAAGCCTGTAGTGATACTCCTGATAGTACTAATCCCTTCAAAATTATTTCCTTATACAGCACTCCCTTTCTGCAGTTCTTACCATTTTCTTTGCTATTATACATGTCTCCCAGGATCCCCAGTGTTCTTTGACTTTATATTTGCATTTCTTAAGTTTACGCTTGCCCTTGCAGGGTACACACTCGTCTCGTGTTCTATCACAAACTTTTTCATTTGTGTTTTTACTTGTAAATATTTCTAAACAATCTTTTGTCCTCAATGTCTCACTCATCCTTCCCAATTTAGTTTTACTTACATTTAAAACCTTAATATGTAGATCATCATTTTTCCTCATGAAACTAATATTAAATCCTATTATATTATATTCACTGTTAGCTCTGTGTTCCTTACCATTAGCTTATTGACAAATTTGGTTAATTACTTTTGCCTGAATCTATTACAGCCTGCTCTCTTGGGAATGTTTACAGCTTTTTAGACTATTTCCTGAACAATATAAAGGTACAGTCTCAAGGAAAGCTGTCTGCAGCTAAAGTGGAATACTATTCGAGTATTTGCAGTTTTGTTATAACTGCTGTAAGTAGGGCACATCCTGAAGTCAAGTGTAAGCTCATGTTTTTTGCTGGGACAACGAGCTTGCTTAATTATGATCTATGTTGGAAGTATTCTGATGCCAATCATCAGAGGTTTGTAGTTGGGATAGTTTACTAGCATTATTCCCTTTCCTTCAATAGGTCACGGTGGAAATGGTAGAGGAATACCACTGAAAAATCTTAATGAGGAGAGGCTTTTGTCTTAAACACAAATCAGTTATGATTACATTAATAAGTTAGACATTGTCACTGAGACTGCTGGGAGACCTGTGGATATCAACTCAAAGATTCCAAGATGCATGGTCTTTCCTGACTCAAGTCAGTGTAACTTCACCAGATTATGTGCCGCAATCTACAAAAATAAGCTTTTGGGAACGATCACCTTATACAATATCTCCAAAGCATTTGTCTCAAAATTAACACTTATCCATTTATATATATATATATAAATCTAAAATTATATTTATCAATACCTCATTGCCTCCTCCCAATCAGCACCAAATCTCTGGATTCATGACTTCAGGCAATCTGAAAGTTTCACAGTTCTTCCAGAACACATTATCCTTGAACTTGAGATAACAAGGTACGGAGCTGAATGAACTCAGCAGGCCAAGCAGCATCTTAGGAACAGGAAAGCTGACGTTTTGGGCCTAGACTCTTCATCAGAAATGGGGGAGGGGAAGACAGATCTGAAATAAATAGGGGGGGAGGTGGATCGAAGATCCCCAAAACAGCCCAGCTCGTTCCTACCTCCCTAACCTGTTCTTCCTCTCACCTATCCCCTCCTCCCACCTCAAGCCTCACCCCCATTTCCTATCTACTAACCTCATCCTGCCTCCTTGATCTGTCCATCCTCCCTGGACTGACCTATCTCCTCCCTACCTCCCCACCTACGCTCATCTTTGCTGGCTCCATCCCTGCCTCTTTAACTTGTCTGTCTCCTCTCCACCTATTTTCTCCTCTATCCATCTTCTATCCACCTCCCCCTCTCTCCCTATTTATTTCAGAACCCTCTTCCCCTCCCCCATTTCTGATGAAGCGTCTAGGCCTGAAACGTCAGTTTTCCCGCTCCTAAGATGCTGCTTGGCCTGCTGCGTTCATCCAGCTCCTCACCCTGTTATCTCAGATTCTCCAGCATTTGCTGTTCCTTTTATCCTTGAACTTGGAAGGTTTTTGGCTTGTATTTGGTAGACATGGGTTCAGTTTTTGAGTCTGTATGATCTGAAAAATCTAGTTCCATTAGTGATTCTTTTAACTCTTGGATATTCCTCATTGAAGAATCATTTCTGCTAAACCAGGGTGCATAATCCATTATTTTGTTGGGAAAAGCCTCAATCTTCTGAATTTCTTTCATCAAAGAACTGTTCCCTGATGAATTAGGTATTTGTTCCATAACATCATCCAGAAAATCTTCATTCTATTGAACTTCATTCATGGAAGATGGTAATTCTGTTGAAACAGGTATTTTGTTTTTTGCAGTATCTGACCAGGCAATATCTTCATGACTGTGTCCTGAATTAGTAGATGGTGATCATCCTACCTGAGGTGTTGAGTTACACAGAGTTGTATGCAGTCCGTCTTCAATCTATATGAGCAGAATTTCACTGTCAGTCTGCTGATACATCTAGGTTGAAGTATGTAAACTCTACTTCAACTTGTCAATTAGGCTGAACATTGTCATTTGATCTCCAGGTTGTATTGCTGGTGAACCAAAAATGTTCATATTCTCTGTCATGCTCCTTGAGGATTGCTACTGACTTAACTATGTCACTGGTATTGACATGTCTTCCTTGTGAGATGAGGAATAGAAATATACCTCTTGAACTTCTGTTGTTTCTTCATCTGAATTATCTACAAAAAGCTCAATAGGCTGTGTTGGTGCCATAACAACTTCAGTTAATGATTAACTGAAGAGCTCAAGTGGGTTGCACTGTTCATTCTTCCTTCTTTATTTACATCATCTCCTAACATTATCTGAATTTTCTTCAGCAATGATGGGACTGTTTTCAAGCCCTGAAAATGGTGCGTAATCAAAGATTTATGTGAGGTATGTGATCTTCAAACACACTTGAGATCTTTGTTCACTGCACTTCTGGCTGGGATACTCAAATATCCTGAGTGTATCCTTTCCTGGATATTTTCACACAGTCTTCTGTCATACACTAGTAAGTAGTTTATGGTTGAGAAATGCTGTTGCATTCAAATTATGGGTTCTCAGCCAATTCACTGGACTTTTCATTTGTCCATGCTTCAAAACAGCGAATCATAAACTCATTCTCGGTCATTCTGTTGTTTTTGTCAAATTTGCTTGAGTTGGGTGGCTAACGGCCATTTTCTCCTAGGAATATATTGTGGCTCACTGGTTGTTCTTAGTTTATCAAGACATATTTTAATACTTTCAAACGTCAGCTCATTAGATTAGTTTTGGGTTCTGCTACCAGTCTAAGAAGCACAATGAAATTTTCTACCAATTGTCCTTGACCAGCTGTTCAGCAACTGTCTGTTTCTGGACTAGTTATTCTGTCTGATTTGTCTTTGGATAGACATGCCATAACGTATGTCTCTGTCTTGGCAGAACAGACTCAAAGGCTGTATAACCCAGCCTCGTTCCTATTTCTAAAAGTTTCTTATGTCTGGAGATATCCATTGACAAAAAGGTTGTGTCAAATTTGAATTGGTCAGTCACAAATTTCTCCTCAGAATGCATTGGGTATCTTGGTATAAACTGAATGAATTCTTCTGCTCTCTTCTGATAATCTCAAATCAGGATTTCCTTGTGATTGTGCTAGAAACAGGGAAGAAACTATCTGAATATCTCTTGCCAGAGTAACGTCCTCTTTGGACAGTAATTAATCTGACAAAGATTCATCAAGAATTCCTGTAATTTGAAAGCATAATGTTCTTGGAAGTGATGATCATCAACAATCTGTCCTGGTCCACCCACATTGACACTATGGTCAAGAAAGCACAGCAATGCCATGTGATTTCTCAGGAGTCTAAGAAAATTCAGCATGTCCATAAAGACTCTTACAAATGTTTATAGATGCATCGTATCTGCATGCATCACAGTGTGATATGGCAATTGCTCTTCCCAAAACTGAAGGAAACAACAAAGTTGTGAAAACAGCCCAGTCCATCACACAAACCAGCCTTCCATCTATTGACTTCATCTATACTTCCTGCTGCATTTGGGAAGCAACCAACATTATCAAAGAGCCCTCCCAACATGGTCATGTTTAATTCCAACCTTTTCTGTCAGGTAGAAAATAGAAAATGTTTGTATACACATATGGACAGATTCAAGAACAGCTTCTTCCCTGCTGTGATCAGACTTTTGAATGGACCTCTAATATTAATGCTGATCTCTCTCTGCACCTTCTCTGCAACTGTAGCATTCTATCCTATACTCTGTTCTGTTTCTCTCATGTGTTTGTATTGTACAATCTACCTGTAAAGCAAATAAGACAACACTTTTCATTGTACCTCGGAATACACGACAGTAATAAATCAAACCAAATATCATAATCTCGTCCCATTAGAAATGATGGTTTCAAAACTCCATATTAACAATTGCTACAGATTAGTGAAAAACTGTTAATGAACTAATCTATGTATTTTCTTGGATTCTGAGCTCTTCTGTTAAATCTTACTCTTTCAGATTAAGGTAATTATCAAAAGCTTTTATAATTTCACAAAAAGTACCTGTCTGTTCTTTTATCTGTTGACAAGCTATAATGATGTCAGTTAGGAATCCTATTACGCTGTAAATGCCCCTTCAATTGTGGGAAACCTGCAATGGCCTTGAAGCCCACAGATCTATTCTACTATATAACATGACTCTGGCCCTTTTTTAACAGATCTTTCATCATTTCTTTGAAAAGTGTTTGCATGGGACATTCTGCTGTATGAAGTCCCAGAAGCTATGACTGTTGTTAAGGTTTAATGACGCACTAACTTACAAAGCCACAGGCATTTGACTCTATTCACAGCAAGGGGTCACAGATTTATCGTGTGGCAGAGCACACAGAAGAGTAATCCAAGCATCCTTGATTGTCACTGTCAGTGCTTCGGAGCTATTTCAAGCAACAGCAGTAGACTCCAAGAAATGATGATGGTCACTGACCTGGCTGTTGGTTGGGTCTTGACTGCCATCAGCCTTTGTCCTAGCTGTAACTCAAACCTCTTGGCAGTCTTCTGCCTGTAATGATCCCCCTCTGCCAAGAGCTTCTGAAGCACAAGGTAAATTATGCACATGTTAGCACCAAAATACTCCCAGATGTCAAGACCCTGGCTCTACTGGCTTTCAAAAAAGTACTGGTTGCCTGAGGTTGAAAGCCTTTACCACAGTTGCCAAAATACTGTGCCAATTAGATCTGCACATGACCTGCCCAGGATCACTCTCAACCTCCATGAGATCACCTTTGACAGCTTTGAGGCCAACCTTAAACCCTGTGAGTCCAGTCCCAAACTCTTTGAGATTACCCTTGACTTCCTTGAGATAGTCATGTCTTCCATAAGATCACCTTGTCCTCTGTAACATCACTGTGCCCTCCTGAAACTATCCTTGAAAACTCCCATCCCAGATGACCTTCCATCTTTTTGAGATCACCCTGATTTCCTTGAGATCACCTTTTATTCTCTGAGATTTCCCTGAAATTGCCGTGACCTTCCCTTGTCCTTCCTGAGATCACTCTGTCCTATTAAGATCACTCTTGACATCGCTAAGACCATCCTCAATCTTGCTGACTGCACTGTTTTTCTTGCATTTTTCCACACTCCTTCAGCCAACATTAACTTCCAACTCAGACGTGGCAAGCTTATTTCTGTGTGCAACTGGGAAAAGTGCCGAGAGATCAGACAGCTGCAAACTCATCTTATTTTCTGAGAGTTTAGTCTCTGGACTTATTTTACAGAATAAAAACCTTTGTACCTGGCGTTCTTCTATCATTTTATTTCCCACGGTAAACTATAAATATGAAATGATACATCAATGTAAAATATCAAACCCGCAAAAAGAAAGGCCAAGTGATTGTCAGCCTTTCTGACCTGTAATTTCTGGCACAGATGGATGTACGCAAATACAAAACAGTCCCTTCCCGTTTATCTGGCAAAATAAGTGTGTTCACATTGAATACTAGTAATTGATTTTAGAATCATAGAAACCCCACCGTGCAGAAAGAGACAAAGTGTGTGGAAACTGAAGTATCTGAAGGAAAACTCACACAGACAAGGGGAAAATGAGTAAGCTCCACACAGTCACCCAAGGCTGGAAGTGAAGCCAGATCCCTGGCGCTGTGAAGCAAGGGGGCCAAGCCACCGTGGAATTTTTACTCTGACCTGAGCTCTCCATGCAAGCCTGCTTTCTCAGATCTCCATGATGTAAACAGAGATCCATGTGATCAGTTTGTGAGAACAGTTTCAAATGACTTGGAACAATAACAATTTGCTGTGTTTGTATAAATTCTGCTGGGAACTTCCCCTTTTTTTGATAGATCTCCAAGATGTTTGTTAACTTTACAAGACATGATAATCAAACATTTCTACAAATTTTGTGGGCATTAAATTATCTCTCATAACAAGTTGTGATTTTAACTTTTATGTAAATGATAGTGTATCAGAGATTAGAGCATAATAATAACTAAGTGTATTATCTAAATAAACATCTTGTAAATTAAGCTTATACCTTACTTCCATTCCTTGAAAAACAGGCCTGATATTTCCGCTATAATGTTGTTGACTGCGATAGAATTGTATACATTTCAGATGATTTTAGATAAGATGGAAAGGCAAAATTAAGAAGTTAAAATAAATCCTAACTTCCATTGGTTGCATTGAGAATTAATTGCCTTAATGGGGATTATGCCTATCATTTGTTCACTAGACTTTTGTGGCAGTTTTGTTCAAGGCAAGGGTGAGTGCTGCTCCATCACACCTTATATTATACGGCGAGTAACAAGCTGGAATTATTTACATTTAGTTTATACAATTTGAGAGAGAGGTAAACTGATTTGTTTAAATTTGAACACTTTACTGTCCACTACTGATATAAATGGAACTACTCAAACAATAATTTGAGAAAGTTAGTCTATTTTCTAAATTGATTCAACTATTCAAGGAAGCAAAGGAGATAGTCTACTCCTATTACTATATTCCTTGATTAATGCTTCTTTTTGCTGTTTAAACTGATCACATGGATCTCTGTTTATGAAGGGTAACCCTAACATTAACATTCTGTGCAGTCAATTCATCGGAGCTCAGTGAGTTCTCGGAAAGAGATGAGGTAAGGGCAGGATATTATGTGGATGAGAACAAAAGCTGGCTTACAATTTGTGGAAGATAAAAGCAGGAATCACAGTGTTATATGTATGAATCATAGAACTGAAAATGACATAATTCATACTTAATAATATCCTTCTTAGCAGGCAGCCCTATAGACTGAGGAAGACTTTCTTCTACTTTGGAGTTGTGATGCTTGAGGTAACTAAAAAGTATAATGCTGGACCACACACCATGCCACAAAGTGTGGTGCTTATAGAGGTGGATGGGTGTGTGTGGGAGGCTCAATTTTCACACATACCTTCTACTTTTTGCATTTGACTTCCACTTGGTCATGTTTGCAGATGCTTCTTCAGCCAGCTGGGCAGTTTTGGGCAAGAATTCCCATGAGTCCTTAGGATATAGCATTTCTCAAGAACGATTTGAGAACATACTTGAAGTATTTTCTCTATTCTCTGGTTACCACTTGCCATCGCAGACCTCCGAATGTAGGCTTGTTTTAGAAGGTTTTTTTGGGGTATGTGGATGATGTGGCCTGCCCAACACTGTTGATCAATAATAACTAATGCCTTGATGCTGGGAATGTTGGCCCATGTGAGGATGTTGATATTGGAGCTCCCACCCCACTATTTGATCTCCACGTTTTCATGGAGGCATCTCTGGTAATATGTATTTAGAAATGTGAGATGTTTGCTATTTATTTTTCATGCCTCCAAAGTATACAGGGCAGCAGGTAATACTGCTCCCCTGTAGATCATGATAATAGTGCCAAGTTTAAGATCTTGGTCATCAAACACCCAACACCTTGAATGTCTAAAACCTCCTCTGGCACACTAAAGGTGGTGTTGAGTTTTATCACTGATAACTGCCTTTGCTGAAGAAAATATCCCAATGCACAAAAAAAAATTCATATGGCCCAATGGCTCACCATGGATCTTCACATTAAAGGGGTACTGTTGCACAGTGGGGTATGGTAGATAACCTTTGTCTTTTGGATGTTTAGCCTGATGCCCATTCCTGCTAAGCTTTTGTGAATGCATTGATGATGGCTTGGAGCTGGGTCTCTGAGTATGCAAGTGTGCAAGAGTAATAGGGTGGTCTTGATTCTTGACTAGAGGCAATGCCAGTTGAACAGATTCCCTCTCATCCTGTGAAGGAGCTCCATTCAAGTGGGAATCTTCACTGGCATGGAAAGTAAGGAAGCAAGCAGATGGGTGAGAGTTGAAGCGCAACAATAAAACTGTGACCTAAAGGACAGATGATAGGTGTAATCAGCACAAGAATGTCAGCAACATTCTGATGGCAATGATGTGCTTGGAATCTTCAGAATAGTCAAGACCACCTCTGGCCTAGTAGACCAGGAACCTACCCCACTGAGAGCCAATAACAGAATTGCACTCATCAGAGACAGAGACACATTGAGTGCTCACAGGAAGGAGCATGTCAAGGATCTCCTCCACTGGGAATCAGTCCTCAACATAAGTGCCCTTGACCATACTCTAGAGCATGCCATACACCATAACCTCAGCTTATTCCCTACTGTACATGATGCTGAAAATGCTGTGTGACAGCCCAGAACTAACATTGAAGTAGATGGAATCTCCACTGAAATGCAGTGGAGAAGCATTCTTTGCATGAAAGCATGACTTCAACTCCTTCATCTGGAAGGAGGAGAGCTAGCCAGTGCATCTCTGAGACATCATCCTTGCTGTAACACTTATTATATGCTTAAGGCAAAGCCAAAAAAATGACAAGTTCTGATTTTCAGCAATCGAGTGCATGTCTTTTAAAACTTGAATTGTTGAATAGGAACAGAGAAGATAGGAGCAGAAGGAGGCCATTCAGTCCTTTGAGCTTACTCTGCTATTAATCACGATCATGGCTGATCATCCAACTCATTAGACTAATCCTGTTTTCGCCCCATAACTTTTGTTGTCTTCACATCTCCATCCTAAATGGTCAATCCCAAATCCTTAGACTGCATCCTCTCTGCATCTACCCTGTGCAGTCTTGTTAGAATTTTATAAGTCTGTATGCGATCCCCCTCATTTGTCTGAATTCCAGTAAAAACAGTCCTAATCTAGTCAAATTCTCCTCATATGTCAGTCCTGCCATCCCTGGAAACAGCCTGGTAAACCTTTGCTGCCCTCCCCTGAGAGCAAGAGCATTCTCCCTCCAAAAAGGAGACCCAGACTGAATGCAATTTTCCAGCAAAGCCCTGTGTAACTGCAGCAACACTGTTCCTGTACTCAAAATCTCTCGCAATGAAAGCCAACATACAATTTGCTTTCTCTACCATCTACTGCGCCAGCAATAATTAATTTTATAAATTATTTCTTGACAAAAATACTTTTGTGCTCAATAATTCTCACTGAAATGTTAAACCTTAATTAAATTCGTGCAATAATTAACCACATAATTTTTGTTGAGATTCTGTACTGAATAGGAAACAGTAGGATTGGATCAGCACATCGAAAAGATTGAGTTTTTAAAAAAAATTTTTTAATAGCATGTTGGCATTGGTGGCAAATCCAGCATTTATTGACCATTCCTAAACGCTTTTGAGAAGGTTGGGGGGGGAGGGGGTGTGGGGAAGTGGAGAGATGGTATAGAAAATGAGAGGGAGGGACAGTGGTAGTGAATTCCAGGATTTTGACACACTGATGATGAGGGAGCTATGATGTGGTTCCAAGGATTTTCTCAATTAATTCAGCAGTCTGTGAATGATACACTTCCAAATGAAAAAGTAATCACCACAGAGGAGCTTCCATTTTACATTCACTCTTTCCTGCAGTTGCCAGTAATGTTGCAATTTAGGACATGATTCAGGTCATATCCTGTATAAGTTTATCCCTGATATGATGCTAAATGGATAACTAAAATTGCACCCATCTTCCAGTTGTCATTTTAAGGATTAATATATAATTGGCTTTTAAATCATTTACGTAATACATAGATTTAACTATTTTTACATTTGTGGTCAGTTTATTTATTCAAAAATATAACTTGAAATGTCATAAACATTATCAATTCCTTGATGCTCATGAAATATCTTGTTAAAATGTTAAACTCTGATGCACTACCTTAAGATTGTTACCTGAATTACCTGCTACTGAAACACCACTACATTACTAAACACCAGGCTGTAAAGAGGAGCAGTTTTTAAGTCTAAAACACCAAAATGTGCAGCAGTATTAATTTTAAAGCCTCATTCACTCTGTTGGCATGACACAAAAGCTTGTCATTTTGCCTCTAGTTTTCAACATACCCATGCAGCTCTCGTGCAGGGCAGCCCGAGAAATTATGCAATCAATTATCTTGTCATATTAAGTAAATAAAAAAAACAACAAATGTATTTGTTTCTTCGTAAGAGAAATATTTGGCCTGTGCACCAGGACTGTATGAAACTTTCTAACATAGAGAGGAGTGCCTGCAAGTAAAAGGATTGAAAACTCTTGCTTTACTCTGATTATTTGTAACTTCTTAACCTACTACCGTGACTGTCTTAACAGTAGATTGCTGAATCCAGATAGGAGTCACAGCTAATTACATTGGCTCGTTTACTGAATTAAGGTAACTTGAAAAATAGCAGATTGAGAGAGGTGATCAAATCAAGGAGTGGCAGTATCAGCACTTATTATCAAACCAGGTGATCTAATTAAAGTAATTATAAGTGTGTTGGATTCAACCAAGAACTGAACTAAAATCCCACTCTTGATTTGGAAGCACAACTATTAACACTTAAAGGAAGAAAATATAGCAATTTCAGTATCAATATGTGTGATTTGAGTTTTCAACCACAGATCTAACAAACATGTTAAATTTTAGGATTCAATTGAAACAGGATTCTTAAAAATCTTAAGTTTATCACTTTTCCCATTAGAGTATTTACTGAGGTGAGAATTTTTTTTGTTATGAATGCATAAGATTTATTCAAATATTTATTTCAGCCAGGTTGTGTCTGTGTTTTGCTAATTAGGTTTCTTACAAAATAATCACACTAAACAGTTGTGTACCATAGCTATTTTGATTATAATGAATTATTTTTGTAGTGTTTACTTTAAGCTGATGGAAGAACAAAGATTTCTTCTTAAACCTTTGCCAATTTTTATCAAAAGAGGTCGCATGGGAGCTTATCAGATTATTCTGACAAGCCTAGCAAATACGGACGCTATCGGTACTGACCAGATTGAAATCTGGCAGTGACTGTGGGATAAAAATAAACAAACAGTCTTCATAAGGTGATCAGGATTTATGGGTGCAGGAATCCATGCTTCAGATAAGCAAGTATATCTGGGTCTGAGTTGTCATAATACTCCCATGTTTCCAATAAAACAAAACTGCAGACGCCTTGAAGGAGGTGAGAATTTTGTTTTCATTTACCTTTTTTTGCCATTAGTTTCCTGTTAAAAGGCTTGACTTAGCATTGAAAGCAGACTGACTATCTCAGTATTTCTGTGTTGATAAGACCTGCTGCAGGAAGTTATGAGGAGGCAGGAAGGAAATGCTATTGGTCCTTGATTGGGAGATTTGGAACAGTTCATGTCTATAAGAGTCAAGACAAAGTCTGCTATAAAAATGTAGGAACTGAGTAACACATGTCATGTCTAACTTTTTTGACCATTTTTGCACGTGAAGAATTAGGTGGGAATAAGGGATAACATTTAAGGGTTATGTTTTATAACAAAATGTATTCACAGAAACTTTAGCAAAATATATGTCAAGACAGAAGATTTATTAAAATTTTAATAGGCTGGGCTTTGAGGTTACTTCACAAATGTTGTAAACAATAAATAATTTGTTACCCTGCCCAATCAATTGTCAACCATCTCTCATTCAACGTGTGTGATCGGTGATGGATTGTGTGGCCTAATGTGCTGTGAACACTGGAAGGTTAAAGAAAAACATAGAAATCTAAGCATTTACTCATGTTTTTAAACAAAGCTGCATGGATCAGTTTTTCTAGACTCAAGAAAATGGCATATAATTTGCAGATATCTTGGAGGATTATCAATTTTCTAATATATTCAGCATTATAAATGCATCACCATCATTGGCTATGTTTTCAAGCTCTAGAATTCTGCACCCGCCGCTTTAACTTACTTTCCCCCTTTACATCACTCATTAAAACCTACCTCTTATGTGAAGCTGTTTTCAGCGAATGTAATAACGTGTTCCATTCAGTCTATGGTCCTCCAGTGTAAGCTCTTTGGGATGTTATTAGGTTAAGGGTACTGTTAGAAACATAAATTGTTGGAATTAGCAGTTATTAGAGAACTTTAATTTGGTTGTAACCACTGTGAGACATTTGAAGGCATTGGTGTTACTTGTATGCAACTACAGTAGGCAAACCCACAGCAATTTCATGCTTAGAGAACAAGAAATCAGTCAGCCCCTATGTTCACTCATTTAACCTTATTATTTGTGTTGTTCAATATATTAACCACTAGGCACATATGACTTGATGGATATGTGTGCTAATTGCTTCTAATTAATAAATTTGCAGATGAGTAATAGGCAGCCATTGAGAGCATGATATCACACAGATTAGACAATAAGCGCTTTTAACCTTTTTCTACTTGATAAAATTACTAAGAAACAGCATGTGCGTTCTTTGATTGTGTTTTATTTCTTTCATTGTTGATGCTGGTATATGTTCGGTAACTGTTAATGTCCTGTATTGTGCAAGTGTTTGTAAGGTATTTTCTACTAAAATTGGTGCTTTTGGTAGAACTTGTTTTGTAGATGGGAAGTGTTCTTGGACAACAATATATTTGCTAACATAACAGATTTGGTGTCAAGCCTGAAAGCTTTGATATAATTTTATATTACTGGAATAACTTAAGAGGAATAAATCAACTATTGGGTCTTGACATACAAACTTCATGTAAAAAAGTGTGTCAAAACTGAAAAACAAAAATAGATAACAAAGTGTGGAGCTGGATGAACACAGCAGGCCAAGCAACATCTCAGGAGCACAAAAGCTGACGTTTCGGGCCTGAAACGTCAGCTTTTGTGCTCCTAAGATGCTGCTTGGCCTGCTGTGTTCATCCAGCTCCACACTTTGTTATCTTGGATTCTCCAGCATCTGCAGTTCCTATTATCTCAAAAACAACAATAGGGCAGGAGATAACAAAGTATGGAGTTGGATGAACACAGGCCAAGCAACATCAGATGAGCAGGAAAGCTGACGTTTCAGGCCCAAAACATCAGTCTTCCTGCTATGTTCATCTAGCTCTACACCTTGTTATCGCAGATTTTCCAGCATCTGCAGTTCTTACTATCTCAAACAAAATAGGGCAGCTTTGACTTCTGGTTGAGCTTGGGGAGTGCTTCAGCAGGCTTTGGACACAGGTAGATCTGACTTGTGACCTGGTGGAGGAACTGAAAAAACAAATAGAATGATAAATCATAAAAAAACACAAGGGCCTAATTTCAATCTGTCTTGTTAGGACAATAAGCAAAGCCTTGCATTTTAAAATCAACAGCGGGCAAAATGACTATCTTCTATGCTATAAATCTTATTCATCTTTGTGTTCTTAATACTTGAGGACTTCATTATCACATCACTTTGGACCTCTGCAAAACCTTTTTATAGTTGTCATGAGAAGTTAATAAATGCTTCAAATTAGTATTCCATCAGCTGGTCATGAGTCTGCAGATTTTTTGACTAATCAGATCTTGGTCCTTGATAGCTGTAAACGAGCATAAAATAGTCGTGGATTAAGATTGAGCACAACGTTTCAGCAAATGATAGATGGAAACAGAAAACTTGAAAAAAGATACTATTTACCAAGTGATTACAGTACAGGACTATATATATGGGCACTTCATTCATGTAATCATCTAAGTCACATATAATTCCTCATGTCAATGTACATTACATCCTGCATCATCTGCTCCTGCATCAATCTACTAAATCTATCACCACTGATGGCAGATTACCTTTTTCAACAATCACTTTACTAATTTTTGTTTCGGACTTTATCAACTCCTCTATCGCCAAACTTTCAGATCAGACCTTAACAAATGTGTAAATCTTTCCTTCATACTTCAGAAATCAATGGCTGCTTATGTTATACAAATCAATAAAAGTTACATTTAAAATGCAACAATGAAATGAGAAGATAAATAAAACAGTAAGTATGCTGCACTTTGGATGTGGACTTGTACAAATTGTCTTCCTCAATTTCATGGATAATGTAATCATTTGTACGGGTCTGTTATACCCATGACTTGGATCAAGGTGGCAGGTGACTTGATAAGGACTGGTGAAAGAAGCTATGAGCAATCATAGCTGATTGAAATTAATCATCATATAACTTTACTATCTTAGGTTAATTTAATGGCTCATCACCCCTTAACAAGTATAGTCAATGCAGTTTAATTGAATATTTCCATCAGTAAACAGAACTATAAGTTGAACATCCAAAATACTTGTTTTGTCTGTTTTATTTTTGAATCAACCTGTTCAGACATGTTATGGACACAGCTCCAGGGCAGATGGAACTAGTCCTGGACCAAAGAAAACTGCAGATACATTGCATCATTCTTATTTATTTATTCTAGCTAAATAAGAAACTATTGGGGTAGGTGATCAAAAGATTAAGTGAATGTGCTTGAAGAGGCTGAGTTCCTGAGGAAATTCAGAAATGGAATTCCAGACTCAAATCCCTTACAACTGAAGGAATGGCTGCCGAGAGAGGAGTGACTAAAATAGGAGAGATTCAAGTGGAGGATATACATTCACTTTGTATGTTATAGAGCAGCGGACTGAAATTTTTAACTTCAAATATGGGTAGATTGCTATCACATCAGTTGTTAAAATTTTAAAAACCTAAAACTTCACCTCAACCTGTCTCTGAACAGTAACTTCCAGATTCAACCTGCGAGGAAATTCAGATATTGTGATCTTGCTGGCAACCTCTCAATTAAACTTCTTTTGTGAATTTTGAATTTGGCATTTATGTTTCCCAGGATTAAGGAAATCAGCGAGGTGAGACCAGGTTTGAGGAAATAGATTCACTTCTCGTGGATCAACAGGCGAGCAGCAGTACTTCATCTCGGCAAACTAAGTGTTCCTCAGTCAGACACTCCCACTATATAAAAGACTCCCACGGTCAGGATTGGAAAATTACTTATTCCATGAAGAGATGCCTTCACTACCATTACCCACCAAGTTGTAGATCAGACGTATCTGCTTCTGAGGTCAGTCCAACAACTACCCCTCCCCCAACACAACCAGAAGTGAGATAACAAAGTGTGGAGCTGGATGAACACAGCATGGCTAAACAGCATCTCAGAAGCACAAAAGCTGATGTTTCGGGCCTAGACGCTTGGCCTGCTGTGCTCACCCAGCTTCACATTTTGTTATCTTGAATTCTCTCCAGCATCTGCAGTTCCCATTATCTCGGATCACAACTAGAAGTGAAACCTGCCAATCAGGCTGACTTCTGAACTTAACAAGAATTACCATTTATTACAAATGAATGCAGGTAGACAACTTGGAATGTCTACATATAACTCTAATAGTTGAAATACAACCTTTCAATAAAACTCTCCCTACGTACATATACACAGACAGACAGACACAAATAAAACATTGTTTGCTTGGGTAGAGGGGAAAATTGGGAAGGCAATTTTAATGGTCTTTGTCTACAGGGTTCACTGAGATGATCCTTTGCTTGTCAGGGCTTGCTGTGTATTGATCTCTCTTCTCTCTGGCTGGTTTTCATTTGCTCACAGGAAGCACAAAGGGACTGGATAATAAATTATAAAGTCACTAATCTATTCATTGAAAACCATTGCTGAAAGCAACTGATGAGGGCAAGTAAACTGACTTTCTTCTGGCTTTAGGTGGTTTTTTTTTTGTTGCAGAAATATGGAATGCCAACTCCCTTTCCTGAGTTCAGAAAGCTCATGGTTATATTGTTTATTCTGACAAGCTGTTCAGCTACCTGGAAACCATTCATTTTGTGGTTGACAGGCAGAACACCATTGTCACTGGTAGCTCCATTTCACCATTCATAGAACAAATTAAAACTCTTCAGCCCAGGCAACATCCTGGTAAACCTCCTTTGCAACTTATCCAATGCAATGGCATCCCTCAGATAATGTGGATTCCAGAACTGCAGACAATATTCCAGCTGCGACTTAACATTTTCTACGGTTCCAGCTTAACTTTCCTGTTCTTAAACTCTATGATTTCACCAATAAAGGCAAGATTCCCATTTGCCTTCTGAACCACTTTATCCACCAGCACCACAGTTGGAGAGACTAAAGGACATGCAAACCAGGGTCCCTCCAACACGCAGAGCTTTGCGGTGTCCTATCAACAGCATCTGCAGAGAGACAATGAGAGTTAAATATTTGAGTCTGATATGACTTTTAAATGCTTGGGCTCTGAGCTTTAAAGATGCTGCCAGACCTACTGAATTTTTTCAGTATTTTCCATTCGGTAGAGTTGGATTAGGAAGTGACTTAGAAAATAGAGAAGTTGTAGTTGAAGGACTGCAACAAATCCCTATACAAGGAATTGATTTAATCTTTGGGAGCAATTGGGCTTGGTCAAAAATATTGATCTCATCAAGAGTGGTGGATCAACCTGTAGAAATAGAAGAAACTGAGATGCTACAAGAGGAATATCCTGGATTATTTCCTAACTGTATTGCGCCTAGATCTCCAGCCCAATGAATAAGACTGGAAGAGGAGAAGCCTATGAAAAAGGGAGATGGCTTTTAAATTCCATTACTTGACAGAATTTTCAAAATCTTAAGAAGGAAAAAGATAAAGAGAATGAAGCTGACATATTTAACCTATTTTATTTAACAGAAATGCAACAGGCAAGTTCTGAACTGAAAGATCTATGTCAAAAAATCTACTCAAAAATTCAATCAGGACCAATACGTGGGTTTTATTATTTAAAATCCAAGATGTCAAAGAAGAAATGGAGACCATTTGAAATGCCATTTGATGAGGAATGAACAGTAAACTATCGGGTTGCAGTAAGTAAATTTTACGAGTTCCTCATGAAATTCCAGTGGTAGGTAACCTGAGTATTCAAAAAAACTTAGCACAAAATACTAAAACATTTTTATTGGTCAGGATTGTATATAAATGTGGTGAAATGTTGCCAAATATGCCATACGTATCAGTATGCCAATTAAACCTATGTCTTTAACTCTGATATTAGCTTTTAAACAGCGTTTTAGTTAGGTTTTAACAGATTATACAGATCTTCTGCCTCTAACTAAGGATGGGAATGAGTATCTTTTAACAATTATAAATATTTTGCAAAGATTTCCTGAAGCAGGACCTTTGGGGAAAAGCCAGTCCAAATTTTTACAAAGTGTGGAATTTCCAGAGAAATATTGGAACAAGTTTCAAAGTTTGTGTTACAAACATTCAAAGAAATAATGAAGCAATTTACATCTTCAGCTCATCATTCACGATCTCAATAGTTTGCTTTACTTTATTAAATCAAAAACAAATTCAATGTTGTAAAAACCAAAAGATGCTGTAAATCAGGAACAAAAACAAGTTGCTGGAAAAGCTCAGTAGATCTGGCATCATCTGTGAGGGGGAAAAAATCAGAGTTAATGTTCCGGGTCAGCTGACATTTCCTCAGAAGTCATTGAGGTAAGCTATGCAATGACAGGAGGAAAATATCAGTGAGTATGTCATGTTACTATGTTAAAGAGATATTACGGCACGGAGAATAGCTGAAACAGAAGTGTATTTACCGGAATGTAAAATAGGAGATGACATAAAAATATCAGAATGATTTTGAGAATGAATCAAATGTTGAAAATTCAAAGGTTGATTATTGAGTAATTAGATTGGATAAGTTGGAATATTATGCTATTTCCCATAAAGTTAAGAAATGATTTTCAAACGCTGTTACAGACTCCTAGATCGGTTTGTATAAATAAAACCGAAGACTTCCTTGTTCAGCCTCTGTACCTCCATATTGCCTGGCATTTTCTGGTGTTTTCTGTACTGACATTTCTGCTTCTCATAGACATGGTCAGAAATCAGATGATACCACGTTATGGTCCAACATGTTTACTTGAAGTCACAAGCTTTTGGAGCATAGCCCCCTTATTCAGGTGAAGCCAGGATTTCCCCTGACGAAGGGACTAAACTCCAAAACCTTGTGATTTCAAATAAACCTGTTGGACTATAACTTGGTGTCGCCTGATTTCCGACCTTGTCCACCCCAGTTCAACTCCAGCACCTCCACATCATATTGCAGCTATGTAATACCTGTCATGGACCTGGCTCTACCATTTTATTGTAATGAAACAGGCAGGGAATTCTGAAATTCCGCCATCATTCTTTCATATCTGAGATATTTGGGACCTCAGCATGTGACAGCTGAAGATTATTGATGCAAAATACTGCTCCGAGACCCCTGAGATTATAAGATGGACAGATAGCTCAAAAACAAGCCGTACACTTTTCATTCAAGTTAGATGAGTTTTTAATCTTGCTCTTTTTAATATTCTCTCTCGATATATCTTTACTGCTTCAGAGCCCCCTGGTTAGAGTTGGAGGGCAACAATAGCAGTAGACAGGAACTCTGCTGCAAAGTTCTCATTTCTGCCTGGTGCTTTTGTCAATTGGTCAACTGGGACCTCTGCATTTGGGGTACGTGAATTGGAAAAAAAAACTACCTCTGAGGTTAATGGTTCCAATAAAGAGGAATTATTTAGTTTTAAGGCAAAATTTAAGTCACCACTAAATTTATCGTATAGGCTTTTGAATTTCATTTTGAATTTACCTCAGTTGTTCATAATACAAACTTTAGAAAGGACTTCCAACAAGTGTCTGCCTTTTCTCATCCAGGGGTCAGTTGTCCTTGTCTTTGTCTGGTTCTACTCTACATCTAGAATTGTAGAACTACTTGCACTTCTACATATAAGGGAAAAAGACACAGCAGCTATTTTCAAAGGCCATGTCACATGTCTCATTGGTAAAGATACTTTCTATTCGCCTTCCCATTGTCCTGAAATAAGGTGCTTATTTAGGTGGTTTTGATCACATTGGCATCGTTAAGTGAGTTAGAGCAAACATCTTCACATCACAACAGCCAGCATGTCAGTATATCAGGGTGCAGTTCTCCTCTCTTTGAAAGTGTCAAGAGAAGTGGTGTGAAATGAAAATAAAGGGATTAGATGGCTTTGAAGCAAAACTCAGCCCCTTCTCAGAACTGCACTGAATATGTTCTGTATGAGAAGGCCATTTAAGTGTCTCAGCTTTCTATCTCCCCAGTTACGCATCCCTGGTAAGAAAGAAACGTAGGGGCCAGGGTGACCTGTGGCTGGATTAGGATGGAGCCTTCAATTGCCCCAATCTTGGGGTAAGTGATAGCCTCTGAAAGCCAACCCTTGTCTTTGCTTCCACCCAAACACCCATTACTTCTACCCTATAAGAAGGGTATAAAAAGTACTTATCTTATACCCTGAAGAATAAGTCTCAATCAGTAAATGTTAGGACATGACAGCTTCAAGGCTTGTGATGCACCAAGAAACTCACCTATCATCTTTTAAAAAGTTGCAATATTGGCAATACTGAGAGTTTCCCCTACAGTGTGTACGGATTAGTTGTCACCTAACACACACACTCCCACTATAGTGGGTCAATTCTACCAGCAGTGTCTCCTCTCAAAATGATTTGGTGAAAGATAAGTGAACAGTAGGAAAGAGAGTAAATTTCATTTTAAATGATTGTGGCCTCAATGCAGGTGAACACTATGAAAAGATAATCACTATCAGTTTCAAGAAATTCTAGATTCCGAAGAAAATTGATCAAATTTTAAAGGAAATATTGGATGCTTCTGCAGTGTTATATTCAGAAAATTGACAAGTAAGTAGTGCCAATTACCTCTATCAATATCGATCAGCAAAAAGAATATTCTATTATTCTTGTATTTGACTCGAAAGCTATGATTGCCATTTATATTACGTTTTCCTTAATTCATTCCAATTTGAAGCAGAATAACTGTGGTTATCAGCACTGCAAAGGCTGGATATTCTTTCGTGGGCAGAAGCTTTTTCAATAGTATTCATGAGGCTCCAATATCAGTGAGCAAACTTCATAATTGACAACTTTAAGTTAATTTCTGAGAATTCGGGAGTATACTTAAAAGTTTGTTTTCTGTGTGGTGCATTCAGATGCCAAAATGTCACAAGTTTATTGGCAGTTCAAAACAAAAACAATTTTCATTTCCCTAAAATGCTATGTGTTGGGGTTGAATGCCACTATCCTTTAAATAAATGGTAAACACTATTGTCGTATAAAGTAATAATTCTGTCAGAATCAATGTTGCGTTGTTTTAAGTTCCTGTCAATTTGATCATATCACACAGTCTTTGGGTGGACAAGTAGCTCATCTTATATGAGTACCAAATGGGGTCAGAAGTAACATGCCAGAAACGTGATAGGCAAGATTCCCTATCTTATCTATCTGTGATCCACTTTCAATGAACTATGAACCTGCACTCCAAGGTCTCTTTGTTTAGCAACATGCCCCAGGACCTTACCGTTAAGTGTGGAAGTCCTGCCCTGATTTGCCTTTCTAAAATGCAGCACCTCACATTTATCTAAATTAAATTCCATCTGCCACTTCTCAGCCCATTGGCCCATCTGTTCAAGATCCTGTTATCCTCTGAGATAACCTTCTTCGCTGTCCACAACACCTTCAATTTTGCTGTCATCCGAGAGCTGACCAACCATACCTCCTATGTTTATATCCAAATCATTCTATATAAATGATAAAAAGCAGTGGACACAGCACCTATCATTGTCATATGTCTCCAGTTTGAAAGGTAAGATTCTATTGCAATGTATTGGTTATCTCCAATAATTAGATAGGCCTTTAGCATAGATATTAAGATTAATGGCAACAAACTATCCAGCCACAAGCCACCAGTGGTTGGTAACCTGAAGATACAACATGCTGCTATGCTGTAATCTGAAAATATAACTTAGCAAGCAATGATACAGATTCAAATTTCACTTCATTGAAACCCTACACTGTGAAAACAGGCCCTTCAGCCCAACAAGTCCACACTGAACCTCAGAGCATCCCACCCAGACCCATACCCCATAATCCACCTAATCTACACCTCCCTGAACACTACAGGCAATTTAGCACATCCAATCCACCTAACCTGCGCATCTTTGGACTGTGGGGGGAAACTGGAGCATGTGGAGAAAACCCACGCAGACACGGGGAGAATGTGCAAACTCCACACACACAGCCACCTGAGGCTGGAATTGAACCCAGGTCCCTGACACTGAGGCAGCAGTGCTAACCACTGTGCCACTATGCTGCCCAGCACTTGACGTGGAACAACAAATGTTTTGGAGACAATTGATTTTACCACTTAAGAATAGTATTTTAAAAAGACAGAGTCGGTGGCTGTAATGTGAAAACCAAAAAGTAGTCAGCAGCATTTTGCAGAGCAGCAGGAGAATGAAAACAGTACTCCAGAAGGTGATCTTCAACTTGGACGCAGTGAAATGTGCAGGGTAAACAGTGTGGGCTTGGGAAATAGTCAAAGCTGGCCACACTTGATCAAGGCAGAGAGGTTAACTAGGAAGGCTTTTTACAGGACCTTAGTGGTTCCAGGAATAATGTTAGAGATCCATTAGAGAATAATGGAAAATGTTTTTCTAAAATGGTACAACAGCCAGATGGAGAAGGAAAAGGGGTGCAAATAAAGTTCTTACCTCTCAAAATGAGGATTACAAATAGGCTTCACACGGCAGAGCTGCAAAGGACAAGGTATGACCCAGAGAAATAATTCCACAGCCACAGTATTCAACAAAAGTTAGAAGTCTAATCGAGGAAGGAAAATATGAACAGTTCTATCATTTTTATCAGTTCTGACCTTTGTGATTTATACTCCAATTTCAGTGGGATGATTTATTAAAGCTGTGGTCAAAGAACTTTATTTAAAAATTCTGCAAGGGGACGTGCTTTGTGTTTGGAAAGGTGAGAAAGCATCTATTTTACTTTGAAAGAAATAGGAAGAGCTCTATGTTCGCTTTAAAGAAAAAAAAAATCTCTTCAGAAGACTACCACTTTGATAATTAAAAGAAGACAGGAAATCCCTAGTAAGTAGTACAGAAATATAATATTGCTATTGAACAGAATGTAAAGAAACACAACACAGTGTTGCTGTGGAACATAATTTAAAACATTGAAACGACTTTGAAACAGCATTAATTCAAAACAAACATGCAAGCACAAAGACTGTAGATTAGAAACAACATTAGGATGCTACAGAATTAAAATAATTTTACCGTATAAGCATTAATAAATATTTTGAAGATTTAGAAGGTCAGGTCAAACTTTCAAAAAGATTAAATGTTAGAGTTGGGTCAAAGGGAACCCAGGATTGGACATCCTAGAAAAGACAATTCCTAAGGTGCAGAATTGTGCAAAAATTAGAACCACATCTCGGCGTGAATATGTTTATGCTGTATTCAGTTTGTCCTACAGCAGATTGCATAATATATCACCAAAATATCAAGAAATGTACAGATAATTCTGACAAAGTTTTAAAAGAATTTGACAATTCATTCAATCTGAGAGCAAACAAAAGACTTAAATGAATAAAATTTAAAAGAAGAGTTCAGCTTTCAGGGTAATCAATTTCATCAATTACCTCTACAAATTAGTGGAAAACTATGACTATGGAGATCTGAAATCAAAATTCCAAAACCACCATTTGTTTTTGAAATTATTGATGAGTCTTTGTCAGAATTTTTTTGCAGTTCCAGGCATATTTCACTTTGGAGAAAGCTAGTCAAATTATGCTGGAAATATAAATCAGAATGTCTCATAGACACACCAGAGGAGATACAGCCTACTTCATTCTGTGCTGGAATGTATATACTGCTTTACTTGAACAGGCAAGCATAAGAAATAGGAGCAGAAGTAGACCATTTGGCCTCTTGAGTCTGCTCTGGCACTCAATAAGGCCATTGCTGATCTGTTTGTGTTTGAATCCCATTTTCCCTTCTACCTCCAATAACCCCTGATTCCCCATCCTGAACAGAATTTATCTATCTCTTGGAAAAACATTCCAGGACCCTGCTTCCACTGTCTTCTGAGGCAAAGAGTTCCAAAATCATCCAACCAACTAAGAGAAAAGATACCTCATAAAAATGCAATCCTTTATTTCAAAACAGGGCTCCCTACTTTGAAAACAAAAATAGAAATTGCTGGAAATACTCAGCAGGTCTGGTGGCATCTGTGGAGAGAAGGCAAAGCCAACATTTCAGGTCCATTGAGCCTACTCTGGAATGTTTTGTTTCTGATTTCCAACATCCACAGTTCTTTGTTTACCCCCTTGCCCCCACCCACACACCACCCCAGGTATGGATCGACCCACAAGAGGAAACATCCTTTCTACGCCCACCTGTCAAAACCATTCAGGATCTTAAGTGCTTCAATTAAGTCATTTCTCACTTTTTTAAACTCCAGTGGAAACAAGCCCAACTTTTCAAACTTAGCCTGAGAAGACAACCCACTTTTTCTAAGTATCAACTGAATAAACCTCCTCTGAACTAACTCCAATGCATTTACATTTTTCCTTAAATAAGGAGAGTAAAACTGCAATAGTATTCGAGATATAGTCTCACCATCACCTTGTTTAACTGAAGTATAATATAATTACTTTCAAATTAAATTCATCTCATAATAAAGGATAATGTTTCATTGGCCTTCTTGATTTAGTAACTGCATACTAACATTTTGTGACACATGCACCAGCATATCTAAATCCTTCTGCACCTCAAAATTCTGCAATTATCCCCAGTTTAAATAATACTGTGATTTTTATTTTATTTTTCAGGCTAAGGTAAACAACTTCATACAGTAAGTTCTTCCTCCTTGTTAAGCTTTAGTCATTTTCTATCCTTTATGTTCTGAAGAATCTTCTGACCTGCCACTATTACCGGGGTGACCCTTTACTGTGAGATTATGTCTTTTCATCCTAAACTTCCCACAAGGGGAAACATCTTGTATGTTCAGTAAGGTCACCTCTCATTCTTCTAAATTCCAATGAGAAGAGGCCCAACCTACTGAAGCTCTCCTCATGAGAGAATCCTTCCATACCTGACATTGAAGAAGTCACTGGACACCAAACGTTAATTCTGCTTTTTCGCCACAAATACTGCCAGACCTGCTGAGTTTCTCCAGCAATTTCTGTTCTTTTTTCAGCCCTCCATACCTAAGGTCAACCTAGCAAACCTCCTCTGAATTATCTCCAATGCCAGTACATCATTCCTTCGCTAAGGGGTCTAAAATTGTTCACAGTATTCCAGGCATGGTCTAACTAATGCCTAGTTCTGTACTTTTACTTTAAGTTTGTTACTTTCACTAAAGTTTTTAGTTAACTATGGATAAAGCTCCTCCCTTTTTTATTTGCAGTAATAATATTCTACGTAGTCTAAAATATCCCCTTAAATATCTACCACTGTCTTCTTTGGTGTATCCCTTAGTTAAGAAAACTGGTTCACACCAGCTTGCTCAGCTTTTCTGCTTATTTAATTATCCTTGATGAGGTTTAAAATACTAGTCTCAGACCCATTCTTCTCCCTTTAAAACCACTAGTAAAATTCAATCATATTTTGCTTGCTGATTCAAATGGGTGCCTTAACGCTGAGATCATTAATTAATTCTGTCACAATACATAATACCAAGTCTAATAAAGCATGATGTCTAATCGGTTCCAAAAGGTGCACTTTAAGGTTTATAGACCACTCCCACTAGAGTCAACTTGCCCCTACTATTTCTCAAATTGATACTTCAACCTGATCTACTGAATCAATGTCATCTCTAGCTATTTTCATAAATGCCATCCTTGAATAACAATTCCGCCCTCCCACCTTTACCGAGGTAAAGTTTGCTTTTTTAAAATTGAATGCCATATAGCCCTCAATTTTCAGGACCCAATCAAAGTGAATAGAGCTGGTGAATGTTATTTAAATTGAGAAAGACTGTAGAAAGCTGCAGCACAGAAGAACTTAGGGATCCCTGTGCATAAATCACAAGAAACTAGCATTCAAGGGAGAAGCAAGTGAATTTTAACCTTTATTTCAAAGTGAATGGAGTATAAAAATAAGAAAATCTTGTTTAAAATGAAGCAAAACACATGTTATTCCATACCTGCAATACCGTAAACATTTTTGATCCCCTTACCTAAGGAAAGATATATTAGTATTGGAGACAGTCTAGAGAAGGTTCACTAGGTTGATCCCAGGGATGGAGGGATTATTTTATGAAGAGAGGTTGCATAGGTTGGGGCAGTACTCATTGGAGTTTAGAAGAATGAGAGGTAAACGTACAACATTCTTGAAAGACTTGACCAGGTAGATGTTGTTTCTCTTTTTTTGGGGGAAGTCCAAGATGAGGGTGTAAAGGAACACTCAGTTATGACAGATTGTAGTATAAATTTGGCATCAGATACAGATCATAATAGTCAATCAGAAGTTAGACAAGGAATATCTGGGCCATGTCAATGAATTGGATTCTCTTTGGCTTGTGGAAACAGAATTGGGAGACTGTGAGTTCACCTGGTGAACATAGAGGCAACCAATTAGGAGATTTTTGTGAAGCTTGCACTAAAAACTATGCTGATGGTTAGGAAAACTCAAGGGATATGTGCCAATGTAGGAATCCTGATCCTTTCCAGAAAATTCAGCCGAATACTTCCAGAATATCCACAAGATAGAAAAATTGAAAATCACTCTTTTCAGGTGGCATCAACTGTTATCATTCTTCTTTTCCTGAACAGAGTGTGAACAGCTTGAAAATTATATAGAAAAACATTCCACATTTCCTCGCTATCCTGGCCTGTGAAACATTAAATAGGGACTTTATACTCAAATCATCTC
Source organism: Stegostoma tigrinum (assembly GCF_030684315.1). NCBI lineage: Eukaryota > Metazoa > Chordata > Chondrichthyes > Orectolobiformes > Stegostomatidae > Stegostoma > Stegostoma tigrinum. The sequence continues at coordinate 27,376,943 of NC_081372.1, forward strand.
TATGCAATTTACTTTTCTTTTTGGCCTATTGTTTCTAACAGGATTGCACTGTGCATGTTGAAGAGATTCCCAGTTTATCAGCTTCCTAAGCAAGAGGATCAAAGATTTTCCCATTTGAAATATCTTATTTGGATTTTTACATTTCGGTGCGGAATCATATTTTAAAGAACTGCACTCATACTTTAATGAAACAGCCATTCAATCATTTAAAATATGATTAAGGTGGAAGAGATTGGCAGCAACTATTATTCTGGGAGCAGACATACAGACTGGCATTCTAGTCCTTGGGGAGGTTTCAGTGAAAAGCTGTGAATTTCTGGTAATTGTGTTCTTAGGAGAGGGCTGCATTGTTCAACTGCAAGTGCAGTTTGCTGATGAGATCAGAGCTATTGCTGTTAGCCATGAGATGGTCTGCTGAGTGGGCTGTCTGCACTAGAGATAAGAAAATTAACCCATTCACAACCGAAGTCATGGTCTCTAAATGAATAATTGAATTTGTGCAAACAAAAAGTTCCATATCGTCATACAAAAGAATTAAACATTTGTCTATTTATCCCATTTGAGAAGTAATTGCTCTATCTACCAGGCATTCAAAATATGAAAATTCGCTATTCTCTGATGGAAGCAGATTCCAACAACATTTGACGGGTTCCATGGTAAACTAAATATATATTTGTAAATATTTTGCCACTGCGTCCGATGCATCTGGGTAACTTTGGGGTGGCAGTGAAGAGACTATGCCATTTGAATTGGGGACTCATTTAACTAAAGCCAGTGAGCTTCCTGCCCTAATAAGCAGTTGACACTCTTTGCTGGAATGAAAGTTTGAGTATTGGGTGATTTTGAGATTACTGCAGCCTGCAGTTGTCATAGAGATGAGAATAGTGAGAAGGTGACAAGGGTTCAAATTATTTTTCTGGAGCTGAGCAGAATTGCTTGCCTGGTGATTTAGCAGCAGTAGGAATGGAATTAGGAGATGGCACCAACCATTTAGATATTGACCAGATTGAAGAAATTCAATGAGATATGGCTGTTTATATTAATCAGCCAAACTATCTCAAATGTGTAGATCTCCATAGTCATGTTTAGAAGTCTCTGAAGTTACTATAAATAATCCTTCAGAGACAAGTAGAACATCCATTTGCCCAAAATGGATACGGCATCCTCTTCTCATAGGGAAGAAAAATCCGAGCAAGAAATTAAAACTGAAAGAACTGCGGATACAGTAAATCAGGAACAAGAACAGCAGTTGCTGGGCAAGCTCAGCAGATCAGGCAGGATCCGTGAAGAAAAAATGTCAGAGTTAATGTTTTGGGTCCAGTGACCATTCCTCAGAACTGATGATGGTGGCTAGGCCAATATCATTTTGCATGTGGAAGATATGCGAGGGGGTGGGGGGGAGGGAAAAAGGAGTAAACATTGGATCGGGACAGAGCCCAAAGAATTCTGTACTCAGCAAAGGTCTCAGCTTTATCCCTGTGGTCCCACCCTAATGAATTTCAGGCACAACATGCTGTTGAACTCTTCTTCCGTGGTGCCCATTTCTTTGGGCAACAGTCCTCTCCCCATCCCACAGGCCTTTTTGCCCAGCTCCAAAACTCTCACTCCACCTGGAATCCTCCCTTTGGCCTTTTACCTGCACTCGATCTGTTCATTGAAAAGTGTTGATGTGACATTGGTCACCTTAATTTCTTTGACCCCAACCCTCACCCAATCCAACATATCTCCCTCTGAACTGATTGCACTTCATGCATTTAGATCCAACCCTGACTTTGTTATTGAGCCTGCCGATAAGGGTGGTGCTGTTGACCTCTCATTGCAGAGGCTTAGCACCAGCTCTCAGATACCCCCTCCTATATTACCCTGGACCTTGACCCCAACATGGCATGCCAGATCATTGGATCTACTACGGTAACTGACCTCATTTCATCTGATGATCTCCCCCCTCAACTGCCTCCAAGCTGATAGTTCCCCAACCCTGCACAAGTTATTTTCTACCTCCTTTCGAAAATCCGCAAACAGGACTGCCCGGGCACACCCATTTTTTTTCAGCCTGCTCCTGCCCCACAGAAATCGTCTTTTCCTACTTTGAATCAGTCTTTTCTCCCCAGTCCAATCCCTGCCCACGTACATCCGTGATTCGTCTGACACTTTACGCCAGTTTCAGAATTTCCAGTTTGTGGGTTCCAACCATTTCCTCTTTACCACGGATATGTAATCCCTTTACACGTCCATCCCCCACCAGGGTGGTCTTGGGGCTGTCTGCTTCTTACTGGAGCAAAGGCCTGAACTGTCCCCACCCACCACCACCCACCTCCGCTTGGCTAAGCTTGTCTTCACCCTCAATGATTTCCCTTTTAACTTCAAGTCAGAGGGGTGGCCATGGGTACCTGCATGGGCTCCAGTTATGCCTGTTGCTTTGTGGGGTTCATGGAACATTCCTTATTCCAGTCCTATTCCGCCTCCACCCACAATTCTTTCTCCGGTATATTAATGATATCATCAGTGCTGCCCTTGTCCTTACCTATCATCCAACCAGCAGGCATATCCAGAAGGTCACAGATACCATTTCTACCACCTCCAGTGCGATGCCCCTAGCTGTTTCATAGTCCCTCCCCTCCCTCCATCCGTCTTCTTCAGGAACTTCTCCAGGACACTTTTTGGTCCGTTCTTCCTTCATTCTCAATATGTCCCTACAACCCTACGGAATCTTCCCCTGCAAACGGCAAAGGTGTAACACCTGGCCAATTTACCTCCTCCTTCCCGAGCATCCAAGGGCCCAAACATACCTTTCAGGAGAGGCAACACTTCATCTGCACTTCCTTCGCTGTTACAATGTGGTCTCTGCTACACTGGGGAAACGAAATGTCAACTGGCTTACCATTTCACAGAACATCTGCGTTCTGCCTGCAAAAAAGACCCTGAGCTTCCAGTTGCCTGCCACTTTAACACACACCCTGTTCCCTGGCCAACATTTGTCTCGGTGATTGCTGCAGTGTTAGCACAAATTGGAAGAACAGCAGATAACAAAGTGTGAAGCTGGATGAACACAGCAGACCAAGCAGCATCTCAGGAGCACAAAAGCTGATGTTTTGGGCCTAGACCCTTCATCAGAGAGGGGGATGGGGAGAGGGTTATAAAATAAATACGGAGAGAGGGGGAGGCGGACTGAAGATGGATAGAGGAGAAGATAGGTGGAGAGGAGAGTATAGGTGGGGAGGTGGGGAGGGGATAGGTCAGTCCGGGGAGGATGGACAGGTCAAGGAGGCGGGAAGAGGTTAGTAGGTGGGAAATGGGGGTGTGGCTTGAGGTGGGAGGAGGGGATAGGTGAGAGGAAGAACAGGTTAGGGAGGCAGGGGCGAGCTGGGCTGGTTTTGGGATGCAGTGCGGGGAGGGGACGAGCTGGGCTGGGTTTGGGATGTAGTGGGTGAGGAGGCAATTTTGAAGCTTGTGAAGTCCACATTGATACCATTGGGCTGCAGGGTTCCCAAGTGGAATATGAGTTGCTGTTCCTGCAACCTTCGGGTGGCATCATTGTGACACTGCAGGAGGCCCATGATGGACATGTTGTCTAAGGAATGGGAGGGAGTGTTAAAATGGTTCGCGGCTGGGAGGTGCAGTTGTTTATTGTGAACCGAGCGGAGGTGTTCTGCAAAGCGGTCCCCAAGCCTCCGCTTGGTTTCCCCAATGTAGAGGAAGCCACACCGGGTACAGTGGATACAGTATACTACATTGGCAGATATACAGGTGAACATCTGCTTAATATGGAAAGTCATCTTGGGGCCTGGGATGGGGGTGAGGGAGGAGGTTTGGGGGCAAGTGTAGCACTTCCTGCTGTTGCAGGGGAAGGTGCCAGGTGTGGTGGGGTTGGAGGGGAGTGTGGAGTGGACAAGGGAATCACGGAGAGAGTGGTCTCTCCGGAAGGCAGACAAGGGTGGGGATGGAAAGATGTCTTGGCTGGTGGGGTCGGATTGCAGATGGCGGAAGTGTCGGAGGATGATGCGTTGGATCCGGAGGTTGGTGGGGTGGTATGTGAGGACGAGGGGGATTCTCTTAGGGTGGTTATTGCGGGGGCGGGGTGTGAGGGATGTGTTGCGGGAAATGCGGGAGACTCAGTCAAGAGCGATCTTGACCACTGCAGGGGGAAGTTGCGATCCTTGAAGAACGCGGACATCTGGGCTGTGCGGGAGTGGAATGCCTCATCCTGGGAGCAGATGCGGCGGAGGCGAAGGAATTGGGAATAGGGGATGGAATTTTTGCAGGGGGATGGGTTGGAGGTGTAGTATTCTAGGTAGCTGTGGGAGTTGGTGGGCTTGAAGTGGACATCAGTTTCTAGCTGGTTGCCTGAGTTGGAGACAGAGAGGTCCAGGAAGGTGAGAGATGTGTTGGAGATGGCCCAGGTGAACTTGAGGTTGGGGTGGAAGGTGTTGGTGAAGTGGATGAACTGTTCGAGCTCCTCTTGGGAGCAAAAGGTGGCGCCGATACAGTCATTAATGTAACGGAGGAAGAGGTGGGGTTTCGGCCCAGTGTAGGTACAGAAGAGGGACTGTTCCACATAACCTACAAAGAGGCAGGCATAGCTTGGGCCCATGCGGGTACCCATGGCCACCCACTTTGTCTGTAGGAAGTGGGAGAAATCGAAGGAGAAGTTGTTGAGGGTGAGCAGCACCTCATTTTTCACTTGGGCACCCAGCAGCCCTCTGGACTCAATATTGAGTTCAATAATTTTAGGACTTGATATCTCCCGTGTCCTACCCCCACCCCCACCCCCACCCCCACCCCCTGCCCCCCACACCAGGCCTTGTTATCACATAGCCTGCCATTTCACACTAGCTGTTGTTAGTCATTAACAGTCCCGATTAACATTAACACCTTCTTAGCCAGATCGTTATCAACTCCTTTGTCTGTTCAACTATTCTCCAATCTCTTTGGGCAGTATCCCCACATGCTGTCACTGCTTACCCCCTCCTCCCATCCTTACTTCTGCATATAAGTGGTGAGTGGTGAGTGGGGTTCCACAGGGCTCTGTCCTTGGGCCTCTACTGTTTGTAATTTTTATTAATGACTTGGACGAGGGAATTGAAGGATGGGTCAGCAAGTTTGCAGACGACACAAAGGTCGGAGGTGTCGTTGACAGTGTAGAGGGCTGTTGTAGGCTGCAGCGGGACATTGACAGGATGCAGAGATGGGCTGAGAGGTGGCAGATGGAGTTCAACCTGGATAAATGCGAGGTGATGCATTTTGGAAGGTCGAATTTGAAAGCTGAGTACAGGATTAAGGATAGGATTCTTGGCAGCGTGGAGGAACAGAGGGATCTTGGTGTGCAGATACATAGATCCCTTAAAATGGCCACCCAAGTGGACAGGGTTGTTAAGAAAGCATATGGTGTTTTGGCTTTCATTAACAGGGGGATTGAGTTTAAGAGTCGTGAGATCTTGTTGCAGCTCTATAAAACTTTGGTTAGACCGCACTTGGAATACTGCGTCCAGTTCTGGGCGCCCTATTATAGGAAAGATGTGGATGCTTTGGAGAGGGTTCAGAGGAGGTTTACCAGGATGCTGCCTGGACTGGAGGGCTTATCTTATGAAGAGAGGTTGACTGAGCTCGGTCTCTTTTCATTGGAGAAAAGGAGGAGGAGAGGGGACCTAATTGAGGTATACAAGATAATGAGAGGCATAGATAGAGTCGATAGCCAGAGACTATTTCCCAGGGCAGAAATGGCTAGCACGAGGGGTCATAGTTTTAAGCTGGTTGGTGGAAAGTATAGAGGGGATGTCAGAGGCAGGTTCTTTACGCAGAGAGTTGTGAGAGCATGGAATGCGTTGCCAGCAGCAGTTGTGGAAGCAAGGTCATTGGGGTCATTTAAGAGACTGCTGGACATGCATATGGTCACAGAAATTTGAGGGTGCATCCATGAGGATCAATGGTCGGCACAACATTGTGGGCTGAAGGGCCTGTTCTGTGCTGTACTGTTCTATGTTCTATGTTCTATGTTCTATGTTCTATGTTCTATGTTCTATGTAAACCAGCATTTTCCAGGCTACCGTGAGATCTGATGAATGGCCACTGGATCCAAACCATTAACTCTGATGTTCCTTCAAAGATGCTGCCAGACCTGTTCAGCACTTTTTAAAGCAACTTCTGTTATTGTCTGAGTTAGAAATAGCAGGAGGAAGCCATTTGGTCCCTCACCTAAGTTGCACCATTCAAAAGGTCCCCACTGATCTCATCATTGCCTCAACTCCACTTTTCTGACATTCCCCCAGAACCCTTGATTCCATGGCTAAGAAAAACATCATCTAACTCCACACTGAATAGTTTGAATTGTTTTGCTTCCTCTCCCACCAAGGATCAACAACACTCTTGAGAAAACAAATTCTTCCTTATTTTCATTTCATTGTGAGACTTGGTCACTCTGAAACTGAGATCCCTATTTCTAGATTCCCAACAAGGGGATAAATCCTCCCTTTCAAGCGCCCTCAGAATTTTGAATGTTTCAATAAGAACACCTCTCGTTCTTCTCAACACATGAGTATTGGCCGAACCTAGTCAACTTTTCCTGTAAGACAATTTCTTTAAGTTAGGAGTCATGTTTTCCTACCTCATTAACACTCCGGCAGATCTTTATACTGTCTCACAGAGCATATACAAGTCCCTGGAACAAATCCATAGGACTTAGCTGTAAATTGGAAGAGTACATCTGTGATTTCTATGAAGGGCTCTGTTCATCTATGATTGATTCAATCTATGGTTTTACCAGATTTATTTCCATTGCTTTCCCTTCTAAGATGACCCTGAAGCAGAAATGGTATTGCCTTACACATTACCTGGGGCTGACTTTAAAAAGTTTTCATGCCCCATGACAGGTCTACCCATTCAGGTTCAGCCAATGACTCAAATTAATTGGTCAACGTATTAATCAATTCTTAGTTGTTTATGTACAAATCAATTTTTTCAAAGGTGTTATTACATACTTCAGGAGCAGGTGGAACTGAAACCTGAGTCTCCTAGCCCAGAAGTAAGAACCTGTCATTGCAGTACAAGGGGCCGCTGCTGTTTATATGGATACTTTCTAAGCAACATATTCTGAGATGTTATGTGTCTCTAGAGTAGGTGGTATTTGAACCAAGGCCTTCTGGTTCAGAGGTAGGGACATTACTGCTGCATCACAAGAGCCCTTCCTCGATTGTTTATATGCTTCGTTTTGATCATCAGCGGTCTGCTGAAGGTTACTTTCTGCCAAGGTTCTCCCATGTGCTTCGTGGTTATACTTTCTAATCAGCCTGTTCAGAGATATTATTACACGCCTCTAGAGCAAGTGGGACATGAACCTGGACCTCCTAGGTCAGAGTTAGGGACACTAACGCTGTGCCAAAGGAGCTTAAATTGTTTCTATGTGTTCAAACAATTAATACCAACCACATGACAAACATGTGAACCCAACTGGAGCTTGAAATATTAGCTCTCCTTTCTTCCTGCACATGTTGCCAATGCTGTTGAGTTTTGCCAGCAATTTCTGTTTTTGTTTTGGATCTCCACCATCTTCAATTCTTTGTTTCATCATCAGACACTTGGAGCTTCTTGTGAGTGGTATGCTGAGGAGCACAAGTCACCCTAAGGCATTTGTAAATTGCTGATGTTCTTTTCTTCATAGTAAGAGCACACTATATCCCTTTTGAACTGTTTTCCTCCCTGCAATCCAATTGTTACAGTTCTTAAATGGATGATTATGCATAATGAAGTTGAAAGCATTAAATTAGATCTTTGCTACCCACAGCACTCACTAAATGAGCAGAATGGCTGATGTCCAGTATTAAATGTTACATGTCATTGCATTGCATATGCAAATTTGCCATAACACCTTTATCTTGCACTGTTCAGCCATTCAAGCAAATTTGTGAATGCACTTTGGGAGAACAAGCCCTGTTCCCCGACATCATGGCTGCTGACACATTACCATGCGATTTATGACAAACCAAAGCAGTGTTACAATCATGTGAGTAGAACAGTCAAGAAGACGGTGGAGAAGTCATTGGAATTCTGAAGGCTACTTCAGGTTCAGATTAACTAACACCTTCAACAAATAAATTGGCATTACTGTCAGTGTTTACTGGCACTTTATTTCAAGTTCCTCTTTCTCACATTCAATATCATAACCATCGTTCTGAAGCCCCTTTCAATGTAAGTGAGGCAACTATTGATTAATGGGCTTATTCTCAAGTGGCTTCTTAGTCTGCTGCTACAAATGCTTTGCTAGGGATAAGCAGACTGCTTTCTATACGTCACTAGATACAGCAAAATTATTTCAGATTTAAAACATGATCTTTCGTACTAAGTGAGCAATGCTCCTTTTAAAGAATATCATTTTGAGCAGCTGGAGTCCTGCTATCAATCAACGATGTAGCTTTCAAAACAGCAAGGGCCTTGCTAATGAAGTTGGAGGGAAGTAAATGATGATTGTAGTCATGGTGAAAGTTAAAATAGATCAACTTATTTAATACTCAATGCCTTTTCCAGCAGTTAGTCCAAATCAGATGATTTCCAAATATTCCACTGCCAATCAAAAATGCAGTTTAGCAGAAATAAGTTCTGTAAAGTTTAGTTTAGGCCATAAAACCATAAGATGCAGGAGCAGAAATTAGGCCATTCAGCCCATCAAGTCTGCTCTGCCATTCAATCATGTCTGATAAGTTTCTCAACAGCATTCTCCCACTTTCTTCCTGTACCCTTGATCCACTGGACAATCAAGAACCTATCTACCTTAGCCTTAAATGTACTCAATGACCAGGCCTCCACAGCCTTCTGTGGCAGTGAATTCCAAAGATTCACCACTCTCTGGCTGAAGAGTTTCTCCTTATCTCCATTCTAAAAGGTCCTCGCTTTACTCTAAGGCAGTGCCTTCAGGTCCAAGTCTTTCCGACCAATGGAAACATCTTCCCAACATTCACTCTGCCCAGGTCATTCAGTATTCTGTAAGTTTCAATTAGATCCCCCACCTCATTCTTCTAAACTCCATCGAGTATAGACCCAGAGTCCTCAAACTTTCCTCATGTGTTAAGCTTTTCATTCCTGGGACCATTCTCGTGGATTTCCTCTGAACCCACACTCGAGCCAGTCATCCTTCCTGAGATATGGGGCCCAAAACTGCGCACAATATTCCAAATGTTGCCTGACCAGAGCTTTGTGGAGCCTCAGAAGTACAACTAAATCCTTCTGCAGCTTCCCTGCCTCCTCAATGCTACCTGTCCCTCTACCTACCTTTGAATCTTCTGTAAATGTAGCCAGAATGCCCTCAGTTCCTTCATCTGGATCATTAAGGTATAAAGTGAAAAGTTGTGGTCCCAACATTGAACCTTGTGGAACACCACTTGACACCAGCTGCCTCACCGAGAAAGACCCTTTATCCCCAGTGTCTACTTTCTGCCAGACAGCCAATCTTCGATCCACGCTAATACCTTGCCTCTAATACCATGGGCCCTTAGCAGCCTCCTGTGCAGCATCTTTTCAAAGGCCTTCTTGAAGTCCAGGTAGATAACATCTATTGACTCTCTTTGGTTTAACTTGCTCGTTACTTGCTCAAAGAATTCTAGCAGATTCAGGTCTTCACATACAAACCCTTTCAAATGCAATTCTACTTGATGATGTTTTACAGAAGGAAATTTGTCAAGATTATCTTCCTCATATATTTACACGCAAACTGGGATGCATTTGAACGTGTTCACTGCTTGAACAACCACATTTAATGTCTCATAAGCAAATAAGCTTGGAAATTATATTGAGAACACGAGTGAAGGAATAATTCACGAACGATATTACTTTGGCCACTATTTTAATGGAGGGAACAGCTCAGATTTTGAAAAAGCTTGGGTGAAAGTAGCATTCAGAGTGATTCCATGTTTTAAACATTTTTATTGATAACATCAATCACAGGGACTCTCAGCCTGTTATCTTCAAAAGGAATTAAAAGAAAATAAAAGAAGGAAAGTTGTGTATATTCACCTCAGGAAGGACATACTGGCCCTGGAGCGTGTCCAGCAGAGATTCTCCCGGATGATCCCTGGAATGGTAGTTTTAACGTATGATGAACAGCTAAGGATCCTAGGATTGTATTCATTAGAGTTTAGAAAGTTGAGGGGAGATCTAACAGAAACTTACAAGATAATGAATGGCTTAGAAAGGGCGGACGCTGGGAAATTGTTTCCGTTAGGTGGGGAGACTCGGATCCATGGGCACAGCCTTAGAGTTAGAGGGGGTAAATTTAAACCGGAAATGAGGAGACATTTCTTCAGCTAGAGAGTGGTGGGCTTGTGGAATTCATTGCCACAGAGTGCAGTAGAGGCTGGGACGTTAGATGCTTTCAAGGCCGAGATCGACAAATTCTTGACCTCACAAGGAATCAAGGGCTACAGGGAGAGTGCAGGGAAGTGGAGGTGAAATGCCCGTCAGCCATGATTTAAATGGCGGAGTGGACTCGATGGGCCAAATGGCCTTACTTCCACTCCTATGTCTTATGGTCTTATGATATATTTGAAGTAACACAACCTAGCTTCACTTCAATTGAGTAGTACTTGGTTTGTAAATAAATCATTTGAATGCCTTTACTTCTATTTGTTATTATAATGAATATAATTCCAGGTTTAACGGAATAAATGAGAATGTATCATTTTTTACACTTTAGGTGTTTACTAATTCAAAAGTGGCTGTAAAATTCAAGTGTCAAAATTGACATTAAATCCAGCTAAAGTGCTTAACGTGGAGGCTGTGTTGCACTGGTTTGCATCTAAAGTGTTTGCTTCCAACTTCCACAGAGAAAAGGCTGCAGTTTAAGATATTTAAAGGTTAACATGGCATCAGATACTATTATAAGAAAATGGTGGCTCTTTCCTGGTTCTCCCTCAAAAAAAATCTACAAGGAAACGTGGTATTATGCAATTTTTAAGCATACTTACAAAAGTTCTTTTGTGTCAGTCTTTATTAGAATTTTACTTAGTCTGCTGTTTGTATATTCCACAATGCCACCTCTGTGAGACTAGTAGCTGCAATGTAACAAACTATCAAAGTGCTGTGCATTAGCAAACAGATCAGTACAGATTATAGGAAGTGGTTCACTGTTATTTTGACTTTGTTGAAGCACAATCTGCATTTTATCAGGTGTAACAATAACATCAGGAAAGCTGACTATGTTTGGTGACATGTGTTTATCCCCAAACAACACATGTTCATGATGATATATTGGCCTAATTCCATGTTCAGGAACCTTAATAGGAAGTAACAGTGGTCTTTCTGGTACTGTTAATAGCATGCATCCCCACTGGACAATACCTTAACAGATCTATCTGGTTACAATCCAATAGGAAATTTCTAATGGGAAGGAGTGTGAGAGTTCAGATGCCTGCACCTTCCCACAGCAGGCTTTATCAGGTCACCGTTTCATAACCTTGCTTTCCTTAGTGAAGGGGAAATGTAATAATACCAGAATTCTGGAGGCCAAGGATACATAGGGTTCTCAGAGGTCGAAGCCCTCATTCAGTAATTACAAATGAATTTAGTTTCCAAGGTTTTATTCACCAAAAACTATCTTACCTAAAGATATTGTCTAACTTTTAATCTAGTTTTGGTAATGGTACACACACAGATAAAATAGCCATATCTGAAATTATTTTTTCTCCTTGGTTGGAATGTCGTGTTTATTTGCTATTATCTAAAACTTTAACTACTATTAGTTATTTAGTATGGTGACTTACATAGCTTACATTCTTAATAATCTTCACTGAGCTGATATGAATTTAAAATACACTATTCTTTTTTCTCTTGCCCACATTTAGATCCTTTTCTTTACATGTTGATATAATTCATTAATTTTAGTTGTAATTTGTTAACACTCATTTTAAAGTAAAAATAAACAAAAACATTATTTAAAATTGAAAGGCTTCCTGGTTTGTGAGAGGCGATTGTCGAGGCAGGTTTCTTCAGTATAAGAGCCTGAAATAGGTATTCATGAGGAATCTGATCCTGGAGTGTTTTGATGCTGATGTTAGCTGTGGAATATGTTGAGCTGGATTAAATCCAGTTTGTCAAGATGGGAACTATGGCAGCTGAACCCATTTAATTATTGCAGAGGTCCCCAGTCAGTCTGCTGGAAGCAGCAAAACTGCCTGCCAAGAAGTCAGAGGGTGGAAGTGGCTGATGTGGAACTCCCAGCCATTGGTGGTGGGTTGTCCATTCAAGTTCATTAATTGACAGCAATTATCCCTGAGTCCATTGCAATTTATTAATGGTTTAAGTATTAAAATGAGCTGCATTGGTTTCCTAATTAGCAGCAAATATAGCTGGAGTACAGAAAGGTCAAAAAGACTTGTCTAAAGCTACTACATGTGAAAACCTTAGGCATTTGGAATAAGGTAGGTAAATTAACAAGGCAAAGAGTTGTATGTATGTATGTATGTATGTATGTATGCTATGTTTGAGAGATATGGCTGTGGGAAGGGACTGAGCATCTAAGACTATTCAACCTTTGAGAAGGACAAGCAAAATTATAAAAGGAGGTGAGATATCATTGATAGTGAAAACTGAAATCACTGCAACAGTGAGAAAAAATAATGGTGCAGGAAGTCCAAACGTGAAATCAGTCTAGGTGGAGCTGATAAGTAATGGAAAATATTAGTGGGTGTTGATTAAAAGCCTCCAAATAGCAGTGAGGCACAAGATGGCACTAAACTGGAAATTAGAGATGCATGCAACAAGAATGCTACAATAATCATGGGTGACTTTAATTATAAATATAGGTTGGGTAAACCACATTCACAATACAACTGTTATGGATGAATTCCTGGAGTGTGTACAAGATGGATATTTAGATTAATAAACTGATGAACTCTCTCACTTGTAGACTATCACTGGCATTGCCTTTGTGCAATGAGAAAGATCATTAATATTAGTAACAATCTTGTTGTGAGATGTCCTTTTAGGAAAAAATAATAAAAATGATATGAGAGAATTTTTCATTTGAGATAGAAATTGAAGTGGCCCAATCCAAAACTAAGGCCCTAAATCTAAACAAAGAAAACCATGAAGATATGAGGAGGTATAATTGGCTGAAATAAAATGTGTAATTAATCGAAAAGCATGACAGTGTCTGGGCAGGAATTAATATTTAAGGAATGAATTTGCACATTGCAGAAATTATTCATGTCTTTCAGGTAAAAGAACACATCAAGAAATGTGACCCAAACGTGTTTAACAAAAGAAATTCAGATATTAATTTTTAACCAAGTACTTTATCCAGAGAGGGACCTGATAAAGTAGTTAGAAAAAGTAACAAACCTGAGGACTAGGAGTACAAAGGTTATTTAAGATGGTGAAAATAGAGTATGGGAATAAACTTGCAAGGAACAATTTTAAAAAAAAAACTAAACTTCTGGAATTATGAATGCCCTGGTTCTCAACTTCTAAATTTCTGTAGATTTTGGATCGGCCCTATCAGGCTTAAGGGCGGAAAATGTAAGCTCACTTTTTAAACTGTTTTCTCCCTCCATTCTTTTTTAACAGAACAATTAGCCAAATATTAGCAGTAGGGAACTTGGAGTTTGTTATAAAGAATATGATACCAGGACACTTTGAACCATCAATGTATGACCCAGTATACCTAAATTTATTGAAAGGAAATAATGTGTGACAAACCTAGAGGAGTATTTTAGGGTGTAACTGATAGAATAAATAAGGAAGATTCAGTAGATGTAGTGTGTTTGGATTTTAGAAAGCATTCAGTAAAGGCTAATATAAAAGATTATTGTTCAAACTCAAAGTACATGGTGAACATATATTTACATGGATTAAGAAGTGGATAGCAGACAGGATGCAGAAAGTAGGAATAAATGGGTTGTTTTGGAATGGAAGTGCTGACAAGTGGGGTACTTCAGGAACAAAAACAAAATTGCTGGAAAAGCTCAGCAGGTGACGGGACCCAAAACATTAACTCTATTTTCTCCTCCACAGATGCTGCCAGACCTGCTGAACTTTTCCAGCAACTTTGTTTTTGTTCCTGATTATACAGCATCTGCAGTTCTTTTGGTTTTCATGGGGTACTTTGGGCATCAGTGCTTGGTCCCCAGCAATTCAGAATCCATGCCAATGATTTTAGATGAGGGAATTAAGTATATTATTTCCAAGTTTACTTTTAAAAAAACACCAGGTGGTCATATGAATAACGATGTAAAGAGGCTTCAGGGTGATTTGTACAAGTTGAGTGAGCAGGGCAAATATGCAGCAGATGCAATATATTATGGATGAATGTGAAGTTATCCACTTCAGTAGGAAAAATAGAATGACAGAGTATTAGTTAAATGGTGATACATTGAAAAATATTGAAGTACCAAGGGACCTGGGTGCCTTGCTCACCAGTCATTGAAAACAAACAGCAAGCAGTTAGGAAGGCAAATGGTACGTTGGGTTTTATTGCAAGAGGATTTGAGTATGGGTCATGGATGCCTTTCAGAAGCTGTATAGGGTTTGGTTAGACTGCACCTGGGATTATTGTGTGGTTTTAGTCTCCTTAACTGAAAAAAAACACTTGCCATGGAGGGGGGTGCAGGAAATATTCATCAGACTAATTCCTGGCATGGCAGCTTTGCCAAAGGAAAAGAGGTAATGTTAACTGTATGTGTATTCACTGGAGTTTAAGTAAGTGAAAGGCAATCTTGATGAAACATAAAAAGTTCTGATTGGGTCGAACAGATTGAATATAAGGATGATGTTTCTCCTGGTTGGGTGTGTCCAAAATAAGGAGTCACAGTTGCAGAATCTCATACTGAGTTGAGGAGAAACTTCTTCATCAGAGCGTGATGAACTTGTGGGATTCTCTACCACCAGCTGTGGAAGTGAAGTCATTGAATATAATCAAGAAAGGATTGGATTTCTAGGAGCTAAGGGATTTAAGGGGTACGGGGAGAGAGCAAGTGTGTGGCATTGAAATACAGGATCAGCTATATATATGTTGAATTGTGGAGTAGGATCATTGGGCTGAAAGGCCTACTCCTATGTTGTTATGAAACAAAAATCTTATGGCTGAATTTTCATGGTAGCCTGCAGAATAGCATGTGTTGAGATATTTTGAACAATTGGATCAATAATTTTCATACAATGGACTAAAATGTCTTATTTCCTGATAGAGAAGACTCTGTGTGTGTTGAAAGTATTAGAACTTGTATAATTGGGTATATTTTCAAAACTGTAAGAAGTTCCACCTGCAGTAATGACATATTTGAAACTTTTTGTTTGGATTGATCATTGTTTATTTGACATAGTCTTTTTTATTAAATTCCCAAATAGAGTTTTAGGGGCCAATAGTTGGTGCACTGTTCTGTTCCTTTGTTTGAATTATAATTGATTTTAATGGCAATCTAATTCCTGTCATCTCTCATACACCTTATTAAGGTTTGGAAGCACTATGTTTAAATCACCCTAAATGCATTCTAGTTGCACTCTGGTTCTTAAGTAGTAGCTTTATCATCATGGAATTTGGGTAAATCCTACAAATATAAAGCAATTGCAGTTAATAAAAAACCTTTTATATTCTTTCTCAGATATTAACAAATGTTAATGTCGTAAAGGTTTTCTTGAGCATAAACAAGCTAGCGTCTTTCCAAATGGCTATAGCAGGATTGTGACCATCCTCTTCAGGAAAGACAGCTGCTGATCTAGATAAATTTGAGTTATTGCTAATTCAATGTATTGGACAAGGCTCTTTTGTTTCTTGGAGGTTTGACCTTGAGTTTGCAGAACATTTTGAACAAAATGTGTTGATAGAGTAGAGTTATTGGACAATGAAGCTGTTTTGACATTCCAGTATATGAAGCAACTGGAAGATATAAAATTAGGATCCGTTGATTCTGGCTGCCTAACTTGAACAAAATGGCATGCAAATCCACAAACTTCAGGGGAACAAAGCCAATGACTTTTCATGCTACTTGATTGATGGCATTGTGAACATAATAACAATTTGAAGGTTCAACTATTCCTAGTTAAGCATTGTTACAACACAAGGCAGTAAGTAAGAAATACTTTAAAAGTTATTATTTGTGTTACAGTAATGTTAGATATATTTTGGGAGTATGAAAAATAATTTTTATTACTGCTTCATCTTTCATGTTAACAAATCAACATATTGGCAAAATCCTGAATTGTAATGCCTGCACTATTATGTTGGACTATTTAGTGAACCAGTCAACAAGAGAGTTTTATGGGTTGTATAGAGTTCAGCTAAATTTAAAATATTAATGTCGCCAAAGAGAAACACCCAAGTCAGGAACAGAACAGGCAATGTACTGTTTAGATAACTCTCAACAGAGTCCAAAATCCTTTAATGACAGAAATATGTTGGCACTGTTAAAACAATCAGATCAAAAATGCTAAGAATCCATCACATATTAACGTGAATAAGTTTGACTTTTTGCCAGATTTTTATTTCAAACTAAGTATAATACTGACAGAAGAAAGTTTTCTACCAGAATTGTGCATATTTTCTCTTTTATTGTGAAATATGATTGTATAAATGTCAGCAAACCTTTTGAGTTAATAAATAAATAAATATGACAACAATATTCACATTCTGGGTTCTACAAGCATATGATGAGACCATCCTTGTAACTGATGTCTCTTATTTCTTGTGAATCTTTTCTGCATCCCCTTCACATTCTTTTGAAAATGTAGTGGTCAGAATCAGACATGAAACTCTGGTTGAGAATGAATCGATGTTTTCTAAATGTTCCTACTACTTTTGGGTTTTTATACTCCAGCCATGGTCTAGAATCCTAGAATCCCTTTTCCTGTTAAACCACTTTCTCATTCTGCTCTGGTGCCATCAACAATTCGTGCACACACACTACCAGATCCCTCTGTTTCTGCATCCATTTTAAAATGATGTGCTTTGTTTTATACTGCTTTTCTTTTATCTTCCCATCAGAAGTATCATTTCACATTTCTTGCATTAAATTTTGTCTGTTGCGTTCAGAACATCCTTTTTTTTTAAAACTGTAAACAGTATTTGAGATAGGAAGCTTATTCATTATGGTGCCCAATTGTATGAATTTAAGGTACTGGTTCTGGATCAGATCAATGAGGAGGATGCATGTCATTGTAGTTACATATCAGAAAAGGAAAGGTATCATAATCACCCTTTTCAAAATATTATTGTCTGCTCATTATCAAGAGTCATATATTCCACATTGTTGAGTCATCTAACAATTAAGCACATGTATGGAGCTTTGATCCTTATAGAGATGACAGTAATGATTTGTTTTTTTGATAAAACTCAATCTCCAGCTTTAAATTATCCCCTTTTGCTTATTAACGTACAATTTTGGTATATATCTTATTGCTTTAAATTTTTTTTCTGCTTTCACTTTAACATTCTCATTGAATAGTGGTGATGGTTCAAGAATGGTCAACAGTGTGCAAAAGTAAGTTTTTTGGCCAGTGTCTCTCATGTCAGAGTGTGAGGAAGTTTGACATGTGCAGTATGAAATGAATGTAGTGTTCAAACATATTTCTCTGTATGTCAGCTCTGAGAAAGTCCTTAATCACCCTATTGAATATTTGATGCCACTATTTGATTGTTTATTGAAGATTACTTGTGTTATTATGATACAGAAGCAATATGAAAAACTAGGTTCACCTGACGTTGAAATTTTTGAGGCACCTCATCCTTCCATGGCAATTTGAGGTGGAACTGTAAGTGTAACCAGTGAAGGTAGGCATATGGTAGCCAATAGTAGAGAACTAATGAGCAGATTTCTGAATGATCATGTTGAGGAAAGGAGTTTCTCTTTAAATTACCATTATCACTAAGGAGGCAGTGCTGGGCAAGCTAATGGGGCTAATGGCAGACAAGTCTCTATGGCCCTGATGAAATGCATCCCTGGGTACTAAAAGAGGTGATGGGGGAAATAGCAAATGCACGAGGAATTATTTTCCAAAATTCACTGGACTCTGGCTGTTTTCCAATGTGATGCCACTGTTTTAAGAAAAGGGAAGTAGACAAAAAGCAGGTAACTTTAGGCCAGTTGGCTTAACTTCGGTGGTGGGGAAAATGCTTCACTTTATCATGAAAGAAGAAATAGCAAGACATCTGGATATAAATTGTTCCATTGGGAACACCCAGCATGGGTTCATGAAGGGTAAGTCATGTTTAACTAATTTGGTGGAATTGTTTGAGGACATTACTTGCATGGTGGACAATGGGGAACCTGTGGATATGGTGTATCTGGATTTCCAGAAGGCATTTGACAAGGTGCCATACCAAAGGCCGCTGCATAAGATAAAGTTGCACGTTATTACAGGTAATGTATTGGCATGGATAGAAGATTGGTTGACCAGTAGAAAGCAAAGAGTCTGTGTGAATGGGTGGTTTTCTGTTTGGCAGTCAGTGGCTAGTGGTGTGCCTCAGGGATCAGTGTTGGGACCTCAATTGTTTACAATTGACATAGATGATTTGGAGTTGTGGACTAGGTATGGTATGTCAAACATTGCAGATGACACTAAGGTGAGTGGTAGAGCAAGGTGTGCAGAAGACACTGAAAGTCTGCAGAGGGATATAGATAGTGAGTGAGTGGGCAAAGGTCTGCCAGATGGAGTACAATGTTGATAAGTGTAAGGTCATCCATTTTGGTAAGAATAACAGCAAAATGGACTATGTTTTAAATGGTAAAAAAATTGCAGCATGCTGCTGTGCAGAGGGGCTTGGGTGTCTGTGCATGAATCACTAAAAGTAGGATTGCAGGTATAGCAGGTAATTGAAAAGGCAAATGGAATTTTGTCTGCCATTGCTAGAGGGATGGAGTTCAAAAAATGCTATGCTGCAGCTGTATAGGTGAGGCCACACCTGGAGTACTGTGTGCAGTTTTGGTCTCCTTACTTGAGAAGGGATAAACTAGCACTGGAAGGGGTAAAGAGGAGATTCACTCAGTTGATTCCAGAGTTGAGACAGTTGGATTGTGAGGAGAGACTGAGCTGCCTGGGAATATACTTGGCCTGCTGTGTTCATCCAGCCTCACATTTTGTTGTCTGGGAATATACTCATTGGAATTCAGAAGAATAAGGGGAGATCTTATAGAAACATAGACTATGAAGGGAACAAATAAGGTAGAGGCAGGGAGATTGTTTCCGCTAGCAGGTGAAACTAGGTCTAGGGGAATAGCCTCAAAATAAAGGGAAACAGATGTAGGACTGAGGTCAGGAGGAATTCCTTCACTCAAAGGGTTGTGAATCTGTGGAATTCCTTGCCCAGTGAAACAGTTGAAGCTACCTCACTGAACGTTTTTAAGGCAAGGTTAAGTACATTTTTGAACAGTATAAGAATTAAGGGTTATGGTGAGTGGGTAGCTAAGTGGAACTGAGTCTCAAAAAGATCAGCCATGATCTTATTAAATGGCTGGGCAGCCTTGAGGGGCCAGATGGCCTACTCCTGCTCCTAGTTCTTATTTTTTTTTAAACACATGGGATGTAGGCATCACTGGCTGGCCCAGTGTATAGTGCCCAGCCCTAATTTCCTTTGAGAAGATGGTGGTGAGGTGCCTTCTTAACCCACTGCTGCTCAAGTGCTGTATGTCGACCCACAATGTTCTTATGGAGGGAATTTCCATTATTTTGACCCAATGACATTGAAGGAACAGTAATATATTTCCAAATTAGTGTGGAGAGTAGCTTGAAGGGGAACTTTCAAGTGGTGGAGTCCTCATGTATCTGCTGCTCTTGTCCTAGACGGGCTTGGAATTTGCTATTTTACTTGTTGGGCCGCACCATTTCAAAGATAAGCTTGAATCTTGGATGGAGACAACTAAGGTGCATAAGAACATTCTTAGATCATCTGCAGATTCAAATTCATTGAACTGACCTTAGCAACTCTTGCAGTTGAGTTTAGCCTCAGCACACCATCCCAAGTTGATCCTGCTGCCGTGAGATCCAGTCTATGCCCAGCTTTCAGTGTCATTTTTCATCGCTTTCCACGGGAAATGCCACACGAATTGAATGTCATCCTCCACTCTATGAGCTTTATGCCCATTTAGTTATTTAATGGTAGATCCACGTCTTAGAAAAATTAAAGGTGACACAACAGGACATAATACAGATTGACACTTCAATGCAATTTGGTGTGGGGCCACGCTAGAAATGCTGCATTATTGCAGATGACATCCTCCAGATGAGATATTAAACTAAGGCTCCATCTGCTTTCTTAGGTAACTGTGTATGTAATATGTAATATACTATAAAATGGCATTCAACGAACAGCAGAGAGTCCAATCAGCTAACACTCTTCTGTCAAACACCAATACTAAAAATTTAATTATCCAGCAATGTAACTCATTCCTACATATGAAACCTAATTCAGAATAAGTTATCGCTTGAAATTTCCTACATTGCAACTGTGATTACACATAAACAATGGAAGAACTCTGTCACATGAAAAGCAATAGTAAATGAAAGCAGTTTCTTTCTTAATAGACAAAAGATAACCAGGTAATAAATTTATCACAAAATTCTATTTTTGTCAAAAGCTATTTACTGCTTACAATCAAGCAGCAAGGCAAAATAATTTCTGCATATATTGACGAGGAGATGGGGAATCTACAAAAGGATATGCACGTTATGTAGCAGATAGGGTATAATGTGGGAATATTTTGAATATGTTCACTTTGACAGGAAGAATTGGAAAGCAGTGTGTTATTTGTGTTATTTGCGCAGATTTGAAATATGGAGGAATCTGGGTGCCTTGGTTAGTGACCGTAGTATCAGTCAGTATCATTTCTCAGACAACAAAGAACCCAAACTAGTGTCGGAAGAGAATCAAGATTTTCTCACACTGTGAGAGTAAGTGCTACCATTTTCAATCTGAACATTATACTCACTATAACACCGCCATTGCAGTAATCAAGGCTAAAGGTCTCTAACGCTCATTATTACATGCAGCACCTCCATTCACTGCTTCTCGCCCAGCTCATCCTTGCAAACTAGTATCCCTTTCTGTCCTCTACAATTCCAATTCACTCACCATCATTCACCTCACCATCTCTCCCGCATTCGCACCACCCCTAATAGTTTTCCAACTATGTTCATCTCACTCAGTCCTACATAGAATCATACAGTAAAGAAGGCCATTCAGCCATCAAGTCCGTACCACCAAGGTGTTTCTTTGCAGGAATAAATGTCACCCATGACTGGGATAACAGTGCTAAGATGGACGCTGGATGGAGATGTGGCCAACATTCCAGCTACTAACTCCCGATCAAGAACAAATACAGGAGATGATCAATGCTGCTCTTGTGGGAATGTTGAAAACTCCATGTCCAGCCATCCCACCAAGCTTCATTGTGCTGTCATGTGCTGCTCTCCTATTACCACCAGTATTACCATCTTAAAATGCTCAAGCTTCTACCCCTATTGCAGAACTAATATCATGTCTTCTCTGTGTAGGCACCAATGGTGTACACACAGTTGTCACCCTGAAGCAGCTAGCATCTGAAAACATCAACTTCTCCATCAGCTCTGAGAAGGAAGATCACTGAAACCTCCGCAGTTGCATCAGCAAGGCATTCTCCTGTGCCCTCCGGCAGCTCAGAAACTTTCATTTGTGTGGGTATTCATTCTCATAAGTATATCGCTGACATGACTCTGCAGCCAGTCTTGGAAGAAACACCTCAAGTCATTGGCATACAGATGACTGCTGGAGACCAGGTACCTTCTCAGGCCCAGGCAGAAGATAATCTCAGTGTAAGTCGACAATGGCTTTGTGCAAATGCACAGACAGACATGGGAACCACGAACAGGTTTGTCAGAGATGCTTGATAAAATGATTTAAGATCAGAGGAATACATCAATGTTATCAGTACAGTGTTGGCTCCAGGATGCTTGCATCTGACTGTCTGAACGGCGAGTTTGGTGAGCAAGCAGAGTGCTCAATGGCTGCCAGAAATTCACGAGACCTGCATTCCATTGCTTTAGCATTTGGTGCTCAGCATCAGGGGCAAGGTGACAGGGGATTAGAGATTTCAACTTCACTCTAGGTGCCTCTTTCTCTCAAGGAGACAGGGTGGATTCAGGAGGCACCCATATGGAGGAGAACCTACTCACAGGCTCTTCAGCAGTTTCTCCTAGTCCCTCTATCTCTTCCCTCCCTGCAATCCCAACCCTGCAGAAGTTGCAACTGAGGACAGTAATCCTGCATCTGGACTGGACACTCAGCATGTCAGGGGCCTCTTGCCACAAACACACCTTGGCTTGCCTGTCCATATCTTTCAGGTCAAATGATTCTACCATATTGAGGACGGGGAAGAAGAAAAATCTATTGAGGGTACATCAGTAGCATGGATAACACATAATTACAAACAGTCTTTCATTTGCTAACATGTGCTTTAAATCTTCATATGCTTGATCAATTGTCATTTTAAGCAGTAACTTCATACAGACCAAGGATGATAGAAGATGAATTGGAGAAGCATTACAGATCTCTGACAAACATCCAGGATATACAAGCTGTCAAAGATCCTTTAACCTTTACATTCATGACCGCAACAAATAAATTGTACTTGACTTTCTTCTCAGTACTCATAAATTCTATTTTTTAAATTTCTGTCATAACACGTGGGAGTTGTTGGTTGGATCAGAATTTATTGCTAGTCCCGAAATGCTCTCGAGGGTGATGAGTTGCCTCTTTGAACTGCTGCAGTCCATATGCTATAGGTAGACCCATAATGCCATTAGGAAGAGAATTCCAGAATTTTGACCCAAGAACAGTGATATATTTCCAAGTCAGGATGGTGAGTGGCTTGTAGGAGGTGGTGTTCCCATGAATATGCTGCCTTTGTCCTTTTAGCTAGAAGTGGTCATGGGTTTGGAACGTGCTGCCTAAGAATCTTGGGTCAATTTATGTTGTGCATTTGTGGATCACTGCTATTATTGCATCCTTTCTGGAGGGAGTGGATTCCTGTAGGCTGGTACTAATCAAGCAGACTGCTTGATTAATGTCTTTTCATAAATGTGATAGGCTGGCCCCCACTCATGTTTCACACTTACTGGCATCATGTGTGTGTCACTATATGATCTTTCATGGAGCACACATCTATAGAGAGGTACGTTAATTCTATTTATTTTTCAAGAGATCACACACTCAATCATGATTGGGGATTCCCAGTGCTCTATTTACATGTAAGCTCTGCCTTATTGCATACTGTTCTGACGGGAAAAGATGCTGAAACCATAGTCTGTCAGTTTAAACACTGTTGTGAAGGTTACAGAAGCCCTGAGATTTGAACATCTTCTAGGAACTTACAGTGGGGAAAGTGGATTCTGGGTCTTCTCATCTCCTCCATGCCCTGGGGGACTTACTGCCAATTCTCCTTCTTATATTTATGGTATTTCTATATGACATCTGTTAGCATAAGCTCAATACATGAAAAAAATCCTATACAGTCTGGTCTGATTAAAATACCTTAAGTATAGTATACAGAACTGATGCATGGTCAACAATGTGAAATATTAATGTCATTTCTCACCCAACTTGCTGCCTGATGTGCTGACTATTTCCGGAATTTTCTGCATTAAATTTCAAATTTCCAGCATCTGCAGTATTTTGTTTTTGCTCCCAGGGAAGACACACCACTACGGTGGAGTGCCATGCTTCCAGGAATTCTCATGCTTATCTCTGCCTAGTCTGTCCCAGGATCTTGGTGTTGTCCCAGTCGAAGTCGTGGTTCTCCTTGTCCACTTGGATTGAGATGAGTGAGTAACGGTTGTGTCTTTTTGTAACTAGTTGGTGTTCATGTACTCTTGTTGTTAGTTTCCTTCCTTTTTTTGTCTGATGTAGTGTTTCTCGCAGTCTCTGCAGGGGATCTTGTAGATGACATTGGTCCTGTCCATGGTGGGGAGTGGGTCTTTAGTTCGGGTGAGCACTTGTCGTAGGGTTGATGTGGGTTTGTGTGCCACTCCGACGCTCAGTGGTTGTAGAAGTGTTGTGGTGAGTTCTGACATGTTCTTCATGTAGGGTAGTGTGATGAGTGTGTCAGGGCGGGTAGAATCTTTCTGATGCTCTTCTTGTAGGCATCTCCTATCCCAGTTCTTTGGTATTCCTCTTCCTCTTTGCTTCATCAGAGGTGCACAAAAAGACACGACCGATACTCACTCATCTCAATCCATGTGGACAAGGAGAACCACGACTTCAACTGGGACAACACCAAAATCCTGGGTCAAGCTAGGCAGAGACAAATGCAAGAATTCCTGGAAGCATGGCACTCCATGAAGCATGCTATTAATAAACACATTGAACTCCACCCCATATACATTCCACTATGGAGGAAATCTGAAAGTGAGGCAATCCATCACAATGGATTCCAGAGTTTAAAAGCCAGGTGGGAAAACATACCGATACTTCATCAGAGGCTGCACTGAGGATGTAACCAAGCATGGAAGCGAAACTTCTGCAGAACAACAAACCAGCTCGGCAAGCCAACCAACCTCAAAACTCTCAATCCAAGCTACAGATCTACTCAAACCTTAGGATCAACTTTCTTCTCACATCGTGTAAATTGAATTTTCCCTTTAGTTTGGTATTTCTCTCAAATTATCCTACAGAGTACAAAATGAAAAGTTGTGACAAAATGAGTCTTCCAGCAATAAAAATGTTACTTTTGATAGGATTTTATTTTAATATACCTCTTTTACGAGATAAGATAAAGCCAACATGCACAAATGGTAGCATGCCCATGGATGTGATTTAGCTGCACTTTAAGTATTTGTTTCCATCAGCAAATAAAAAGCTGTTAACTCTCAAAGTAGGTTACAAGTCATGTAGTTATCAAGTTAGTCAGCCAATGTATCAGACATTGGTACATTAAGTGTTTTACTATCATCTAATACCACCTGCTTTCCTGAGACTGAGTTGAAAAAGGGGTATAATTTATAACATCTTCTCTTGTACTCCGTGTAATTTTATGATGTTCCCTTTAGCACACATCATATATTGTTGCTTGATCTATGTTGGATTTTAGAATTTCCCATTATTTTGGTTAACATTATATGAACATTTGGTTACAATTTATATTGGTTGATTATATTTGAGTTAAAAATCTTTTACCTTACCTGGGAAACTTAGCATTCATAGACTCATCCAGTTTGTTTCTTTACAGTATGAATTAGAATTGATATACTGAGGGAATGTATGTAGTTTACAATACTCAGTTCATATAACAATAAAACGTGAGGATATTATCCCTTCAAGTCATGCTACTACATAATTAGATACTAGATAGTATAAGTAAATTTTTGAGTGTAAAGGATGTGGTGTCCACTTCCAAGAGAAACCAATCCTGTTGCTATTGAGAGAGAACCTAAGACAGACTCAATTTGTAAGAATCTTTATTATACAGCAGTGATAGTGATTCAGAAGGCCATCATGTGAAAACCTGGCTGCCAGGCCATCTTAATTGCGAGATAAGCCTCATACTAGTCCCTTGATGACTGCAACCTTCCCTTCCCCACTCCAATTTAAATTGGAACATGCAGGAGATTGAGATAACAAGGTGTAGAGCTGGATGAACACAGCAGGCCGAGCAGGAAGCTAACGTTTCAGGCCTAGACCCTTCTTCTCAGCCTTCCTGTTCCTCTATTGCTGCTTGGCCTGCTGTGTTCATCCACCTCTGCACCTTGTTATCTCCGATTCTCCAGCATTTGCAGTTCCGACTGTGCAGGAGACTAATACAAGATTTCTGGCTATGTCAAAGGAATGACCAGCATGCTCACTAATGAGTCTTTTGAGACACATTATCCCTTAATCCAGTGCTATTCAGTGGTGGCTCAGGGGTTAACTTAGGACAGACACATGATGGCATTTGGGAGGTGCAGCTAAACTATCAGGTTTGCCAGGAGGTGAGGAAAGAGGGGTGGGGGCTCTGGTGGGTACACATCTGGCAGCTGCAACAGGAGAGAAGGTGGCAAAGCTCTGACATACATTTGCAAACTGCTTTGTCCATAGGAATGTTTAATACCAAACATGTTCCAAACAACATTTCGAATTCATAGGCAGTGTCTGTTATGCCTCACAGGTATCTCTGTTTATTCATAACACTTCCCCAGGTATGGTATTAAGAGGGATACTTCCAGGTTTCCAAATAATTATAAGATAGGAAGTGAAAAGAGCAAAATCATATGTTTAAAAAACCTTTAAATTTTAATATTAATCAGTTTAGTGAGGTAGGGCATTTCCGATGCAAGTATGGCGCAAAGGAATACAATCTGAATAAGCAAGTAATTGGCGATGGGGAAATGAAATGAAGAGAACGATACTGGGGAGCACATCCTTAAGTCACTAAAGTTGATCCTCAGATGCAAAGAGTGATTTATGTTGCTAATTAGATATTGGAATTGATTATACGCTGTGCAGAAAATAACAAGGACATTCTTCTGCAATGAGAGTGCAGGTCATATCTTTGTCAGAACACAATCTTCAGTTTTTGATGTTCCACCTTAGGAAGGACATGCAAGCCTTCTAGAGAGCCCAATGACCATTCATCACGTTTGTAATGTCATTGTGTCATGAGGATTACCAATGAATGATGATGTGATCACCAGGTTATCTGGCCACCTTGTCAATTGTCTCTCTTTACAAGTTCCTCTCAATATGACACATTTTGTTAATGGAATGGGATTAAAGTGCAAAATATATTTGCAGCAAATTGGATTAGAGACTGTGATGAACAAAATATGCTAGGGCCCAATGATTTACAACTGCAAGGATTTTCAACCAGCATGTGTTAAATATCATTGATACTGAAAAAATAAGATGGCAATCATTTGAACGGACTGCCACAGGATTCTTGTGTCCATCTTATTTAGCTACAATCGTATTGGATTTGGGTAAGTTTGTTTTGATTAGGCTGAGTTAAGGAAGGTTTTGCACTATAGAGTCATCTAGCTCACACAGAAAAGTTTTGCCATTTGATAGACTTATCTCAGTGTAAAGGATCTCTTTACTCAATTCCCACTTCAGGTAGGAGATAGTGGAATAATTTTGGACAAAAGTGACCATGCAGGCTGATAAATGCTGAGATGGACAGGTTAGCAGGTCTGAATGAACAACACCCTGTCCCGCCCTTACTCACATTTCCATGTTAACTCCACATTCAGTATGAGCAGATCCCAGAAACCATGTGGAAATGGAAAAATAAACTTGTAACAATCTAGTGAAGTTCTCAGTCATAAACAGTTGATATTGAAAAAAATTTCTAATTCCTGAAACCCATTAAATGTTTTAAATTAGATGGAATATGTTGTGAAGTTATTTACTTTGGCAGAAAAGACAGAAATATTTTGTATTACTTAAATGGTGAGTAATTGGGGAGCGTTGATGTCTAAAAGGACCTGGGTGCCCTTGTTCATTAGTAACTGAAAAATAAATGCACATGCAGCAAAATGTAAGAAGGCAAAATGATTGTTGGTTTTTATTGCAAGATAATTTCAGTAAAATTGAGTCTTGTTGCAGTTGTCTGGAACACTTGTGATGGATAAAGAAGCGATGTTTCTAAAAAAAAAGCCAGCAAGACTCCAGGTAGAAAAGTCACCAGGCTCAGATGGGATGCATCCTAGATTGCTGAGAAAAGTAAGGAAACAAATTGCAGAGCCGTTGACAGAAATTTTCCAGGTCTCTCTGAACACAGAATCAGTCCTAGGGCACTGAAGGATTGCAAATGTGACATCTTGTTTAAGAAAGGGGCAAAGGATAACCCAGGAAACTACAGCCCTATCTGGTTTACGTCAGCAGTGGAAAAGCTGATGGACACATTAAATAAACACTAAGTGAAAAATAAGTTAATACTGTATAGTCAATGTGGCTTTGTCAAGGGAAGGTCATGTCTGACAAATTTTGATTGGGTTCAATGAAGTTACAGGCAATAGAACTTTCAGAAAGCATCTGACACAGAGGTACATGGCAGCTTGGTTAGAAAATTAAAAATGTTTGGGGTTAATGGGATGAGCATGGATTAGAAGTGGCTTAAAAGATGAGAAACAGAGGATATATATAGGTGGGCATTTCTCAGATTGGAGATGAGTTGAAAGTGAAGTTCCCAGTGATTAGGTTGGGGCCCTTGCTTTTTCTGATTTATATAAATAATTTGGAGATGGGTGTTGAGGGAAAACTCTCTAAATTTGTAGATGACACTAAGGTAGAGGGAATAATGAATTGTTAGGATGATAGTGAGCCACTTCAGACATTGACAAGTTGGCCAAATGGGAAGAATCTTGACAGATGAATTTCAATGCAGAGAAATGTGAGGTAACGTATTTTGGTAGAAGAAACATGGAGAAAGAATACAGATTCCATGGTACAACTTTGAGGGGAATGCAGGAACAGAGGGACCTCTGGATTCATGTACATGATTCTCTGAAGGTGACCAGGCAAGTTGAAACTGTTGTTAAGAAGGCTTATTGGATTCTTAGGTTTATAAATAGAGGTACAGAATATAAAAGCAAGCAAGTCATGCTACAACTCTACAAAACATTGGTCAGACCACATTTAGAGTATTATGTTCAGTTCTGGACACCTTATTTAAAGAGGGATGTTAAAGCCCTGGTGACAGTGCAAAAGAGATTGACGAGAATGATACCAGGAATGAGGTATTTCAGGTACAAGGAAAGATTTGGGAAATTGGGATTGTTTCCTTGGAGCAGAGAAGATTAAGAGTGACTTTATTGAGATGTTCAAAATTATGAACAATTTTGACAGTGTAGAGAAGGATACTCTGTTTCCATTAGTTGGTATAGAGTCATACAGCATGGTCACAGACCCTTTGATTCAACTCGTCCACGCTAACCTTTTTTTTTAAATTTAAGCTCGTCCCAGGTGCCTGCATTTGGCCTCTCTCCCTCTGTACCTTTCCTATCCATGTACCTATCCAAATGCCTTTTAAATGTTGTAACTGTACCTGCATATACCATTTCATCTAGCAGTTCATTCCACACATGAAACCCACCCCCACTCCTCCAATTCCGTACCATGTGAAAAAGTTATCCCTCGAGTCCCTTTTTAATATTTCTCACTCTCTCCTTAATAAATGCCCCTTTGTTTTGAACTCGGTCACCCTTAGGAAAACACATTTGCTACCTTTTCTATGCCCCTCATGATTTTATAAACCTCTATAAGGTCACCTCAACCTCTTACACTCCAGTGACCTCCCTCGCTCTCGCTCTCGCTCGCTCTCTTTGCCCATCCCACAGAAACACAGAGCCACCGCCATCGCCTCCGGCCCTCCCATACAGCCTCTCCGTACAATTCAAATGCTCCAGTCCCAGCAACATCTCGGTAATTCTTTTCTGAGCTCTTCCCAATTGTTAACTAAGGTCATAATTTCAAGATTGTCAGCAAGAGAGTTAGGAACGAGATGAGGAGAAGCTACTCGGAGTTGTTGGGATTTGGAAAGTGATACCTGGGAGAGTGGTGAAGGCAGATTGCATAAGACATTTCAAAAGAGACCTGGATATATATTTGAAAGTGATGAATTTGGAGGGCTACGGAGTTGGGGCTGGGGAATGAGACTAGTTAGGTAGCTCTTTCAGGAACCAGTGTGAACATGGATTGAATGGCCTCTGTCTATACTGTAAAATTCTTCCATTCTATGAGACACAGACAAGCTGTCTCCCTGGCTGGAGGAATCTAGAGCAGCATTCAAATACACAGGAGCATCAGGCAAAATTGTATCTGAACACTTGCTGGGCAGTGTGGGAGGGTGAACCATAGGGTGACCAAACAGAAAAGAGTCACAACCATACATGGAACTAAAAGAGTTTGGAAGGAACTGCTCCGCAGGAGTGAGCGTGTCAGAAGCAAGTTTGAAGGGGAAACTGTGTGTCATTGGAGAATCAGCAAGAAGCAACAGTAGTGAATCAGGCTGGGAGTGAGAGTCAAGGCCATGGTAGAAGCAGAAAGCTTGCTGGGGGGTGAGGCAAAATCTAAGTGGCTAAGAAGGGAACAGTTGCAAAGGTTGCAAGGGGACAACTCAGTGGGTGCAAAGAAAAGCTGTTGGTGAGCAACCAATGCTTACAAAGTTGGATGAAGGACGGAGAATTGAGTGGATACAAAGAGAGAGGGAGCCCGTCAACAAAGCAAATACAAAGCTAATTGGGAGCAAGGAATGGCCTACTCCTTTTCTTGAAACTGTGTTCTAAACCAGGACTTACAATATTTTCTTCCCTCACCAAGGACACTTCTTGCAATTTCTTGAGGAAAATGTGCCCAGGAAGACTTTAAGACACATGTAATGAATCCCTTTCAATTTAATGTGCTTTTGTGCAGTACCTATCAATTGTTGAAAATAAATGTTCTGTTGCTGACTTTTGGCTGTTTTTTTTTCTGCAATTTAAATATTGTGGGGTTGACAAAACTTAAGATTTCCTTCTGTGTTACTGCTTTTAAGTTTAATGAAAGGTTGATAATAATTGAGAAATAGAGTGGATTCTTTTAATTCTGTTTCGAGAGTTCAATTTTGGCCTATAGGAACACAAATCCGGAAGATCATGTTATTACATGACTGCATCTCCCCTAATGAAGAATTTAGTAAGAATGACTTTAAAAAAAGTCTACCCCTGTGTGAGAAAAGTATTCATGGCTTTGAAACACAGTCAAGTATTCAATAGCAAATATCAATAAAGACCTCTATTGAAACTATAGGAACAGATGCTAATGGCTTCTTTCTGAACTACACCAGTAGGGTGTTTCTTATGACTGTAATAGACAGCTTTGATTGGTTTTTCCATATATAAATATCAGTGTTTTTTTTAATGTCAGATCATGGCCAGTAAATGGACTTTATTTGCCCTTCAAATGCATTTACATTTATTCTATAAATCCATGACATCAACACAAAGTGCACTGCTCTTCAGGCCTTAAAACAATGTTCAAATGCTCCACCTGTGTGATTCATGTCTTACACCCTTCCCCCTACAGGCAAAAGTGGTATCTGTCATAAATGAGTGAGGGTCCTTTGCATTTGGGTCTTGTTTGCAAGCGAACCCAACTTAACAAAATCTGTCTTAAACTCTGCCATTACAGACAGCCACAGTGAAGTGTTTAATGAATCACTGTTACTTTAGAAAATGAATATATGGCCACACACATAATGTACACCAGAAGGCTAGGAGTATATGACAAAGTTCAAGGATATTCGGTTCATACATTGAAGGAATGGGCACGTCCTTCAAAGCTAATATGAGAACTCAAAGTGAAAATTAAGTCCAGGCTCACAACAAGACAATTTTGTTAAAACCAAAAAGAACTGCAGATGCTGTAAATCAGAAATAAAAACAGAAATTGCTGGAAAAGCTCAACAGGTCTGGCAGCATCTGTGAAGAAAAATCAGAGTTAACGTTTTGGGTCCGAAGGGTCACTGGGCCCAAAAGATTAACTCTAATTTCTCTTCACAGAGGCTGCAAGACAATTTTGCTAATGGGTAATTAGTCCAGCATTGTAGGTACTCTAACAATCCTTCTGGCTCCTAACAAGGCAAAACAAGTGCCATTTAAAGTAATTACCCCGAAGCCTGAAGGAACATTTTAATCTTAAACTACTAGAAGCTACAAATTAGGAACTAAAACTAGACCAGTAATTAAATAGTTATTGAGTGCATTAATGTAAAGAAGAATTCACCATAAAGTTATAACTTTAGCACAATAAAGGACAGATTTGTATCTGGATTTAGATTAGATTAGATTCCCTACAGTGTGGAAACAGGCCCTTTGGCCCAACAAGCCCACACAGCCCTTTGAAGCATCCCACCCCATCCCCCTATAACCCACACAGCCCTGAACACAATGAGCAATTTAGCATGGCCAATCCAGCTAGTCTGCACATCTTTGGACTGTGGGAGGAAACCGGAGCACCCGGACGAAACCCACACAGACACTGGGAGAATACGCAAACTACACAGAGGAAACAAGAATCCAGTTTAAGTTACTAAAGACAGAATTTAACATTCAAGCTAGCATTACTTTACTTTAATCTTCGAGATGGCATCAAATAATTGTCAGGAATTTCATCCTCAGCAATGAATAGTACTGCTTCTGCCCTCCATCAGGCTTCTGCCAAGCTTAAAATGGGGACACCTGTTCAGAAGAGACTTACTGACTTGTCACTGTAATAGAAAACATGTGGTACAGGACAGAAACATTAAATGCTTTCATTGTCAGAAGACTGGGGATATACTACTGCTTACTGAGCAAAGGCCAAAGCAGGACAGAGGATTAATTCTAGCAGCAATGGAAAACAGTGAAATCATAAGGGTGGGGTTCAAAATTCTTAAACAATGAATAGCTCGGGTTGTATGGTACTTACACCATTAGAAATCATTCAAATGTCAGAGTTTTTTTTATGAAGATGTCACTGAATAAACACATCCATTTGATTGGGCTGTGGGTTGTTCAATTATGAAGAGATATCTACCAAAACAAATTCCACGTCACACCTCTAAAAACTGAGAAAACAGCTCAGTTAAAATTCTAGTAATGAGCAGGTTAGAAACATGTGACCAAGTGAAGCACAATTAGACTTGTCTAATATGAGGGTAATTATTGCAGCAAGATATGTCAACAAACTGATCTTAGTCATCTGTTAGCACCGAAAGGACCATACTTTTTCATTTTTCTGTGTTTTTGATTGTGGACTGAAATGGGAAAAGGACTATTTTAAATACCAAGGATTGTGAGAGGGATTGTTGCAATTTTTAAAAACATTGTAAATAGTGTTTAGACTGCTGCATTGTTCAACCAGTGTGGGAGGCTCATTGCAGATGGGCTGGCAGCAGGGGCTGTGTACAAAGTAATATTCAGCCTGCAACAAGTAGCTGATTGGTTTGTGGAGTAGTGATCAATTGTTCACTATGGCATCAATCTATTAATAGCTATATGGTTGGCTCCTGCGTAATTGAATAGTTTACAGGTATGAACAACAAGACCAGCAGCCATCGAACATCTGGAAAAGGAGGTGGTGTGTAGTTTTCAGTAAAATACCAAAAACGTGAATAAAACAATTTATTCTCCCTCACTTGTTGCTGTCAAACAATAATGTGTAAACCAGTTGCTTCATGTCTCCTGAAAAGGAGTGAAAACTGTCTGAAGTAGAAAAATTTAAAGAACAGCAAATCCAGGCAAACAAAAGGATTATGTAATACCAATGAACCCTGAAAAAGACCACTGTGTTCCCAGTTTTCTTCTCTTTAACCATAGATGTTAACAGTTTACAGGTGTTTACCTGTAGCTATATCCTATTTATTTGTAATAAATTGTCATTCTCGTTAAATACAGAAAATCTGTCCATGTTTGCTGTTCAAACTGGGTCTACAAAGGCAGGTAAGTTGGAGACTTCATGTATTTTGATAAAATATTTGACTTTCATAACAACTCAGGGAATAGGAAGGCTTGATTTCCAATGCACTACCCCATTGAGGTGTGACGGTACAGAACTTGAGTAGTGCTATAAAAAAATAAGTTTCTTAAAAGCTTTTCATCATGCACTCTTGAGGACAATTCATAAGAATACAAATTCAAGGGGGGGAAAAAAACAACATTGACACTGCATGAAAGGACATTGGTGGTTGGCAGATGTGTTGCCATGTGGCATGCATTAATTAGCAATGATTGTCAGCAAACAAGGCATTCTTTAAATTTTAAACAAGGCAGGGCGACTCTGATTGGTCAGTGCATAGCCTTGAGATATGAGCCAGCACATGACTTATCTACTCGGAGTTGAAACAAGCACAGTTAGTGTAAATTATTTATGGTTGCAAAGAGCAGGCATCTCTATTGCTGGAGAAAGTCAACAGGTCTGGCAGCATCTGTGGAGAGAAAGTAGATCTAACATTTTGGCTGCAATGACCCTTTTTCAGGACTTGGTCACTGAACCTGAAATGTTAACACCACTTTCTCTCCATAAATGCTACCAGATGCGCTGTATTTCTCCAGCAATTTGGGTTTTAGTTTCAGGTTGCTAGCATTGCAGTTCTGTTTTTTTAGGGTTCTGGATATGGTCAGTTCCTTGCTTATTCTAAATTGACAATGGAATATGCTGATTGATAATGCCACCAGTCTTTGAGACGGGTGGCCTCTGTACCTAGCAACACATTCAGCCGTTTCTGGGTCAATATTATTTTGTGTGGCATGTGGTATCAAAACATTACAAAGGTATAATCAGTGAGAGAAACATTTGAACCTAGGCCAATGCAAGGATATCAGTTCTCTACACTTTCAAGATTTAGGTTGAGAAGAAATAAAGAAGCATGAGAGAAATGATGTGCTAATGAAACTGATCATTGTGATTGTGTAGTCCTCAATGTAATACCCAAACCAGAAAAAAAGGCTTAAGACTATACAGACGATGTAATCAGTCAGGTTGTTGATGATTAGTAGTATTCACTACAGACGTCTCGATATATGCACGTAGAGTTAGCATGATGCAAAAATTCACAAAGTTGGATGTCCCATGTTTATACTTAGCTCAATGTAAAGTTAATAACATTTCACGATAAACATATATCTGAGGATGTAACACAATGCCAAGCTGCATTATGGTATTAAGTCTTCGTCAAAGATATAATGGATACAATTTTGAAAGAAATTATATTGCTTGAGTAATTAAAGTGATGTGTGAATTGCACCAGAAAAGGAGAATATACAAGTTTTGGATGAAGTTTCAGAAAGACTCGATGTTGGAAAATAGCAGGAATGTTCTCTGAAATATATACCTTGGCTGGAAAACCAATGGAAAAGGGCTAGATGTAGTGAAATTGTAGATAGAGGTTATAGTCAATGTTCTAAAACCAATAGAACTAACTGATCTTTACATTTTCAAGATGTGGTACAATAATACTTGTGATTTCTACCTGACCGAGAACAGAGTACCTGAAAGGGGAATGATCTAAATCACAAGATGCTTATGGTGAAGTAGGACAAGCTTGACCAGTAATGTACTACTTAGACCATAAGACCATAAGACATAGGAGTGGAAGTAAGGCCATTCAGCCCATTGAGTCCACTCTGCCATTTAAATCATGGGCATTTCAACTCCACTTCCCTGCACTCTTCCTGTAGCCCTTTCTTGATTCCTTGTGAGATCAAGAATTTATCAATCTCTGCCTTGAAGGCATTTAATGTCCCGGCCTCCACTGCGCTCTGTGGCAATGAATTCCACAGGCCCACCACTCTCTGGCTGAAGAAATGTCTCCTCATTTCTGATTTAGTTTTACCCCCCTCTAATTCTAAGGCTGTGCCCACTGGTCCTAGTCTCCGCGCCTAACAGAAACAACTTCCCAGCGTCCACCCTTTCTAAGCCAGACATTATCTTGTAAGTTTCTATTAGATCTCCCCTCAACCATCTAAACTCTAACAAATACAATTCCAGGATCCTTAGCCATTCATCGTACGTTACACCTACTTCCATGTCACAAATTGTGACCTGAAGATAACATGCAATGTTTCAAACTGTGGAGTTGGGCAGTGATCAGTCATGCTTTGGATAATGGTTAAGTCTAGAACATTTGTGTTGCATACACTGATGACAAGTGTAAATAATTAAGTCAGAAGAGTTTGCATGACACTAGCAAAAGATAGTTTCAGGAGAAACTGGGATGTTCGTGTTCTCAACCCCCCCACGCTCACACGTTACACAAGTGAAAAATAGGAAACATTGCAAATGTTTGTTGTACTAAGAGATAGGAAGAATTAGAAATGTTCATGTAAATCACCTCCTAATAAGGGACAATCAGGAAGTTGTCAGCACATAGCATCCTTGAGACCCTGTGAGAAAATGAGAGGGTGAGTTCTGTTGCATGGTTCCCTGAGCTGTCTATCAAAGTCACTTGGCAAATTATGTGGAACAGTCCCTCTTCCGCACCTACACAGGCCCCAAACCCCACCTCTTCCTCCATTACATTGATGACTGTATCGGCGCCGCCTCTTGCTTCCCAGAGGAGCTCGAACAGTTCATCCACTTCACCAACACCTTCCACCCCAACCTTCAGTTCACCTGGGCCATCTCCAGCACATCCCTCACCTTCCTGGACCTCTCAGTCTCCATCTCAGGCAACCAGCTTGTAACTGATGTCCATTTCAAGCCCACCGACTCCCACAGCTACCTAGAATACACCTCCTCCCACCCACCCTCCTGCAAAAATTCCATCCCCATTCCCAATTCCTCTGCCTCCGCCGCATCTGCTCCCACGATGAGGCATTCCACTCCCGCATATCCTAGATGTCCAAGTTCTTCAAGGACCGCAACTTTCCCCCCAGTGATCGAGAACGCTCTTGACTGCGTCTCCCGCATTTCCCGCAACACATCCCTCACACCCCGCCCCCGCCACAACCGCCCAAAGAGGATCCCGCTCATTCTCACATACCACCCCACCAACCTCCGGATACAACGCATCATCCTCCGACACTTCCGCCATCTACAATCCGACCCCACCACCCAAGACATTTTTCCATCCCCACGCCTGTCTGCTTTCCGGAGAGACCACTCTCTCCGTGACTTCCTTGTTCACTCCACACTGTCCTCCAACCCCACCACACTAGGCAGCTTCCCCTGCAACCGCAGGAAATGCTACACTATATCTCCTCCCTCACCCCTATCCCAGGCCCCAAGATGACTTTCCATATTAAGCAGAGGTTCACCTGCACATCTGCCAATGCGGTATACTGCATCCACTGTACCCGGTGTGGCTTTCTCTACATTGGGGAAACCAAGCGGAGGCTTGGGGACCACTTTGCAGAGCACCTCCGCTCGGTTCGCAATAAACAACTGCACCTTCCAGTCACATACCATTTCCACGCCCCCTCCCATTTCTTTAGATGACATGTCCATCATGGGCCTCCTGCAGTGCCACAATGATGCCACCCAAAGGTTGCAGGAACAGCAACTCATATTCCGCTTGGGAACCCTGCAGCCCAATGGTATCAATGTGGACTTCACCAGCTTCAAAATCTCCCCTTCCCCCACCGCATCCCAAAACCAGCCCAGTTCGTCCCCTCCCCCCACTGCACCACACAACCAGCCCAGCTCTTCCCCTCCACCCACTGTATCCCATAACCAGTCCAACCTGTCTCTGCCTCCCTAACCTGTTCTTCCTCTCACCCATCCCTTCCTCCCACCCCAAGCCGCACCTCCATCTCCTACCTACTAACCTCATCCCACCTCCTTGACCTGTCCGTCTTCCCTGGACTGACCTATCCCCTCCCTACCTCCCCACCTATACTCTCCTCTCCACCCATTTTCTTTTCTCTCCATCTTCGGTCCGCCTCCCCCCCTCTCCCTATTTATTCCAGAACCCTCACCCCATCCCCCTCTCTGATGAAGGGTCTAGGGCCAAAACGCCAGCTTTTGTGCTCCTGAGATGCTGCTGGGCTTGCTGTGTTCATCCAGCCTCGCATTTCATTATCTTGGCAAAATACCTCCTCTCCAGAACTTTCCAGCAAACTTGGCTGGAATTGAGAAGGGCACTACTTGTGAGTTCTTCCTTATGTGTGGTTGGTCTGCACCACAGCACGCTGTCCTCAAAGCAGCTATGACGAGGGTGGTGCAGAGAGTCGTGTTGAGGCTGACACACATCTCTTTATGGAATGTGCTTTTGTAGAAAGATGCAGTGGTTTTTGTCGAGGTTTGTGCAGACCAGTTGAATGACGTGGGACTCTGTGCTGTACTGTCTGTTCACCAGGATGCACATCAGCCCAAATATAAACTGCACTGGAGAAGCATCTACTCAGTGAAAGATGGTCTTTAGTCTTCTTGAAACTTGTTAGTCTTCCAGAACAAGGAGTTGACCTCGGCCAAGTGTTGCAGATTGGCATGTTCCAAGGTCCAGGAATACCTGCTGAGGGATGCACTAAAGTTTGGGGCGCCTGCCACCAAGGCGCAGTGGGGAAAGACCACTGTCTGAGGGCTTCCTGCTGAGCTTAAATGAGAGTACTTTCAGTTATTGGACCCTCTTGATGACTTAACTGCACGTAAATATAGTCTGGTTCAAGTCAGAGATAATGGGAACTGCAGATGTTGGAGAATCCAAGATAACAAACTGTGAAGCTGCATGAACACTGCAGGCCAAGCAGCATCTTAGGAGGCCAAAACGTCAGCTTTTGTGCTCCTAAGATGCTGCTTGGTCTGCTGTGTTCATCCAGCTTCACACTTTGTTATCCTGGTTCAAGTCAGAACTGCCTTTGGTGTGTTTGGATAGTCAAACTCCAACGTTGGTTTGTTTCTTGATATGATGTGTTTGTTTGAGACAGTGAGTACATATAAATTTTTTTTTGAATGAACTATATTTTTGAAATTTAAAAAAACACCCTACATTGTAAACCAGCTGTCCAGCCAAGTCAGCTAAACTAACCCCCAATGTTTGGTGAACCCTAATAATCTGCCAACCTATTAATATTTACAATGATTAATTAGCTTTTGCCACAATAATAATATGTGAATATTATTATTCACATACTAAATAATAATAAACACTTTCACTGCCCTATTCCATGTTAACTAGCTTAGGTTTAAATTGTTCATACTAGATACACAAGTTGTTGAAACCAACCCGCTATAGTTCAAGTGGCAGATAACAACATTGGTTTCAGTAGTATACTGTAGTAAAGTTCTACTCTGCAAACATTTGGTCTTGAAAGATTGGATCTCAAATGGGTGTAACAATATTCAATAGTTCCAGTTATACAGGAATGTTCAGTATACCATTCTGTTCTGTAAAAAGATATATCTGTTCATAAGTCGATAACAAATCAAACCATTTCAGCTCTTCATAAGTGACTCAGTGGGATTTTCCATTAAAGCAGGTTAATTCTGCAGAGGTGTGGTTTCCTCTGGTAGTGAACCACCCTAACAGAAGTAGAAAGCCCAGAATGTCTGCTTCACACTCTGGGGGCTTTTCTTAGAGACACAAGTCTCATATCAGTGAAAGCTGATGACATATATATTTTTTGTTCCGTTTGTATAACTTCCTTTGTAGTCTCAAGGAAAAAAAACTATGTATTTTAATATAAACAGAGTAAAAAGTTTGTTATTTGTCAGTAAATTCTGTCTGTCACTAGGCACTCCCTTCCTACCACCTCTTTCCTGGGGGCATATTTATGTATTACTTAATATTGCAATTTGACTCGTTTAGAATTTGATTCCCTTATGATTAATTAGTGCCTAGTAATAAAGTAACATCAAGACCAAGTTATTGTAAATGTTAACATCTTGTACGATATGCAGAGGTTCTTCATTCTGTTAATGTTCTCCATTTTATTATTTACCAGCATCATTGAAAATTATTATAGAATTAAATAACTGAATAACTAGACAAATTTTAAAAGAATACAACGTATTCTGTCACAAAGATATCATTTGTTGTATCTCATGATCAGCTTTAAAACTACCTTATGTTTGGAACTGACCGATCCATGTCATATAACCTATTGATAAGTTGACATTCACGAATTTTAAAGTACCTTGGATGAAGGGCATCTAACTCTGAAGAAAGGCATCATAAATCTATGAAAGCATACAGGTTACCGATGAAGAAATGTACATAATCTTTCCTAATAAGATTCAATGGGTGTGTCATAATCCAAGTTAAATTGGAAGGTTTATGATTCATTCACACTAATGTTGTTACATGTAATCCCAAAGTCTCTTTAGCCACTATAAGTATGTTGTCAAGGAGGAACTATTGGGTCAAAAAAAGTTTCAGAATAACTCTTTCCTGAAAATCAGTAGAACATGTGATTGAAGGAATTGAGTGCTTTTTAGTGTTTGTTCGATATTTCTTTCAAAATAAACAAAGTTAATGTGATGTTTCTATTGGTGTGCTGATATTTTGGTACAATTTAAAATTTATTAAATGTAGAGGAAGAATTAGAATTTGGGCAGCAACTGAAACCTATTAATGTACATAAGCATGTTTGAATCAGAACTGAAACAGAACTATCCTGCAATTGTTACTTCGTGCTGTAGAGATTGTTCCACAGAAAAACTGAATTATTTCACTTTTCATAAATATGATATTAATGTTAAGATAAAGATCATTCAATGTGTGTGAGACATTAACTGTGTTTTGTCACTCGTGCTCCTAAATTTTAAAAATCTTGGTTCCACTCAGGTCTACTTATATTCAGTGTATCCTTGCTGATTTGTTCTTTGTGAAGCAGCTAATTTCACTTTTTTAGAGGAAAACTAGAAAAATATTTTTCTTTCTATCTTTGAATAATATTTTCCTACCCACTTTTGACATTTCCCTACATTATGCATTTGAAATATAATCAGATCATCCATTGCTGCGGTCATTCCTTTGCAACTATCTACCATAAGTTACACAATGGTAATTCTCATTAAATGTCTTTCCAATCTTCCTGACCCTTATGTTCCCTGCTGAGTTAGCTGATCTTGTAAGCATATGGAACATCAAAACCCTTTAAAGTCACGGGTGATATTATCGGCGTTGCACTCAGCTATGCTTTAACAAGTTCTCTTGCCATTTGAATTTTCTCTTCTGGAAGTGGCTTTTGCATGATGATGAGTTTATGGAATAAACGGATATGGGAAATATTTGCTACTGACATTTATCTCTTAAATGTACTAATACAAAGTACCTGGCCAAAAAAAGAGAATTCTGAAAGACACTTTTAGTTTCTGGACTAGCCTGAATATTGGGATTAACAGGGTAACAGTGTTCAGAGTTTAACTTCTTTCCTGCCTGAAAGCATTAGCTGTTTGTTCAGTTGTAGTTCCACAGTTGATCTCCCGCCTGATTCTTCATCCAAGACTTTATGATATCAACAGATTCAGCTTCAGGGCTGCTAGATAGCTATTAGGATCATGAATCTGAGAAAATTTCAGTCCTCCAACCCATGGACAAAAATAGTCAGTTATAACACCTTTTGTATACTACTTTGGACAAGATCAGCTAACTTAATGTAGGCCAAAATCTGCAACTTTTCTGTGATGTAGTACTCAGCTGCACATCAGATAAACAAGACGCATTTTCCGATGAAAGTTTGCAGATCCAAAGCATTGACTCTTTCTCTCTCAACAGATATTGCCTGGTCTGGTGAATATTTCTAGCATTTAGCATCAGCAGTATCCTGCTTATGAAAATGTTTTAAATAGACTTGTTATAGCAAAGTCAAGGTCGTACTCAACATAGAATTAACAATAAAATTTCTACTCATTATTAAACTTTGTTGTGAAATAGGATAGCTGGCCAAGTTAAGCTCAATTCACCTCACTAATACATTGGAATGTGTAAATCACTGTATTTGTTAGATGACATTTTTCCAGTCTCCTATAATATTGTCTCATATTTGGTACTTTACAATCATATCTGAAGCAAACTGAATTAATACCATAAAAGAATTCTGAAAACAAAGATTTTCTTTAAGATATGAAAGAATACAAATAAGACAATTTTCAGATGTGTTGAGCACTCAAATTAGATAAGATGCTGCCATCTTGTGGTCTTCATCTGTTACTGTAGTGTTAAACAAATATTACAAGCTGTGAATTTTAACTTTTTTCATGTAAAAATACACGCGAAAAATGCGTAGTAATTGCAATAACTGGAAACATTTTTATAATATTGTGTTTTCTAGATCAATAGAGATGCTGATACTGCAATCTTTTTGGCAGGATAGACTACATGCTCACGTCCATATCCACAAGTTTCGTCTATATTTAAATGTATCATCACTTTGTTTACATTCCCTGTATTCATTAAATGAAAAAAAGGATTTAGTACCCAGGTGGATTGGGAACAAGTCTGAAGTTAAGGTTTTAAAACAATTCCTAGACACACAAAGACAAGGGTGGGAAGTGGATTTGTAATTTTAGTATTTCAATACGATTACTAGCCTCTGATTTATCCTATGTCTCAACAGGCTTAGCTACGGCCTTTGGGAAACCATGCACCTGAAAGGAGACCAGGACAGCTATCTACAAAAGTGGTATCACAGCACCGCTGTCGGCTAGTAAGAACAGAAGTGTGTACAAAGCTTCCTGTGGTTGGTGATTGGACTCGTCCTCTCTGCCACCCTTCACCCCATGCCCCGCCTTACATTGGTTAAGTGCCTTCAACCTGTATTGCATCTTAGTTACAGTAGTGACTATCAATATAGAGGCCTGGCACTTGTGGTCAGCAGCGAAGAAGTGGCAATTGCTGCTGACTCAAAGAAAGCTGCACTGAGAGAGATCTCAAATTATGTCGGGAGAAGTTCAATTCTCATGCTGTGCAATTGATTGTAGAATTATTCAATGGGGATTCCCAGCAGTAGTTACTTCTCAGATTGCCATTAGAAATTCAATACATGATCCAGAGAGTGACAAGCCTGCGGAATTTGATACCACAGAAAGCAGTCAAAGTCAAAATATTATAAGGTTTCAACAAGGAGTTGGGGTATAGCACTTAGATCAAAGGGGATCAAAGGAATGGCGGAAAAGCAGGAAAAATAGGCTACTGAGTTTGATCATCAGCCATGATCATAATGAATGGTTGAACAGGTTTGGAGAGCTGAATGGCCTATTCCTGCTTCTATTTTCTATGTTTCTATTTAATGTCCACCAGCTGCATATAATTAAATGCAAGTAAAGCACAATTAACAGATTTCCTCTCTCTGTTTAATGAAAAATTAAACTTATATGTGCAACTGAAAATTTCAAAGCAAATTAAATCAAAGACCACCAGATCAGATAAGGTTCGCTATTGTGATCACTACCACAGTGGAATTTTCTAATGAGCAGATGCAAAACAGCTTGGAGCTCTACTCACTGGAGCTTACAAGACTGAGATATGATCTCATTGAAACAAATAAGAATATTAAAGGGCTTCGCTGCTAAGAGAATGTTTTTCCTCATGGGAGAATCTAGGACCAAATATCGTAGTGTCAGAATAAAAGGGTGCCAATTTAAGACTGAAAACGAGGGATTTCTTTTCTCAGAGGGTTGATAGTCTTTGGAACTCCTTGCCACAGAGAGGTGTGGGAGTAGAGCCCTTGTATATATTTAAGCCTAAAAGAGATTTTTGGTTTGAAGGGGAAATAAAAAAATTATAGGGTAAACACAGGGAAGTGGACATGAGGGATGTCAGATCAACCATAATCCTACTGAATGGTGGAGCAGACTTGAGGCTGAACTGCCTATCCCTGTTCCTATTTCTTATGATCTGGTATTCAGTACAAAACATTACATCTCAAAATGACCTTTCTCCACGACATTTCATTTTGTAAAGCTGTGAAGAGTTGATTAGTTGCACTGACATATTTAATTTTACAGCATTCAATTCTCTCTAACATTTGATTCAAGTCACTAATTAGAGGTTGTGACATTGTGGTCATGTCATTAGACTAGTAATCTAAACTAAGGGAAGGCAATATCATCATTAGACTATTAATCCAGAAACTCAGCTAATGTCCTGGTGACTTTGATTCAAATCCCACCACAGCATATGGTGAAACTTGAATTCAACAAATAGTCTAATGATGATGCTGTTGATTATGGTAAAATCCCATCTGGTTCACTAATGCCCTTTAGGGAAGGAAATCTGCCATCCTTACCTAATCTGGCCTACATGTGACTCCAGAAACACAGCAATATAGTTGACTCTTAACTGACCTCTGAGCAATTTTGGATGGGCAATAAATGCTGCCCCAGTCAGCGAAACCCACATCCCATTAATGAATACAAAAAATAACATTTTCTCATTCACGCTCGTACTGAAAGGGTGTATATTGATTACTTACATAACGTTCCACAAAGTTTAGTATGTTCATTGTATAGAATCTCATTAAACATATTGAGCAAATAGAATTCCACATTCACAACCAGGGTTTTGTTATCCAGTGTACCTTTAATAATCCTTTTTCTTTTCTGTGCTCCCAAGCCAAAGGTCAACATTTTCCATTCTCACCCATCAGAAATATTAAGAAATCAGTTCCTACAATTCCTATCAAGTAGATTAATGTGAAGGATAGGAAACACCACCACCTGCAAGTTTTCCTCTAAGCCTCTCACCATCCTGACTTGGAAATATATCGCAGTAACTGAGTCAATATCCTGGAATTCCCTCCCTAATGGAATCCTAAAGAACTCGCAGCAGTT
The DNA here is from genome assembly GCF_030684315.1 of Stegostoma tigrinum. Lineage (NCBI taxonomy): Eukaryota > Metazoa > Chordata > Chondrichthyes > Orectolobiformes > Stegostomatidae > Stegostoma > Stegostoma tigrinum. The sequence goes on from NC_081372.1 coordinate 27,421,092, forward strand.
CAAGAAGGTAGCTCACTACTACATTCTCAAAGACACCTAGGGACAGGCAATAATTGCTGGCCAGTCAGCAACATCCACATCCTACAGGCACTTAAGTTCGGTTAACATTTAATTTCTACCTAAAATATCCTTTATTTAGGGTGTTTTATCAGCGTACTCAACTTCAATACATCAAAACAAGCATCTGATCTGGTTTGAGTACGCAAATATCTCAATTCAATCGAGGTTTGCAACTCCTATGAATTTCGATATAACAATTTTTCTGATATGTTCACTCTATGATTAATAGGCAACATTCTCTAACTAGGATTTTGATTGCAAGTTAATCTGACCTACTTTGCTAAATATCAAATTACTTAATTGCCTCTCAAATTTGAATTTAAACATATAAATTCTTATAATATATTTCTCAAATTCGTCAGTGCCATTCAACAGTACCACTCCATTGTGTCAAATATTATGTAAAGATACCTGGAAAGTTGTTCATTTATGGTACAAAAATTTGCAGGATCTGCTTTTAGTTGAACACCATAGACTCTCAGCGGAAAAAAACTCTTTGAAAAGTAGCATACTGTGGTGGCGTCATTTAGGCCATAGAAATTTTTGTTTAGTTTCCAGTGTTCCCTCTGCTTCAGACTATTATTTAAATGGAGAGAGTCTCCAAACAATGTGCAGCACAGAGAGATCTAGGTGTTTTTATAAATGTTTCGTGGCGGCAGTTACGGAGCAAGGACCCAGGGCTGCTGGGTAGGTGAGTAAATTTTTTTTTTGGTTCGGGCGGCAGGGAGAGCGGGAGCAGAGAGCGGAAGAAGTGGAGCTTGCTGGGAAGGTGAGTGATTGTTTTTAAGTGGGTGCGTTCTAAGTTTTTCAGGTTTTCTCTTTTGTTTTGTTACTGTTCCTAGTTTAGTACTGTGTGAGCTTTCAGATTAGCGGGGTATGGATGTCAAGACAGTTAAATGTTCCTCCTGCAGAATGTGGCAGGTGAGAGACACGACACATGTCTCCGCTGGCCACATCTGCGGGAAGTGCACCCAACTCCAGCTCCTCAAAAACCGAGTTAGGGAATTGGAGCTGGAGCTGGATGGACTGCGGATCATCCGGGAGCCTGAGGGGGAAATTGAGAGGATGTACAGGGAGGTGGTCACTCCTCAAGCGCAGGATAAGGACAGCTGCGTTACAGTCAGGGGGCGGAAAGGAAATCGACAGACAGAGCAGGGATCCCCTGTGGCCGTTCCCCTCCGCAATAAGGATACCACTTTGGATACTGCTGGTGGGGACGACCTACCAGGGCAAAGCCATAGTTGTCAGTTCTGTGGCACTGAGGCTCAGAAGGGAAGGGGGGAGATTAGAAAAAAGCTAGTGGTAGGGGACTCAATAGTTAGACGGATTGACAGGAGATTTTGTGGTCAGGAACGGGTCTCTCGGAAGGTATGTTGCCTCCCAGGTGCCAGGGTCCGGGATGTCGCAATTGGGCCTACAAGATTCTGAAGGGGGAGGGTGAGCAGCCAGAAATTGTGGTACATATTGGCACCAATTACTTAGCCAGGAAAGGGATTGAGGATCTGTAAAGGGACTACAGAGAGCTAGGTTGGAAGCTGAAGAGCAAGACGAGTAGAATAGTGTTCTCAGGTTTGCTACCGGTGCCGCGAGATAGCGAGGTGAGGAACAGTCAGTGAGTGCAGCTTAATACGTGGCTGCGCAGCTGGTGCAGGAGAAAGGGCTTCAGATACTTAGACCATTGGGATGCCTTCTGGGGAAGGTGGGACCTGTACATGAAGGACGGGCTGCACCTGAACTGAGGGGCACAAATGTCCCAGGTGGGAGATTTGCTCGAGTGGTTCGGGAGAGTTTAAACTAGTTTGGCAGGGGGGTGGGAACCAGAGCTACTCATCTGAGGAGGGAGGGGGCGTAGTAGTAGATGAGGCAGTTGCAGGATGCAGTGAATCTACCGGGAAGTTTTTTCACGTGATGGAACGAAGAGATCAGTTAAAATGTGTCTGCTTTAATGCAAGGAGTGTCAGAAATAAGAGTAACGAACTTAGAGCATGGATCAGTACTTGGGACTATGATGTTGTGGCCATAACGAAGACGTGGGTTTCACAGGGGCAGGAATGGTTGCTAGATGTTCCAGGGTTTAGAACATTTAAAAAGAATGGGGGGGGGGAAAATGAAGAGGGTGGATGTAGCGTTGCTAATCAGAGAGTGCATTACAGCAAGAGAAATGAAGTTTGCCAAGGAAGGTTTGTCCACTGAGTCAGTATGGGTGGAAGTTAGGAGCAGCAAAGGAGCAGTCACCTCATTGGGGGTTTTCTACAGACCCCCAAATAGCAATAGATCGAAAAACTCATAGGCCAGCAGATTGTTGAAAAGTGCAAACATAGCAGGGTTGTTGTTATGGGTGACTTCAACTTTCCCAATATAGATTGGAACCTCCTTAGTGCAGATGGTTTGGATGGAGCCGTTTTTGTCAGGTGTGTTCAGGAGGGTTTCCTTTCTCAGTAGGTGGACAGGCCGACGAGGGGAGAGGCCATTTTGGATTTGGTACTCAGCAGTGAGCCAGGACAGGTGTCCTCCCACCGCGAGATCTGACACTTTGGCAACAGTGTCCACAACAGCCAGACATTTACCATAGCCATGGAAAGGGAAAGAAGCAGTTACCAGGGGAAGATATTTAACTGAGGAAAAGGAAACTACGACGCTATCAGGCAGGAGTTGGGAAGTACAGATTGGGAACAATTGTTCCACAGAAAGGGCACAACAGACATGTGGAGACTGTTTAAGGAGCAGTTGTTGCAAGTGATGCATAAATTTGTTCCTCTGAGACAGGTAAGATGGGGTAAGATTTAAGAGCCTTGGATGACGGGAACAGAGGTGCTTCTCATCAAAAAGAAAATGGCAGCTTACGTAAGATGGAGGAAGCAAGGGTCTAGCACAGCTTTAGAGGATTACAGGCTTGCTCGGAAGGAGCTCAAAAATGGACTGAGGAGGGCCAGGAGGGGGCACGAAAAAGGCTTGGCAGGAAGGATTAGGGAGAACCCGAAGGCATTTTACTCATACGTGAGGAATAAGAGAATGATCAGGGAGAAGGTGGGGCCAATCAGGGATAGCATAGGGAACTTGTGCGTGGAGTCTGAGCAGATAGGGGAAGCCCTAAATGAGTTTTTTGCTTTGGTTTTCACTAAGGAAAGGGATCTTGTCGTGAATGAGAACTTTGAGGAGCAGGGAAACAGGCTTGAACAGATCGAGATTGAGGAAGTTGATGTGCTGGAAATTTTGGCAAGCATTAAGATTGATAAGTCCCCAGGGCCAGACCAGATTTATCCTAGGTTGCTCCAGGAAGCGAGAAAGGAGGTTGCTAAGCCACTGGCGAAGATCTTTGCTTCCTCACTCGCCACGGGAGTCATACTGGAAGATTGGTGGGAGGCAAATGTTGTTCCTCTTTTCAAGAAAGGGAATAGGGAAATCCCTGGAAATTACAAACCAGTCAGTCTTACATGTGTGGTCAGCAAGGTTTTGGAAAGAATTCTGAGGGATAGGATTTATGACTATTTGGAAAAGCATAGCATTATTAAAGGGAGTCAGCATGGCTTTATGAGGGGCAGGGCATGTCTCACAAATCTTATTTAGTTCTTTGAGGAGGTCACGAGACAGGTTGATGAGAGTCGAGCAGTGGATGTGGTGTACATGGACTTCAGCAAGGCATTTCATAAGGTTCCCCACGGCAGGCTCATTCATAATGCCAGGAGGTATGGGATACAGGGTGATTTGGCTGTGTGGATTCAGAATTGGCTGGCTGACAGGAGGCAGAGAGTGGTTGTAGATGGTAAGTATTCTGCCTGGAAGTCAGTGCTGAGTGGTGTCCCGCAGGGCTCTGTTCTTGGGCCTCTGCTCTTTTGTAGTTTTTATAAATGACTTGGATGAGGAGGTTGAGTGGTGGGTTAGTATGTTTGCTGATGACACAAAGGTTGGAGGAGCCGTTGATAGCATCGAGGGCTATTGCAGGCTTCAGCGAGACATTGACAGTATGCAGAGCTGGGCTGAGAAATGGCAGATGGAGTTCAACCTGGATAATTGTGAAGTGATGCATTTTGGAAGGTCAAACTTAAATGCTGAATATAGGATTACAGGCAAGATTCTCGGCAGTGTGGACGAACAGCAGGATCTTGGTGTTCAAGTGCATAGCTCCCTCAAAGTTGCCACCCAAGTGGATAAGGTTGTTAAGAAAGCATATGGTGTTTTGGCTTTCATTAACAGGGGGATCGAGTTTAAGAGCCACGAGGTTTGGCTGCAGCTCTACAAAACCCTGGTGAGACCACACTTGGAATATTGTATCCAGTTCTGGTCACCCTATTATAGGAAAGATGTGGAGGCTTTGGAGAGGGTGCAAAGGAGGTTAAACGGGATGCTGCCTGGACTGGAGGGCTTGTCTTACGAGGAGAGGTTGACTGAGCTTGGACTTTTCTCTCTGGAGAGAAGGAGGAAGAGAGGTGACCTGATCGAGGTGTACACGGTAATGAGAGGCATGGATAGAGTCGATAGCCAGATACTTTTCCCTAGGGCAGGATTGACTGCCACGAGGGGTCATAGTTTTAAGGTGTTAGGAGGAAGGTATAGGGGAGACATCAGAGGGAGGTTCTTCACCCAGAGAGTTGTGAGCGCATGGAATACTTTGCCAGTGGTAGTCGTGGAAGCAGAGTCATTAGTGACATTTAAGCGACTGCTGGACATGCACATGGACAGCAGTGAATTGAGGGGAATGTAGGTTAGGTTATTTTATTTTTGGATTAGGATTAATCCATGGCACAACATCATGGGCTGAAGGGCCTGTACTGTGCTGTACTTTTCTATGTTCTATGAAATGCAAAATGGTAGTATGCAGGTGCATCTAGTAATTAAGGTGGCAAATGGAATTCTGTTCATTGCAAGGTAGCTAGAGTTTAAGAACAGGGAAGTCTCATTACAACTGTACAGGGTGTTGGTGAGGCTGCAACTGGAGTGAAATACTGCAGTTCTGCTCCCCTTATTTAAAGAAGGATGTATTTGTAATGGAGGGTCTTTCGAAGAGATTCGCAACACTAATTCTTGGGTTTTAGAAGTTGGCTTATCATGAACAAGTAAACAGGTTAGGCCTTTATTCATTGAAGCTTGTTGCAATGAGGGATGATCTTATTGAAACGCACAAGGGTCTGAGATTGACATTGGGAAGACATTTCCACTAGTGGGGAATTTCAAATTAGGGAACATAGTTACAGAATAAAAGGGGCAGTCACTTAAAACAAATGCAAAGGAATTTCTTTTCCCAGAGGGCTGTGAATGTCTAGAATTCTCTGAGTACTGTAGAGGCTAGACGCTGAAAGTATTTAAAGAAGAGAGATTTTTTTTTGAAATATCAGGGAGCAAATGGTTATTTTCAGCCAGCAGTAAAGAGGAATTCGGGTCTGAGGCAGACCAAGCATGAGCTTTTTGAATGACGGATCAGGTTTGATGGTGAAACGGTCTACTCTTGCTCCTAGTTCTTGTGTTCTTGGATATCTGCCACCTTTCAGCATGAAGCAGTCCTTTCTGAAAGTGTAGAAATATGATTTATACCAATAAACCTCCACTTTGGTGAGTATGCGACAAAATAAAAGCTTAACGAAGATTAAGATTACTTTTCCAGTTACTGAAGACTCCTATCTATCATCTTTACCACCATTCTTCAAAACTGTAGTAGGCCTTGCTTTAGCCTTAACTCTCATCTACAAAGATTTTTCAGGATGAACACACTTTGTAACAAATCTTTACGGGGACTTACGGGGCACTTCAGAATAAACTCCAAATTCTCTCCAACTATTTAGCTACCTTTATTTTGCGTTCCTTATGAACTTATCCTCATGTTTTTTGGCAGCCACTAAACTGGCACAATCTTGAAATCTTCCACTTCCAGTTATGCTATGAGACAGTTCTTTGGCCTTTTCATTGGTTGATCTATTCGAAATGGAGTCCCTACTTCCACTTACAATGTCTGTCGTAGTCATAGAGTCATGTGAGATCTCATCCTTTGTTATATCAGAGGTTCTTTCTCCAGTCATGATTGCTTTCTAGCACAAGAATCATTTCCAGAGTTAATATCACTCTTCCATTGTGCTTTCTTACTTTCCAGTTCTTCATGTGATTTTGTATGTAAAACAAGGACATCATTTCTTGGTCATTGGTTAAATGTTCAGCTCAATGTATGAACTTGCCAAAAACTTTTCCCACACATCCCACAATTGTTGCTTCCCTCTATATTTTAAATCCTTTAACAACATCCAAGTACTGCCTCTGGGAAATTGGCCGTTAGATGTGATAGCTCTGTCACATGTTATGATTGATCGCAGTACCAACATTCAGCCCCACAAGTACTGCATTCTGTTTCTCAGGACCTTTTAGTCCACAACACATCAACATCTCAGGTAGAAATGGCTACCATGTTTACTTCTATCAGCTGCACGACAATCTAGAATTTTGTCAGTAACTGTGGGAAATTTAAGTTTGATTTTAAAGATTGAAAAGATAAGGAAAAATACTGTGCTTATCATAATAACCTATTTCCTTAGGACCCTTCCACTCAATGTGACCCTCCTTTCTATAGCAAGCCAATTTTCCTAAATTGAACAGTGTCTTAGTCTTATAGTCTTTTATGATGCCTGTGAACCCTCCAAATTTTCTCCAAGACTTCAGGCTTGATAATGCCTGATTCCTTGCTTGCAAAGTATTCGAAGAAGAAAAAAAACAACCAATTGTGCTATTTAGAGCAATAAACCATTGCATAAAACAGAAGACAATTTGGGATATTTCTCTACAGACTGAATTCTGTGGTTAGAATCTTGAGATGTTGGGTGTCCTGCCTGCCAGCTGGACAGCCAGCAAGTGTTTCCTCTTTTCAGGAAGGCAAGTTGAATCATGATCAAATCAGGCAGATGGGGTATAATGTGGGAAAATGTGTAATTGTTCACTTTGGCAGGAACAATAAATGGAGAGGAGCTGCTAAATTTTGAGATTTAGTTGTTCTTTTGTACGAGTCATAAAAAAAATTGTATGCAGGTACAGCAAGAAATTAAGGCTAATGTAATGCTATCCCTAATTATGAGAGGCATTGAACATGAGTTATTTAGGGCTTTTATCAGACCATGTTTTGAATATAGTGTGCAGTTTTCATCATCATAGAATTCCTACACTAAGGAAGCAGGCCATTTGGCTTAACAAGTCCATACCGACCCCCAGAGCATTCCACCCAGACACGTCCCCTACAACCCACCTAATCTACATGTCCCTGAACAGTATGGGCATTTTAGCATAGCCAATCCACCCAGCCTGCACGTCTTTGGACTGTGGGAGGAAGCTGGAGCACCTGGAGGAAACCCATGCAGACACACAGTGAACATGCAAATTCCACACAGTCACCTGAGGGTGGGATCGAACCCAGGTCCTTAGTGCTGTGAGGCAGCAGTGCTAGCCACTGTGCCACCATGCTCCTTATTTAGGGAAAGAAGTCCTAGAGGCACAATCTGCACATTTGTAACCAGTACTAACATTTGTGTGAGTGTTGTCAGACAGATCTTAATATGTTCGGTAACTGGTTCATGACTAGCAAGTGATATATACCATGGACCAATGCAGTGTAATGTATGTAGACAAAACAACACGAGTTATAAAACCTTGGAGAAAAATATTAGAAATCATGCAGAAACGGGGAAATTTGGGCATTCTGTATATACCTCAAGCAGTAACATGCATGCGGCCAGTATAGTTTTTTTTCATTACAGTGTCATGATTCTGAAAAGCTTTCTATGACAGTGAAGCATAAATCTTCTGTGCTTTAGCTGCCAACATATTCTGCATGAGCAGGGTTCAAGACTTTCATCTAGCCATTTTCAAAAATAACTTGAAGAATGCTCAATGTTGGAAGGACCTGTGCAAACTTAACATTTCCTGACAGAACTTCAAATGATGACCCCAATTCTCCCCAGCAGGGTTGGCATCAGCATCTGATGATCCCTATTTCAACTGTACCTTTTAAGCGGTAATGATATTGTCTCGCTTCCTCTTTCGTCTTCGTTCCATTTCACTTGCAATTCTAATTCTAGTTACCTCATGTTAATTTCCTGTTTTCTTAATGTCAAGCCCTTTTCCTTATCTTTTACTGCCTTTCCTTTGTAGTTTTACACCATCTTTTATTTCTTCATTTTTTCCTCGTGCTCAAGCTGCTTAAACAAATCCTGAATTTCAACTGATTCCACTGTCTTATGACCATGTCTGTCTTGTATTTCCTTTAAACCCAAGCACTGTACCTGTACCTCAATAAAATCTGGCTTCTTAGCTCTTACCAGTAGTAATTGGAGCAGAAAACTTGTAAGGCTGTTCAATTGTCCCTGTCCACAGGTTTCATTGAGGTGATTCTTTTGACTTACCAGGACTTGTTGCTCTTCAGTCTTCCTTCTCCGGGTACTTTCACATGCTTGCAAGAGACAGAGAAGGTCTGATTCACAACATATAAAGTCTCTGACTTATTGATTAAAAGTAATAGCTTACAGCAACTGCTAAAGAAAAATAAAGTGGCTTTTTTCAGGTTTTTAATACAAAGACAAAGACAGCTCCTTTCTTTCCAGAGGCCCAACAGCATCTGGCTATACAGTTTACAACCATAGTTCAGCCACCTGGGAACTAATCACGTTATTGTTAGGAGGTGAAATTGTCTTTGGTCTATGGCATGGTAACCAGTTGTCAATCAGCTACTTGTTGTCAGCCAATTTCATTTTCTATACATCTCTTGGTGACAATTCATCTGCGAATAAGCTTCTCCCACTGGCTGAACAAGGATACTGAAACCATCTCAATAATAAAAGGTAATGCGGAGATTGTCGAAAAGGAGAGACTTAAAACAATCAGCATCAATACAGGAAAGGTACTGAACAATCTAATGGGATTAAAGGCAGATAAGTCTCCAGGTCCTGATAGCCTACATACTAGGTCTTAAAGGAAGTGCCATCAGCAACAGTGGATCCATTGGTTATAACATTTCAAAATTTCTGGATTCTGCAAAGGTTCCAGAGTTTTGGAAAATTGTTAATATAATGCCCTCACTCGTTTTTTTTTCCAAGATGGCAGCAGAATGGCAGTGCAATGCGAGTGCCCCTCGACCCAAGAGCCCAGAGCTTCTCTACTCCATTTGCTTTAATATTTTTCTCTTTGCTTTTTAAAAATGTTTTCATTATGGTTCCTTACCTTCGGCAGAAGGCATCTTCTCCCAGCCCTGGCCCAGAGACAAGGTGGTTTCCAATCGCCCAGAATGGCATTATTGTCTGGTCAAGCACCAAGCCTATCTCCCAGTGTGGCAGTCTTGTCCAGGAGGGGCAGTTTCCCAGGCTGGTGGTCTCATCCAGGAAGGGCAGTCTTCTAGTATGGTGGTCTCATCCAAGATGGGCAGTCTCCCGTTGTGGCGGTCTCGTCCAGGAGGGGCAATCTCGGCCTGGAGTGGCATTCTTCTCCCAGCATGGAGTTCTTCTTCAGCTGCTTCTGGGTATTTCAGCAGATTGGCATGAGGTCTAGTCCTGGCATGGAAGTATCATCTTGGTGTGGAGGTATCGTCCTTGCTCCACAGGCTGGTTCAAGGTCGTCCAATAGTCCAGCGCAGAGGTATAGTCCAGGCTTCGAGGCCTTGTCTTGGCATAGCGGGGTCAGCCTGGCCCTGTGGGGCAGTTTTGGTCAGGTTTTCCCGCACACCTCAAATTCAGGAACTGTGATGAATTTTTACTTTTTTCTATTTTATTTATGACTTCTGTCATTAATTTAGGCGCAGTGATATGGTGACTTATAAAACTTTTCACTTTAATTTTTTGCAAAAATACAGTTGACAATAAATTGCTAATCTATTCTAAACAACAGTATCACAGCACTTTCTATAAGCTGGTAGCTTACTTTAAAAAGTACAACAATCCGTTCCGCAATAGCTGATTTTTAAAACAGTCCTTTTCCGATTTCAATCTATAATCAAAAATACAGAAAAATAACAAGATACAGTCTATACATATGCCTTGTCCTTATAAATGGTATAGCTTGTAGGTTTTGAAGAGGCTGTCAAAGGAGACTTCTATAGTGCATTTTCTATATGCCACATTGGGCTGCCCTGTGAATATTTAACGTGGTAGGCAGGGTGCCTAGTTCTGTAAGTGTACATGGACTTCTTCAATATCTGAGAAGTCACAAATGGTTTTGAACACTGGGCAATCATAAGCATTAATTCCCACTTCTCACACAATGAAGCAGCTGAAGATGGTTCAGCCTAGGATACTGCCCTGAGAAAAATTTTGCAAAGTGTAATGAGGCTGAGATGACTGACCTCCAAGAACCATACTCATTTTTCTTTTATGCTACCTAGGACTCTAATGAAAGGAGAATGAGTTCATTGATTCCCACTGACTTCAGTTTTGCTTGGACTCCTTGAGGCCACACTTGATCAAATATTACCTTGATGTCAAGGGCATTCATGCTCTATCTCCTAAACTGAGCTCTTTCAACTGTGAGAGGAGCAGCAAACAGTAGTCAGAATCTTTTTCTGCATGCCACCAAACAGCAGCCATAATGTTGAGCATGGTGTAAATCAAAAAATTATAGATGTGCATGTAAGAAGTGTAATATAGTAATCATTTGTGACTGGCCAAACATAATGAGCACCAATGCAGATAAGGACAAATTCCTGGAAAATGTACAAGATTTTCTGTGTGTTGATGGAACAATTAAAGAAGTCTATTTTAGATCTAGTAATATGTATTGTGAAGGAGGTAATTAATAACCTTGATGTAATAGAATATTTAGGGAAGAATGACCGTAACTTGCTGGTATTTTCCATTATGTTGGAAAATAATGAAGTACAATCCAAAATTAGGGATTAGTTAAATCTAAATCTTTTAAATCTAAATAAAGGAAAATTAAAGGAATGAGAAAATTGGCTATGGTAGATTATGAAAATATATTAAATAAGGCAGTAGATGGCAAGGCTTATTTTAAAATATAACAGTTTACAAAAGACACAAAACCTAACAGGAAATGGAGTCATTTAATATAAGTTAAATATTGTATAAGATCAAAGTAGGTGTATAAAGTACCCAAAGTGGTAAGTCTGAAGGCTGGGAATATTTTAGAATTCAACAAATGAGGAACTAGAAACTGATAAAAGGATATGAATGTAAACTAGCAAGAAGCAGCCCTAACAATATAAATGATTAGGAATGAAGGGATCAAACATAGTACTTCGAGGTTTGCAGATAATAACGGCTTCAGGGGGATTTGGAAAAACTGAGCAAATGGGAAAGAACATGGCAAATGGAACGTAATGTGGATTAGTGAAAGGATATGTAGTTTGGCTAGAGAAATGGAGATGCACATTTGTTAAATGGTGAGAGACTGAATTGTGTTGATATCTAAAATGACCTGAGTGTCATTTTACATAAGGGGTGAAAGCTAACGTGCAGATGCAGCAGGCAATCAAGATGGAAAATTGTATGTCAGCATTTATTGCAAGAGGATTTGAGCACAGGAGTAAGAATATCTGGTTTCAATTGTATTGAGTTTGAGTGAGACTGTGAATAGAGTATCATGTGGAGTTTTGGTCCCCTTACCTCAAGAAGGCTCTATGTGCCATACAGCAGAGGTTGACCAGACGAATTTCTGGGTAGGCAGGGCAGTCCTTTGTGGTGAACTGAGGAGGGTGCCTGTATTCTCTAGAGTTTAAACAAATTAAAGGTGATCTCATTAAAATTAGTCCACAGTTGTTCGTCATTTATATAAATGATTTGGATGATAATTTAGGATGCATGGTTACTAAGTTTGCCAATGACACCAAAAGTAGTAGCATACTGGACAGCAAAGAAGGTTACCTATCATTACAAAGGGATCTTGATCAATTGGGCCAAAGGGGCAACGAGTGGCAGATGGAGTTTAATTTGTATAAATGTGAGATATTGCATTTTGGTAAGATGAACACGGCTGGTACTTATATAGTTAATGGTTGGGTCCTGGGGACTGTTGTCAAGCAGAGAGCCCTGGGGTTCAGGTACACAGTTCTTTGCATCACAGGTAGACAGGGCGATTAAGAGACATTTGGCACGCTTGCCTTCATTGCTCAAACCACTCAGTATTGGAGTTGGGATGTCATGTTTTGTGGCTGTACAAGGCATTCGTGAGGCCACTTTTGTAGTACTGTGTACAGTTCTGGCCACCCTGCTATAGGAAGGATACTATTAAATTGGAGAGAGTGCAGAAAAGATTTACAAGGATATTGCCCGGTCTGGAGTATTTGAGTTATAAAGAGAGGCTGGATAGGCCGAGACATTTTTCACTGCAACATAGGAGGCAACCTTATAGAGGTTTATAAGATCGAGGGGTATAGTTGAGGTGAATTGCAAAAGGTCTTTTCCTTAGGGCAGGGGAGTTCAGAACAGAGGGCATAATTTTAAAGTGAGAAGGAAAAGATTTAAAAGGGACCCAAGGAGAAACTTTTTCACACAGGATGTTTTGTATGTATGAACTGCCAGAGAAAATGATAGATACAAGTGGTGACAATATTTAAAAGACATTTGGATAGTTACACAAATAGAAAAGTTTTAAGGGGACATGGGCCAAATGCAAGCAAATGGGATTAGTTTAGTTTGGGGAAATTTGGTCACAATGATGAGTTGGGCTGAAGACTCTGTTTCCATGCTGTATGACTCTGATTCTGAGGGTCCCCCTAGATGGAGGGTGTAGAGCCAGGGATCATAAGACATAGGAGTGGAAGTAAGGCCATTCAGCCCATCGAGTCCACTCTGCCATTTAAATCATGGCTGATGGGTATTTCAACACCACTTCCCTGCACTCTCCCCGTAGCCCTTGATTCCTTTTGAGATCAAGAATTTGTCAATCTCTGCCTTGAAGGCATCCAACGTCCCGGCCTCCACTGCACTGTTTTCAGAATGCTCTGGAAACTATTTAGGACAAAGATGAGGAAAACATTATTCACTCAGAAGATGGTGATTCTTTGGATTTCTTTACCCAGAGGGTTTTCGAAGCTCAGGTAATCAATATATTCAATCTAGAGACTGGTAGATTTCTAGATACAATTGGTATCCAGGGACATGGGATAGTCCAGGAAAATGTAGATGATCAGCCACCAACTAGAATGATGGAGCCAATTTTACAGGCTGAATGGTCCACTCCTGCTTCCATGTTTTGTTTAGACAAAGGCTGCAATGAGGTCCAGAAACAAGCGGCCTTTGCTGAACCAAAACTGAACATGTGAGAAAGTTACCGCTCCACAAGCACTGCTGGGACTATTATTGATAAATTACCAGACTAGATGTAGTTCCATTTTTTGTGGAGAAGACACAACTGGGGTAATTTTCAACATTACCAAGCAGATGTCAGTGTTGGAGATGTACTAGAACAACTTGGCTAGTACTCGTCTTTACAATGTCTGCCAAAATGTTGTCAGGACCCATAACTTCTGAGTATCTAGTATTTTAAGCTACTTCTTGACATTATGTGGACCAAATCCGCTGTCTGTAGACTAGCATCCATGATGCGGTGACCTCAGAAGATCACGTTGGATTACCTGATCAACATATCAGCTGAGAACTATCGCATATACTATTTTTACTGACGTGTTGAGGTTCCCCATCATTAACAATGGGGAATTTTTTTGAAGCCTCTTCCTGCAGTAAGTTACTTAATTATTTGTTTCCATTCATGTCTGAGTGTAGCAGGATAGCAAAGACTTGACCTGATTCATTGGTTGCAGGATCACTTAGCACTGTCTATTGCATTGTGCTACAATGTTTGGAACACATGTGGTCCTATGTTTTAGCTTCACCAGGTTGGTACCATTATCTTATTTTGCCTGCTGTTGCACCTGGTATGCTGTTCTGCACCCCTCATTGAATGAACGAGAGTCGACCCTCTGGTTTGATGTTAACGGTAGAGGAAATGCTGAGTTATGAGGTTTCAGATTGTGATTAAATATAACTCTGCTGCTGTCTCAAAGATGTTCCATTTTGGCTGCTAGATCTGTTTTGAATCCATCTCATTAAGCAGCACAGCAGCACTGCAAAAATAATCAGTGACAAGATAACAAAAGTGTGGAGCTGGATGAACACAGCAGGCCAAGCAGCATCTCAGGAGCATAAAAGCTGACGTTTCGGGCCTAGACCCTTCATCAGAGAGGGGGATGGGTAGAGGGAACTGGAATAAATAGGGAGAGAGGGGGAGGCGGACCGAAGATGGAGAGAAAACAAGATAGGTAGAGAGGAGAGTACAGGTGAGGAGGTAGGAAGGGGATAGGTCAGTCCAGGGAAGATGGACAGGTCAAGGAGGTGGGATGAGGTGGTGGGTAGGAAATGGAGGTGCGGCTGAGGTGGGAGGAAGGGATGGGTGAGAGGAAGAACAGGTTAGGGAAGCAACAAACAACTGCACCTCCCATTCCTCAGATGACATGTCCATCATGGGCCTCCTGCAGTGCCACAATGCCACTGCATCCCAAAATCAGCCCAGCCTGTCTCTGCTTCCCTAACCTGTTCTTCCTCTCACCCATCCCTTCCTCCCACCTCAGCCGCACCTCCATTTCCTACCCACCACCTTATCCCGCCTCCTTGACCTGTCCATCTTCCCTGGACTGACCTATCCCCTCCCTACCTCCTCACCTATACTCTCCTCTCTACCTATCTTGTTTTCTCTCCATCTTCGGTCCGCCTCTCCCTCTCTCCCTATTTATTCCAGTTCCGTCTCCCCATCCCCCTGTCTGATGAAGGGTCTAGGCCTGAAATGTCAGCTTTTGTGCTCCTGAGATGCTGCTTGGCCTGCTGTGTTCATCCAGCTCCACACTTTTGTTATCTTGGATTCTCCAGCATCTGCAGTTCCCGATATCACAGTGACAAGATAGATCTTTGACTTCACAAGGACTACATGATCATTCCTACAATACTGTAATGGTCAGATGCATCTGCAATATGTAGATTAGTGAGGGAAAAGCTCAAGAAGGTATTTTTTTCCATCTTTTGGGATACCTCACCATTATCCTTCAAAAGGAGATGAGGCATTTTAAAAGAATCTTAGTTCAATCTTGCTTAGAATATGGTCTTCTTTTGGCCTTCTCAAATTATTCACAGAACTCAGCTAGGCACCATACTTAGAAAGCTTGTCAAGCTCTTGGAAATAGTGAAAGAGATTCATTAGAGTGATACTACAGATGAAGGATTTTCACTATGTGGAGAGCTGGAGAAGCTAATATTTTTTCGTAGAACTGAGAAGGATCTAATTTGATTTAAAATCATGAGCATTTTTGGTAAAGTGAAGGAGAAATAGTTTCCAGTTGGTAATCAGGGGAGACAAACTTAACGAATGGCAAAACAACCAGAGATAATGAGGAAACATTCCAACATGCAGGAAGTTGTCGTGATTTGGATACATTGGATGAAGGAGTAGAGGCAGCAGATTAAAGAGTGACTGTCAAAAGAGAATTGAATAAGTACTTTAAAAGGGGAAATAGGCAAATGGGGAAAGATCAGGACAATGGTATGGCTATTGAATTAAACCCAGAGTAAACAGAAGTACTGAGCTGTACCATTCCAAAAACTGGGGTGGAGGTAGCTGTGGTCCAAGAAAGAAGTTTGTCATTAAACTTTGGTATGTGCTAATTTCACCATATAGTGGAAAATAAATTTAAAAACAGAAATTCATAGTGCAAATTTCATTGATACTTTTAGCAAGCATGCTAGGTGTTGAAAGAAAGAGTAAACCAATGTAAATGGTACATTTTATAAAACCTGAAGAAATGAAACTCCAGTGAGACAATTAAAATTAACTAATAGCAAAGTAGTTAATTGGTCATTATCAATCACATAATTAGAAGTTACTTGGTCAAAACTTTCACGTATGAATTTAATTTGTGAATGGAAGCTAAATGTTTCACTACCACATAAGTTGTTCTCATTCCTTTTGATTTCAAGTTTTAAAAATTTATGATAACAATAAAAATCTTTTAGCCCGTAAGGACAACGTGAGAAAGGGTCCAGAACGCAGTGCCTGGGCATGTGGTGGAAACAGGATTAACTGAGACTTCTAGAGGGCATTAGATAATTGTTTGGACAGAAATGCTCTAAGTATATACGGTAAAAAGGAACAGATTAGCACCAGATAATATGAGCTGAATCGTCTTTCACTGTAACCATTGTGACTTCCTTTATTTCCATATCAGATTCAGCTTTACTGTAAACCCAGTTCAGATATGCATTAATTTCTTTCTATCTAAATTAAGAAGTTAGACAGGAGTTGCAGTGAAGATATTACATCCCAATCAATCCGCCGCTAAAACAATGTCACTGGATTTTTTTTCAGTATGTCTTTTGAATGGACTGTTTCAGGCCATTTTTTAAAAGGAAGCAAACCCGTACAGAACAGAATTTAATCAATAAAAACGGAAAGAACTGCGGATACTGGAAAATCAGGAACAAAAGCAAAGTTGCTGGAGAAGCTCAGGTCTGGCAGCATCTGTGATGGAAAAAAAGCGTTAGTTAGCTCTGTTTTCTCCCTTGACAGAATTTAATGAATCAATTTCTAAGGTTTATGACTGATTTACTTCAATGCTGACATGAGACTTTCTTCGTTAAAAGTTACGTTTCGAATCTTCTCCACCCACTCTACTCAAAAAGGAATGAAAGCTTTAAAGATGCCAGGTCTTGCTTGGACGACGATTCACGGTAGCGGTAGATGTAACCTAAATTCCCTTTTTCCACAACAGGGGAGGCGCGAAGAAGTTTCTCGAAAAGGAACCCAAACCCAACGAACAGATTGCAACTTCAAGAGAGGGCGCCACGAAGATGATTTACCTAGAAACGCACGCCACCGAGGTCGCCCAGAACATTCCCCGGGCAACGCGATGCATATTGGGAATTGTAGTCCTCTAGCCCAGCGGTGATAGTTGGGAACTAGCCTTTGGTGGCAGAGGCGGAACTACAAAGCCCAGGGACACTTGCGTCCGCGGTGCCCCGGACTGTGAATGGCTGAGGTAAGCGCCATATACAAGAGGAGAAGCTGAGCGGCGGAAGGGAGCTTGGCGTTTTTTGGTACTGATGATTGCGGCCATTGTCTCTCTTTCACCTTAGCTTTGCGAAATCAGAGACAGAGGAAGAAAAAAGAATCGCAGGAAAAGAATGGGCAAGTTGGAGGAAATCGTACGCATCGCGAAGAAGATGGATAAGATGGTGTCTAAGAAGAACACGGTGGGTGTCGATGCTGGCCGTCCGCCCGGCCGGCTGGGGTTGGTGATGCGGCGCAGTGCCCAGCCCGGCTGCTTGGCTGTGGGTTCCCTGCCTCCGGAACCGTCAGGATGCGGACAAGCCAAGTGCAGTGAATGGTTAAGCTGCTCACAAGCGTGAAGGGCATCCTCGGGCAGTAAACGTTAACTTTTATGGGGAAATGCTGAGGCTTCTGGTGCCACACTCCTGCCTGGTGTTTATAATGTAAATAAATGTTGGATCGGAGCGCGTCCTCTGATCCCTTGTGCTCATCTGCTTTTAAATTCATATTGCTTGTAGTTTTGTTTGGGGGAGGTGGAGTGTAGTACACAAGGTTATTTGAAGGAGTTCCTTTTTTTAGAAATAATTTTTTCCAGTAGTGGATATTTGATTGGAAGTTATTGTTTTCCTTTGTAGGTGCTGATATGGTGATGGGTATTTTTCAGAGAACGTTGATTCAATTTTTATTTTTAACTGGTGTATTCTGAAATAAAAGGTGTGAAGTTAAATATTTCAGTAATGCTCACAAGCGATGAGGATCTCTGGCCTTGCACTTGATGCATTTACCCTATATCCTTGGCTGAAGTTAACTTTTTCTTGAGTTGATAATAGAGGTTTGAAGGTGTGGAGGGGAGGGATATGAGTGCAGTCAATATTGTTTGAATTGCAACTTTGGTAATTACATTTGGCATATGTATATTTTATATATCCTCTGTTAGCTGAAGCGGTGTCATGATTTTTAATCCTTAGGATTAATTAGGCTTTGATTCGGGAGTCACTAGGGTGCAGACATCTAAATGCAGAGAAAGTTTAGTCTGCTCCAAACGTGGGACAACCTTTAGGTATTCTCTCTACTAGTGCAGACTGAACATCATTTGTTTCTAAAATTCTTCTGTGTTGACCAACATATTGGTTATAGTATTGTAAATTTACATGCACATGTCTTGGTCCTCAGTTATTCAGCTTACACTGCAATAACTTATTGTTGTGCTTTTTCTGTTAATTCTGCAGAGTGGTGCTATCGATTTATTGAAAGAACTTAAAAGCATTCCCATGACTTTGGATCTGTTGCAGGTAAATGCATTTCGCATTTATCTAAATTAAACTCCATTTACCACGTCCTGTTGTACTTTTGAAGCAGCCTTCTTCGTTGTCCACGACACCGCCAATTTTAATGGTGAAAAGTGTATAATGTTGCCTCACAAGGTGCCATCTTGGGTACAAGTACCTAGGTACAGAATCTTAAGAACATGGTAGATAGAAAGAAAGAACCAAGTTTAGAGTTAAACATTGGAGTAATTATAGCACAGTGACACCTGCTTAGTTTTAAGTAGAAAATAAAGAAATAAAGCTGAAAATTCAAGCATTATAGTCTTTGACTGCTTAGCTATGGTGAGTCTGCACTTTAAGGAGTCACCTTGACCGGAAGTCCACACTGAGGCCATGCTGGACCAAGAGGCTGCCACTTACTGCCGAAAGACCAGCGTGCTGAGAAATCGCTCCTCCAGGCTGTGAGACTGCCCCGCTACGTCAAGTCTGCACTGAGTCAGAGGCTAGAAAGCTGTGGCCAGGCAAAGAAAGAAGAGGGAAGTGGGGGGCAATATGAGAGGGGGAAAGAAAAAGGGAAACGTTTGGAGTGGACAAGTTCCGCTGCCATCTTGGATGTTTAGATTGCTCAGATTTTTGTGTCATCTGCACATGTCCTGACCAGATCTCCCTATTTGCATCTAATTAACTTACATAAAAGATATAAAGAGCAGTGGACCCAGCATCGATCCATGCTAAAGTATGTTTGACTGAGGCCTCCTGTTTCTTTTTTGTGTCCCTGAACATTGAAACCTTATGGTGTTAAAAAAAGAAGGTGCTAGATTTTGCTGGATACAATATCATGGAACTGGCAACTCCCATTTCTTGCTCGGATGTCATTGTTCCCAGGCTTGCAAGAAGCCCAACCAAACATACTCTTGGCCTCACTATTTACTAATGTAACAGAGATTCTGTCGGAGCACTGGAATAGAAATGAATTACTAGGCATATACTAACTTAAACTCAGATTTTTTGGCCTGTATGGCATAAGACCTTTCCATGTTAGAATGTTGGGTAAAATTACAAATTTTTTTTAAAAGTTGAATTTTCCATGTCATTGAAATACCTCAAATGACCCCCACTCTGAATAACTTTTGTAGAACATTGGCACACAATACCTTTGAACCACAAAGTTTTCTGAAAGGATAGAAAATATTCTCCCTGAAGAAACTAATTTACAATTCAGCTGTTATATAAATGCTAATGCAATTTAGACATTATTGGTTGGCCAGCAAATTTTTGGATCAGTTTTCCTGGGGCATTTGTCATAACAGTAAGCAACAACATTTTGCTGCAGACTGATGTATAGAGCTAATTTTCATGTGATGGTCATTTGAGGCATAGTGTCATTAGGGTCTCCACCTCTTTGAAGGAACATCATTTGGCTCTGTTAAAATAATGATACTCAATCCTGTGGACAAGAACAGAAACTTGTAACTTGCAAACAGACATGCTGAAGTGATTACGATTTGTGGTTTCCTTTTCTTGTATGTGAAATTTGCCAACATCTGTGCAACAAAGCCAAATTACTCATATGTAAAATGCAAGATATCAACGTAACTGAAAAATGGGCCCAATCACAACAACTTCCTGCCTTATGATGAGGCTGTTGAATGGCTCTCTGTAAGTGGAGGAAAATATGAAGTTTACTTGCCACAAAAAGTTGTGATAGGAGTCTTATCTTTGCTTTGAATATTTTCCCCGATTCATAAAATGGCCACATGCAAACCAATTGAATATTAAAATCAAGAGGCATGGACTTGCTGGTTTCCAGCATGCATTATTTGTGATGATAATGCTCCCAGTAAAGTGAGTCATTTACTTGATTGAAGTTCATGGTTGATGTAGGCGGTGCCACCTGTGACCTTCTTACGATCTGAACAGTAGTAATGTAATATTGTTTTTACTCGCATTTAGTGTTGTGGAGGTCTATGAAGACTGCTCCCTGCCTTGTCCAGGAAAGACCCACCTGTCATACTTATTTCTTACTAACTCTTCTGAAAGATCAAGGAGTTCCATACTTTGTTTCTAAGTTTAATCAGCTGAGTAATTTCCACTTCGTAGTGGTCTCACAACCCTCTCATTTGACTATGTTACTCAAATCTTTTTTGATTTAATACCTGCTTAGAAAGGAATTGCAAAGATGATCCCAATCCTGCACCTTGCATTGATTTCTTCCGTCACTGTACAAATTTCAGCATGAATAAGCAAAACAAAGCACTTTTTTAAAAAACAATGTCAAATGTTGCATCAATCCAATTATCCCTTCGTAAACAATTTGAACATTTGAGCCTGACAAACCATTGCCTGTAATCTTTTGATTGTGTTGATTCTGAAAATCTATTGCACTCTTTGTGGATGCTGTAAAGGTGAAGAAAACCATTTTGTAGGAATACTTCTTGCCCTGAGTGCCTTTGTGTCATGTGACCGGAAGTTTGTGGACAGTTCACGTTGTTCCTGCCCCAGGTGTTCTAGGGAGTGAGGGAGTGGGATAATCGGCACTTCATGCATCTTAACTGCATAAGAATAAGGATGCTTTATATAGGGGCATGTTTAAATTACGTTGTTGACACAATAGTTGAAAGTACAATAAATTTAAGCCCTTTTTTGTTGTTTGGAGACTGGATTTAAAATATTTTTTAACTTACCTGGCTGCTTCTATTCCTGAAGAGTAGAAATTTTGATATCCAGTGGCTTTAAACCTTAAGCCTATTTCAAAGCAAAAGATATTTTGATATTACAAAGATATTGTTTTTGCGATTTCAGAGGTGATTATTAATATATGTTCCTTTTTATTCTTTAGTCTACACGGGTAGGGATGTCTGTGAATGCTGTTAGAAAACAAAGCACAGATGAAGAAGTCACAACACTTGCTAAGTCACTCATCAAATCATGGAAAAAGCTGCTAGGTAAAGTTGTGCTTTTTTTGTAGGCTATACTAATACTAGTAGAATTCACGTGACACACAAACTGTAATTGCTATATGTTTATAGGATTGCTTCATTATTTTTTGATTTTGATGTTAGCTGATGAAAAATAGCATATTTCAGCCAGGCAGAGCTGCCTTGATTAGTGGAAGTTTTGTTTTTAGTGGGGGTAAACTAAGTTATGTTGAATGCCAATAGAAGTCAGGTTGATTTCAATTTATAGTTAAAATAATTTTTATCCATGACAAAATTGTATCAAACATAAAATTTTGTAGTTGTATGGTTAAAAATTTCTAAAGCATCAACCTTCAGAGATAACTTAGTAAAAGCTGGATTTGACATTCAACCAGTGGATGTATTTTCAAGACTGTGTTCTAATTAACTGATACCTTTTTGACCTGTTCCTCCAGCATTGTGTACTTTTTCACTATTCATCTAGAATTTGTATTTTATTCTTAAATATGGACTCTGCATTCATTACACTTACAGTAATACTGTGTTTTGTAACTTCTTATGGTTCTTGATTACCTATTCCAGAGGCACAAAAAGACCACCACATCCTTACCATTGTACATTCTTCTCAAAATTTTAAATTTTTGATATGATGTGATGTAATTTTTTTTCCTCAGCTGTCCAAATAGTTCTAGTAAACTTGCTGTCCTAACCCAATGAGCTAAGGTCTTGAGCCATCCTGGTTGCCCTTCATTATATTGCTTTAAAGTTCATAATGACATTGAACACAACTTGCTCCATTACTCCAAATACCACATTCTATATGTTGTGTATTATATTGATAAATCAGGATAGCTTTGTGTTGTTTCCCCTGACCATAAGATTCAGCTAACTGTGTAGCATGGATTTTCCCTTTCCCTAAATCTAATATGAAGTCAAGGGTGTGGGGAAAAAAAAATGTGCTGTGAATTGCATTGAAGTGCTGTCTGTGAAGAATCTTTGGGAAGTCAAATGCACTAAATATTCTTCACTTTTTAATTTGATTTTACACAATGAAGTAATTGGGATGTAACATCGCATTAAAACAAGCTGCCACATTACAAATTTTTAAAAACAAGTACAATATGATGTCTTAAGATTTTAACTGAACAATCTGGCCTTATTTTTCATTGCCAACAAAGCTGTTCAGCATTAATTATGAACTTCGTATGGCATTAAGAAGCTATTTACAATCCATTCAGTAAGATACAGTTTTTTTTGTCAATGGTTTTTGGAGCAAGGTACATAACTCTGATTTGTTCAGTGATACTTCTATTTATGTTTGATACAAATCTATGGGAGTCCAACACTCTATGGAGAAGTGTTGATTGACTGCATGCGGTAAATTCTAGAAGTTGCTGTTGGTTTTAGAGGAGTAATAGTAAATGTTAGTTTTGGCATCCTACCACTATGAAATCTGAGTTAATGTTTTATCTGCAATTTAAGGTGTTTTCAGCAATTGTTCATTTATTTGCCCAAACCTTTCTGCCTTAATCTGTGTACTTTTGTAAGCAGGGTACATAATTAACAATTGCATTTCAAATAATTTTTCAGAAAAAGATAAATGTCCTCTTTTGTCTTTAGTAAAAGAGCTTATTAAATGGAAATTGAACTGAAGACTGCTTTTTTTGGGATTACTTCTGAAATTACTAATTTAACATATGTAGCATTTTTAAAAAAAATGAGTCTTTCATGTTCTGCAATTCTAATCTTTAGCTCCAGTCTCTCAGCTTCTTGATTTCAGTGGGGATGTAAAACTAATCGTGATAGTTCTGGTGTAAGGGTGTAAGATTCACTCAAGGTTACTTCTTCCTGATTTGCTGACTATGGACAAAATAACATGGCTGTAATAGATATAGTAGGAACTGCCGATGCTGGAGAATCTGAGATAACACAGTTTGAAACTGGATGAATACAGCAGGCCAAGCAGCATCAGAGGAGCAGGAAAGCTAGACATTTTGGGTCGGGACCCTTCTTCAGAAAATCAGAAAATTTCTGAAGAAGGGTCCCGACCTGAAACATCAAGCTTTCCTGCTCCTCTGATGCTGCTTGGCCTGTTATGGCTGTAATAGATTACAGCTTTCACATATCTACCAAATTTTTGACGTGAAGAATCACCACATCGATGAAGGATTCTTAGTTTAACTACACCTGTTACTTCAGCATAATTTGATTCTTTCCTGAAAAAGCAGGCGAATGTTGAAAAGGGATGAGTGTATTCCACTTAAAAATTGAATTTACCTTTTGATATTTTTCATTTTTATGAGTAAGCATGGAATTTCCTTGAACTGATTTCTGCTATTGTACGGCTCCAGCAGTTGTGCAGTATTTGTAATGGATAGAGTGAGTAAAGGAAACTTTGCACTTAACATGACTGGATTAAGTACAGGAGTTTAACCTAAAGTGCAGGAGTGAATTTGCCCGGTAGGTCTTTGAGGCTGTCTCTGCCCCTTTCCTTGAGAGAAGGGACTGAAGGGTTGATGTGGAAACTAACCGTATCACCATGGTGCTGGAAGCCACCCAAGTGCAGAAGCAACAAGGGATAGTAGGTGATAGTATAATGATTGACGTTATTTACGACAAAGAAAGAGAGTCCAGATGGCTTTGCTTGCACAGTGCCAGGATTTGGGAGATCTGCTAAGAGCTGGAAACAAACTAACTTGCTCCGGGAGGAGGGAAGATCTAGTGTCTACGGTTCATAAAGAGACCAGGGAAAATGGGCAGAACTAGGACAGACTGTGGATAGAGAGAGAGGAACTAGGCACTAAATTGAAAAAGATTACAATCTTTGGGTAATTGCCCAAGGCGTGAGCAAATTGGCTTTGAGTACATAAGATTAGAGATAAACACATTGCTCAAAGACTGGTGTCGGGTGAGGTGGGTTCTGATTTGTGAACCACTGGCACAAGTACTAGGGAAAATGTGGGTTGGAGAGTCAGAATGATATACATTAAGTGCTGGGGCAAGTCGTCTTGTGAACTGCATTCCTGGGGTAGTAGAGAGAATTTAAACTAAATGGGGCAAGGAGTCAAATGTGGAAATATGTGGTATATCAGAGTAGAAACAAGGTAAGAAATGAAAATATGGGATCTTAAGTTTAAAGAATGATTGAAAAAGGTGCAGAGAAATGACCAACCATCCAGACAGGATGTTGCAAATATAACAAAAAACTAAATGTTCTCGATCTGACTGTGCACAACATTCGCCACACATTGAAGTAAATAAATACTCTCTGAGAGAGGACATGGCTTCAGAATTTCAAGGTTTGGGTTCAGAATATTGAGGTGTCTATGACATTCATGAAAGGCGTTAAGTTGTGCAAATCTGAAGGGGGAAGACTGTTAATTGAAGTTGGCATTTGTGAAATAAGAGACTCAGGAGATCAGGATGTAAAATCAGTTTGGGTGGCAATGAGGAGCAGCAGATGAAAGAAGTTACTAGTGGGAGTAGCTTACATGCTGTGTTAACAGTAGCCACAATATGAGAATAAATATTTTGGTGCTTTTGTTAAAAGGATGTCCACAATCAAGGGTGACTTTAATGTGCGTATAACCTAGAAAAAAGTCAGATTGGCCCGAGTAATCTGATAAGCAGTTGACACAATGCTTTGGAGAGAGTGTTTTCTGAGCAGCACATTTTTGGACTTGTCGAGAGACCAGGTTATATTAGACTTGGTACAGTGCAATGTGATTTGATTGATTTAATGATCTGAGTTCAGGCACGCCTTGGTAGCAAAAACCACAATGAGCATTGCATCCAGTTTGTATGGGAGAAAACTGAGTCCAAGACGAATATTTTAAACTTTAAGGGCAGTCATTGGAGATCAAAGCTGAGCTAGTTAAAGTGAACTGGAACACCAGATGATGGGGTAGGTCAATAGAAACAGTGGTGGATATTTAAGAGATTGTCTGTGTGTATTCTGAAGTAATGTGTCATCCTATAGTGAAGAACATTCCTCCAGGTAGGACCCGCCATCCTGAGTTAAGGAAAGCAACACACTTAAGCAGTGTCACAACGAGATACAGTGCGAGGTTCTCCACTTCTTTACGGTTCCAGATGGGATGCCTGAAAACACGTTAAGCTTACAAATGAGTGACAAATTGGCTCTGTGCTGTTATTGACTTTCCTCTTGGCTCATTAGAAAAAGGTTAATACAGAAGGATCCCTTCTCTTGTGACTATCTTTTAATCTCAGACCAAATGAATTTATGCTTCAAAATGGTGCTGATTCAGTCAGGCTATCTTGAGTTAACAGAATGGGTTTAATAATTGCAGTTTATAAATACGTCACGAGTCCAAATAAGATATACAGATTAGTGATAATGGGAACTGCAGATGCTGGAGAATCCAAGATAATAAAGTGTGAGGCTGGATGAATACAGCAGGCCAAGCAGCATCTCAGGAGCACAAAAGCTGATGTTTCGGGCCTAGAACCCTCTCTGATGAAGGGTCTAGGCCCGAAACGTCAGCTTTTGTGCTCCTGAGATGCTGCTTGGCCTGCTGTGTTCATCCAGTTTATTACCTTATATACAGATTAGTGTCTTTTTTAGGTTCTTGACTTTGTAGGCTGTTTTTGAAGTTCCCTTGTCCTGATACTGACCGTGCTGAGAGAAAGAGATTTGATATGACTTCTTCAGAATGCTTCTGTTATGGACCAGACTAAACCCCTTTAAAAGGGGTCTTATATGAAGAAGATAACCTAGACTCTAACTTTTTCTCTTATTTTAAATGTAAGCGCAAGGCATTCCAAATGCAACTTGGTCACCCTACCAGATTTAAGACCATGAGACATAGGAGTGGAAGTAAGGCCATTCGGCCCACCGAGTCCACTCTGCCATTTTTTCATGGCTGCTGGGCATTTCAACTCTTACTTCCCTGCATTCTCCCTGCAGCCCTTGATTCCTTGTGAGGTAAAGAATGTATCAGTCTCTGCGTTGAAGACATTTAATGTCCCGGCCTCCACTGTGCTCCTTGACGATGAATTTCACAGGCCCACCACTCTTTGGCTGAAGAAATGTCCCGTCATTTCCGTTTTAATTTTACCCCCCTCTAATTCTAAGGCTGTGCCCACGGGTCCTAGTCTCCCCGCCTAACGGAAACAACTGCCCAGCGTCCACCCTTTCTAAGCCATACATTATCTTGTAAGTTTCTATTTAATCTCCCTTTAACCTTCTAAACTGTAATGAATACAATGCCAGGATCCACAGCTGTTCATCGTACGTTAAACCTACCATTCCAGGGATCATCTGTGTGAATCTCTGCTGGACACGCTCCAGCGCCAGTATGTCCTTCCTGAAAATTGGACACAGTATTCTAAATAGGGCCTAACTACAGCTTTATAAAGCCTCAGAAGCACATTGCTGCTTTTATTCCAACCCTCTTGAGATAAACGACAACATTACATTCGCTTTCTTAATCACGGACTCTACCTGCAAGTTAACTTTTAGAGAATCCTGGACCAGTACTCCCAGATCCCTTTGTACTTCTGCTTTATGAATTTTCTCACCGTTTAGAAAATAGTCCATGCCTGTATTCTTTTTTTCCAAAGTGTGAAACCTCGCATTTGCTCACGCTGAATTTCATCAGCCATTTCCTGAACCACTCTCCTAAACTGTCTAAGTCTTTCTGCAGCCTCCCCACCTTCTCAGTACTACCTGCCTGTCCACCTATCTTGGTATCATCGGCAAGCTTCACCAGAGTGCCCCCAGTCCCTTCATCCAGATCATTAATATATAAAGTGAACAGTTGCGGCCCCAACACTGAACCCCACGGGACACCACTTGTCACTGGTTGCCATTCCCAAAAAGAGCCTTTTATCCCAACTTCTGTCAGACAGCCAATCCTCAATCCAAGCCAGTAGCTCACCTCAAACACCATGGGCCCTCACCTTACTCAGCAACCTCCCATGAGGCACCTTATCAAAGGCCTTTTGGAAGTCTAGATAACATCCACTGGGTTTCCCTGGTCTAACCTACTTGTTACCTCTTCAAAGAATTCTAACAGGTTTGTCAGGCACAACTTCTCCTTACTAAATCCATGCTGACTTGTTCTAGATCAGCTCTGCACTTCCAAGAATTTAGAAATCTCATCCTTAACAATAGATTCTAGAATTTTACCATTTTGAAGCAAAATGCACTTAATTCATTCCCTACAGATAAAATATAAGAAAAGAAAGAAGAAATTGGAATAACGTAACTATTATTCTGTTTAGTAGTTAAATAATCTTGGAAAACTAACAGTAACTGTTCCAATGTAGCAACATCCAGTAAACACACTCTTGGCAAAGGCAGATTGAATAACAAAATCTCACAGGCAGGTATCCTATCCAGAAGGATATCGAGAGCAAACAGAGTAGCAGGGAGAAATGTATGGCAGCTTCCAAACCCAGTTTCAAGACCCCAGCAACTGCTACTGAAAATTAAACAGAAAAAAATCCTAGTTCTTTGGGAGCTTGACCCCACCCGTTCAGGCTGCTTGTATTGTTCCATTTTTTTTCTCAAAAAAAAACCTGCTTCACAAGCTGTTTACTTTATTGGATTCAGATACCCAGCTTGACACCTGTCTTAAAATCTTCCAAGAAAAGGACAAAATACTGCTTAAAGCAGCAATATATGTTATGGAAGACAATATAAAAGTGTCTGCTTTTAATTTTTTTCCTAACTGATTTGCAGAACTTAAGAGCAAGCAAGTCTTTACTTGCAACACAAGTAACTGGGGATAGATCTTTGATTTTCACCTTTCATGACATGCTAACACTTGAAACCAATCTGGTACACATAGTTTACGCTATGTTAAGCATAGTCAAAGCTGAAATAGGCAATGTTTAATTGTTAAAGGATAGGGCGGGAGAGAGGAGTCAAGGATCATTGGATCAGCAATGATCTCATTGAAGAGTGGAGCAGACTCTGAGCTGAAGGGTCGACTTCTCATGCCTTATGGCTTTATGGTATATACTGCTCCAGAGATTAATGCATAGTAGCTTGTTTATGCAAATCTTTTCAATTTTTTATAATTATATGATGTGCAAACTTTTGCAGGAATGATTCCTGACAATACTTGTTCTGCTCAATTGCTGAAGGACCTTGAGTTAGTTAGTTGCACTTTATTTATTCTGTTTGTATGGTCGTGGTGCAGAGTTCTGTTTTTCTTGAAATGGCTACTTGCATTAAATCGGTCTTCTGTTTAGCTGCTGAATATGGTTGCTAACAAAAATAGTTCAGAGATTTATTTTTTTACCTGTGGACAACCTATGCTATGACAATCTTTCTGCATTCAACCAGTCAAGTCCCTGCCAGAACACACTTCAGTAGTCATCATATCTTGAGGTGAAACGTGAGCCCGGACTTGCTAGTCCCAAGGTAGGGATTCTACCATTGCACTACAAGATCCTCTTTATGATGTCTTTGTCTGGATTCACTTGTTTCTTAGGTCTGCCTGCAGATCTAACTTCCCCTCAATTTGATTTCTATGCTTGCACACTGTTCAAGTTTGTAAAATTCTGTTGATCTTTGGGGAAAACAATTAACAGTAGATTGAGCCTAGTATGAGTAATTATACATTATCCTGAATGTGCTTTAGGAATTGCAGTGTTTATCAATCAATATCACTTTATTACAATCTCTATTTTCTGACTTGTCAATTGCAAGTAATTTCAATTACTTCAATGAATAGTTCAGTGCATTAGAAACAAGAGTGACATTATGCCTCAGTGGGGTAGTCTACTGGAAGTCAAACCCTGTTATTCTTGGGAGTCACCCCTTTAAAGATTTTTAAAAAGGTCACAAAGTTCCCCAGTTTTCCTGACCTTCAGATCCAGGTTGATAGAAAACACTGATGAAGTGTCTAGGCCTGAAACGTCAGCTTTTGTGCTCCTGAGATGCTGCTTGGCCTGCGGTGTTCATCCAGCTTCACACTTTGTTATTTATGATAGAAAACACTTACCAGGTTTCTGTACTTAACAAGAATTACTACTTCCTAGAGCAAAAGAACTAGGAACAAGAACAGATAGTTCAGCCCTCAAGCATACTCTGCCATTTAATGCAATCATGGCTGATCTCATTTGAATCAGAAATTGAAAATTTTAAGAGCTGACTCTTCAGTAATCTGGATTATATAGAGATGCTTGAAAAGTTAGTTGTGCTGTCTCCCAAAAATAAATTGAGGTGAATTACGAAAGCTAAGTTGTAAAATTTGCAAAGAGACCAGGAGAAACTACGATGCATGATATTAATGGTAGGGGACTCGATAGTTAGGGGAATTCACAGGAGATTTTGTGGTCAGGATCGAGATTCCCGGAAGGTATGTTGCCTTCCTGGTGCCAGGGTCCGGGACGTCTCCGATCGGGTGTATAAGGCTCTAAAAGGGGAGGGCGAACAGCCAGAAATCGTGTTACATATTGGCACAAATGATAAAGCCAGAAATAGGATTGAGGATATAAAAAGTGATTTCAGGGAGTTAGGATGGAAGCTGCAGAGCAGGACGAACAGAGCAGTGTTCTCTGGTTTACTACCAGTGCCATGAGGGAGCGGGCGCAGCTGAACACGTGGCTACGCAGCTGGTGTAGGAGGGAGGGCTTCAGATATGTAGATAATTGGGATGCCTTCTGGGGAAGGTGGGACCTGTACAAGAAGGACGGGTTGCATCTGAACTGGAAGGGGACCAATGTCCTGGGTGGAACGTTTGCTCGAGTAGTTCGAGAGGGCTTAAACTAGTATGGCCGGGGGGTGGGAACCTGAGCTGTATACCAGAGGTGAGAGTTGATGCAGGTGAGGCAGTAGCAAGAGGTAGACCAGTTAGTGGGAAGGAACCAAGGGATCGGTTAAAGTGTGCTTGCTTTAATGCATGGAGTATCAGGAATAAAAGTGATGAACTTAGAGCATGGATCAGTACCTGGTGCTATGATGTTGTGGCCATAACAGAGACATGGGTTTCTCATGGGCAGGAATGGTTGCTGGATGTTCCAGGGTTTAGAACATTGAAAAAGAATAGGGAGGGGGGGTAAAAAGAGGAGGGGGTGTAGCACTACTAATCAGAGAGGGTATCACAGCTACAGAAGCTTCCATTGTCGAGGAAGATCTGCCTACTGAGTCAGTATGGGTGGAAATTAGGAACAGCAAGGGAGCAGTCACCTCGTTAGGGGTTTACTACAGGCCCCCCAATAGCAGCAGGGAGATTGAAGAAAGCATAGGTCGACAGGTTTTGGAAAAGTGTGGACACAGTAGGGTTGTTGTAATGGGTGACTTTAACTTTCCTAATATTGATTGGAACCTCCTTCGAGCAGAAGATTTGAATGGAGCTGTTTTTGTAAGGTGTGTTCAGGAGGGTTTCCTAACGCAGTACGTTGACAGGCCGACGAGCGGAGAGGCCATTCTAGACTTTGTGCTCGGAAATGAGTCGGGGCAGGTATCAGATCTTGTGGTGGGAGAGCATTTTGGTGATAGTGACCATAACTGCCTCACATTCTACATAGCTATGGAGAAGGAGAAGATTAGGCAAAATGGGAGGATATTTAATTGGGGAAGAGGAAACTATGATGTGATTAGACATGAGTTAGGAAGCATGGACTGGGAGCAATTGTTCCATGGTAAGGGAACTATAGACATGTGGAGACTGTTTAAGGAACAGTTGTTGCGAGTGATGAGTAAATATGTCCCTCTGAGACAGGCAAGAAGGGGTAAGATAAAGGAACCTTGGATGACGAGAGCGGTGGAGCTTCTTGTGAAAAGGAAGAAGGTAGCTTACATAAGGTGGAGGAAGCTAGGGTCAAGTTCAGCTAGAGAGGATTACACACAGGCAAGGAAGGAGCTCAAAAATGGTCTGAGGAGAGCCAGGAGGGGACACGAGAAAGGCTTGGCAGAAGGAATCAGGCAAAACACAAAGGCATTTTACACTCGGAGATAATGGGAACTGCAGATGCTGGAGAATTCCAAGATAATGAAATGTGAGGCTGGATGAACACAGCAGGCCAAGCAGCATCTCAGGAGCACAAAAGCTGACGTTTCGGGCCTAGACCCTTCATCAGAGAGGGGGATGGGGAGAGGGAACTGGAATAAATGGGGAGAGAAGGGGAGGCGGACCGAAGATGGAGAGTAAAGAAGATAGGTGGAGAGAGTATAGGTGGGGAGGTAGGGAGGGGATAGGTCAGTCCAGGGAAGACGGACAGGTCAAGGAGGTGGGATGAGGTTAGTAGGTAGGTGGGGGTGCGGCTTGGGGTGGGAGGAAGGGATGGGTGAGAGGAAGAACAGGTTAGGGAGGCAGAGACAGGTTGGACTGGTTTTAGGATGCAGTGGGTGCAGGGGAAGAGCTAGGCTGGTTGTGTGGTGCAGTGGGGGGAGGGGATGAACTGGGCTGGTTGAGGGATGCAGTAGGGGAAGGGGAGATTTTGAAACTGGTGAAGTCCACATTGATACCATTAGGCTGCAGGGTTCCCAGGCGGAATATGAGTTGCTGTTCCTGCAACCTTCGGGTGGCATCATTGTGGCAGTGCAGGAGGCCCATGATGGACATGTCATCTAGAGAATGGGAGGGGGAGTGGAAATGGTTTGCGACTGGGAGGTGCAGTTGTTTGTTGCGAACTGAGCGGAGGTGTTCTGCAAAGCGGTCTCCAAGCCTCCACTTGGTTTCCCCAATGTAGAGGAAGCCACACCGGGTACAGTGGATGCAGTATACCACATTGACAGATGTGCAGGTGAACCTCTGCTTAATGTGGAATGTCATCTTGGGCCCTGGGATAGGGGTGAGGGAGGAGGTGTGGGGGCAAGTGTAGCATTTCCTGCGGTTGCAGGGGAAGGTGCCGGGTGTTGTGGGGTTGGAGGGCAGTGTGGAGCGAACAAGGGAGTCACGGAGAGAGTGGTCTCTCTGGAAAGCAGACAGGGGTGGGGATGGAAAAATGTCTTGGGTGGTGGGGTCGGATTGTAGATGGCGGAAGTGTCGGAGGATGATGCGTGTATCCGGAGGTTGGTAGGGTGGTGTGTGAGAACGAGGGGGATCCTCTTAGGGCGGTTGTGGCGGGGGCGGGGTGTGAGGGATGTGTTGCGGGAAATGCGGGAGCTTATGTGAGGAATAAGAGAATGGTCAAAGAAAGAGTAGGGCCGATCAGGGATAGCATAGGGAACTTGTGTGTGGAGTC
This sequence comes from Stegostoma tigrinum, assembly GCF_030684315.1. Lineage (NCBI taxonomy): Eukaryota > Metazoa > Chordata > Chondrichthyes > Orectolobiformes > Stegostomatidae > Stegostoma > Stegostoma tigrinum. The sequence continues at coordinate 27,453,508 of NC_081372.1, forward strand.
TGAGGAGGTAGGGGAAGCCCTAAATGAGTTTTTTGCTTCTGTCTTTACGAAAGAAATGAACTTTGTAGTGAATGAAACCTTTGAAGAGCAGGTGTGCATGCTGGAATGGATAGAGATAGAGGAAGCTGATGTGCTGAAAGTTTTGTCAAACATTAAGATTGACAAGTCGCCAGGCCCGGACCAGATTTGTCCTCGGCTGCTTTGGGAAGCAAGAAATGCAATTGCTTCGCCACTTGCGAAGATCTTTGCATCCTCGCTCTCCACTGGAGTCGTACCTGAGGACTGGAGAGAGGCAAATGTAATTCCTCTCTTCAAGAAAGGAAATAGGGAAATCCCCGGCAATCACAGACCAGTAAGTCTCACGTCTGTCGTCTGCAAGGTGTTAGAAAGGATTCTGAGGTATAGGATTTATGACCATCTGGAAGAGCATGGCTTGATCAAATACAGTCAACACGGCTTTGTGAGGGGTAGGTCATGCCTCACAAACCTTATCGAGTTTTTTGAGGATGTGTCTAGAAAAGTTGATGAGGGTCAAGCTGTGGATGTGGTGTATATGGACTTCAGTAAGGCATTTGATAAGATTCCCCATGGTAGGCTCATTCAGAAGGTCAGGAGGAATGGGATACAGGGGAACTTAGCTGCTTGGATACAGAATTGGCTGGCCAACAGAAGACAGCGAGTGGTAGTAGAAGGAAAATATTCTGCCTGGAAGTCAGTGGTGAGTGGTGTTCCACAGGGCTCTGTCCTTGGGCCTCTACTGTTTGTAATTTTTATTAATGACTTGGATGAGGGGATTGAAGGATGGGCCAGCAAGTTTGCAGATGACACAAAGGTTGGAGGTGTCATTGACAGTATAGAGGGCTGTTGTAGGTTGCAGCGGGACATTGACAGGATGCAGAGATGGGCTGAGAGGTGGCAGATGGAGTTCAACCTGGATAAATGCGAGGTGATGCATTTTGGAAGGTCGAATTTGAAAGCCGAGTACAGGATTAAGGATAGGATTCTTGGCAGTGTGGAGGAACAGAGGGATCTTGGTGTGCAGATACATAGATCCCTTAAAATGGCCACCCAAGTGGACAGGGTTGTTAAGAAAGCATATGGTGTTTTGGCTTTCATTAACAGGGGGATTGAGTTTAAGAGTCGTGAGATCTTGTTGCAGCTCTATAAAACCTTGGTTAGACCGCACTTGGAATACTGCGTCCAGTTCTGGTCGCCCTATTATAGGAAAGATGTGGATGCTTTGGAGAGGGTTCAGAGGAGGTTTACCAGGATGCTGCCTGGACTGGAGGGCTTACCTTATGAAGAGAGGTTGACTGAGCTCGGTCGCTTTTCATTGGAGAAAAGGAGGAGGAGAGGGGACCTAATTGAGATATACAAGATAATGAGAGGCACAGATAGAGTTGATAGCCAGAGACTATTTCCCAGGGCAGAAATGGCCGGCACGAGGGGCCATAGTTTTAAGCTGGTTGGTGGAAAGTATAGAGGGGATGTCAGAGGCGGGTTCTTTACACAGAGAGTTGTGAAAGCATGGAATGCGTTGCCAGCAGCAGTTGTGGAAGCAAGGTCATTGGGGTCATTTAAGAAACTGCTGGACATGCATATGGTCACAGAAATTTGAGGTTGCATACATGAGGATCAGTGGTCGGCACAACATCGTGGGCTGAAGGGCCTGTTCTGTGCTGTACTGTTCTATGTTCTGTGTTCTAATGTGGGGGATGCGTTACTCACAAAACGAAATCCTCTACAAAGATGTTGGCCAAGTAAAGTAAAAATTCAAGTTCATCATGCATAAGAGCTTTATTAAACCAACCACAGTAGTTAGAGCTTTCCTGCATTGATAGTGCTGATACCAGATGGATCACTAAGATTGTGTATGGAATATCCTAGACTCAACACTGTAGCAAACGTAGATTTGTCTGGAATTCCATGACTAGAGGATTGTGAAAGGATTGGACATGTTGTTCCTTACAAAAAGTGACTTGTTAGAAGGGAATTTGCAGGCCCCATTGATTAAGAGCCAAAGAAAAATCTGCTTTTTGTAACTTTATCGAGTAAATTTTTATAATTTGGAATGAAAAACAAATGATCTATTAAAAGATTTATTCAGTTGTGTGGTATATGTCAATCTGGTTGAGTTCAGCTAAACCTAAGAAGAATATTCATAACGCTGGAACAAATTGTTTGGTTACCAAGAGCCAAATTTGTCATAAATTTGGCAAAGTGAATTTGCCTAAACAGAAGTCAAATGTTAGGTCACACTGTGGGATGAGGCCAAGTAGAAACTAGAGAAAGTTAGCTTGGATTCTTTCAGGCCTGAAACAAAACAATAATTTTTTAAATGTATTGGTAAGATTGGAAGCTTGTTCTGAATTTCTGCACTGTAGTGGCTCTTTGACACATTTGTTAAAGGAAAGACAAGAAATTTGTTTTGTTAATACAGTGTCAGAGTGCCTTTTGATAATGTTGAAATTTGAACCGGCAACCCAGCAGTTTTGGCAGCACCCATTCAAGCTGAGCTATTTTAACTGATGCCAGCAACTTCAATATTGTTTTTCATGTAAACTGAATGTATGTCAACAGGAATATGCAACCGTGGAGAACAAGACTGAGTTCAGTATTTGCTTTAAGTCCACATTTCTAACAATCCTGAAGATACTGTTACTTATATGGATCATAATCTTCTCTCTAGCTCTCTTGCACTCTCTCTCTCTCTCTCTCTCTCTCTGTAGCTCCCAAAAGATTTTTTGCACAAATTTGAAACTATATTTCATTAAGCATTTAATGCTGTAACCGTACAATTTGAAAACTTCACATTGGAACAGACAACCTCAATGGATGCCTAATCTTGAACCAAAGTGAAGGTCACAATGAAAATGGATTTGTGTGGAACATTGCTGTGATGGGATATGCTTGTTTATTTCATGTGCATATTATCAATGGTGAAATGACGTCTCGATAAATAGAATAAGTATGATGATGGGAGGAAATCTCACAAATATTGTTTATGCAAGGCATGTAATAAATGTCCATGATGCAATATTATTTGGAAACTTGCAATCTGATATGGAAGAACCATGTAAAATTTAAAGTTTGATTTGTATTTCTGTATTGTGTGAAGAAAGACATCTTTCAAGTTCCATTTTTTCAAGTTCAGAGAGTGGTGAAATGTTGTCTGGAATTTTGTTTACATTCATTTAAGTGAAGCTTTTGACTTTTGTTTTGGAGGTATGTTATTCAGTGTATCTGTAATATGGGGAAAGAAAATAATAAGCTGTTCTTGAGCAACAAGATGTCTGATGACACAGTGACAGAGACAAATCGATTCTCTTAGACTATGTACAGCTTTCTTTCGGAGACAGTCGGCTCATTTGGAAAGAAATGGCTTATGACAGCAATGCAATTTAGCAGTGTCTAAAACATTTGGGGCAGAAGACCAGTGTTTGAGTGGCTTCATGTTACAGCAAGTGATTAGGAAGGCAAATGGAACCATAAAGTCCCTTCATCCCAGTTAGATTATAAATAATTGATCACAGCATTGATCCCTGTGCAGTCTACTCGTTGCATCTTGCGAACATGAAATGACCCATTTATGTATACTCTCTGCTTCCTGTTAGCCAGTTATTCCTCTGTCCAAGCCACTATGTTAGCCCTTCTAACATGAAGTCTTATTTTGCGTAGTAACATTTGATGTGGCACCTTGTCGTACGTTTTTGAAAATCTACATATATCTACATGTTCCTCTTTGTTTGTTACTTGCTCAAAGAACTAATTTAGTTTAGTGAAACATTACTTCTTTGTGAAAAGGAAGTATTTATTTTGTCCTCGTACTTTTGAGATTTTTCAAGTGCTCAGCTTAATGCACCCTCCTTCATGAGTAGATTTTAGAACTTTCCCTATCACTATTGTTATCGCTATTTGGTCTGTAGTTTTCAGATTTTTGTCCCTCTTTTCTTAAATAGAGGAATTACATAGAACATAGAACATTAGCTTTTTCCACACAATGGGTCCTTTCCAAAATCTAGGAAATTTTTGAAATTTAGTACGCGTGCTGGGTTTATCTCAGCAGCTGCTTCTATTTGACACAAAGGTGAAGTCATTCGGGATGTAGGGATTCATCAGCTTTCAGTTTTGTAATTTTCTGAATACTGTTAATGTATTAATTGTTTTAATGTCATCCTTTCCGTTTACTTCTTGATTTACTGTTATTTCTAGTGTATTATGTTTACTGTCCAATGACGACAGTCAAAATATTTCTTCAATTCTTTTCGGATTCCTTATTTTCCATTATTAATTCTCCAGATTCACTCACTGAAGGGCCACTGACCATTTTAGTTATACTTTTCCTTTTTAGACTGTCTACAGACATTTTCTGTTTTGTTTTATTTATAACTAGCTTTCTCTTCTGCTCTAATTGTGCTCTTGATTGTCTCAAGATCAGTGATTTATATATAAAGTGGATGGTGTGCTAATTTCAAAATACTGTGGTTAATGTTTGTCTAAATTAATGGTTTGCAGATGGTCCTGCAGGAGACAAAGACACTGAAGACAAAAGAAAGGACTGTTCATCTTCCTCAAAGAACATTTCAGACTCAACAGAGCAAAGGTCTTTTTTTAAACATTTTAAGTTCATGACCTTCTGTAATACATTTCCATTTTAAGTAGAGCAACTTGTTGCCTCTCTTCAGACTCCCTGCAGGTAATTTCTCTGACTTGATTAGCCTCTGAAAACTTTATGATCCAGAGTTTCACTGTTCGTGCCCTAACTTGCATCAGGCCCTGATACCCATCAATACTGTGCTGTTTGACCTATAATTGCTCCCAATTAAGCAGTGCCTCAATTTAAAATTCTTCATTCTTGTTTATGTATTTTGCCATGCACTCACAATTCTGAACTCTGTATTCTCCTCTAGTCCACAACCCTCTCGAGATATCTGCACTCAGCCAATTCTGGCGTCTTGAATGTCCCAGATTTTGATTATTTCCAACATTGCCCTTTTGCCTTCAGCTGCCAAGACCATAGCCTCTGAAGTGACTCCCTAAGCTTTGCCCTAATGCTTTAATCGTCTTTTTAAATGTTCCTGAAATATATCTTGTGACTGAACATTTTGTTAAATGTGGCTTCGTTTCTTTATCCAGTTGTGTGACACTTCTGTTAAATATTATTGATACTTGCGTAGAATGTTTTAATGTAGTAATAAACTTGACAGAAGTAGAGGAGCTGCCATTGAAAATGGTGGTGATGGTGATGATGCAGGCCTTGATGGTGATAAAGATATAATGGATCTTGCCTATCATTTGTACATTGATTTTTTTATTTCAAAAATGCAAACATCGGGTTTTCTCATTCAAAATAAGTTAATTGTATAGAACTGAGAGTCTTGAGGACCTTAGAGATGCAAGGATATAATGGATATTCGAACGTTGCCTCTGATTATTGAGCAGTGGGACCAAATATGTTTGTTCCACCATGAACTAATATGGGGGATAAAAAAGGAACTTTTCACATGCTGATTTAACATTTCTCTCTTACCAACTGATCTATTATTTTTGGTAGTTCATGCCTATGAATGGCATGATTTTTCTGTATGGAACAATGAACAAATCACCTTTTCTCTCTGGTTAGAAGAATCAGACCTTAGTAGTTACTGAAAATTAATAATGCCTAAATGGCTTAATTTCATTTCCTTAGTATCACATGTATACTATTGTAAGAGATTAACTGACTTTGAACCTGCAGTTAGCTGAATAACCTGTTTTCAAGCTTATACCAAATGTAATGAACCTTACTTTTTTTTGATTTCGATATTTACATGGCGCGTAAATAGTATCATAAGACATAGGAGCAGAGTTGGGTCACTTTGGCTCATTTAAGCCTGTTTTGTCATTCAATCATGGCTGATCTGTTCTCGGCCCTATTCTCTTGCCTGTCCTCATCACTCTTGATCCCTTTACTAATCAAGAACCTATCTATCTTGGTATTGAGTACCCTCAATGATTTAGTCTTCTCAGCCCTCTGCTGTAATGCGTTCTGTGGATTAACCATCCTCTGGCTGAAGAAAGTCCTCCTTGTCTCAATTCTAAAGGCTTGTCCCTTCGCTCTGAGGCTGTGCCCTCTTGTTCTAATCTCCCCAACTAGTGAGAATGTCCAGGCCTGTTGGTATTCTATAATTTCAATCAGATACCACCCGCCCTCACCCCCCACCTCATCCTTCTAAATGCCAAGTATAGGTCTAGAGTCCTTTACCACTCCTCATATGACAAGCCCTTTAGTCCCAGGATAATACTTACAAACCTTTCTGGACCCCCTCCAATGCCATTGGATCCTCCCTTAGGGGGCCCAGAACTGTTCAGAATGTTCAAAAGGCAGTCTGACCAGAGCCTTATGGAGCCTCAGCAGTACATCCCTACTTTTGAAATGACTGCTAACTCTGCATTTGCCTTCCTCACTGCCAACAGATCCTGCATGTTAACCTTAGGAGAATCATGAGCTAGGACTCTTAGTGCTTCAGATTTCTGAAGTTCTTCCCTATTTAGAACATAGTTTGCAGTTCTTCCTCCTGCTAAAGTGCATCACCTAACACTTTGAGCAAGGAAGCGGCAGGTGGAATACAGTCTCCTAACCTGTCCAGCTCCTGTGCAGTCTCCCTGCTTTATCAGCACTATCTGCCTCTCCACCTATCTCTGTTGCTAAGTTTGCAGATGACACAGTGCCCTCAGTTCTTTTGCCCAGCATTCTTTGGAATAATTGTGGCCCCCAACACGGAGCCTTGTGGAAATCCACTGCTCAGCAGCTGCCATCCTGAAAAAGACTCCATTATCCCTAATGTCTGCCTTCTGCCCGTCAGCCAGTCTTCTGTGTAGCATCTTTTCAGAGGTATTCAATAAATCAGGTCTGTACTGGTGACACCTTTGCTCTTTAAGATGAGTGCTTTCTCTGGATAACTGATCCAATTAATGAAAACTCAATGTCTTGTAGCTCTAGTAAGAGACCAGAACCAAGGACACCTACTACTCCAAAGATGACCACATTCCCTCCAATTCCTGTTACGAGTGATACTGTCCGCAATAAGTGCAGAGAATTGTTGTCGGCCGCTCTCCAAACAGACAGTGAGTAATGAACATTAATTTCTCATTCTCTTACTTTAATTGAAGATGCCAAACCTCCTCCCGTTGCTGAAGCTGCCTGTAAAGGGCCTTGATTTCTCTTTTGCATTGTCATTGCCTTTGCCCTCAAGTATTCATATTGTTGAGGTGGCTCTTCACAATCTTGGATAGAAGGCACAGAAAAGGATGCTACGCGATGAAAGCCTGTCCACTTTGTCTTCTAATCATCTTTTCTATGAAAAGCTTTTGTTTTGGCCTTACACTATTATCAATTCTGCTAAGACCACACTTTGGAAAACCGGGATCTACATTCATAATGGAGTCCAGGAAAAAAAAAAGTTTAGACAGTTTTTTTTTGAAATTGAGATTGTTGTCCGCTGAACTTAACTATTCATTAATACTATGCAAACTTCTTTCCTCTCCAGCTGTTTCCTTCAGGCTAAATATTAGTAGCAGCACCTTTTGTCACAGTGAGGTTGCCATAAACTGAAATAATCAGTATAGTACAGAGGGACTGCTGCACTGGAGGCAGTTTTTGAATGAAGTGAAACCAAGGTGCTGTTCATTGTTTTTCAGGTTGATGTTAAAACTGTATATTATTCAAAGAGAAGCAGGGGAGTCCTAGAAATGCAAACCACTTTCTTTTTTTATAAAAAAACAAAATTGGTTACTTATTTCTATCTGTGAGGTTTTGCCAAGTGCAGTTTGATGATTGTGCAATATAACAAGCTTGCAGTTAATGGATAATTTATGAATTACATTCAACTCACTGAGAATGTGGAATATGAGATATTATTGCAAGTTCTTTTTCCAAAAAGAGGTGCATGTATATTACTTCTCAACATTCCTCCCGCAAACTGGCTAATTGGATATCCTACTGTTTTCCGATTATGTGAGCCTGTTCACAGTTGCATTTCTTCGACAAGTGATTGACTAGATTTTAGTAATTAAATTTGAAGCTATTTTGGAAGTTTGAGAACGTATAAATGGAAGTTGCTTTTTCTCTTCAACCCTTAAGTTTCCCATACGGTGCTTGCTAGTTCTACACTTGTTTTTGCCACTAAATCAATGACATTGTCCTGCTGTATCAGCTGCTTGCCTTCCATCTCAATAGAAAGTGACATAAGAAACACACATTTAAGATATGGGGAAAGAGATGCAGTTGGGATGTGAGGAAGACTTTTATGTGCGTTAAGTGGGAATGACCTAGAACACTCTTCTTGCAAGTGTGGAAAATGTCAAGGTAACGATTTGAAAAGGAAACAGTTTATGCACTTGAGGGAAATAGATCTGTAGAGTTATGGCAATCAAGCAGGAGAATGAAACTGACCACTTGGGTGAGTGCGCATTAATCGAATGGGCCAAATGTCTTCCTTTTATGAGACAATGACTTATGCCTGACTTGATGCAGAAGATTATTTATTTTTATTACCTATTTTCACTCATTCAGTTTCCTCAACCTCTTCTTCATTATACTGTCTTGCCAATGATATGCTATTTGGAGTAGTAAGGGAGTATTGTTGTACTGCTCTGAAACCTCCAGTAATGGATTTTCTTGGTTCATAGGTGTGAAAGAGTTTGATCACAATTCTCCCATTGATTTTGCAGTTGTTATAGGACAACACAGATGATTCACTTAGTATGAAGGAAATAGCTTTTGTTTTTGTCTGAACGCTTTGTGCTAGAATTTATCCAGTTATTTTGCATTCCGGTATCTCCACTGCCTGGTTTTGTAATCTGTGCATGTTGAGAAATTCTCTTTTTATTCAATAAATGCAATTATTCTCCAAAAATAAATAACAGATATTAGTAGCTATATTAATAAAGAAATATTACAAAGAAGCATTCCCAATTGGTCATTACCATTGCTTGAACCTTCTCTCGTACACCAAAACTCTCCAAGTACTCCTTTCTGGCTTTCCGTACTTTGCATACAAGAGGACCTTTGATTAAATGCACATTATTCAGCTCAATTGTACAAACCTAAAGTATATTTATTGATGGGACTAGTTGATATGCTGTGAGATGACCTACTGGAATTCCAAACCTCTTAAGGTTAGGTGAGGCTAGGCTATAATGGAACTGGGGTCACTGATTATAATACAGTTACTAATTTTAATGTTATATTTTTCTGTCCTTATCTGATACAGATTCTTGTGTTCACATTTATAATCTTGTGTTGCGTCGTTACAGTCTTATCAGAGCTCAGGGCTGCACGCTAATTAGGGAGAGATGATGACTGGTGGTGATTTGACCTGTGCGCCACCATACCTCATGCAAGGGGAGAGGCTGAAAAGGAGAGCCCTTCATGGTATCCTCAGCCAGTGATGAGACTTGAACCCATGCCATCAAACCAACCCTCCAGCCAACTGAGCTAAACCAACCCCCATTTCTAATGTAAACTGCGTGTTACATGCATTGACACCACCTAATGGTGTCATTGCAGCTCCTCACTGCTGGGGGAATATAATTAAAGCCTGACAAGTTTTTGTTAGACAAAACCCGCGACACTTGTAGTCATTGGGGTTTATAATGGCTGTGTTTCACATGATTGCTTGTAGATGCAGCGTTTTGTTTATCTAATTTGATATGGCGTTGCGCACACGTTGTCTTAAGTGAAGCATGACTACTGGTTGGATGACAATTGTGTCTGACATTCTGGGATAATTTAGCCTCCATTTCAAAGACTATGCTATCCCCCATGGAGACAAACAAATCAAAGAACCTAAATTTATCAAACAATCCAAACAATAAAACCAGTGGACAAGATTTCACTTTTGTCTTTGCATTTGTCTTTGCAGTCACCTTTTTTTAACTGAATTACAGTGCATCTTAACTCGATCTTGCAGACTGATTTTTGTGCCCCATCCCTAGGTCAAGAGATTGGTCCAGCAACTATGTAGGAAGAGAAATCCACAATGTGGGAAGCAGTAAATGCCTCAAACAGGGAAGAGGTAGCCCTGCTGTCATAGGATTCAAACTGGGAGATCTCCATGTGCAGCTTCACCATGTGAAATGCCATGACTTTGCTGTAATGAAGTGAATCCGAGTCAATGCCTAAAATGTTTGGAATCTTAATTGATTTTTACAGGAAACTTTTATAGTTGAGAAAATGCTTACTTAGGATATTGTTACGGACCAGACCAGACCCCTTCAATATATTTTAAGAAGGTAGCCTTGACCCTAACTTATTCTTATTTTAAAGGTAGGCATGAAGTGCCATGTTCCAGATGCAATGCAACTGGTCAAGCTACTCGACATTAAGCAAAACAATTTATTTAAACGCTATCATTACGATACAAACAAAAGAAGGAGGAATTTAAAATAACTATTGAAAAGCTTAACTTAATAGTACAGTAACTATCACTAATTAACTGTTCCAATATAGTAACATCCCATAAAAGCAAAAAGGCAAACTCAGACACAGATTCTCACATGCATCTCTCCAGTTGAGTAGGGAGGAAACATCGAGAAAATGCAGAGAGAATAGCAGCCAGAAGATGTTCCCTGAAGCTTCCAACTCTTGTGAGATCCCACTGACTTCTGTTCAAAACCAAACCTAAAAACTCGGAAGCCTGGTCCGAATGGGTTGGTCGACCCACGCTGCTTCCATTGTTCCAACGTTAAAAAAAAAACCCAAGGCCTCTCAAATAGTGTTACTTTCTTAGAGACTGCTCATTACTTCTGCTTCATAACCTCTTCAAAAGAAAAGGGCAAAATAGCCTCTGAAAGTGACAGCATCATCACCATATACAGCTCCAAAACAGGGCTTTTGACCCAACCAGTCCCTGCTGGCTTCATGAACCACCTCTCCAATGTTCCCTCTGAGCCATACAGCTGTTCTGAGGGTCCAATTGTCATGCCAACCTTCTTCACTTCTTCTGGTTCCTCCACACAGTGACTGGAGAAATTAGAGTGAATGTAGTTTCTGTTGCCCTTTTCACCAATTTAACCTATTCCCCTCAAATGCTTGGTCCAGCTTCTGCTTGAATGCATCTATAATGTTTGCATCATCCATTCCCTGTGATATAGAATTCCATACTGTTATCATTCTTCGGAATAATTCATTTCTTTTTGAATTCTCTTTTTTTTATTGATGACATTCTGATGACCTAGTCATGGTGTGTCGCTCTCACTTTCATTCTCCCCCTCCCCCGTCTGTCTTGACCTGCTTCCCACCCGCTTCCTTGTCTTCCTGCCCATTTCCCCAGACTTCCATAATATTGAATTCCTATTTGGTTACCCGTGAGCATGTTTTCCAAGACTAAAGAATCACAACCTGTCAACATCTTTCTGATGTGTTAAACCTATGTGTTTCTGGTGTTAGCCTTTTTATCATACCTGCAACATCCTCAGTAACTGTATCCTTTTTTTCAATGTAGCCATTAGAATTGCAGGCAGTGTGATTTAACATAACTTCCCTACTTTTCTTAGAGGGATAGAATTCAGAGACAGTATTTTGCCTTTTTTAAAAAAAAAATTAGCGTTTATAAATTATGGCTGAAGTTTTAGCAATTGAGTACATTTGTATTCTCAGATTTTTTTTTATTCTTCACCTCACCTAGATTTGGTCCTTTCATGGAATTAGTGACCTCCCTGTTCTTCTCACCAAAGAGTGGTATGTCCTATATGTGTTGAAGTTTGTTTGCTTATGTCTTCTTCGTGTTACAGTCCTCCTCAGTATTGACTATCCCTGTTTTTGAATCCACAGTCCCAATTGTTAATGTAAATTGTGAAGATAATGGTCCCAGAACAGATCCTGTTTTCCAATTTCTGCTGCTGTAAACAAATAGCTACACTTTCATTCCACTCTCTTACTTTATGTCTTGAAGCCAAGAAGCAATTTATTCTGTCACTTTTCCCCTGCTTCACATTCTGTAATGTTAATCAAGTAGTCTATTATGGGGGACTTTATTGAAAGCTGTTGGAATAAATGGGTTCCCAAGTTTACCCCCCAAATGGTTGTACTTAACAAACGCGAGCCTCACAGGAGTGTTTTGTTGTTATTATTAGTTTTAACAATCCTACATTAGACCATTTCTTCATACTTATGAACAGCTGTTTTATGTTGTCCTGCATTATGTTCCGGGTTGCAAACACACTCCAGAATGGAAACTGTTTGCAACCCAGTGAATAGCTATATTGAAACAAATTGCACGAACTTTGCTGCTGTTGTCAACTCTACCTGTTGCTGCCTCAAAAACAAATCAGTAAATCAATCCTTTTTGCAAACTATGTTGACTATTCAATATTATAGTTCTCATTTCTAAATATTCTTGTATTCTCTCCTTTTTAGTGAGATTCTATTATGTGTCCGAGTATCAGTGATGAGCTCTCTGGCCTATAATTCCCTGGGCATGTTCTGTCCCCCTTTATTATTTGTAAGAATTATATTAGCTATCTGCCAGTCCCCGACCTCCTACCTTTTTTTTTGTTGCATTTTAGGGAAAATAACAGTAATAGCATAGCTATTACTATTAGATTCTTCCAAATGTGGATGCAGTCAATTCCCAATAAGGGAGTTGCTGTCTTTAAAATTTGTTTAGTTAGTTCAATATATCTGCTTTTTAACATTTTGAAATACTCTAATCTCATCACATATTTCCTCTTTTAATATTGTCTACCTATTCTATCGCTCTGGTAAATACTGAAGCGAAATAATTATTTACAATCAGCTGTCTCTGTATTGTTATTCATATTAGCATGTCGATCCCTTGATGGTTCTGATCCCATTGTAATTGAAATGCCTCCAAAATATTTTAGTGTTTTGTTTAATGATCCTTGTTAATTTAATTTCATACTCCCTTTTTCCCCGCTAATTAATTTCCTTGGTCTCCAAATTTCTTTGCATTCTTTATCATGCATTTCTTTCCTTTCTATTCATGTGCCTTTTCCTAACACTGTTTGTTCTCATCTTTATTCATCTATTGACTTCCCAGGTGTTTAGTTTGTTCTTTCTTTCTGGCACTGTGATCACTTGCAAAATGTTTCCCACCATGCCGTAATATTTCGTTTGGCAAATTTATTTTGTTAAATTCTATCTTCTGTCCTTCAAAATCAGCTTTTTTTTCTAAATTATATGGTTTTCATTGAATGTATGTTCTTGCAAGTGTATCATCTTATAACATTATGGTCAGTACTGCCTAAATGCTCCACTCTTAATCTTCTGGCAACAGTTTCTTTTGTTTATTTACAAAGTTTGTTATTCCACTTTATTTTAAAACTACTAAATACTATAGCTGAATGTAGGATATTCCAGTTTTCGTGAAATAGAATGGCACAGCACCAAAGCAAGACCCGTAGAAGCAGTCCAATTAATCTCATTCCCTTGTAAATTCATAATCCTTGTGATTATGTATTCAAATCCCTTTCAAAAGCATCAATTGATTTTTGTTTGCAACCCCGCCAATCAGGAAAACGCATTGGATATACTCGCCAGTTCTGTTTTTTTTAAAAAGCTTTTTGTTTTTACCCCCTCATTTGCATCTCTGGTTCATTTGAAAAATATCTTTTAAGATTGGTGTTCTACTAACTGACCTGTCATCCAGTGGAAAAAGTTATACTTGATTTTATTTCACCTAATAAATCCAAAAAAACTTCTTGTACTCCTCTCTTCAAAAATCTTAGTTTCTTCAGTACATCTACATAATTGTAATCCTTCATCCTAGATCTGTTGTTCTAGTCTGATTTGCAGGGTAATCATTTTTGTGACCATTAGAAAGCATGATTTGCAATGGAATTTTTTTTTCTTTATGAAAGCGGTGCAGTCTTTTTCTCATTAATTTACGAAATTTGTTTTCATTTTGCTTAATTATCAAGCAGGATGTGCTGCTGTTTCAACAATAGAGAAGTTAATGGTGGGAGATAGATTGGAATAACTAACTGCGTGGACTCTAGCAGAGGAGCCAGGAGTTTGAATAGTGTATGGACAGAGAGACAAATGGGCCAGAGGGTTGAGGAGCAATGCTGTAGTAGAGTTCCTGACTCCATATACCTATTGATCAGCAGGTGAAAATGTTAAGAAGTAAAACATTAAACAATGGACAGTACCTAGGAGAAGTCTATGGTTAGTGTGTAAGGCCAGACAAATTGATTAAGTGGGCAAAAATCTGGTATTGTTGTGGGAATGTTCACCAAAGATAATGTAATGTTCAGCACCATTCACAACTCCCCAAATACTGAAGGAGTCCATCTTCAAATACAACAAGATCTGGACAATTATCCAGGTTGGGATGACAAATGACAGGTAACATTTGCCCCACAAATGCCAAGGAATAGCCATTTCTTATAGGAGACTGTCTAACCATCGCCCTTTTACATTAAATGGTCTTACCATCATTGAATCCCTCACTATCAACATTCTGGGGGTTACCATTGACCAGAAACTTAACTGGACTTGCCATATAAATATAGTGGCTTCAAGAGCAGGTTAAAGGCTAGGAATACTGCAGCAAGTCATTCGCCACCTGATTCTCCACAGCCCGTCCATCGTCTACAAGACTTGAATTGGTAGTGTGATTGAAAGCCTCCACTTGCCTGCGTGAGTGCCGTTCCAACACTCAAGAAGCTTAACATTATCCAGGACAAAATGGCCTATTTGAGTGGCAGCACAGCCACAAGCATCCACTACCTCCTCTCATTCGTGGACAGTAAACCAAGAGGCAAAATATGCTGATTAGACTTCCCTTATTAAAACACTTCGCAGAGAATGACAGAGTTTGGGACCTGTACACCAGTAGCTGTAAGTCATTAAACTTGAAGTTTTCTTTATTATATCAAATCTGGCTTCATCATCTGGAGAAATTTGACATTTCCACTGATTAGATATTATATATATTTTTGTTTGCAAAGCTCTGTCCCTGGCCCAGAGAGCTTGCTTCTGAGAAGTTGTGATTTACTGCATGAAAGTTCAGCTACACCTCAGTAACAAGGTGCATGTTTTATAGTAGTATTTAAACAGGGGTAATACAATATGAAAAGGGAAGTTCCCCAGTTCAGTGGTTTCTAAAGATTGCTGTTTGTTATGTTTAACTGCACACAAGCTGGCACCAGAAGTTGCTGCCAGTTTCGTGAATATTGATGAGGTAGAATCAGTGGGCCAAATGGCCTCTCTCTGCAATGTAGGGATTCTATGCTGCCGACAGCCCCATACCCCTACCCCTTCCCTGGCATATATACCAACATTATCCTGACTACAATTGATTCTGAAGAAAGGTCACTGGATCTGAAACATTAATTCTGTTTTCTCTCCACAGACGCTGCAAGATCTGCTGTGTATTTCCATCAATATCTGATTTTTCTTTTTAAATGTCCACACTGTGACTAAGGTCTCAGCCAGTCAAACATGAATTACACCCTGCTCTTTAAATGCAAGATTACTCTTCTAAACTTTTACATTTGCTGTCATGTTCCAAACTTCCAGCAGTTTTTTCTTTCATAAATAGGTTTTACAGTGCATCCTGAATACAGGCTGGTCATACGTTTGCCCAAGAAAGTTCTCGCAATTTTTTTTTAACGACTTAAAGTCCTGTTGATCATCAAAAAAAGACTCAAACTCTGTCTCTCTCAAATATTGGACACTGAAAACCTGCCTGGCTGCTTTTCTTTATTCACTCACAGATGAGGATATTACAGCCTAGGCCAGCATTTATTGCCCTAAAGGTGGTTAAGAGTCAACCATGTTGCTGTGAGTCTGGAGTCACATACAGGCAAGGCCAGATAAGGATGGCAGTTTCCTTCACTAAAGGATAGTGGTGAACCAGATGAGTTTTTCTGACAACTGGTAATAGATTCATGGTCATCATTAGACTCTTAATTCTGTTTATTGAATTCACATTCCACCATCTGCCATGGTGGCATTCACACCTGGGTCCCCAGAACATCACCTGGGTCTTTGGATTAACAATCCAGGGATTATGCCTCCAGGCCATTGCCTCCCGTTTTGCCTTTTGTCAGGTGTGAGAATTCTTGCACTTTGAGCAAAGGATCCCAACCTGTCCCCATGGTGACCAAGGCACCTGATTTGTTGTCAGGCAGAATTTTACATCCCACCAATATCTTTTCCAGGGTATTAATGTCTTGCATTAAACCAGATATGTTGCTTGCTACACGTCTGTAACATTTGCTTTCATCGGCTTTACAGACCCAGATTTGCTCCTAGTATCCCAATTCCTTAAATTTTCTTTATGTTCAGATTCATTTGGCTTGCTGTCCTTTATCTGTATAATCTCCTCGAACCACATTGACTCCTATACATGCCTCAATTCTTTTGAGCCAGTATTGTAGTCTGTCCCTTCATTTGAGTTTGGCCATAAGCTGTGGAGTGTTCTCTCTAAAGCCTCCCTTCTTCCCAATTTTTCTAATTATGACACTTGACACTCCCCTAACTCTGACCTAATCGTTTGGCCACCTGAACTGATGTTTTCTTGTAATTTAATTCTTAAATTTTAGCTATCGCAAAGCATTTTGGAAATTTTTACATATTAAATATGCTATATAATGGTAAACAACTTGTAAATTTATTTTTAGATGATTGTACCAGAAATGTTTTCATATTTTCTTAATTTTCATCACCCTTCATTTTCGTAAGAATTGTTCAGGGTATCTAAACCATTAGTTAGGACACTGGGAAGGTCATTGGAAAGTGGGATCTCTGGGTGCTTGTCCACAGATCTCAAAGTAGAAGGGCAAACTAATTGGGTGGTTAAGGTGGCATATTGCATAGTTGCTTTTTATCAGTCATGTCATAGATTATAAGAGCAGTAAGTTTAAGTGGGAGCTGTACAAGATTTTTAGTTAGGCCGCAGCTGGAGCACTGTGCAGTTCTGGTCACTACATTATAGAAAGGATGCGATAATGCTCGCGGGAATGCAGAGGAGATTCACTGGGACTGGGATGAGCAATTTAGTTATGAAAAGAGACTGGATAAGCTTGGTTTGTTTCTTTCAAAGCAGAAAATGCTGAAAAGGGAGCTCTTGATTTGTATAGGATTATGAAGGACGTGGACAACTTGAACAGAAAGCAGCTGTTTCCCTTAGTTGAATCATCAATGACAAGGCTGTAATTTTAAAATGCAAGGCAAGAGACTTAGAGGGGTTTTGAGGAGAAATGTTTTTGCCAAGAGGGTGGTGGGAAAGCACTTCCTGGAAGTGTAGTTGAGGCAGGAAACCCCGATCTTTAAAAGATACTTGGATGAGCACTTGAAATATTATAATATTCAAGGCTGTGGGCCAAGTGCTGGCAAGTGGGGGTAGTGTAGATTTAGAGTAAATATTGGTAGTACAGACTCAGTGGACGACTTCTGTATTCTATGATTTGATCATAAGTAAGTACTTTTACAGAGTAGCTAATATTCTGCAGGAGCCCAATGAAATTTTGGTTACAGAACTATTCTTGGTACAATATATGTTTGAGTTGTGAAGATACCTCTTGCATGAATCCAAAGATATTAGCTTTAAAGCAGCTCTCGTTTATTCTTTTTATATTTTACAATATAGTTGTTAACTGCTGTAATCTAGTATTATAAACACCGTGTTCTGCTCTTTTGAAGATTTTGAAGTCAAGTTTGTTCTTTTCCTTTACATTGTGTTGAGATCTTTGCTGTCAATACAGCATTAGTTACTTTGTTGTATTTTGCAGAGGTCCCAATAAGAGTCTGGAATCGCAAAACAGCATTTTTATCATTCGAATTGTAGAGAGGACAAAATGTATTTAGAAACTCTGCACACTACTAGCAAAATTATTTAAATTGAGATTCTGTTAACTTTCAGTATTTTATGTCAGAACTAAACAATGATTTACAAAACAAAAATGTGTTTTGGCCAACAAAAACTTAAATGGAGTCTAATGTTGAATAATCTACCATGAGAAAGAAATGCAAATACTGTAGTTACTGCAAATGTGAAATTTTGGGACTAGTATCTTTGCAAAGCATACTTTTTTTCTGTACAAGGCCATGAATTCATTTTATTGGCTGCAGAAGATACTCCATGCTACATATTGCAGAAAGACTGGAATTTGGGCTGATTTGAATATTTAGAATAAATCTTGCCATTAGCCAATATGGTTCGCAACAACAGCACGAAGGGCTGTACTTCAGAAACACAAGTGTGTTATTTTAGTGAAACGTTCTGTATTAAGGAGCAGCAGTATAATTTTGCTCCATTTTAGATTGTTGAGCAAATGGTGCATTGAAATGAATAGAATATTTTTTTCTGTTTCAGCATGCAAAATTCTGATCTAAATGAAAGACCATTTAAAACGATCAATTTCTCTTGCTTATACTATTTGATTCGATGTATTTACTGCTGAACAGGACAAATACAGAACATTCAGCTTCTGACTAATTGCATCTCAATTGCAGATGATTATGTTGCAATTGGAACTGACTGTGACCATATGGCAGCTCAAATTGAAGAAAATATCCTTTTTCATGTGAATATCCTCTCCAGATGATGTTCATAAGCTGTCCTGTAGAAAACATTCATTTGGTGAATGTTTGACTGTTGGAGTATAACATTTTGTCCTGTCATTTCCGTAATTACCATCACTGTTCAGAACTGCGTATAATTCATATGAGCTAAAATATATTTGATGAGATTGTCAGTGGAGTAGAAAAGTTATTTGGTGTAGGAAGTGGAGTGCTAAAGTGCATTTTTTTTTTTGAAATGACGATTAGTATGCTTTGCTGGAAGGACAACAGGGGTCTTTACTGTGTATTGCCGTCCCGTATCTGGTGTGAATGTGCTGTATACTAATTGTGCGTTCAACATTGAACATTTATGCATTCCCTATGCTAACACTGCTTGTCTTTAGCACAAGCATACAAAATTCCATGCTTAACAGAAATGGGCTTTGAAATAAATATTCAGAAAGTGGTTTTCTTTTTCTCAGCAATAAATTTACAACACATGTCCTTGTCCAACAAAGACGTAGACCTTTGAGTCCCTGTAAAACATGTCGATTTTAATTTTTCCTGCGCAAATACAAGAATTAAAGATCAGGTCTTTCGCTATGCAAAGCTGAAAAACAAAAACTGGTTTACATAAAACAGTTTTTTTTATGTCGAAGCTTTGTGTGGGTAGAGATGGTAACGTAACATTAATTAATATGTTAAATGAGGAGCTGCAGCCAATGTATATGTAAAGCTCTTTCTTTAAAGACTGATTTCCAGCTTTTATTTCCAACCTCTGGTCGCATTAACAGGTCACCTAAGACAAGTTAAAGGAAATTGTAAAAATTATAACTGCAAATGAGCCAAAGCAGGAAGTATAGTTGCTTTTGGTTGTCTCCTACACCAAAGTTCAAAATAAACTGACATTCAGCGGCTTCTGTAATTAATTCTGTCTTTGACCAATATTCTTTGAAATTTGACACATTTTATGATGGAATTTGTTTGAAGTGTAATTATTCTGTATCTTGGCTATGACTCCTTAATTTCAATGATACTTGTATTCCAAGAGATGGGCAATACAGATATGAAATACAAAAACAGAGTCAGAAGCAGGATAGCTAACCTGAAAGATACCAAAAACCCCAATTTAAGGAAGAATGTTCTCTGTGGAAATATTTCAGCAGAACAAATTGCAAGAATGACTGCTGAGGTAAGGCAGTGTTATTATTGTAATGTTTTGTTTCCCATTTAAATAAAATTTATGTCCTTTTAATAATGCAAAGATATGTATCAGAATCACCATGTCAAATGGCAATTGTCATTATAAGCTTTGTTGAAAGTAGTAAAACAGTTTCAATTGCCACAGGAGATTCTAAAAGTGTACAATGTGTTGAGAACACTTGCTCTAAATGCAGTATACCATTTCACTAATCTATAAATACATTAGGATTAAGTCCTGTTTGCATTAGAGCATCTGCCACTAGATGTTGCTGTCACACCATCAATGACATCCAAAAAGTTTTCTAATGCTTGCATATTGGTATAAGGTGCTGTCTTTATGTAACTAGTTTATATGGATTGGATTAGGCCTTTAAGATCGGAGTTGTTTCAATTAAAAATACTTTTAAAGTTTGATTAGTAGTGTAATTCATTAATACAAACATTATTGAAGCTGAACTCTGCTAAACATATATTTTAAACAACAGTTTTAATGATTACATAATAGTATCTGAATACATGTTCAAAAATTTCATGAGGAACGGTTTCACAAATAACAAGTGTTTTTGAATGTTATTGATGTCTTTCCAGACATTCAGAGTGATCTCTCAGGTCTACGTATTAGGTGTTTATAATAGTTAATTTGTCTGAAATCTTGAAGTCAAAAAGAATTAGAAGTTTTATTTTAATCAGGGCTGTTGTTGAACACAAATCAGCTCTTAACTGATAAATTATGTTTAACCTAATGTTATTGATATTGCCTTTCAGTCAGAAGGCTATAAACCCCACTACATGGTTTGACCACGTTTCAGACTGACCCTTTTTCATGCAGTATTGAGGAATTGGTATATGTTGTTAGAGATACTGTCTTTTGAATTAAATACAAAACCACAGCCCTATTTTTCTCCTTGAGCTGATGTAAAAGATTCCATAGCACTATTCAAAAATATGGTTAGAGAGTTCCATTAATATCCTAAGTAATATTTATCCCTCAACTACCAACACTTTATCTGGACATGTATCTCATTGCTGTTTGAGGAATGTTATTGTGTGTGAATTGGCTGCTGTATTTCCCCACAATGTAACAGTGGCCATGGTTCAAAAATGCCACATTGGCTGTAAACACCTTTTTTCAAATGTCATCAGGTTGTGAAAGATTTTATTTATTGCAAACCCTTTCTATTCCTTATATCCCTTGATTCAGTTTACGCAGGTTCTGGCAAAGATTTGTAGCTCAAGTTATGGATGAAGTTGTTGACTTGCTTGCCAGTTTGGCTGGTTATTGTTCAGACATTTCATCACTGTACTAGTAACATCATCAGTACAGCCTCCGATGAAGCAATGTTGTTCTACTCCACTTGGTATTTATATGATCTGATCTGTTAAGTTGTGTTGTCATTTCCGGTTCTGTTCTGCATGTGTTTGCGTATGGGCTCTAATTCCACATGTTTGCTGATTGCATAATGGGTTGAAACCAGGGTTGTAGGAATTCCTGTGTGTCTGTGGTTGTCTTGAGCTAAGATGGCCACATTGTCCCAGTTAAATTGATTGCCCTCATGGTCCAAGTGCATTAAGAGGAGAGAAAGCTCGTTGTGACATTTTGCTGCTAGCTAGTGTTCGTGTATCCTGATGGCTAGTTTCCTTCCAGTCTGGCTGATGTAATGTTTGTTGTAGTCACTGCAAGGTAATTTTTTTAAAGCCTGTTCATCCTGCATGTCATGGGTATGGGATCTTCTGGTCTTTGTGAGTGTTTGTTGCAGTGTGTCTGTGAGTTTGTCTGCTGCCATGATTCCTAGTGGTCGCAGGAATCTCATCAGTTATGATAAGTTCTTGATATAGGGTAGTGTGGCCAATGTATTGGTGCATACTGTCCTCTCGGCTTTGCAATCTAGTAGGCACTTGCGAATGAAATTGTTGGAGTATCTGTTGTTAGCAAAGACCTTGTATGTGTGCTATTCCTTCTTCCTGTGTAGTTCTGGTGTGTTGAAGTGAATTGTGGCCCGTTTGAGTAGTATCCTAGCACAGCTTTTATTTGTGGATGTTGGGGTGATTGCAGTGGACATTTGAGGATTTGGTCAGTGTGGGTTGCGTTCCTATGTACTGTGGTTTGGAACCGCCTATTGGTCATTTGTTCTGCCCAGATGTCTAGAAATGGAAATTGCTTGTCTTCCTGTTGTCTTGTAAACTTGATCCCAGTGAAAACATTGTTAATGATTTGGTGCATTTAACGATGACAAACATGCCACATATCGGATCCACATTACATCGGCCAGACAGGAAGGAAACTAGCAATCAGGATACATGAACACCAACTAGCAGCAAAATGTCACAACGAACTTTCCCTCATCTCAGTGCACTGGGACAATGAAGGCCATCAATTTTGCTGGGACAACGTGATCACCTTAGCACAAGCCAACCATAAACGCACACGGGAATTTCTAGAGCCCTGGTTTTCAACCTGTTATGCAATCCGCAAACATGTGGAATCAGACCCCTTATGCAAACCGATGCAGATCACAACTGGAAATGACACAAACCAACTTAACAGACCAGATCATACAAACACCAAGCGGACTAGAACCATATTGCTTTATTGGAGGCTGCACTGATGATGTTATGCAGCATGGTGGCGACCCCATCTGTACGATAACCAGCTAGCTTGGTGAGTAAGCCAGCAACCTCATCAGTTTACATGTTTGACTTTGCAAGGTCAATTAAATTTATGATGCCAAGAAAATATGGGCATGCACTAAAGGAATGTTCAAGTTTATAGACTTAATCTCATTTTGAATCTATCATTGTGTCTTGTAGCGTACTCTTTGTAAAGAGTTTAGTTCATACTAACTTAAAGTTCCTGCTTTCCTGCCGTTTTGTGTTATTGCATTATTGTTGTGATGCAAAATGCTGTTTCCCCTCTAGACACAATTTAAAATGTTGATATTTTTCCATATTCTGACTATTAAGGCTGTACACTCCACACAAGTCGTACTTAATTACGGATGAGTCCCTTGCCAGAGATTTGGATGTACCCTGAAATTTCACTGTTAATATTTGTTGTAACCTTTTTTGAGTGTTTCATGTGGAGGTGGTTAGACACAGAGCGGTGGGGGGGTGGGGGGGGGGGGTGGTGGTGCAGTTGATGCAATAAGTATCAATATGGTTATGGTCATGGATGCAGGTTTATGTCAGACCTATTTTTCTCATCAACCTGTTTAGAGATGTTATTACACTACTCTGGAGCAGATGGACTTGAACCCGGCCCACCCTGGTTTAGGGCAGGGATGCTACTCCTGTGCCAGAAGTGGGCTTCGAAAGAGAGGAGGAGAGAGATTTGTGGAGATGCAGTGTTATTGCCTAATGAACAAAGCTGTCCTTGCGTAGAAGCCACAGACAGAGACCTGTAAATTTGTCAGATTTGCCCTCAAATAACTGCTTCCAACCCACATTCACCAATTCCTGTCCAATTTGGGAGTAATTAATCCCTCCTTGACACCAGCCCCTCTGAGGCATTCATTATAAATGCACAGCTATCTCTCAGCATTGCACTCAAAGACATCTCTGCCACCTTCTGATTGGATGCTGTTCATTTTTGCACGGTAAGCGTGTTCTTTTGCAATCCTCTCCCTAGTCATGGTTTTGCCAACTTATTTCAGGTGATTTACAAATGGTACTGGGCTGAAATACATGTCGGGTCCTTTACTGCCACATACAAGCAGGTTTAACATCTGTAACATGAACCCAATGCAACATTTCCTTTCTTTTGAAAATGGTGACCTGTATCAGGATGACAAGTTAGCATCCACAACTTTTCAGACTTACTTCTGTCTCCAATGTACTATGTTGTGCCCAAAAGCATGTCTAAAGGAATTTTTTCACTGTTTTTGTTTCTTTGTATATATAAGCAGCAAAGTGAATAGATAGGTACTTAAGAATTCCCAACTGGATGAATATTTTAGTATCCTAACCTTTTTATGTTCTAAATCACGGGTTAGATACCACATTTAACTAGAAATTAAATACATTAAATAGTGACTTAGGGTTGAAAACAGTTGCTGCAAGGAATTTGCAATACACTACATACTTAACCAATATTTCAATTCTTCTGTGTGTTTTTTTCTTTGAAAATCGGCTGTGACAATCAAAAGATGTAGTGATCCCACTACGCATGTTGGAGGTGACACCATTTTGAAATTTGCAACACTGACCTCATTGTGATTTAAAAGGTGGCTGCCGTGTGATTAAGGTGAAGTAGAAATATAATTAAGATTTAATTTATCTTGAATAGGTGTAGAAAGATTAAAATATCCCTGTTATTCCCAGGCAATGGAATTTGCTCTCACTTTGATGAATTTCATGTGGGATCTAGAATAGAAAGGGGCGTTAATGGTTTGTAAAATAAACTGGTTTCATTTTGGATTTAGATATGTAATTTGATTATAGTCAAGCTCACATTCAAATAAAATATTGAAATTTTTAAGCAATTTGGAACCTGCTGGTGTCTGATGCAAATATACCTGTTTACTGATGTTCACGTTACGTGGAAATCTGTCCAGAAACATTGATTTTTCTTTTTCCCCTCCCTTCCCTAAGTCTCAAAAACAAGCAAGCCAAATCTGTATCTGTTCAGCCAGTTGCACTTCTCATAACTCGAAATCTGCTATCACTGATCATCATCCTGCCTTTCACAATTATATCAAAATGGACACATGTGTTGGTCATCTCACACTTAACAGACAATGAGCCTGAAAATCTGGTAATTATTTTGGAATTGAGTAACTTGGCAGCCATTTTAAAGTAGCTTTTATGTGTGCTGGCTAAATAAGAGTTGTCAAATCACTTAGTGGTATTGACATGAGCATTTCTTGGGCAGTAGCAGCAAGAAACAGACTGCAGTTACAGCTCTTGGGTTGGCTGGATACTGAACCATACTGAATTGCTCCTTGATATGCTTTTAACCAACATTAACTGTGTGACTTCTTGATATGAAGAAATATGTGAACTGGTAGATCATCACGGCTGAAAATCAACAGTGCAATTAACATGTTTTCTACCAGGTAGGGATTTTTACAAAAGCACATTCTGGTATCGTGTAGTTTGAAAGGATAAAATATCTAAATTGGAAGAATATTGTAAATGAAAATTCATTTTGAGCCTTCTTTTTTAAGAGATTTAAAATCCATGTAAGCTGTCTCAAATGTTTTATTTAAAATATTTTACCTTGTGACATTTTTTTTCAACAACCATAAAGGAAATGGCAAGTGATGAATTGAGAGAGATTCGGAAGGCTTTAACAAATGAGGCTATCCGAGAACGCCAGATGGCCAAAACTGGTGGTACTGAAACTGCCCTCTTCACCTGTGGGAAGTGCAAGCAGAAGAACTGTACTTACACACAGGTAAGAATGATGTTGATATTATGAAGGCCAGTTAAATAATCCTGACGGTTTGCACATAAATTGCACAGAAGGATTTCTACATTAGTAGAACAGAACTGGAACCAATTCCTTTCAGGCTACCAATTTTAATAAATGCTGGTGCACATTTCATGCAGCATCCTATTTAAGATTGTTAAATGGTTTTCATGAATACAAAGGATGATTTCTCCCCTTTCCGTGCCTCTTTGCATCAAAAGTGATTGCACCTCTGGTTGAAGAAGCTGTATTGTGCTGTCCAGAAAAATATTGATTAGAAGA
Source organism: Stegostoma tigrinum (assembly GCF_030684315.1). NCBI lineage: Eukaryota > Metazoa > Chordata > Chondrichthyes > Orectolobiformes > Stegostomatidae > Stegostoma > Stegostoma tigrinum. The sequence continues at coordinate 27,478,914 of NC_081372.1, forward strand.
TTCTATCACTTCTATCTTATTTTCCTGATTTAATGTAATAGTGACATTGTGCTGGTGTACTTTCTAACTACAGTGGCTTACCAATGGTTTCATATGCCCGTTCTGGATGTCGGAAATAACCATGTTTATAGTATAATACAGGAAGTTGTTGGAAGATGACAATGGACAAAGATTTTATTTGTTTCATTTTGTGCTCTGCAGAGGTATCAGTATGCAATGAAATAATCATAGGGTTCACAATGACTTAATACGGATGAATTACAAACCGAGTGAACAATTTTGTGACTTGATGCCTCGGACCATTTATTTGCAGTACAGTAAATATGGTTAGTTCTACTTCCCTGAGAGGGTTTTCCCTTTTCTTAAGCATCCCAGGCAGTTGCCAGCATTGAACCAGAATACTGACCTCTACTAGCATGGTTCTGTATTGCCTTGGCGATATAATAAAAGAGTTAGGTCTTTTTCTGCTTTCTTGTTGCCTATCTTTTTTGCCTCATTCAACGTTTCTTGTACCATGTATATAGCCTTTGAAAAGAATGAACATTTCTGAATGCTCTGACATTTTATCCTATACATTTTTAGGTAGCTACTTGCTTTTGGTTTTGAGCCTTTTATGTTCTCTGCTTCCAACATTCTTTACCTCACCCCGCTTCATTATCTCGCCTCTGCAAGCCTCAAGCTGGCTTTGCATCACTCAACAGAGAGAGATTTACATCATTGCAGTGCTTCTAATGATTTTTAGCTGGGATTACTGAGTCAGCCCAGAAGTACTTTTATACTGAATGAATCATGAGTATATGTAACCATAGTAACAAGAATGATGGTATTGATGTCCAATGTGTACGCCACTTTCTTACAGCTTGCAAAATTCTGTGTCCAAGTCAAAACTATTGAATCAATTCTTGTTAGGCCTGTTGCTATCTTGTAATTGCTCCATATTTCTGAGTCGACTTTTGGTCAAAGACATGAACCACATTATATGTTTTCATTTTGTAATTTACTTTCAGATCTGCTTCCACATTTTTTTCTAATCTTCAGACTTTCTAATCAAAGGCATTATGTTAGACAATTAAATTCCATGAAGAAAATACATGGAATAAACATGACTTTTTCTCTGGAGATGTAGAAGTAGATTTGCCATATTATTCTCAATTGGAACTTTTTCAATAAAAATGTTCAAACTTGAATAACAGGATAATTGAGCTATCATTCCTACATGTATTGACATATATTTTTCTGTTAGTTCCTTGTCTGTTGTCGAGCAGGCTACATAGAAAACAAATTTTGCTTCTTGTCACCAGGAATTCAAACTGTTCTCTAAGACATATTCAGGGAATGATTTCCTGTAGTTTCATTGCTTAAAAGAACAAAAGTGTTGCCCTTTATGAAGGAACCCATTTTATGATTATCTTTGCTTTCGTCTTTCTCCAGGTTCAGACGCGGAGTGCTGATGAACCCATGACAACATTTGTTTTTTGCAATGAATGTGGTAACCGATGGAAAGTATGTTTTTCATATTGTAATCTCGTAACTTTCTAAAATACATTGACTGTAGCCTTTCATTAAGCTCTCGGCTGCTGAATGAACAAATGAAAAAGTACAGCACAGGAACAAGCACTTTGGCCCTTTTGAGCCTGTGCCAACCATCATGCCCTACTCAATCTAAAAACAAACCTGCTGTTTTTCAATCAGTATATCTCTATTACCCCTCCTATCCATGTACCCATCTAGGTGCTACTTAAATGTCTTCAATGTACCCATCCCACCACCTCTTCTAGTAGTGCATTCGAGGCTGTTACCACTGTGTGAAACTTGCCTCACACCTCTCCCCTTAAACTTCCCCCTCTGACCTTGAACCTGTCCCCCCTTCTAATTGAAACTTCAACCCTGGGAAAGGGCCTCTGACTATGCACGCTATCTATGCTTCTCATAATTTTGTAGACCTCTATCAGGTCACCTATTATCCTCTGTCTTACCAGTGAAAACAATCCTTGTCTTTTTAACCTTGCCTCATAGTCAATGCCCTGGAGATCACACAACATCTTGGTGAACCTTCTCTGTTCTCTAACCAAAGCTTCCACATCCTTCTGGTAGTATGTTGACCAAAACTGCACACAGTACCCCAAATGCAGCCTTACAAGCATTTTATATAGCTGCAAGAGTTTTGCCAACTCTTGTATGCCACACTGAGAGCATTGAAGGCAAGCATACCATATGTTGTCTTGACCTGCATGCTCAGGTTCAAATGAATGTTAGTGTTCCTGAGGGTTCTACCATTTTCCAATATAATTCACACTTAAATTTGATTCTGTAAATGCATCACGTCACATTTATCTGGATTAAACTCCATCTGCCATTTCTGTGCCCAAGTCACAAATCTGTCTTTATCCTGTTGTATCCTTTCAGTCGTTGACACTGCCGGCAATGCCATCGATCTTTGTGTCATCAGCAAACTTACTTGTCAGGCCACCCACATTTTGCTCCGGATCTTTTCTGTATACTACAAAAACAAAGGACCTGAGACTGACCCCTGTGGAACACCACTAGTTACCAGTCTTCAGTCTGAAAAACATCCTTCCACCACTACCCTCTGTCTTTTATGACCGAGCTGGTTTTCAATCCATCTGGCCAGGCCACGCTGAATCCCTTGCAATTTTAGTTTTTGTACCAATCTGCCATGT